>NC_136684.1:210741-810741 GCF_903797595.1 Erithacus rubecula | reverse complement strand
CATCTTTAAATTCTAGTGGGCACTATGTTCTTTTAAGGCAGGTTATTTCCCAGCCAGTGTCATGGGTTTCATGGTTGTGAGGGAGGAGCAGAGTGCTGGTTTGCTTCCAGGTGCGTCCTCTTAGCTTGGTGTGAGTGTCTCTTCTGAGGATTCCCAGCTGCAGGGGGAGGTGGGGCTCTGGCAGGATCCCCATCCAGAGGATTCCCATTCAGTGACTTGCAGAATGGGTCCCTTCCCTGGGGTTACAGCCATGGTCTGGAGCTCAGCTGCTTCAGCTCTTCCCCAAGTGTCTGTGCTGCTGTTCCATACCAGCTGTCCTGAGTGGGGTGGTTCACAAGATTTCACAGAATGCTCCTGTAGCCTCCTCCCCAGCAATAAATCACTGTGCTCCCTCTGGAGTGTGAGATGCTGTAAATGAATGTCACAAATAGGAATGTAAATATTCTCAGTCCTATTTTGGCCTTTACTTCTGCTGAGGGGATCTTGTTAGCTTTTCATCTAGAGCTGTCTCTTTAGGGCTTTATTTCCCTCCTTTCCTGTCCTTCCCCTCCCCTTTCCACAAATGCTGCCATTCATGTGAGGCCCATTTGTGTTGGAACTTTGAAGCCTGGGAGTTTTGAACTTTTTGTGCTTTCTGACAATGACCCCAAAATGAACACTGCTTTTGATTTGAGGTCTTGGAGAAGGCTCCGAAATGTAGTGATAAAGTTAGAATCACTGGTGTGTAGTTAGAAGTGTGCAATTTCACATGGTGAAGGGTTTTGAATTTGAAGTTTTAGAATATAGCAATATGTATGGGACAAGATGGAGGTTCTTGGGCATTGTTTTTTGGTTTTTTTCCTTCTTGTTCCTTCTTCTTCATGATTCCATGAAGTAATTTTTGGTTGGAGAGTTAGTACTGCAGTGCAGGTCACACATTTTTTAGTTACTGGGTATAAATAATATAGATGTTAGTTCTTAATTGTATAGTTTGCTTTTAAAAGACTTTGTAACTAGATGGTGGGGGAAAAGCACACACACTTCCCAGAGAGATAGAGAGAGGCCCTGCTGGGCCGCGCGGCCTCGACTTCTCTCCGCGCGCATCCCCAGGCCCGATACACGGTGCGGGGCTTGGCTTGCACAGCTGCGGGCAGCGGTGGGTTTCCCTTCACCACGAGTGTGCGCGGTGTAGAGGGGACCCGCTGGCCACTGTCTCTGGGCGAGGAGGTAGACCTGGTGCCTGTGAGCGCCGGGCGGCACTGTGGGCAAGTGTGAGGGTTGCGCGTGGTGTCCTGTCCTGTGTCCTGTGCCGTGCAGGTGGGTGATGGGTCGACCAAGACCTACTCGACTGGACTTGGCCACCTGGCGAGTGGCAATGGGGTAGACCTGTTGCCGTTGGCGGGTCTTAGTGTTTGCCGGCCTGCTACGAGGTAGACCTATTGCCTCCTCCCCCATAGTCCTTACCGGCCTGCTACGGGATAGACCTGTTGCCATTGGCGGGTCTTATTTGGCGGCCTGCTGCAGGGGGTAGACCTGTTGCCTGTTCCCCCCATAGTCCTTAACGGCCTGAAGCGGGGTAGACCAGTTGCCTGCCCCCCAGTCCTTATCGGCCTGCTACGGGGTAGACCTATTGCAGCCACCCCCATAGTCCTTACCGGCCTGCTACGGGGTAGACCTGTTGCTGTCAATGGATGAGTGGTTGCCTGGTGTGCGGTAGAATTCTTGTCCCCCTCCCGCATAGTCACCCGCCTGCTACAGGGTAGACCAGCTGCTGTTGGCCCCCCTTACTGTGGAGCAGCAGCGCCGCATCTCGTCCATCCCATGAGCGTCTTCCTTGCCCTGGCCCTCCCGCTGAGCATGCCTTCGCCACGCATCCTGGAAGTCCCACAGGCCCCGTGCACATGCACCGTGCTCACACTCCTGCTCGCGCCTGTTCTTCCCCGAAAGCCGCTCCCTCAACACACCTGACCTGCGTCACTGTCCCTACCGGCTCCACGCCCCAGTGGCCACTGCTGAGCTCTGCTGGCCGCTGCCCCAGCCCCAGCCCCAGCCTGCTCCGCTGACATCCTGCCTGCACCTCGCTTCCCCAACCGTTCCCGGAGAGGAGCCAGCAGTGTTCTCGTGCCCCCTCCCTGTGCTCGAATAGACAGCAGCCCAGCTCCCACACTCACATCTGCATCACTCACTCCCTCAGCCGGCTGCCACGCTGCCACCGTGCCACAGCCTTTGCCGAGGCTGAGCGGGAAGAAACGCCACCAGACCAAAAAGGTCAGAGAGAGCTGAACAGAAAGTTTCATTGAAAAGGAACAGACCGCCCCGATCCTCCTGCCACCCCTCGCAGCCCGGGGCGGCTGATGGTGAAGGGCGGAGCGCCCCCAACCAACAATGGGCGGGGAGCCCCCCACCGACAATGGGCAGGGACAGGAAAAGCCTGAAAGCGGTGCCAGCAATGCTGATGGTGGGGGCGGGCTCACCCCCCAGCATCAATGGCTGGCCATGAAAGACAGGCGGGGGGCGGGGCACCGACAGGGGGAGGGCATGAGAGAGGGTGGGGGTGGTGCATGTGCGTGTGTGTGTGTATGTGTGTGTGTATGTGTATGTGTATGTGTATGTATGGGTGTATGTGTGTATGTGTGTGTGAGAGTTCGTCTGAACCTCTCATCTGTTTCTGCCCAACGACCCTCGCCTGAGGCCTGCGCTGGCCAGGGATGGGAGGAATACCAAGTGTCTGTTCCTCAGGTGATGCCTACCAGGACTGGTTTCTCATGACAACTAGTCACGGGGCGCTGACTCAACAAAGCTCCCACAGATGGAAGAGCAATGGACTGGTCTGGTATGGGCTACCCTGCGTGTGTTCATAACAACAAAGATGGTTTGGTGTGCCTTGAAGTGTCCTGTTTCCACCTGTTCCTCAGCATAACGAGCTCCACATACAATAGTCTATAAATCTTCCCACCACTTGGCCAGAAGCCACTCGCTTTCGGAAAGGACTATAAAAGTGACTTTCTCAGAGAAGACTCCCGAGATCTCCCCAGACAGCAACAGACATCTATTGGCTGGCTCCACGAGGATTCATTTGCCCGTCTTGGTAGCTATAATCCCGACCCCCTTTTCTCTCTCTCTCTCTGTCTCTCTGTCCCACTATCGCATTTTGGTTGGCACTAAATAAAGTGCATTTCTGTAGAAGTGAACTGGTTTTGTCCCCTGCTGTGTCTTTTGCGCTCTGAGATCCATAAAAGAACCAGTCACGACTCCCGCTCTTGAATTGGGCGGACTGTGACAGTGTGTGAGTGTATGTGTGTGTATTTGCATGTACATGCACGTGCATGTGTGTGTGTGTGTGTGTGCGTGTGTGCCACCCCCCCTAAGCCTCCTCAGTTGGCCGGGATGAGGTGGGGCGAGTTGTGCCTGGGACCGGGGGCTCTGTACCGAGTTCCGCCGCGTGCACATGCTTCCCCTCCTTGTGCTGTGGCCCATGAGGTTCTATTTGTTGCGAAATCGGGTTTGCTAGGGCTGCTAGAAAGCCATCTGCGTCTGAGGCTTTGTGGCACTGTGAGGGTCCCCCGGCTCTGGGATAGCACAAGGATGTCTGGTCTACCCGGCTCCAGGACCCGCCAACCAGCCAGCGGTGTCTGGCAGCCATCGCTGGAGATGGCGCTGCGAAGGCGTGCGGCTACAGGGCGAACAGGTCTACTCGGATCTGGGGCGACCAGTGAAGACCAGGTCTACCCGACTCTGGGACCGGCTGCTGTGGGAGATGGTGTTGCGAAGATGTGCGGCCGCGGGGTTAACAGGTCTACCCAGATCTGAGGCGGCCAGCGGAGACCAGGTCCACCCGTTTCCGGGCTTGGCGGGCAATCCAGCCATGTCCGCCAGCCACCGTTGGATATTGTGAGTGTCCATCCGAGCCCCTCGTCTGTTTCTGCCCAACGACCCTCGCCTGAGGCCTGCATTGGCCAGGGATGGGAGGAACGCCAAGTGACTGTTACGTAGGTAATGCCCACCAGGACTGGTTTCTCATGACAACTAGTCACGGGGAGTTTACTCAACAAGCTCCCACAGATGAAAGACCAATGGACTGGTCAGTATGGGCTGACCTGCGTGTGTTCATGACGACAAAGATGGTCTGATGTGCCTTGAAGTGTCCTGTTTCCACCTGTTCGCCCGCGTTACGAGCTCCACATACAATAGTCCATAAATCTTCCCACCACTTGGCCAGAAGCCACTCACTTTGGGAAAGGACAATAAAAGTGACTTTCACAAAGGAGACCCCCGAGATCTCCCCAGACGGCAACGGACATCTACTGGCTGGCTCCACGAGGATTCGTCTGCCTGTCTTGGTAGCTATAATCCCGACCCGCCTTTCTCTCTCTCTCTCTCTCTCTCTCTGTCTCTCTGTCCCACTATCGCATTTTGGTTGGCACTAAATAAAGTGCATTTCTGTAGAAGTGAACTGGTTTTGTCCCCTGCTGTGTCTTTTGCGCTCTGAGATCCATAAAAGAACCAGTCGCGACTCCCGCTCTTGAATTGGGCGGACCGTGACATTTTTTGGCGTAGTCGACAATTGAATTCTTGATACTGGGGGAGTTGGGGGTTTCTGTGCACTTTGTACCAGGGGAAGACCTGTGCCATTTCAGCCGCACCTAGCCTGTCAGTGCCGTAAGGACTGAACAGTGTTAGAAAGCAAGGGACATGGTATTGGGTTCTTCCCGCAATCTGCACACAGACCCAGGTGGATAATCAATTCCATTTCAGTAATCGGAGAATTTTTTGAAAGGATCTCAGCTGAGCAAAAGATGGGACTTTTGTTTTTTGTTGTTTGCTGCTTGGTGTAGTCGAGGAGACACCCATTGTGTAACTAAAGAGAACCTCCCAAGTGGTTTGGTCTCCTCAGCCACTCAGGGATGACAGGGTGTTGTCCCCAGCAGAAGTCTGGGTGACAAGTGTTTCTCTTCCTGAAGTGGTTTTTCCCCTCACACATTCATTACTGCTTGGTGTAGTCGAGGAGACACCCATTGTGAAACTAAAGAGAACCTCCCAAGCGGTTTGGTCTCCTCAGCCACTCAGGGATGACAGGGGTTTGTCCCCAGCAAAAGTCTGGGTGACAAGTGTTTTCCTTTCTGAAGCGGTTTTTCCCCCTCGCACATAATCGTAACTCAGAGGTTATAGTTGTTTTATAATTATTATATTTGACTACTTGGGATCGCAAAGAGACATGTGGTTTTTGTAGTTAAGTTAGTACCTCCCAAGTAGTGTGTCTCTTCACCCGCTCCAGGGAAGAGAAGGAATTCACAGTTTCAGCTGTGCTTTTTGTGTAACTTTAAGTGTGTCTCCCTGAGAGTGGTTTTAGTCCCTTCATAAAAATGTCTGAAAATGATAAAGCTGCATTTTACTAGCTAAGTTTAATGCCAGACCCTCCTAAGGGGGGGAAGACTGGGCACACAGTAATTGGTTTAATTTAGAAAATGTGATTGATAGGATACATTCTTTGCAACATGAAACAAAACTCAAACTGAGCAAGAAAAATAAAACCACACTTTGCTCAGTTCTAGGCACTTGTCTTTCAGCTGCTGTAGAATCTCGTTTTAAACGAGTGAGTGAGGAAAGTGCAGTGATAAACTCCTTGCAAAACCTGGTGGAAGCTTTGCAGAAACTATTACAGGAGGAAAGAAATTAGGTACAAACTCTGCAAAACCAACTAGAGCAGGAAAGAAATCAAGTAGAAACTCTGGAAAACCAACTAAAGCAGAAAACAAATCAGATAGAAACTCTGGAAAACCAACTAGAAAAGGAAATAAATCACAATTATTTACTACAACTATCACATGCCTCACAACATGCAGATACACCTAAAGAAACAGAAGAAAAGGAAACATATCACGTAAAGCAGGTATACCCACAGAGAGAACTAGTACACATACAAAATAGTGGGAAAAATTGCTGTTCTAAAATGAGACCTCTCGTTAAATCGGAATATAGATACCTGAACGACGAGGATTTTGACCCCCACATAACCTCCAAAGAAATCCCATACACTGCTACTGAATTGGCCAAAATAAAGAAAGAATACTCACGTCTCCCACAAGTCTGAGACCGAGTATGTCTTTAGAGTTTCACTCACTGGAGGAGATCAAATTAAATTAAGTGAACAAGAAGCCAGTAGATACTGGGGGCCTGGAGTTTTCTTAACAACTGGAAACGCTCGTGTTCCATGGTCTCTGACACAATGTGCAGCCTACTGGGCTGGGGGACTTAGCCCCCTAGAAAGAGGTGATCCTCTAGCCATAACTGGCACCCCAGACCAACTCCTAAAAACATCCAAAAAGCTGCCTGCTTGCAAATTATACATGAAATATAATTCACTGCTGGCCATAAATCACCTATGCAACTACCTGTAAATGTGAAACAATACCCTCTTTTCTCTGGTGCCAAAGTAAAGATCAAACTGGTTATACAGGACTAGCAAAACTCCCCTGTATGGCAAATCGAAAAACCCAAACCTGACACTGTAGCTGTGTACCAATACATAGATTATGTATTGATAGGAGGAGAAGAAAAAGAAGAATGAGGGATGTGCAACATAAAATAATTTCACACCTAGAAAGCCCTAACTTGCAAATTGCCTCAGAGAAAATTCAAAAACCTTCTCAGGAAGTGAGGTTTTTGAAGACAGCCACTACTGGGACTGCCCCCCCTGACGGAGTGGCCCAGAAATACTCAGTAACAGAAGGAACTGTAAAAATCTGGTAATAACAGAAACTGAGAACTTGGGCAACAGTGATGACAAACCTGCCTCAATAATTAAAGCAGCCTCTGCTTTCTCCCCCAAACAATCTTTGTTCACTAATTCTTTGTTCACTGATGCTTCTGCTGAGCAAATTATTGCTGGGGGACGGGGTGACTCTTGGGTTGGAGCGCTGATGGTTATTTGGGGTGTTTTCCAGCTTGAAGTGCAGAGTGCCTTTCTTGTTTGCAACTACACTGACTCATATGCTGTGTTTAAAGGAGGTACAGAGTGGCTTCCTTCTTTGCAGTAAAATGGCTGGGAAGTTAACAGAACTTCTGTCTGCATAGTTCCATCATTTTAACCTCCTGCCTCTTTGTGGCAGATTCTGTTGTGTTTACTTTTCACAGAATAACACCATGGAACGTGAAGATTAATTGCTGAATCCCTCATCGAACCTGTACACAGTTACAGCACAGGACTTTACAGCTGTGTTTTATTTTGTGAAAATTAAAAATCAAAGTTGAACTGTTGTACAATTTTTCTAAAAAATTATGTGTGGGGAAAACAATACAAAATATAAAGGAGAACTTGATGTCAATGTTGTAACACCTACTACACAACCACCGGTTTTACTGAGCCTAGAAATTTTTAAAATTGGACCTTGGGTAATTCGGAAAATTGGCCTACAGAAAATATTGTTTAATTCGGCATGGTCTTTTAAACAAGTCAAATTGCCAATGCAATACAATGTCTCAGTAATTCAGTCAGCTTGTTCACCTTTTCTTGGGGTGGACAAACGACCTGGTTGCAAAACAAGGAGGATCCTTTCAAGAAACGTATGGCAAGGGACATAACCGGTGTTGTGGGAACAGGATTGGGAATTTTAAATAGCATTTATTCAGAAGTACTAATGAACAAATTAGTTGCCACCACCAGAGACCTGACCAAATTGAAACAACCTCTGCAGTCCTCTTTAACGGCCCTGGGGACACAACAGTGGTTATTATCAAACATTTTACCAGATTGGGAAAAGACAAATGTAAATGATCATAAATTGATAATTGATGTACTGCTCAAAACAACATCTCCTTAGCCCTCAGCTGTATCCAGGCACAGCTTTGGATGTAAAAAGTTGTTGCCTCAATTATAAGGGAAGGGGAAGAAGGCATCTTCCCTACTGCAATCTGGACAATAATTTGGGAAAATGCTAATGATTTTGAAAGGAAGTTTCAGTCCTGGTGGAATCTGGTAAACATTACCTACAACCCCAGCACAAACACAGCCACAGCCTTTGTGTTGACAATACGCAACGCTTCAGTGCATTTGATACACCCCATCATTGCATTAGGATTGAAACACGATGGAACTATTCTCTATCCTTTCGAGCATAGAGAATGGGCCCATCAAATTGGTAAGAAATGGCAAACTGTTAATTTGGAATCTTGTGTTGTTCGGGAACAACTGGGTTTCATTTGTGAAAGCAATGCCATTGTGGCCCAAGACATCTGTTTAGACATAGAGCAAAATATCTGTCATTTTGAAATACACCTCGATGAGAGTCCTGCAACAGTGCTGGTGTACATAGGAAATGGATGTGTGTGTGTAAGAACTGCTTGCAACTCAGTGTTTGTAGAAAATGTAACAGTGAATCTAAAAAATCATTTAAATTTTTGTGTTTGTAATTTTACCACAATCATGGTCTGTGACTTTTCTTATACTGTTCCAGTTATGTCTCATCACCTTTTGCAATCCAATTTTACACTGATTCATCAGTTAGTGCCTGCTCCCATCGGGATGAACCTCACTTTGATTAAACAATCGTTGCTTCACCAGGACTTAATTGGAATCTTGGAAAAGATCAAGAAAAATGGACAGAAGACCCTGGTGACAGTTCATCACGATGTGAGAGAAATGCATCGGCTTTTCGAAAGGGTAAAAGGGGATGTCGAACTCAGGTGGTGGGATACTCTTTTTGGGTGGTCACCTACTGCTACCGGCGTCCTAAACAAATTGTGTCATCCCATTGTTGTGCTTTTGATTTTGGTTTCCATCAGTTTTGTTTTGTCAGTCATTTTATACATCCTGAATTGGAGAATGGTAAAACGGCTGACACAATTGGCATCAACAATGGAAGCACATAATTTGATCACTACTCCATCTGCTAAAGATACTCCTAAAGTTATTGATACCAGACAAATTACATGAGCAGTGAAAGTCAGGCCTTTAACAGCAAACTGATTAAAATTGTTGTTAGTGGTTATGATTGGTATGATTAGCTTTAGTAATGTTAAGCTTCTGATTAAGATGGTTTTGGAAAATAATTGTTTTAATCATAAAAACATATTATAATGGATACTGATTTGTTTTAATTTCAATTGTTTGAATGTTATTTTATTAATTAATTTTGATTCTAATTGTTAGAATTTTAATTGTTTGAATGTCATTTTATTGATTTTGTTTTGATCCTAATTATTTGAATTTTAATTGTTTAAATATTATTTCATTGTTTTTGTTCTAATTGTTTGAATTTTAATTGTTTGAATTTTAATTGTTTGGATGTTATTTTATTGATTAATTTTGATTGTTTAAAAGATATTTTAGCTAATATAATTGTGATTTCTTTGAAAATTTATTTTAATCAATCTTGTGATTATTTTTCACTATTTTCCTGGTTTTTTTTCTTCCTTTTCCTTTTCCTTTTCCCTTTCCTTCTTATCCCCGTTTTTTTTTTTTTTTTTGTTTTCCCTTTTCCTATTCCCGGGATGTGCTACCAAGGGCGGGTCCTGAAGATCACAACATCATGCTGCTGGAGTTTCTCAGCGATGATCGTTGGTCATGGGGTGATGTGAGAGTCCGTCCGAGCCTCTTGTCTGTTTCTGCCCAACAACCCTCGCCTGAGGCCTGCACTGGCCAGGGATGGGAGGAACGCCAAGTGACTGTTACGCAGGTAATGCCCACCAGGACTGGTTTCTCATGACAACTAGTCACGGGGAGTTTACTCAACAAACTCCCACAGATGGAAGAACAATGGACTGGTCAGTATGGGCTGACCTGCATGTGTTCATGATGACAAAGATGGTCTGATGTGCCTTGAAGAGTCCTGTTTCCACCTGTTCCCCCGCGTTACAAGCTCCACATACAATAGTCCATAAATCTTCCCACCACTTGGCCAGAAGCCACTCGCTTTGGGAAAGGACTGTAAAAGTGACTTTCGCAAAGGAGACCCCAGAGATCTCCCCAGACAGCAACGGACATCTACTGGCTGGCTCCACAAGGATTCGTCTGCCTGTCTTGGTAGCTATAATCCCGACCCGCCTTTCTCTCTCTCTCTCTCTCTTTCTGTCTCTCTGTCCCACTATCGCATTTTGGTTGGCACTAAATAAAGTGCATTTCTGTAGAAGTAAACTGGTTTTGTCCCCTGCTGTGTCTTTTGCACTCTGAGATCCATAAAAGAACCAATCACGACTCACTCTTGAATTGGGCGGACTGTGACACCTGCGAAAGTCCGTCATGTGGATGCCGATGTTCCCAAGAATTGGGCTAATGAAGAACACAGGCACAACGAGCAGGTAGATCAGGCTGCACAGATAGAGGTCTCAAAGATAGACTTAGATTTGGATCACAAAAGAGAAGTGTTCCTGGCTCGATGGGCGCACGATGCCTCAGGCCATCAGGGCAGAGATGCCACCTATAAGTGGGCACGAGACCGAGGGGTGGATCTAACCATGGACAGCATCTCTCAGGTTATTCATGACTGTAACACATGTGCTGCCATCAAGCAGGCCAAGTGGGTGAAGCCCCTCTGGTATGGGGGGCGATGGTCCAAATATAAATGTTATAAATGAGCACAAAGTGCCATACTCAAAACCAATTTGAAAAATTTATTGAGTACAGACGGCAAAGGCAAATTGCAGCGCTGGGTGGCAGGGAGACTCCGCTCCACAAAACTGCCACCCTTTCCCCCAAAGTTCGTTCTCTTTTAAGTCCCCTGATTTCTGGATGCGCACGTTTCTCCGGTTGCTAGGGGGTCTTCCGTTGTCAGCGCTGATCCCTGCAGTACCCTTTGTTTTCCTAAAAAAATTACTAAGACGTTTGGTTATTGTGCTAGCCTAAGCAATCAGTAATCACATACCCACAGACCAGCCCGCATATTCGGGCTTCAAGATTACTTATCTTAAGCCTGCATGTCCGGGTTTCAAGATAACCTATCTTACAACGAACAAAAAAGTCACCATTCCCTCACAATCCCCCCTTTTTCTATTTACGTATTTTTGTTCGTTGTATCTCTGGAGCTCTTTTCTGCTAAGTTCTAAGCAATCCTCAGTTTCGACACCATCTAGAGGCTCATATTTCGCCCGTATCAGCATAAGGTGGGCAGCTTCTAATCTCCCCTTTACAATATTAATTAATTTGTTAAAAATGCAGGGGCCGAATGTCAATCCGATTACCAGTAAAACTATAGGTCCTGCTATAGTAGATAAAAGGGTGGTTAGCCAAGGGGAATGATTGAACCATGATTCATACCAACTTTGTTGAGCCTCTCGTTCCCTTTTTCGTTGCTCTAGTTGTTTTCGGAGCTCAGCCATAGTGTCTATGACTATACCGGTATGATCTGCATACATGCAGCACTCTTCCTGTAAGGCTACACATAATCCCCCTTGTTGTAAGAACAACAGGTCCAACCCTCTACGATTTTGCAACACTACTTCTGATAAAGACCTTACTGATTTTACCAAGCCATCAATAGCCTTTTCAATTCTACTTAGGTCTTCATCCACTGACATTCTCAGATCCCTCATCCCTTGCTGCTGGTTTACTAGGGACGCTACTCCGGTACCGATCCCGGCTCCCCCCAACACTCAGTAATACCGCTACAGTAAGAGCTGTGAGTGGCTCCCTTTTGCCCAGGTGATGTTCTGGGGTGACGTGATGGTTATACACATACTCCTTTGAGTGGTAAATAATTCGGGGAACGATTAACACCTGTATGCAATACTCATGCGTTTGGTTAAATCTATCAATTGCCAGACACGGGGTAACTCCCAAAATATTGCAGACCCATTTAGTATTTGCAGCAGGGATCAGCCATTGAGCTGGCTTTCGGTGATCGTTCATGGACATTTTTACCTGGCAAAGGTGGTCTTTATCCGGTGGTACGTTGTGGACACACCTTCCCTTTCCTCTTACTTGAGCCATGGATATTCCAGGAGTACTGTCCCTTCCCTTTTTCCACAGACATTCTCTGGGGTTTGTTCCATTAATGCTCCTTGACTTTGCAGTAGATCCTAAGGCTTCATAAATGGGGGGCTGATCATATAGCACAACCAACATCCTTTGGTTAAGTTTGGATAGGTGCTATTTAAAACTCCAAAGGTGGCCTGCATTACCTTCCAGAGAGCATTATCCTTCTGGGTAGGTTGGGTCGCAATGGGCCAGCTGGAAAATTGATTTCCCTGTGTTTTATTTGGTGTCACAGTTGCATCATCCCACTCCACTTCTTCCTCCACCATTGGGTTTGGTCCTATGGCTATTGGGTCATGTGGAAGAGGCTCCTTTTTTATCAGGATATGCCCCCCCTCTATCCTTCCCTGGCTCCCACAGCCTCACTCCCCAAAATTTTCCTGTTATCCAAGCGGTGTCTTGAGGCTGTGTAACATTTAGGTAAATCCACTTGCAAGTTCCAACATCTACTACTACTCCCGATGGATCCCTTCTGGATGGCCTACAACCATATGGCCCCCTTCCCACCTTCAGGTACTTATCTGGGTTTCCAACTACCCATCCCAGGGAAATAGTCTCACAACCCCAATATCCCCAGGATAGTTGCAATACCCTTTTCCTGGATTTGATGCCGGACACAAGTAAACTACTCCTCTTTGTTTTGACAAGGCACCCCCAGTACCCCAGGTATTGAACAAAGGATCCAATGTTATATTAAAACTGGGGGCTCCTGAGGTGACTTTCGTTTGGATAGGTGTGTCTGGAGACTCCCATCTTATTAAAGACCACCTGAAGGGTTCATGTGATTGCCCGTCTCCCTGTATCAACATCATGTTCATCCAAATTACACATATCCCCAGAACCAGGTGAGATCCATTGCCAGAATGAGTTTTTCTTATTTTTATCCCTATCGTTCTCCCCCTGTTACCTCCTCTTCGTCCCTGTTCCCTTAGGACCTTAGGTGCCATATCCACCTTTTCCTCATCCTGGCGAATCCTTTCTTTCCCACATCTCATCCCTCTGCCTCGCCCGTCAACTCGGTTGCTACGAGCTACGGGGTAAACCATCTTCTCGTCAGCAAGGATGTTCTTCAGGGACAGGATGAGTTCCTCTCTCCCACTTATTCCTTTTGGAGCTCCAATTTTTTTCTTTTAGTGGAGGGATATTGCACCGGAGCTTTTTTTCCCTCTTTCGGCACCTTACTTCTAGGATATCCACAATGTATGGAACAAAGGGTTCGTTAGGATGGTAACAACAAAGGTCAGGGTTCACTCCCTTTGAACATATCTGCCACCAAGATGCAGATCCTACTTTTAGTTCCCGAGCTGCCACCTTCTGGTTCAATACCCAGGTAGTCAGTTCCCGCTGCTCCTCCCAACAAGGTTGACAGACACTTTTAGGAGCCCTCCCTCTCTGGCAGTGGATCCACCACAGCTCTTTACAAATTTTACAAGAAAAACACACAAATGGGTAACAACTACAATCTAGCCAGCTACACCTTACCCTTATATCTCTATGATTAACATGCCCCTCCCCATTCCATAATTGAGATTTATATTCCAATCTAATAGGTTGGTAATATGGTTGTTGAGCAAGATCTTCTAAGTATTTACAATATCCTGGGGACTCCGAGTGTCCTATTAGTTCTTTTTATAACACCCAGTTTTCCCCCACCCAGATATCCCCTGAGTCCATTCGGCGGTATACCAAAATTCAGTCTCCCTTCAATTTTCGACATGGTCTCTCAGGATTGTGTCTTTCTCTTTAAAGTTAACTTCAAGTCTCCGGCTGCACCCTTTACCTCCCAACCAGAGTCCTTGGTGAATTTGGATGGGTCTACCGGTCCTTTTATTCGACTCGCATGAGTCCACCCCCTTTCTGCGGTGCGTATCGCCGTGTCCGTTGTAAGTAGCACCAAATAAGGTCCTTCCCACTTGGGTGTTATGGGATTTTCTTTCCAACTCCGGATCAATATCCAGTTCCCGGGCTGTACCTGGTGTTAGAGCTACCAGGTACTTATTGATATAAATTTCATAACATTTCAAATGGGGAAAGCCCCACATCCGCTCGGGGTTGGGTTCGGATGTTCAGCAAGGCTAGTGGAATACATTTTCCATCCTCTAGCATCCATTTTCCTGACTTCTCCTTAACCCCCATTTTCCTTAATTTTTCCTTTTCCTCATTAGTAAAAATTATGTTACTACTTTCCTCATTATGTACTTCTTGGTTTTCTTGCCCCCCTTTTTCTTTTAGGAAAGAAAAAGTCTTAAGGCTGCCTACTTAGCTTCTTGGTCCGCTGCATTATTTCCTCTGCTTTTGAAATCTATCCCCCGTTGGTGTCCTTTTAAATGGACCACAGCCACTCTCCTAGGTCCCCTCAAAGCCTGCGATACTTCAACTATTAGCTTCTGGTGCACTAGGTCTTTTCCCTGTGAATTGATCAAGCCCCTTTCTTCCCATAATTTTCCAAAGGTATGTACCACCCCAAATCCATATCTGGAGTCAGTATATACTGTCCCTTCTTTTCCCTTGAGGAGTTTTAGGGCTCTTAATATGGCATACAACTCGCATGCTTGTGCAGACCAAGATTTATCTAAAGTACCTGACTCTATCACTTGCAGGTCGGAACCCCCCCCAATTGCGTATCCCGATCTCCTTCTTCCTTCAATCACCCTAGAGGATCCTTCTACAAATAGTCTTTTACCATCTTCTAACTCCTCTTCCTCCAAATCAGGCCTAATCTTTGTTTGCTCTTCAATGGTTGCTACGCAATCATGGGTTAGGGGTTGATGTTCCGGTTCCCCATATAAAAATGCAGCTGGGTTCTGTAAGGTGGTAGTTTCTAGTGTTAAATCGGGGGCTTCTACTAGAATGCCCTCATACTTTAAAAGTCTCGCATCAGAGATCCATTTGTCTGCCTTTTGTTGGATCACACTCCGGATATTATGAGGAGACATCACCTTTAGTCTACTATTAAAGGTAATTTTTCTAGCTTCTTCAACCAATAGAGTGCATCCCGCTACAATTTGCAAGCATGTAGACCACCCCGTACTCACTGGATCTAAAATTTTTGACAAATACGCCACTGGCTTCTTCCTCCCTGCCCAGTCCTGAGTAAGCACCCCAAAATCAATACCTTCTTCTATGTTCACAAATAAAAAGAATGGCCTCCTTAGATCGGGGAGGCTTAGGACTGGGGCATGGACCAGGCTCTCTTTTAACTCCTGGAGTTTGTCTGTGTCCTCTTGGCTCCATTTTAACAACCTTTCTTGTGTTAATTTATAATACAAAAATCTGGCCTTGCTGCTATAGTTTTCAATCCACTGTCTACAATACCCAGTAAGTCCTAAAATTTGGCGAATTTGTCTTTTATTCTTTGGTATTGGCAATGCCACAATTGCTTGGATCCTTTCGGGATCTATTCTCTTTTCTCCCCTTCTCAAGTAATGTCCCAAATACTTGACTTCCTCCTCCACAAATTGAAGTTTGGCTTTGGAAACTTTCAGCCCTTTAAGTCCCAGAAAATTCAATAGCCGGATACTTTCTTCTCTTACGTCCTCCTCCAATTTCCCTGCCAGCAATAGGTCATCCACATATTGTATCAGGGTCACCCCCAGCCTAGTTTGATAATCTTGTAAGATCTGTTCCAGTGCCTGTCCAAACAAGTTTGGAGATTCCGTAAACCCCTGGGGTAACACTGTCCATCTAAGCTGTTGTCTTCTTCCTGTATCAGGGTTTTCCCATTCGAAAGCAAAGTAATCCCGGCTTGCTTCATCGAGGGGACAGGCCCAAAAGGCATCCTTTAAGTCCACTACACGATACCATAAACTATCAGGTCCTAGCTTGCTCAAAAGGGTATAGGGGTTTGCTACTACAGGAAACCTTGCTATGGTCCGTTTGTTTATCTCCCTCAAATCATGTACTAGATGGTATGACCCATCCGTCTTTTTGACAGGAAGTATAGGTGTATTGTAGGGAGACATACAAGGCTCCAGCAGCCCCCTATTTAGTAGTCTTTCTATCTCAGGTTTTAGTCCCCTCCTTCCTTCTAGGGAAATGGGGTATTGTTTTATTCTCACGGGGACCTCAGGATTCTTAATTTTTACCGTGAATGGGGCTATTTTCAGTTGTCCAATGCTTCCTGGGTTGTACCACACATCAGGACTTATTCTGTCCTCATCCTCTTGTCTAAGGGGGCAAAGCCTAATTTGTAATTTCTTTTCCACTACTTCTATTTGAATTCCTAATTCTATGATCATGTCTCTTCCTAATAGGTTATAATCAGATTCTGGTACTAGTAAAAAGTCCCCTATTCCTATCTTTGATCCTGATTCCACCGTCATCCTTTTTATCACCCTTACTTCAAAAGGTTCTCCTTTTGCCCCACCACAGTGGCGGTTTCTTTAGACAGGGTGCATCCCTTGGGCAAAAATTGAATGGTAGATCTTTCTGCACCCGTGTCGACCAGAAAGGTTATCTCCTGGTCATAGGGACCCACTCTCAGTTTTATCAAGGGCTCTTTTTGTTGTTTCCGGGTCCCCTTAAATACAGCCCCTGACCCCTCTAATCTGCTTTGAATTTTCTCATCTCTAATTCGAACTCAACATTCCCTCTTGAAATGTCCCCTCTTTCCACAATAAAAGCACACCTTCTGGTCTTGCCTCTCCCTCGAATCTCTCGGACCCCCAAACTCTCTTATAGGCTCTTTTTGCATCTTTCCCTGATCTTGCCCTCTACTTTCCCGCACCGCTATGGGAGGAGGGGCTATCATAGTCTCCTCAGCTCGACCCCCCTTCTTCTTCTCCTTATTCTCGCTAGATTTTTCTGTTAGTTTAAAAATAAACACCTCTGGGCGGCCCACCCACACCTTAGCATATTCACTCTCCTCCAGGTGAAAAGGTTTCTTTGTATTTACCCAAATGTTTAGTTTTTGCTTCACCCAGTCCCCGGAAGACCCAAATACTGGCCAAAACACACCCTTTGAGATTTCCTTTCCACCCCATATCTCTACAAAATAGTGTATCATCCTAGCCTTATCCTTCCCCCCTGTGTCCGGAAAATGTTCCCAATTATCTAATAAAAACCCCAAGGGATTGTCCCTTGGTACAGGTGGGAGTTTAATCCCTGCAGGAGGCTTACTCTTCCCCTGTCCCATTCCTCTGGAGTGCCTTCATTCGCACAAAAAGTCACTTTCGCTTCCCCTGTTTCGTGGCCCAAGCCCTCGCGGGTCAATGGGAACCGCACTACTAAGGGTCTGCACTCGCTTGGGGAATCTGGCTGCCAGTTCCCCTCTCAGTCACACATCACGTCGCCGCACTCCGGGATCCCGACCCCGCCCGAACGGATCCCCTTTTACTTACGCGTCCCGCGTCTTCGTCCGAACTTTGCACACAAAATTTAAGGGGTCAGCCGGGCCCTTTCCTCCTTTGCTTTTGCCTTCTGGTTTTAGGTCCGTCGGTCGAGGTGGGACCGGGGGCTCCCGTCCCTCGGGACCACCAAGAGGGTGGGGCGCGCCTTCCCACAGACGGGAAATCCCCCTTACCCAATCTCGATCCGAGTCACGGCACCAAATTGTTATAAATGAGCACAAAGTGCCATACTCAAAACCAATTTGAAAAATTTATTGAGGACAGACGGCAAAAGCAAATTGCAGCGCTGGGTGGCAGAGAGACTCCGCTCCACAAAACTGCCACCCTTTCCCCCAAAGTTCGTTCTCTTTTAAGTCTCCTGATTTCCGGGTGCGCACGTTTCTCCGGTTGCTAGGGGGTCTTCCGTTGTCAGCGCTGATCCTTGCAGTACCCTTTGTTTTCCTAAAAAAATTACTAAGACGTTTGGTTATTGTGCTAGCCTAAGCAATCAGTAATCACATACCCACAGACCAGCCCGCATATCCGGGCTTCAAGATTACTTATCTTAAGCCTGCATGTCCGGGTTTCAAGATAACCTATCTTATAACGAACAAAAAGGTCACCATTCCCTCACAATCCCCCCTTTTTCTATTTACCTATTTTTGTTCGTTGTAAGATAGGTTATCTTGAAAGCCGGACATGCGGGCTTAGATAAGCAATCTTGAAGCCCGGATATGTGGGCTAGTCTGTGGATATGTGATTACTGATTGCTTAGGCTAGCACAATAACCAAACGTCTTAGAAATTTTTTTAGGAAAACAAAGGATACTGCAAGGATCAGCGCTGACAACGGAAGACCCCCTAGCAACCGGAGAAACGTGCGCACCCGGAAATCAGGGGACTTAAAAGAGAACGAACTCTGAGGGAAAGCGTGGCAGTTTTGTGGAGCGGAGTCTCCCTGCCACCCAGCGCTGCAATTTGCCTTTGCCGTCTGTACTCAATAAATTTTTCAAATTGGTTTTGAGTATGGCCCTTCGTGCTCATTTATAACACCCAGCACCCCCAAACTTCCTCTCGTTGCTTACCAGGACCCCCAGAACCCCATCCTGCCATCCTCAGCATTTTTCAAACTCTTCAGCCATTCCAAACCCTTTAACCAATCTCACACTTTATTCTAGACTGTCTCAAACTCCCTGCCAGTTACTCCTAGCACACCCCAATCCCTCTCCCAGCCCCCCCTGTGCCTCCCCACTCCCCTGCACTGTGGGGTCCAGGCTGTGCCCCATTGCTGGCTCAGGGGGGCTCCAGGCTGACATGCTCCACCTGGCAGCTGCAGGTGACCCTGCACCTGGGGAGGGTTTCCAGCAGCACCAGGAGCTGTTTGGTCCAGTCCTCATTGGTGACCAGGTGGCCACCACATGCCCCAGAGCTCCTGCTGGCCCTGGAACCACCTCAGGGCAGGGTAGGAATCTATCACAGAGCAGAGCAGGCAGCCAAGGCTGGGCTTGGAGCTCAAAGGCCACAGTGAGATGGACACACTTTGGGACACTGGGAGAGAGTTGAGGATACACTGGGATCAGATGGGTGGAGCTGGGAAAGATGGGAGTGGGCTGATGAGGCACTGAGAAGGACTGGAAATAGACTGGGAGGACTAGTGGTGCACTGGGAAAGATAGTGAAGGCCTGGAAGTGGCCTGAGAACACTGGGAAGCGACCGAGAATAGATTGGGAATTGACTGAGAAAGACAGGCAGGGTCTGGGAGGGACTGTGGGACAGTGGGATGAACGGAGGTGGCATTGGGAGGGACTGGGATGGACTGGGAGAGCCACAAGACTCACTGATGGATGGGGCAGGAAGCCCTGGGGATGGGCACAAGGAGTGCTGAGGGCTCTGGGCTGATTCCCAGGGAGGTTTGGGGGGCTCCAGGGTCATTCCCAGGCCAGGCCCTGACGGGACCTGCCCTGCCCCATGCTCAGCTCTGCTCTCCATGAGGAACGGGGTTATCAGCTCATGGCTGTGCTGGCACTGAGTGTTCACCAGAGCCCACAGGTACTGCAGCCATTCCAGGCTGCTGATCAAGCGCCTCACACTCATCTCCCCATAGGGAGTGTCCACCCTTCTCCCTATTTCTCCTTTCACATCGCCTCCCTCCGTTATCGTCAGCTGCTCCCCAGTTCACTTTTGGTGTCCCATTCCCTCTTTTTGCCCCCTCGTCCCCTTTTCCCACAATCCCCGCATTCCCAGCCCCTGCCACTCAGTTTTAGCGACCCACTCTCCCCTTATTCCCACTTTCCCACCCGGTAAACCCCTTTCTCATCTTCTCCCAATTCTCAATCCCCTCCCACTCTTCCTCTGGAGGTCCCGCTCCTCCTACCACTCAATTTAGGGGTCTCATCACCCCCTTTTCCCCCTCCCACCTCCTCCCCCACTCAGCCGAGAGCTCCGCGCCCACCCCAGGGGGAGCTCCCAGCACCAGCAGTGCCACCAGTCCGGCCCCAGCTGCCGCCCCTCGCCCCACGGCCAGCGCCGGGCAGGAGCCGCAGCCCCAAAGCAGCCGCTGGGGAGCCCCGGGCCGGAGCAGTGCGGGCGCAACAGCGCCGCGAGCTCTGATAGGCTGAGAGCATTTTGGGGCTCTTGTTTTTCTGAGATCTCCCCGGCAGCTGATGAGTCATCAGCTCGTCGCGCTCTGAGTGGCTGCAGCGCGCTCCGGCTGGTTTTGGGTCGCAGCCCCGGCTGGGGTTTCTTTGCGCAGGGGGAACCTTGAGGCGCTGGGCAGGTGGGAGCTCAGCTGTGCCCAGAAATGCGTCCCCAGGTACGCGAGATCTCAGCGGTGCCATGGCGAGGGCTCGCCCGCTGTCAGGCACCCCCCAAGCCGCTCTGTCCCTGCCTCCGGCAGCTGCATAGGGGACAGAAAATGGAACCAAGGGTTTCTGGGTAGGGGTAAGTGAAACACTAATCTGCGAAAATTAGGATTTTAGTGACCTTGCTGAAAACAATTAAAAAATAGAAGGGAGTAGTTATCTGAAACTTGAATAATTAATTGTCTGTCATTTCATATTTGCTCAGCTGCGCTTACAATGGGAAAAGACGAAACTAGGGAGCAGAACCACAAGAACATAGACAATGCAACTAGAAACCCATTCTTTCGAAAATTGGACTATCCTCAGAAATCATTTGTATTGTCAGTGATAGAAAATGTCAAGAGTTTAGGGTGAGGAAGACTCACCTTACTTCCTCCTTTTAAGACCCCTCCCCATGAAAACGACCCCAGACTTAATTTAAGAAGTCAATCACGCATGCTTAATAGCTATTCAAGCTAATTATCATAGGAAGTGGGAGATGGGAGGGGCTGTTATTATGAATATGTATTTGTTTGATTCCTCTGCTAATAAATAGACTCTGTGATCACCTGTGATTTTGCAGTGTGTATTAGAGGATTACCTCACGCTGCTGCCCAGCACTGAATAAACATGCACTTTCTAACTTTAAACTGTTAGAGAGTCTTTTGTCCATCACAGTTGAGTATCGGTATTAGACCAATACTCATATTTTGATAATTCAGTTGGTGACCCAGATGTGACCTTGTTCTCTCTGGCCAAAGGCCAGTGGGGTTTGGGACCTCTCTAGGGCGTCCACCTGGGATCTTCCTAGAAAGAGGGCTCCTTTTCCTCACTGGCACCCTGGGGAGCAGAACTAGAACTGCTGGAGGTACGGACCAAAAGGTATGTTTAAAATTTATAGACCTGTAAGACAGGCAAACTGGTAAGATGCTGCGAGACGTCGAGTGCACAGTGAAAAAGCCTAAGTGGATTTGTTTGTAAGATTCCCCGGAATATGGTTTGCGTTCCAGGTGGGGCTGGTAACAGCTCCAGGAGCTCTTGCCCATAGTGGGGGATAGCGGTGGGCCGGTTGTGGCCCCGGGAGCAGAACTTGCACGGCAGAGGGTCGGCAGAGCTCAGGCAGTGCCAATAACAGCATTGCCAGTATTGTTGTGGTACTGGAGGAGTGGTGGCTCCAGTTTGATTTGTGGTTTAAAAGTGGTGTGGTGGCAATTTCCAGTTTGGGTCACCAAGCTTGCATGTGGCAGTTGTGGTGACTCCTTTTGTGGGCTTGGTCACAGTTTGTGTGTGTGAATGTATATGTGTGTGTTTGAGTATGCAGCTTGTTTTTGTGAGCTTTATGTGCTTGAATTGTGGGTCAGTGGCGCGCTGTACATGTTTTGGTTTGTGTGCTTTTATGAGCGTGTTGGCAAAAGTTTTTGCATTTGTAAGTTGTGTGTATTTTAAACTTTAAAATTGTTAGTATAAGAAGTGGTGTTTTGTCTAAGTGTAGTTAGTTTTTAAGTGCAAAGGGGTGAGGCAGCGACGTGAGCCCAGAGCTGCTTTCTTCTCCCACTGCAGGAAAAAAAAAAAAAAAAAAAAAAAAGTGTTTTGGTCAAAGTGTGATGTGTGTCTTTTTGAGTTATTTTAAGTGATTTGGTTCATTGGTTTTTTTCATTAACTCTTTATTTTGTTGGCTGCTTTTATCCCTTCCATTTTCCTTTGCTGGATAGAAGGTTCAGGGAGGGGGATCCTAAGACAAAGGAATTTTTCTGTCCAAGAAAGGTTTGTGAGTGTAACCCCCGACTTGTGTTTCATTGTGTAGTTTGTTGTAAATTGTGGGTCAGACAAGTGTATAAGTGGAAGATCTTTTTACAAAGTTAGTGCTAAGTGAAGCTCTGGAGCTAGGATAAGGTTAAAAGGCATTGAAAGAAAAAAGAATTTTCAGTATGGGGGCAAGTGAAAGCAAAGAGGTTGCTAAAGGTAGTCCTTTGGGATGTGTTTTGGCATATTGGAAAGAGCTGGTGGATCATAAGGATACAGAAACTAAAAGAGAGCTTATTAAGTTGTGCACACAGTGGTGGCCACTTTATAAACTTGAGGAGGGGGTGAAGTGACCCCATCAGGGACGTTGGACTGTAACACTTGGTAGAGCTGATGCTTTTCCTTAGGTGTGACAGAAGTGGCATGAAGTTGCTTATGCTGACATGTTTTTCACCGTCAGGAGTCACCCTGAGCGGCAAAGGGCTTGTGGAATTCGACCACCCTCTGACCATGTAGTGTTGGCTCTCAAGAAAGATAATAAAGCTAGTAAGGAAAAACCCAGGAGGTGTTGCAGCACATGCTCAATAAATCAAAGGTGTACACACCCTGACAAGGTATATTGTATGGAAACTCAGGGAGAGGAGAGAGAGGAATTGCTCAGACCACCCTCTAAAAGACAAGGAAGGGAGAAGATGGTAGGGGAAGTAGATTTTGAATTGCCATCAACTTCAGGATTTACTCCTGCTTCATCCCCTGCTTCATCCTCACTTGAGAGAACAGTAATTAATAAGGGAGTCTCCCCTCTCACTCCTGAGCCACAGGAGCCAACCCGGCTGTATCCACCCTTACCCTCCAGTGATAGTGAGGAGGAAGAATGCTCCCCACAGGGTTCTATAGCATCAAGAACCCGAAGAAAACAGAAATCATACAAGCCCCTTTAAGGGAAACAATCACCTCTGAGGGGGAGACAGTGTTAGTCAGAGTCCCCTTTACTGCCTGGGATTTAGATTCCTGGGAAAAAATTGCAAAAAATCATCAACTTGACCCATTAAGTGTTGCAAAAAGGATGAAATTTATGGTCAAACAACATATGTTTGATTGGACAGACATTCAAATATTACTTGATTCCTTAACAGAAACAAAAAGGTTGATGGTTTTAAAGGTGGCTAAAGATTTAGCTGAGGATGATTGTAGAATAACACAAGATGATATTAAGGATGTATTTCCCCTTCAGAACCCAGGTTGGAATGCTAATAGGCCAGAGGGAAGAGCACGGCTAACAAAATATCAGGAATTGATAATAAAAGGACTGGAGAGAGCAATTCCTAAAACTATAAATTGGTCAGCCCTTTATGCTATTAAAGAGAATTCCTCTCAAACTCCTTCTGAATTTCTAGACCAATTGCGAGAGGCAATGCCTCGGCACACCACCCTGGATCCTGAATTTGATGAGGGAATACAACAATTGGTACAGTTGTCTTTAGGGCAATCTACAGGTGACATCAGGAGGAAGCTCCAGAAGATGCGGGGCCCAGCAAGTAAGAATTTGGAGACTTTGTTAGATGAGGCATGGAGAGTTTTCAGCAATTGGGAAGAGGGACAAAGGGAAACGTCCCTGTAAACCAGGGACAAAGAAATTAGTAGCAATAATACAGGAAAATGTAAAAGGGAAATGTGAGCATGGTCCCCCAAAACAAGGACCACCACTGGAAAAAAATCAATGTGCATTTTGCAAGAAATTTGGACACTGGAAAAACCAGAGTCCAGAATTAAGAAGGGGTGATGAACAAAGCAAAGGTGACCGAAAAGGGGAGGGGGTGGTGGCTCACATAAAGGAGGACTGAAGGGGACCAGAGGGCTCTACCCTAGAGGACCCTCTGCTTATAATCAAAGTAGGGAACAATGAAAAAGAAGTGGAATTTTAGTCGGCACAGGGGCAACATATTTGCTGTTAAATGAGGCCCTGATACCTATAACAAATGATTATATTGCAGTAAAGGGAGCAACTCGCCAATCTGAAAAAGCATATTTTTTCAAACCATTAAAGTATAAGTTGGGAAAGCAGAGGGGGATTAATCAATTTTTGTATGTGCCTAAAGCTCCATCTCCACTTTTGGGCAAGGATCTGCTAGAGCAGCTGGAAGCAAAACTAATATTTAAAAATGGGGACATTTGTTTGGAGGTAAAAGATCAACAATATGTGAAATTGTTAAGCTTAATGCTAATAACCAAAAAACCTCAAAGTTGAAAATGAAGAAAAAGAAATTATTAAGAAAATATAGGATCAGGTATTCTCTGGAGTGTGGGCCTCTAATATACCAGGGATAGCAAAGAATACTCTACCAGCACAAATCCGGCTTAAGGAAGGAAAACAGTAAGGGTCAAACAATATCCCTTAAAAAGTGAAGATAGAGAAGGAATTAGCCCAATCACAGAAAACTTTTTGCAGATAGGACTATTGAAGGAGTGTCAATCTGATTTTAATATTCCTATCTTGCCCCTGAAAAAGCCAAATGGATCATACAGGTTAGTACAAGATTTAAGAGCTGTTAATAAGATAGCTGAAGATTTATACCCAGTGGTTGCTAGCCCTTACACCTTATTAACTCTTTTAACACCTGAAGTAACCTGGTTTACTCTTTTAGATTTGAAGGATGTTTCCTTTTGCCTTCCCTCTCCATGAAGCCAGAAAAAAAATTTTTGCATTTGAATGGGAGAATCCCAAAACTGGATGTAAAATTAAGTTCACATGGTGTGTACTGCCCCATGGGATCAAGAACTCCCCTACTATATTTGGACAGCAGCTGGCAAAGGATCTGGAGTCTTAGGAACCCTCACCAGGAGGACATCTGCTTGAGTACATGGATGACCTCTTAATAGCTACCTGGACCCAGGAGGCATGTGTGGATTGGACGGTGAGCCTCCTAAACTTTTTGGTCCTTCAGCGGTACTGGGTATCCCAAAAAAAAGCCCAGATGGTAAAACAAGCAGTTATTTACCTGAGCTATGAAGTAAATGCTGGACAAAGGACCTTGGGGCAAGACCGTAAGGAAGCAACATGCCAAACCCTGAAACCCCAGACAGTGAAAGAATTGAGAATCTTTCTGGGTATGATAGGGTGGTGCAGACTGTGGATTTATAATTATGGATTGTTTGTTAAACCCCTGTATGCCTTAATCACAGAAAGGAGCAGTGATCTTCAGTGGACAACAGAAGCAACACAAGCCTTCAACCAACTGAAGAAGGCTCTTATGTCAGCTCCAGCCCTGGGATTTCCAGATGTGAGTAAACCATTCTTTCTGTTTTCTCACGAAAAACAAGGGATTGCTCTGGGAGTACTAGCACAGGACATGGGGCCATACCAGAGGGCAGTTCCCTCCCTCTCCAAACAACTGGACACGGCAGCCAAGGGGTGGCCAGGGTGCCTCAGAGCTGTTGCAGCAGTAGCAGTGAACATCCAAGAGACATGCAAATTCACCCTAAGCCAGAAGATAACTGTGCTAGTATCCCACACAGTGTCTGCAGTCCTAGAGGCAAAAAGGGGACATTGGCTTTCCCCACAAAGATTTCTAAAGTACCAGGCCATTCTTGTAGAACAAGATGTTGAAATCGTGGTAACCAACATTGTTAACTCAGCTTCTTTCCTCTGCGGGAGCATGGGAGAACCAGTGATCCACGACTACCTAGAGACCATTGAAGCCACCTACTCCAGTCACCCAGATCTGAAGGACATCCCTCTCGAGGATGCTGAGAACTGGTTCACTGATGGAAGCAGCTATATCATCAGTGGAAAAAGACATGGTGGGTATGCAGTTACCACAAACAGAGAGGTAATAGAGTCTGTATCATTGCCAACAAATACCTCTGCACAAAAAACTGAAATAATTGCCTTAACCCGGACTTTAGGGCTGGCAAAAGGAAAATAAATCAATATTTATACAGACTCAAGGTATGCATTTGGAGTAGTACATGCACACAGAGCTATTTGGAAAGAAAGAAGACTGCTGAACTGACAAGGAAAAAATATTAAACATTCCCAAGGAATACTAAAACTATTAGATGCAGTTCAGTTATCTAAGAAGGTAGCTAATATGCACATCAGGGCACACTAAAAAGTGAGCTCAGAATTGGAAGAAAGAAATAATCTGGCGGACAGAGAGGCAAAAAACTCAGCCAAAGGTGAGGTACCCAATGAAACAGTCGAGGCAGCATTAATTCTAGATGGAAAGATCTCTATTGAAGGTAAGCCAGTATATAAGAAAAAGGATGAAAAACTTATTAAGGAAGAAGAAGCAACTTATAACCAGGAAGGCTGGGCTATAACCAAAGAAGGAAAACTTGTAGCACCTTCTTACTTGTTATGGTCACTAGTGCTAAAAGAACATGAGAAAACACAGTGGGGAATGGACGCCCTGTACAATTATTTAAAGGATAGAATTCTGGCTAGAAAATTACAAGGCACAGTTACACAAGTAACTCGTCAGTGTGGTCTTTGCCTCCGAACTAATCCTAAAAACATTCCAAAGCCTGAAGTTGTACAAATTAGGAAGGGCTGTGGACCTGGGAAGCAGTGGCAAATTGATTTTATGGAATTGCCCAGGAAAGGGGGCAAACATTACATATTAGTGTTAACAGATACCTTTTCAGGATGGCCAGAAGCCTTCCCTGCTCAGACATCTAAAGCACGAGAGGTGACCAAGGCATGGTTACAAAAAATAATACTTGTTTTTGAGTCCCAGCCACTATATCTTCTGATAGAGGGCCACATTTTTTCTCAAAAATTGTACAGAAAATTAGTCACCACTTGGGAATAGATTGGAAATTGCATGCTCCATATCACCCTCAATCCAGTGGCCAAGTAGAGAAAGTGAACCATATGATCAAACAATAAATTTTTTAGACTGGGGCAAGAGGCAGATTTACCTTGGCCCCAGACTCTTCCACTGGCATTTGTACAGATTAGAACAAAACCAAGAACAAAAGGGAAATTAAGCCCTTTTGAAATATTGTATGGGAGACCATATGCGGTCCAAGAAGGAATAACACCCATTCAAGTAGAGGAACAAACTGTACACAAATACATGGTATCCCTAAATAAACAACTTAGAGAAATTGGAAAATATGTGGCTGGGGCCCAAAGCAGAGGATTAGATGGACCAGTACATTATGTACAACCTGGCGATTATGTATATGTTAAGTCTTTTGCAGAGAAGGCTTTGGAACCACAATGGGAAGGATCATTCCAGGTACTCCTCGCCACCTTCACGGCAGTCAAGATCAAGGAACAGGAGGTGTGGATCCATCACTCCTGAGTGAAGAAGGCTCCTGAAGAAATTTGGAAAATTGCACCAGGCAACACTGAAGCTGAAATTCACCAAGAACAGCGAGTAATGGACTTATAGCTATCATGGACAGAATGCAAATGGTTGTGACCCTTGTGGTCACAAATAAAATATAATAAGAGTCAAAACAACACCACGACAGTACAATGTAACCGGGATTTATCAATGCCAAGGGAAAGCTTACAATCCCTACTCTTGTAGGGCTTTGAGCAGAATGATAAGGGTCACAAATGCAAATATGAGAGAAGAGAGGAATCTCTGGGGATGTGAATATGCATTCGTACTAGATGGGTTCCATGAGGCTCACCATCCACTCATGGAACTGATCCAAGTTGGTCCTGGATGCTGTGACAAATGTTTGACCATGTGTCCTGAATTTAGACTTAAAATTGAAGGATGCGCAGCTGAAGGTTTTGATCTTGATTTTAATGTTACTCAATATTGCATCGAGCTTCACAAAATCAAAGCCTATCAACCCCACCAGTGTCAGAGAGGGCTGTAACAATCCAAACTCCAATTATTTCAAAGAAAAAGGAAAAACCTATAATTCTCACAATTACTAAATTTGGACCATATGTTATTAAAAAAACAAGAATTCAGAGACTGCTAACTAACCCAGGATAGCCTCTGAAGCGAGTAGAAATGGGAATGCAAGTAAATGCTTCTACCATTCGGCCAGAATGTGCACCATTTCTCAAAACTCCTTTTGTGGAATGGACTACTTGGCTTCAAAACTGTATGCCCTCTAGCTGTAAGAAAAAGAGAGGCCTCACTGGAATATTAGGAACAAGACTGGGAGTTTTAACACAATAGATTTGGAGGTGTCAATGAACAAATTGACTGTGATGGGAAGTGATTTGGTTAATTTACAACAGCCTTTGCAATCTTTTTTATTAGCACCAGGTAACAATCATTGGAAACTAGCCAAAATATTACCAAAATGGGAAAACATAGAAGAGCAAGACCATGAGGTAATAATTAAAGCCCCAGGCACAGCCAGTGCAAACATTTCTCTGGCTCTTGGATGTACTCAAGCACAAATGTGGATGCAGTCAGTGGCTGCTGCAGTTATCAGGGAAGGTGAGGAAGGGATATTCCCTGCTGAAATTCTCAAAATTGTTTGGGATAATGCCTCTGAAATGGAAAGAGAGCTTCAACCTTGGTGGGTTTTGGTTAATATTACCTATAACCCTGAGACAAATAGAGCGACAGCTTTTGTTTTAACTATGCATGGTTCATCCGTGAGCTTTTGTTTTAACTATGCATGGTTCATCCGTGAGCTTAATACACACAATAGTTGCTCTAGGATTAAATCATGCAGGGACTGTACTGTATCCTTATGAGCATAGAATGTGGGCACGAAAAGTTGGAGAAAAATGGCAGGCCATTAACCTAGAGCCCTGTTCTATGAGAAAAGAATTGGGATATATATTTGAGGGAACTTTAAAAAATGGCAAAGATACTTGCCTGGACACGGACCAAAGCATTTGCCACTTTGAAATGCATCTATCCAACCAAACAACTTCACTTGTGTATATAGGACAAGGTTGTGTCTGTCTTAAAACAGCATGTCCCACCATAATAATAGACAAGCAAATTGTGGATGAGAGTCAATTCAATTTATGTGTTTGCAATTTTGCTAAAATCAAAGGATACCACTTTTCCTATCAGGCACCTGTAATATCACATCAGTACATAAAGGCAAACCTGGTTACTGTGCAAGAAATATTGCTTGCGCCTATAGGTATGAATTTAACTCTAGTCATTCAGCTACTGAAACATCAGGAATGAAGAAAAATTTTAAAAGAGATTCAAGATGCAGGGAAAAGGACTTTGATCATGATGCACCCTAATATGGAGACCACAAAAGGGGTTTTTAATGAGTTGAAGAACATCTGTCTCATCATTGGTGCTATTTGGATGGTCACCAACTGCAACTGGTTTGCTTAGTGCCTTAATTCACCCAATCACTGTGCTGCTTATTTTAGTTAATGTAAGTTTGCTTTTCTCTATTGCTGTACTTCTTGGGAATTGGAAGTGTCCTGGTTTCATGGACAGGTGTCTGCCAATAAAGGCAGAAGTTTTCCTTTGAAATGGAGACTTTAATTCCACTCTAAGTATTATAATTGTTTGAATCAAGAACTCTGAGGCAGAGATAAGAGATTAGGAATAACAACTCTTTTACTAATACATCTAACCATACAAGCAGAAAAAACAGTAGTTGTTAAAATTACCAACAAAACAGACCAGATAACTTAGCTCCAGTCCTTTCTTTAGCTGCAAACACGCTCTCTCTGCACTCGTTCTCAGTCCTGCAGATGGAGCAAAGCCCAGTAGCGGCAGAGAAGTGGGTAGGAGTGGAGGCAGGAGGGGGCGGCAGCGGCCACGCTGGTCTCAGGTGGGAGCGGACTGGAGAGGGCACTCACTGTTTGGGTTCTGGCGGTGTGTTGGTTTCATGTGCTTGGCGGGAGGGGTGGTTTCCCCTCAGGGGAAGCTCCACGTGGATCAGGAATGGAAGGGGCTGTCCCATCTCCAGGGGCTTCTCCTGTGAGCTGGTGGAACCAATCAGAGAGCTGATTTGGTGATGGACAGCTTGGGAAACCAATGGAAAGTTCTTTCGCTTTCACAAGTCACAGTGAATCAAGTGCTGGGGGGCTTTTTCGGCTTCCGGCCTCCGGAGAAGCGGGGGTCCCTGGCCGGAGCCCCGGCCCAGCTCTGGGCTCGGTCTGGGGCCTGGCCCGGCATCTCGGCCCAGCACCAGTTCTGCCGGGGGCCCGGCTTGACTCCGGCTCTGCAGGGGGCCCAGCTTGGTTCGGCTCGGCTCTCCACGTGCTAGAAGAGGCCTCCAGCTGACCGCATGGCTTTTTCACGATCTAGATACAATTTTAACTTCTTAATGACTAAATAAGATTCTCGATCACCTGAACTCCCCTAAATGAGAAGAAATAAAGCATGGAGACTACAGAGGTCAGCAGAATGAAGATAAAGTTCCTGATGGGAAGAGATTGATAAGTAGCTGAAAACCTTTTGTCTGGGGTATGAGGGGATTGTGACTTCACTAAAATTCCTTTAAACTATGAAATATACTTGGGGAGGATGTGTGCTTGAGAGAAAGACTTTTCTTTTTGCCTCAGGAAATTGAGCTTTCTGTTTTGGGACTGGAATATGAACAGAGACATTTGATAAAGAAGATGATGAAGAGGATTTTGTTTTTCAGCAGCCTGCCTTTAAAAGTAGTACCCCACGTATGCATCGTAACCCATAACAGGGCTCTGGAAGGACTGTGGGAATAAGAGGAAAATTCATTGTTCTGTATGTCACCAGCGGATGCAGACTCTGAAGTGAAGACACCCCCTACGTCTAAAGCAGAAAAAGGAACTTTTCTCTCTTAAGTGAACTGAAATGATTATTTGAGTGGATAACTGACTGAAGTGTTCTCTGTATGTGGTTGGTAAGAAATGTGGAATGAAGGGAGGAGGGAATAATCTAAGAATCTTATTCTGAATTTTTATTTTTTTTTGTTATTAATAAATTTCTTCTTGTACCATTTTTTAAGATTTAAGACAGCATTGTCTTTACTCCTAAATCCTATCTCTAAAGGAAATTAAATATTTAAAGTTGACAAACCCTCTAGTCACACCATGGCAGGTGGTCAGCTGTGTCCTCAGAGGTAGGAGGCTGTAGCAGGGAAGATGCAGGGCAGGTGATCGCAGACCGTCTGGCTCTCCTGTGTTTGGCCACGTGGCTGGAGATGGGGAGGGGCGGAGTGGTGGGGGGGTTCCTCCTCTCAGCTCCGCTCACCAGAAACATAAGTAACCCCCCCCCCCACCAGAAGCTGCACTCAACTACCCCTTTTGTCTAGAGTCCTCAAAGATCCTGGGTGTAACCCAGCAAACTCCATTAGCATGATAGGGGGAAAAATTCTTTAAATTGACACAACAATAGAAAAACATTCAACCCCCAACAGGAAGATACTGGGACAAGTGGCAGACTGAGCATCGCTATCAAAAGCGTATGACTTGGTCTTAAGAGCTCGCTGTCATGTGTCTTAGATAGATGAAGAGAAATCCCCATATTGAGTAAAATAAATTACTCATTTCAGAGAAGAAGTGGGGAATGAAACACTAATCTTAGAAATATTAGGATTTTAGTTAAAAGTTAGTTATTTACTAGAATTAATTAAAAAGTAAATTGATAGATAGACCTTGCTGAAAATAAATAAAAGTTAGAAGATAGAAAGAAACCCTGGCTTGAGGTAGTTATCTGAATCTTAAATAAATTATTGTCTGTCATCTTGTGTTCTCTCAGCGGTGCCTACAATGGGAAAAGATGAAACTAGTAAGCAGACCCAAAGAAACATAGACAATGCAAGCAGAAACCCATTCTTTAAAGAATTGGACTATTCCCAGAAATCATTTGTACTGTCATTGATAGAAAAGGTTGAGAATTCAGGGCAAAGAAGACTCGCTTTACTTCCTCCTTTTAAGACTCCTCCCCACAAAAAAATGACCCCAGACTTAATTTAGAAGGCAGTAATTCATGCTTAATAGCTATTTGAGGTAATTACCATAGGAAGTGGGGATGGAAGAGGCTGTCATTATGAATATGCATTTGTTTAAGTCCTTTGTCAATAAATAGACTCTCTGATCACCTGTGATTTTTCAGTGCGTATTAGAGGATTACCTCATGCTGCTGCCCAGCACTGAATAAACATACACTTTATAACTTTAAATTGTTAAAGAGTGTTTTGTCCATCACAGTTGAGTATTAGTATTAGACCAATACTCATATTTTGGTAGATCACCAGGGCATGTGGAACCCAGTGTCCATGTGACACAGCACAGCCTCATGAAAACATGGGGACAATTGTCATGCAATGAAATCTCATGGAAGCAAGTGTCAATTGTGAGCATGGCATGGCCTCATGGAACCCAGGTGCAAGTAGGACCATACCATGGCTCATGGAAGCAAGGGGCCATGAGACACAGCGGGGCCCCATTGAACCAAGTGATCATTGTGACTCCATGGAATCTCATGGAACAAACTGTCAGGTGTAACACAGCAGGGTGTCATGGAACACAAGTGCCACTGGGACATTGCCGCTGCTCATGGAACCAAGTGTCCATTGTGACACACTAGGGCTAATGAACACAGGAGACCATTGTGAGGCAATGGAATGTCGAGGACCCAAGGCTGCATTGTGACACAGAGAGACCTCATGGGACCAAGAAGACCATTGTGAGGCAATGGAAATTACTGGAAGAATAGGTAAATTTTCAAGACAGAAGGGCCTGATGGAACCCAGGTGCCAATGGGACATTTCCAGGGCTGGTGTAAGCAAGTGTCCATTGTGACAGAGCCAGGCCTACTGGAACACATGAGAACATTGTTACCCAATTGAATCCCATGGAGCCAAGTGTCCACTGTTTCATGGTGCAGCCTCATAGAGTGTTGGAGACCATTATGTTGTAATGGAAAATCCTGAAACTGTCGTGACAAACCTGGGCTTTATAAAACCAAGGAGACCACTGTGATGCAATCAAATCTCAAGGAACTAAGGGTCAATTTTCACCACATCAGGTTCTCAGGTAACTAAGGAAAATATTGTGACACAGTGAAATCTCTAGAAACCAAGGCTTTATTTTGACAAAGTGAAGCCGAATAGGAGACAAGAGCCTCTGGGACACTGCCAGCTCTTGTGGAATCCAGTGTCTGTTGAGACACAGGGCAGGTCATGGAAACATAGGAAGTGTTGTAATCTAATGGAATCAAAGGTCAATTCTGACAGAGAGGGGCCAGATGGACCACAAGAGCCAGGGAAATTTGTACAGGTATAGTAGAAACAAGACACCATTGTGGCAGATCAAGGCCTCATGGGGTGTGGGATAGCTCTGTGCCACAATGGAATCTCATGGAAGCAACAGTCAATTGTGACACGGCACGGCCTCCTGGAACCCTTTTGCCATTGGGACACTGCCAGCTCTTGTGGAATCCAGTGTCCTTTGTGACACAGCACAGCCTCATGGAAACATGGGGACCATTGTGATGCAATGGAATCTTATGGAAGCAAGAGTCAATTCTGAAAATAGCATGGCCTCATGGAACCCAGGGGCAATTGGGACGGTGCCATGACTTGTGGAAGCAAGGGGACATTGAAACACAGTAAGGCCTCATGGGACCCAGCAGATTGTGGGGAAATGGATACTCACACAGCAGGGCCCCATTGTGACAAAGTGCAGCATCACAATGGTTTCCTGACTTCCGTGAGTCCCTGCTCTGTTTACAATTAACATTTTGTTCCCCAATATTACATGATATCACCATGCTCTCCTGTGATTCACGGGGCTGTGCTGTGTCACAGTGGACACTTGTTTGCTCCAAGGCTGGACATGTCCCAGTGGCACCGGGTTTCCATCAGGCTGCACTGTCACAATGGGGTCTTGGTTCCATAGGAATCCATTGTGTCACAATGTTCTACTTAGTTTTATGAGAGACTGGTGTGTTGACAATTGACCCAAGGTTTCTTGAGATTCCATTTTATCACAGTGGTCTCCTTGGTTCCATCAGGCCCAGGTTTGTCCCAAGAGAGCCTTGGTTACATGGGTTTCTAGTGCATCATAATGACTTGTTGCATTTCATGAGGCCCTTCTGGGTCACAGTAGAGCCTTTGTGCCATGCTTTTCCATTGCAACACAATGATCTCCATCATTCCATGAGGCCTTGCTGTAAAACAGTGAGCACCTGGTTCCATGAATTTCCATTCCATCCATTTCCAAGGATCTCTTGCATTCCATGAGGCCCTGCAGTGTTGCTATGGAGCCATTGTTCCATGTGTTCGCATTGTGACGTTATGGTCTCCAGCGCTCCATGAGGCTGCGCCATGAAACTGTGGACACTTGGTTCCATGAGATTCCACATTGTCACTGTCAGGAAAATCCATAAGCATCACAGGTTTATGTCCAAAAAGGAGACAGAGCACACCTTTATTTGAATAAAGGGAGAGAGTTCACCTGGGTACATGCCCACTGTGCTTTCTCTCTTGAGCTTTCAGAGGGTTCAGCATCCCTTTATCCTAAATTCCCGGCCACACGTTGCCCTCTTCCTTTACCCACTGCCCAAGGTACTAGGAAGGTACGGTCTTCCCAACCCGTGTAGCCCTTTCCCCCCTGGAATCCCCCCTGGAATTTCCCCCCAAATTAAGAAGTTCAGGTTTGTGCAGACCTTGTCTGTTTCAGGAGCCAAGCTGTCTGGGCCTGGTAACAAACCTGCTGCTCAAAGTCAGTAGAAATATTATGAACCATTTCAAAGGTCTTAACATTCATCCCTTCACCCATCAAAAGATTTGTAAAGACATTAGCACACATTTTTCCTCTCAGATAGATGTTTCCTGTGCTAGTGACAGTCTTTTAAGCCAAGCCTTCAGCCTGTAAGGAAAATGAATCCACAAACACCAGAGGTTGAGGTCCAAAAAGGAGACAGAGAAGTCCTTTTTGCTTTATTTGAATAAAGGGAGAGGCCATGGGGCATTCCCCTGGGATGTCTCAAATTTTTGGAGGACGCAGCCTCCTTTTTATCCTATTTTCCTGGCTGCATTTTCCTCTCTCTTTCCCCCGTGGCTGATGTACTTGAGAAGCCCAGACTTCTCAGAACACCTGATGCCTGAGATTCCTCTCTAATGTATAACCCTTCCTTTTAATTTTTAATTCTTACAGAATTCATAGTTTCCACCCCCCCACCCCTCTCCCACCATTGCTTCTTTCATATTCCGATATCCAATTTCATTTATCAGCAACCTACAGGTTTTTTGTAAAGACAAATCTCTTTTCCCATTCATCAATCAGTGGAATGCCTCCCATTGTTTCTTTTATCTCTTAGTGCTAACTCTATCTACCAATAGATCTAAAGCTTGTTTGAAAAAACAAATGCAATATTCCTCTCAAGCCTGACCTCTCTGCTGTTGCAGTTGTATGGACAGAGGTTGTTGTCTCTTCCCCCTTCCGTGGGCAGGCCGGTGTTCAGCCATCTCCAAGACAGCAGGGCCCCACCCCACATCACTGTGACCTGGGAAGACAAAAACCATGACTCCAAATGTCTGCTTCTCCTCTTTCTTCCCAGGCATTCAGCCCTGCCAGTGAGGTATTCTGCTGGATGCCACAGGAAAAAGGAGACCACTGTGACCCTGTGGGTAACATGGAACCAAACGTCCATTGTGACACTACAGAACCTCACAAAACCAAGGAAATCCCTGTGACACTGTAGGGTTTAATGGAACCAAGAGTTCATTGTGACACAGCGGGGCTGTGTGAAGCCAAGGAACCATTTTGACACTGTAAATCCAAGAAGGCTCTTGTGACATTGGGGGGAACTCATGGAACCAAAGGTTCACTGTGACATTGTGGGGCCTCATGAAACCTATGGGCCATTGTGACACTGAATGGCCTTGTGGAACCAAGGAGACCATGGTGACACTGTGGGGCCACATGGAACCAAGGATTTTATTTTGACACTCAAGAATCTCATGGAACCAAGGGTTTGTTGTGACACTAAGACCATTGTTGAGAGTACAGAATCTCAAGGAACCAAAAGTCAATGTGACAAATCTAGGTCTCATGGAAGCAAAAATATCATTGTGACACTGTGGACCCCATGGACACAAATCTCCATTGTGATAGCACAGAACCTCATGGAACCAAAAAGAGCATTGTGACACTGTGCAACCCCATGGAAGCAAATATCCATTGTGACACTACAGAGCCTCACAGAACCAAGAGTCCATGGTGATAAAAAAAGGCCTTGTGGAATCAAGGAGCCCAAAGGTCTAAAAAATTCCTTTCATGATTCTGCCTTGGGAAGGGGAACCTCCTCCAGCTTTGACTGCCACACTAATTGAAAGTATCTTTTTTGAATGAGGAAATTCAAGAGTTTTTGACTGCTTAAAAAAGGGAGTAAAAAAAAGGGGGAAAACTTCTTTTTGGCTGTGTTCAGCATGTTCTCCAAACAAAGCAGGCCCCAGGTGAGTGCGGACAATCAGGAGGAGGTTGGGGAATGTGCAGGAAGGTTGTCCAAACTGGGTCAGATCTCAAGGCACAGCTTCTCTGATCTGACCAGACCTCCAGAGGAGAGACCTTGGATGAACATCAATCACAGAATGCTGCAATCACCTCTGCTCTAAAGTGAACAGAAATAAAAGACATCCATTAAAATAGGAATGTGCATTTCTTAGAAGCTCTTTGAAATATTTCTCCTTAACTCTATTAGGAAACCTTCCTAATGAATTGCACCAGACCAGAGGGAATTCAAGGCAGAGCCATGGTTTGTCAGGACTTGCTTGATCCCAATGAGGCCCATGGAGCATTTGGTGTTGAGTCCTTGAACCTCAGGGCCTGAGAGGAGATTGCACAAACCTTTCCAGGAGTCAAAGTCAGAATAAAATCTCAAAGTGTCTCATAGCATTAATGGGACCCACTGATGTCCATCCCCATCACAGGCTCCTCATGAACTCCTTGGAGGAGAGAATTGGAGTCCAGGATTGCCCCAAAACCTCTCAGAGAGTCAGCAAGGAAAGGAATATCCTAAGTACTTTTAAAACCTTGAGCATTTCAAAGTATTAATGAGCCCCACTGAGTGTCAATAAAAAGCTCTCAAGGGACTCCTTAAATCAGATAATCGTGGCCATGATTGCATAAACTACTTAAAGACTTGGTGTCAAATGGGAAACTCCAAGTACCTAAAAAAACCTGAGTACCTTGAAACATTACTGAGTCCCACTGAGTATCATTACTGACAAAGGCTCTCAAGGGACTAATTAAAGCAAGTAATTGGAGGCCATGATTGCACAAAGCTCTCAGAGACTCCAAGGCAAAAGCAAAACCCAAAGTCCTATAAAATCCTTCAGTTCCTGGGAGCATGAAGGATACCCCCGGGCCATTCCTGACCAAGGCTCCCCAGGGACTGGTCCCAGCAGATCACTGAGGCCACTGGGATGTGGGGGGAATGCTGAGGGTAGGAAAAGGGGTGACAGTGCCCAGTCTTGCTGGGGCTGTGCCAGGAGGCCTCAGTGGCTCAGGACAAGGTGTTTTCTCCCAGCCCTTGGTGGCACAGACCCTGCTGTGCCCCAGGGCACCAAGACTTGGCTTCTCTTTGTCCCCACCTGTCATCTCTGCCTACAATTTCCTCCTCTGACTAGAACATGGGGACACTTTCTCACTTCTGTTCCTCAGTGGGATCCATTAAAACTTCAAGCAACTTTGGAGTTTTAATCTGACTTGAAATTCTTGAGAGATTTCTACACCTCCCTCTCAGGGACTGATGTTTAGAGCCTCAGCAGAACCCCCCAAGAGGGTCATTACATTCTTTGTGCTGTGTCTGTGCTGCTGAGCTGGGCTGGGCTCCTGGTGCAGAGAGTCACCTGAGCAAACAAGAAGAGCTTCAAAACCACATTTCTCTTGCTGAGCAGCTCTTCTCCCAGACCAGCAGGGCTGGGGCTCTGACTGCAGACACCCCGGGCACAGCACAGAGGCACAGAGAGCTTCAATCAGCCATTTCTGGGAAGATGCTCAGAAGTGATTGGGGCAGAATCACTCTCAGCCCTTGACACAGGAAGCCTCTGGCTGCAGTACAAGGCAGCAGCAGCTCCTGCAGTGATCTCCTAAAGCTGAAACATCCCAATGCCTGCAGACTCTGTGAGTACATTCTCTGATTCTCTCTTGTCTAGGAGAAGCCAGGGGTGCCCAGGGCTATCCTGCAGAGCAGGGTCCTGCAGCCCAGGGCCCTGTGATGGGGCAGGGACTCTGCTGTCAGCCAGGGACAGCTCTCAGCCAGCACTGGGAGCTCCCCCAGCAATGGGGGACAAGGTCTGGGTGGAAGGAGACAGCTGGTGAGGCTTCGAAGTGCTCTACTTGTGTGGTGAGGATGGTGCATGGTACAGGACTGCTGCTCCCAGCAGGACATTTAAATCCAGAAGATTTCCAATGAGATTATACAGGAAGCAAAGAAAATCAGAGGCTGTGAAAATGGAAAACTCTGCTTTTTTAATCTAATGCTCTTGGTTGTCTGGATGGAAAATTGCACATTGATACTCCTTTCTCACTTCAGATTGAGAAATTAAAAAAAAATAAAATTTTCTCAAGTCCAAATAAACATGGAAAAGAACAAAATCCTCACAGGGCCCCTTACAGGCAGCATCACTGTCGCTTTTCCAGCCTCCTCAGTGTTACTGTGACTTTGCCATCAAAGCCTCCAGACGCAGCCCTGAGCAGTGCCCTGTGTTGTCAGGGGTCTGCAGGGCAGAGCTGAGCCCCCAGGGCTGGGCTGGGCTCTGGCAGCACTAGCAGGGCCCAGCCCTGGCACAGGGAAGCAGCTGCTGGCAGGAACAGCTCCAGGCATCAGAGCCCTGGGCAGACAGTGGGGAGAAAGTGCCACCAAACTGGGCTGGGATATTTAAAGTCTTCTCCAAATCAATCTATTCCATGATTACTTTTCTTACAGATCCCCATTCCAAGACACAGCAAATGTCCAACAGCAGCTCCATCAGCCACTTCCTCCAGCTGGCACTGGCAGACACGCGGCAGCTGCAGATCCTGCACTTCTGCCTCTTCCTGGGCATCTCCTTGCTGCCCTCCTGGGCAACGGCCTCATCATCAGCACCATAGCCTGCGACCACAACCTGCACACCCCCATGTTCTTCTTCCTGCTCAACCTGGCCCTCACTGACCTGGGCTGCATCTGCACCACTGTGCCCAAAGCCATGCACAATTCCCTCTGGGACACCAGGAACATCTCCTACTCAGGATGTGCTGCTCAGGTTTTTCTGGTTTTCTTCTTTCTTGGAGCAGAGCAGTCTCTCTTTACCATTATGTGCTACAGCCGCTACTTGTTCACTTGCAAACCCCTGCACTACGGGACCCTCCTGGGCAGCAGAGCTTGTACCTACATGGCAGCAGCTGCCTGGGCCAGTGGCTTTCTCCATGCTCTGCTGCACACAGCCAATACATTTTCCTTGCCCTTGTGCAATGGCAATGCCCTGGGCCAGTTCTTCTGTGAAATCCCACACATCCTCAAACTCTCCTGCTCACAGTCCAACTCCCTCAGGGAACTTGGACTCATTGCAGTTAGTGCCTGTTTATCATTTGGTTGTTTTGTGTTCATTGTTTTCTCCTATGTGCAGATCTTCAGGGCTGTGCTGAGGATCCCCTCTGAGCAGGGACGGCACAAAGCCTTTTCCACCTGCCTCCCTCACCTGGCTGTGCTCTCCCTGTTCCTCAGCACTGCAGTGTTTGCTCACCTAAAACCCCTCTCTATCTCCTCCCGATCCATGGATCTGGCCCTGTCTGTTCTCTACTCAGTGGTTCCTCCAGCCCTAAACCCCCTCATCTACAGCCTGAGAAACCAGGAGCTCAAGGGTGCAGTGTGGTCACTTATGACTGGAGGATTTCAAAATCATTAAACTGCTGTCCAATTTCTGCAAATCACTTATTATAAGAGTAATCTTTGATATTTTTTGTTGATTTTGTTGTGTGTTTTTTTTCTCCGTTGTTTTTGTTTTAAATATTGTCCAAAGATAAACGTCATTATTTCTACCCTTTCTCATTTTATTTCTCTCCACCATTGCCGTTTCTCTCCACCAGCGCCGTAGCCTGCGTCCACCACCTGCACACCCCCATGTTCTTCTTCCTGCTCAACCTGGCCCTCACTGACCTGGGCTGCATCTGCACCACTGTGCCCAAAGCCATGCACAATTCCCTCTGGGACACCAGGAACATTTCCTATGCAGGATGTGCTGCACAGGTTTTTCTGATTTTCTTCTTTCTTGGTGCAGGGTATTTCCTCCTGACCATCATGTGCTACGACTGCTACGTGTCCATCTGCAAACCCCTGCACTACGGGACTCTGGGCAGCAGAGCTTGTGCCCACATGGCAGCAGCTGCCTGGGCCAGTGGCTTTCTCCATGCTCTGCTGCACACAGCCAATACATTTTCCTTGCCCCTGTGCCAGGGCAATGTCCTGGGTCAGTTCTTCTGTGAGGTCCCACACATCCTCAAACTCTCCTGCTCCAAATCCTACCTCAGGGAACTTGGGCTTCTTGCTCTTAGTGTCTGTTTATAATTTGGTTGTTTTGTGCTCATTGCTTTCTCTTATGTGCAGATCTTCAGAGCTGTGCTGAGGATCCCCTCTGAGCAGGGATGGCACAAAGCCTTTTCCACCTGCCTCCCTCACCTGGCTGTGGACTGACTGTTCTTCAGCACTGCCACATTGGCCTACATGAAGACCCCCTCCATCTCCTCCCCATCCCTGGATCTGGTGATGTCAGTTCTGTATTTGGGGGTTCCTCTAGCCCTGAACCCCCTCATCTGCAGCCTGAGGAACCAGGAGCTCAAGGCTGCAGTGTGGACACTGATGATTGGATATTTTCAGGCACATTAAACTGCTGGCCAATCTTGAAAATTACTTGTAATAAAGGTCATATTTGATAGTTCTCATTAGTTAAATTTTGGAGAATCTTTTTGCTTTTCTTCTTTAATATTGTCCATGTAGAAAAATCTTTACTTGTGCCATCTCTCATTATATTTCTCTCCATCTTTGCTGTGGCCTATGACTGTCTTAATGAGGGTCTATGCTCCTGGTTGGCTTTAAATGAATTAAGGATCTCCCAGCAAAGTTTTCTCAAGAGATGCCCCTTTTGTTTCCTTCTCTGGAGTTGCAGCAGCAATATCTGTGTGCAGAGCTGGGACAGATCAGTGCTGGCACAGCAGCTGTGCCTAGCAGCAGCAGCTCTTGGTGTTTCCAGTGCTGCTCCCGTGCCACTGCCCCACTGCCCTCCTGCCTCTCGTGTTGCTGCAGGGCCTGAGTGCTCTCGGGGCTGGGCACAGTCTTGGGGGTGGCAGTGCTGGGGCTGCAGCAGGGACAGGCCATGGGCACTGCTGGGGCAGCACTGACACCTCAGGGCAGGGCCTGGGGGCTTCAGGCTCCTTGGCCAGGCTCTCTCCACAACACTTGGCCAGGCCAATGTTGAGTAGAGAAAACCCCCATGAGCAGCCCCAGGCTGGGGGCAAACAGCATGGCTGGTGCTCTGCAAGGTCCCTGCATGGGGGAGAGCCTGGTAAGGAGCAGCAGAGCAGGGGCTGATCCATCCCCACTACGCTGGACAGCCCAGGGTAGCATCCCAGAGCGTCCTCATGCACCTACCAACAACATCCCCCCTCTGCAGCCCTGGCCTCTCCCCCAGCTCCCACAGGTGCCGCATCCTTGCAGGCACAGACACGGCAGCACTGGCTCAGGAGCCCCTGTTTGCACTGCACAGAGCAGGCATCAGCACCCCCATGGTGCTGCTGTGGGGAGATGGAGCTGAGTGAGCACAAATGGCATCAGCCCCTGGGGCCAGCAAGGGCTGGGGGCTGGGAGGGAAACCACTCAGGTTTGTCATGGCCTCTGGACTCAGCCAGAAAGTTTGTTCCCATGAGCTGTCAGTTTCCAGTCCCACTGCAGATGTTGTTGCACAGATTCAGGGCTGCCTGGCAGCCACACTCACACAGCTCTGAGCATTTCCTTTCCTTCACCTTTGTTTTCTTTGCTCTTTTTAGCTTCAGATTTCTTCCTCTTGCCCATTATTCTAACCTCCCCTGTATACAGCCCATCCCTGTTTGTCCTTTCCTCTCTGGACCCCGTTTTCAGTTCTTGAGTTGGCACCATGGGAATGTCCAGTGGGAAGCAGGATCATCCTACAAGTGCTTCAGGAATTGTCTGCAGGCTCCTGCACTGCCTCGTGCTGTTCCCTTGCCACAGGCACCACAGGCCAGGGGGCCACATTTGGGCTGCTGTGTCTGGGTGTGGGGCTCCCTGTTCTGGGCAATGAGGAGGGGTTGGAGAGGCTCTGCAGGACTGACAGGATGAGCTTTGGGGCTGTGTGGAGAAACTGAGGGACCTGGGCTGCTGGACCTTCTGAAGAGGAGGCCCAGGGCTCATCCTGCAACTGCTCCAGGGATGGTTTCAGAGAATCACAGAATCAGCCAGGCTGGAAAAGACCTTGGAGATCATCAAGTCCGACCTGTGCCCTGACATCACCTTGTCTCTCCTGAGCCTCCTCTTCTCCAAGATAAACAATCTCAGACTCCCTTAGCGATTCCTCACAGGACTTGTGTTCCAGACCCCTCACCAGCCTTGTTGCCCTTCTCTGGACACACTCCATCCCCTCCATGTCCTTCCTAAATTGAGATCCCAGAACTGGACACATCATTCAAGGTGCTTCCCAACCAGTGTTGAGTTCATGGGAAGAATCAGTGCCCTGGTCCTGCTGGCCACACCATTCCTGATCCAGGCCAGGAGCCATTGGCCTTCTTGGCCACCTGGGCATACTTCTGTCTCATGTCCAGCCTGCTGTCCATCATTGCCCCCAGGTCCCTCTCTGCCTTGATGCTGTCCAGCCACCCTGTCCTCAGCCTGGAACCACTTCAGGGGTTGTTGTGGCCAAAGTGCAGGACCCAGTTCTTGGTCTTGTTAAAGCTCAGCTTATTTGATTTGGGCCCTGTGTAAGTGTCAAGGGAGGTTGGACTCCCGGGCAATTTGGTGTCACCTGGGTAACATAAGGCCCTAGAGTGCCAAAATGGTCTCCAATATTCCATGAGGCCTCCCAGTGTCACAATATCACTTTGTTTCCTTGGGAACCCTTGGCGTCACAAAGTGCCTCAGATCCTTGGGCTCCAAAGTGTCAGCACAGTGGATCCTTGGGCCTCACAGTGTCACAATGGTGCCTTGGTCCCCCAAGGCCATGCAGTGTTCACAGTGGATCCTTGGTTCCATGAGGTCTCGCAGTGCAGCAATGCTCTCCTTGGTTCCACAGTGTCACAATGGCCTCTTTGTCTCAAGGGGCACTAAAAGTGTCAAACATGTTTCCTTCATTCCATGAGTCCCTGAGGAGCAACAGTGGCCTCTTGGTTCCATGGGCCCTGCAGTGTTACAATGGCCCCTTCATTACAGGAGGTCCTGCTCTGTCACAATGCTCTGTATGGTCCCACAAGGGCCTGCAGTGTCACAGTTGCCTCTTGGTTCCATGAGGCCTCTGAGTGCCACCATGAATTCCTTGGTGCTGCAGTGTCACAATGGATCCCAGGTTACACAAGATCCTGCAGTGTCATGAGGGACCCTTGATTCCATGGGGCACCACAGTGTCACAATTTTTCCTTCAGTTCCAAGAGTCCTTGCAGTGGAACAATGGCCCCTTGATTCCATTGGCCCCAGGCTCTCACAAGGCTCTCCTTGGTTCTGCAGTGGCACAATGACCCCTTGGTTCCACAAGGCCCTGCAGTGTCACAGTGGCCTCTGTGGTTCCACAAGGAACCAGAGTGTCACAATGGACTCCTTCCTTCCATGTAGCCCCACAGTGTCACAGTGGCCCCTTGGCTCTGTGGTGCCATGTCATACACAGTGTCACTCTGGTCCTCTCAGTTCCACGAGGCCCTGCAGTGTCCCAATGGCCACTTGCTTCCCCAGGGCCCTGCAGTGTCACAATCATCACAGAATCACTCAGGCTGGAAAAGACCTTTGAGAGCATCAAGTCAAACCTGTGACACAGCACCACCTTGCCACCCAGACCATGGCACTCAGTGCCACATCCAGAGCTCTCAGCAGCTCAGGAAGAGGGGAGCAGGGCACACATGGAGCCTCCTTTTGCCTTGGCCAAGCACCTTGCCCATGGCTGGAGGTGAGTCCTGTCTGGTCTGCAGCTGCTGCTGTGCCCTTGGCAGGGGCTGAGGCCGTGGGGCCACTATCCAGAGCCCCCTGCCCTGAGCAGAGCTGTGGGGCCAGAGCTGACTGGGCTGTGCTGGGGAGAGGCCCTTGGTGCTGCACAGAGCTCAGGGCAGCTGGCACAGCTTGCAGGGAACTGGGCTGGCCTGAGAGAGCCTGCCAGAGACACCAGCAGTGTCCATCTCAGCCTGGCTGAGCGTGCAGGGACAGGACCCAGTGCAGCCCCTGTGGGGCAGGGCCAGCACCTGGGGAAGGCATTGGAAACAGGTCCAGAGCAGAGGCTGCTCTGTGCCCTTGGTGGCATGCACAGAGCAGGGAGGGGCCCAGGACATTTGTCACTGCCAGACTCTGTCCCCAGCCATTGCCAGCCCTGGCTGCTGAACCCAGGTTTGCCCTGGGCTGAGTTTGGCTGTGGCCCAGCTCCATCCTCCTGCAGGGCTCAGGGCCTGTTCCCGGCCATGACCAGCCTTGCTCAGCCTCTTTGCTGGCCCAGAGCCCAGCAGAGCCTGGGGCAGTGCTGTCAGTGCAGCCCACAGGTGCCACGGGCTGTGCAGGAGCTGGCAGAGGCTGCCCAGCAGGAAGGCCATGGGGCACAGAGCCCCATGGCTGCTGTGGGCACCACGGCTGCACCTCCAGCTCCAGAGGAGAAGTGACAGATGGGAGCAGAGACAAATAATTCCTGCTGGATTCTTTATTGTATTTATTTATACAGGTGACCTGCATCCATAGGTAGAGGATGTGTTTAGTGCCAGATAAGTGCTAAAGTCATGAGTGTAATATTATTTAGTTGAAATTAATATTTCATGGATAAAACACAATGAGAAAAAAAAAAAAGACCCATATGATCCAAGAGCATCAGAATTTTTCAGAGGATGAGATACTCAATTATGTTTCAGCAGTCTAACCTGTCCAAACAGTTTTTTCAAGGCTTCCTTGAGATGAGAGGTGACCACCAGAGGCCAAAGCCAGACAGAACTCTTTGTCCCTGCAGATTTTCACTGGGACAACCCTTGCATATAGGGAATTTTTCAGTAGGATTATCACTTTTGGCCATGGGTACTTGAAAGATGGATGTTTTTTCCATAGTAATGAAAGTGGCCCCAGTGCTCCAGGGGCAGCCCTCGACATACCAGGATCTGCCAGACCTGTCAGGTGGCTCCTGGGAAGCGAAAGCCAGATCTGTTCCATCTCCCCTTGGTTTCATGAGGCCACTCACTGTCACAATGTTCTCCTTGCTTCTGCAGGCTCACAATGGCCCCTTGCTTCCATGGCACCCATAGTGTCACAATGGTCTCCATGATTCCATGGGGCCTGGCAATGCTCTCCATGGATCCTCAGTGCCCTGCAGGGTCACAACAGCCCTTTGGCTGCATGAGGCCCTGTAATGCAGCAATGGCCTCTTGGTTCCACACAGCCCTGCTGCTTCACACTGACCCCTTGGGACCCTGCGGCCCAGCAGAGCTACAGTGATATCCTTGGTGCCACAGGGTCCCCACAGTGTCACAATGGCCCCTTTCATTTCAGAAGTCCCCTCAGTGTCACCATGGTGTCCACAGGAATTAAACCATGGAGCCCCAGTGTTTCAGGAGCTCATGAACTTCAACCACCAGAGACCAAGGCCAGGCAGAGCAGACTTTCCTGGCAAATTTGTCTGAAAGCAAATAAATCAAGGATATCTGAATTTTTAAAAGTTTAATCCAAATTTCTGCCTTATTTGCCTGGAGGAGAAGGCCAGTCCTTTTCCATAGAAAGGAAAGCACAGAGCCTCAGTTTCTGGAAGACAGGTGAGAACTGGCCCTCAGGAGGCCAAGGCCCGTCTCTAATGGCAGCTTTTGTGTAAGAGCAATCTATGGATCTGGGACTTTTGGAGGAGGAATACCCATTTCAGCCATGGGCACCTGGAGAAGAAGGATTGTTCATTTTTATAGGAAGGAAAGCATGGAGCCCCAGTGTTACAGAGCAGAATATAGGCAACCACCAGAGGCCAACAAAAGCCATCTGTCCTGGCAGCCTTGGTCTGTGAGAAACCCTTGCAGTCAGGAATTTTGTAGGAAAAGTTCCAATTTTAGCTATAGATGCCTGTACAGGAGGGATGACTCTTTTCCTTAGGAAGGAAAGCACTGAGCCCCAGTGTTTGAAGGCAGGTGAGATCCAGCCCTCAGGAAGACAAGGGCAGCCAAACATGTTGGAAACGGCAGCTTTTTTAGGGAACCAATACCCGGATACTGGGAATTTTGGAGGGGAAATCCCATTTTGGGTTTTTATCTGAGGAGTTATGGATGCTTGAATGAGACAGTTCTTTTCCATTTGAAGGAAAGCCCAGAGCTTCAGTGTTTAAGGTGCTCATGAAGAGAGACACTCGACATGCCACGGGCAGTTGCACCAGTCAGGCTAAGCCAACCAGACCTGTCACCTGTTCCCTTGTTTTCATTGGGCCCTGCAGTGTCACACACAATATGACAAAATGGCAGTGTCATATTGGATCCTTCTTTCCATGACGCCCAGATGTGTCACACAGGCCCCTTGTTTCCATGGGGCTCCATGGTGTCACAAGGGTCCCTTGCTGCCACAAGGCCTTGCAGTGTCTCAATGGTTGCTTGGTTCAATGAGGCTTGTAGTGTCATAATAGTCTCCATGATCCCATAAAGCCTTGCAATGTCACAGCAAACCATTGGTTTCACTGAGCCACACAGTGTCACTATGGTCCCCTTGGCTGCACAAGGCTATGAAGTGCCACAATGGCCCGTTGGTTTCACAAGGTCTCAAAGTGTAAAAATGGCCTCCATGGTTTCATGAGGCCCTGCTGTGTCACAATGCACCTTTGGCTCCATGGTGCCCCATGGTGTCACAATGGTATCCTTGATTCCACGAGGTCAAAATGGACCTTTCATCCCACGCAGACACACACTCTTCACTGTAGTGCCCTTGATTCCATGAGATCCTGTCATGCTATAGTGGCCCCTTGTGTTCCAGTGGGTCCCAAAGTGTCAGAACAGTTTCCAATTGTTCCATGAAGTCCTGCAATGTCACTGTGCTCCCCTTGGTTCCACAGGGCCCCACAGTGTAACAAGGGACTCTTGCTTCCATGGGGTTCCTCAGTCACAATGTCTCCTTGTTTCTGCAGGGTCATAATGGACCCTCAGTTCCATAAGGTTCCTAAATGTCACTGGTCTCCTTGGTTCCATGTGACCCTGCTGTGTCACCACAGCCCCTTGGTTCCATGAGCTTCTGTGCTGTCAACAATGGTTCCTTTGTTCCAATGAGGCACTGCTATGTCACACTGGACCCTGAGTTCCATGAAGTTCTCCAGTGTTACAGTGGCCCCTTGGATCCATGAGGTCCCCTAGTGCCACCATAGTCTCCTTGGATCTGCATTGTCACAATGGACCATTGGTTCCATGTGACCTCGCTGTGTCACAATGGTCTCCTTGATTCTGTAATTCCCCTCAGGGTCACAATGGAGCCTTGTTTCTTGTGAGGCTCTGAACTGTCACAATTGTCTCCTTGGTTCCATGAGCCCCTGCTGTGTCACAGTTGTCTCTGTGGTTCCATGAGGATACAAAAGGTTTCCATAAGCATTTAGCAACACCTGCTTAACACAGCTGGGTAAAACTGTATACATTCAAAAGAGGGCTTAAAGCTGAGAATGTCACAAGCAGCTTCCATCTGCACCAGAGATGCAGGGAATGGACAGGGACAGAGAATTCAGCTGAAAGACAGAGAATTCTGCTTACAGAGATCATGTCTGGTCACACTGTCCCTTACAGAAAGGTGACATCATTCCAGGCAGCCTGTGCTGAGCATTTGGCTCCTGAGTGGGGTTTGTTTAAAAAACCTGCTCAGGCTTTTCCATTCTTTCCTCACAAATAGGAAAAATTCTCCTGGGCCTGTGTGCAAGCAGAGCTCTGAGGAGAGCAGGTGGGCATGGGCTGGGACACCCAGCTGCAGAGCTCAGAGGACAAGGTTCTGATACAGGGAACAGGAATGTCAGTCCCAGGTGGCCAGTTTCAGACATGGTGAGGTTGTCAATGAGGAGCAGGTTGTCAAAACAGGGTCAGCCTGCAAGGGGCTCATTCTTCTGTGTGCCCAAACCTCTAAGGAGACATTCAGCATCAAGATCACTTCTATAATCACTGCTCTGAGCTGAAAAGGAAAAAAATATTCTACTGATTAAAAATAAAAACTATGAGTTACACTTGGTAAACAGAACTCCAAAGCTTCTCCAATCAGCAGCAAAAGCCCTGGAGACTTGAAGACAAAAATGCCTGGGCTGCAGAGGGCACAGGGATGGGCAGCAGCTGAAAGGCCCTGCCAGAGCCAACTGCTGCAGCACTTGGGCCATGGCTGCTGGCCCTGGCCCGGAGGCCAGAAGGGGACAAGTGAGCCTTGCTGTGCTGGGGCCTCATTGCCTCCTTGTCTCTGCTCAGCAGCCTTACAGGGGCTGCTCCATGGTCCTGCCCTTGGCATTGCACATCCCCAGAGCCCAGTGCCCCAGAAAGAGCCCTGGGCAATGAAGGAGGGACAGCATCTGCTTTGCCAGGGGCTGCGGCTCAGCCTTGGTCCTTTGCATTCCTGAAACACATCCAGGTTTGCTCAGCACCAGAGACATCTTCCCCTTGTTTGTCACCACCTGTCATCAGTGCCTCCAGTGTTCTGCTCTAACTGGAACCTGGGTGCTAGAAATCAGAATGCAAGGAATTCTCAGAACATAGGGTCTTTAAGCCAAAGCTTAGAATTAAACAGAGTTGAGATAGGTTTAGCTTTAGAATTTAAGATATAGAAAAAAAAACGTAGTAACAAAGGCAACAAGACATTTTAGAGTGCAGTAATGTCAGTTTGTGTGTTGTGATATGATTGGCTAAGAACGTTCACACTGTAGTATGAGTCAGTAAGAACGAAATATCTTAGTATTGAATTAAAAACATAAATATCTCTGTTGACAATGTTTTATTGGTTAATATATCCTTAAAATACCTTGTAGTCCTAAGTCTTGTGACTTCTAAGCCATGCTGTGATCATCTGTAAGACAAGTTTAACCTTTCTGCCTGTATAGAAAATAAACCACATTTTCTAAAGCAACTCAGAAGTCCTGTCTCTCTGCTGCATTCAGAAAAAGAAAAAAAAACCCACCAAAAAATGAGCATTAAAAAAAGATAAGCCCAAACTTAAAAAATGTATCGTAAAAGCAATAAACCCATAAAAACCCACTTTAAAAACATAACATATAATGGGCTGTTCCCGCCTCTGTACATCACTGCTGCGGCCAAGCAGCGCTGGGGATCGGGGACTCGGGGCGGTGCCTGGTGTCGGTACCGTCTTCTCTTTTAGCCTCTAACTCCTGTCATGCCCCGCGGCCCAATAATGCCCCACTGGAGCCGGGACTACAACGCCTGTCATACCCCACACCCCACAGAACCTGGGTGTCTGCCCCCGAAATGGCCCACAAGTGTCCCAGAGAGTCTCTGGGATACTTGAGTACGCCCCCAGTACCCATTCGGGAATTCGGGACCCTCCAAAAGCTCTCCCCGGATCCCTAAATGCTCCCAACCCCACAGATGCCCGTTACAGCCACTTCTGCGAATTCATCTCCTGTCCTCCCCGGAGGCTTCAGAACCCCTCATAACAAAATTCAGAGCCCCTCATAAGGCAATTACCATGCCTAAAACTCCTCATGCACCCTAAAGAGCCCGGTTTGAGCTCCCTAAGCTCCCCCCAAGTGCCCTCAAACCATATACATCCTCCAACAAGGACCTCAAGTCATGGCTCGGACGCAAAAATGTCCACCAAGGGCCTTTTGGCACCCCAAAAATCCCCATCACAGCCACTTCCGGGACTACAGCTCTCATCATGCTCCACGGTTACAGTAGGTTGCTATTTGAGCCGTGACTTCATCTCCCATCATGCCACTGAGAGACATTGTATTGGTGTCTAGAACTCCCATCATGCTCCATGGCTCTGTTCAACCATATTATACCCAAGCCTACAACTCCCATCATCCCTCACAGAGAGCCCGTTAGCACCCCCCAGGTGCCCGCATGGACCTTGAAGAGCCCCGGATTCTCCTCCCTGACCTCCAAGTGCCCCCCCTGGACCCCCAACAGCTTCCCCATCTCCCCAAAGTGTCCTCCAGACCCTCGTGTTCTCTCTAAATTCCCTCCCCAGACACAAAAAGCCCCAAATGTACCCCAGGAATGTCTCCATGGAACCCAAAGTAACCCATTTTACCCTGTCTGAGAAAATGATAGAGAAGATGACAAAGAGACTAAAGATAGGACTAATTGTCATAAAGTGGAATAAATCAATAGCCAATAGTTGTCGATTAATTTATGAAGGAAAATGTGTTACTTAGAACCAATGACATTATGACCAAAAATTTTTTTAAGTTGCTAAAAATGTATATATTTTTAATATAAAGATAAAAATCAGGCAATTTAAAATAAATAATATTATAAATAATAAAAATGCATACATATATATATATATATATATATATATATATATATATATAAATGATTTCAAATTTAGGGGTAAAGAAAAAGTCTTTTTTTCTTTTTTTTTTGTGCTTTGTTATGTCATTCCCAAAAGATGTTTGATACCAGACATGGTGAGGATGGGGGTGAGCAGCAGGTTATACAGACAGGGTCAGTCCTGCAGACGCTCATTCTTCTCTGTGTCCAGACCTCCTAAGGAGAAATTCAGCATCTAAATCACCTGGGGAATGCTTCCATCTCCTCTTCCCTAAACTCTAAAATTAATAAAAATATTCCCTTGATTAAAAAAAAAAAAAAAAAGAGTTGGACTTTGAAATCACCATCCTTAACAGAACTCCAAACTGACTGCAATCAGTTGCACAAGTCACAAAGAGTTAAAAGGAATTGAAGGAAGAGAAAGAACTCCCAAGGGATTTCTGTATTTTAATGATCCCCAGGGTAGACTTGGGGCTGAGTCCAGCACCCTCAGGCACTGAGAGAAGGTTGAAGAAGCTGCTCAAGGAGTCAGAAGCAAAACTCCAACTCCCTTGGAGCATCTGAGGGCAGGGACTGCCAAAGGCTCCCCAGAGACTGGTGAGAGCAGGATTGCAGGAGCCCAAGGCTGTGAGCAGGAACTGCAATGCTGAGCAAGGCCTGGGCTGGTTGGAGGCAGCAGAAAGGCCAAGGGCTGAGCCCAGGCCTGGCCCAGCAGGGCCTGTCCCTCACGGGTGGCTCGGGATTGTTCCTGGGGCACTGGGATGGGAGGGGAGCAAGGACAAATGCCATCACCCTGCAAGCCCTGCCAGCCTGCTCAGGGAGGGCCGAGGCAGCAGCAAAGTGCAGCTCCTGCAAGGAAAGTTCCTCCTGTGGGGCTGCAGAGGTGCTGCCCAGCCCCGGACACAAAGGCCTGGGTGCCTCTGGCCCTGCCAGCCCTGCCCAACCCTTGGCCATCTCTCCTGCAGCCTGTGCCCCTGTGTGCTGCTCCTCTGCCCTGGCCGGCTGTACACGCCTATCTCACTGTCCCCCCAGCATTTCTCAGCCCAGCATTGCTGTGCCCTCCCTGGGCTCCCTGCACCCAGCGCTGCCGGCTCCTGGCACCCAGTGCCATGGCATGGCCCAGCCTCAGCTGGGACACCTGGGCCACCAACATTCTGCCCTGGCAGGTACTTTGCTCTTTTCTCACCTCCAGGCTGAACCTTCCATGCTTCACTTTGGGGAGGTTTCCTTCCCTTCCCACTCCCCAGGAAAGCTCTGTCTCCTGCTGTTCGCAAACAGAGAAGGGCAGATGGGAGATGTGGTGGTCAGAGGCTTCCTGGGGTGCAGTAACCATGAAATTATGGAGTTTTTAAATACCCTGCAAAGAAAGGAGGAGCATCAACAAAACTACACTGGACTTACAAAGGGAAGACTAGCATATTCAGGATGCAGATTTGAGGATAATTGAATCAAGCACTGATTTTTCACTGGAAACAGCCCTTAAGAACAAGGGTTCCAACAAGGATGGAGACACTTCAGGAAAGAAATCTTGAAGGAGCAGAAGCAGCTCACTCAAAAGTGAGCTAGTGAGGAAAACGACTGGACTGGCTTGGCATGAAGCTTTTTCCAGGAACTCAGGGACAAAAGAGGCTGCATCACCTTTGGACAGAAGGGCAGGCAACTCACAAAGTGTTTATTGATATGGTTAGGTCATCCAGAAAAATAAGAGGCGAAACCTCAATTAGGATATAGCCTGGTCGTGTCTGTGAAGGATAAAAATCTTATTTTATGAACACAGTAGCAAGAAAAGCAGGGACAAGGAGAACCTCCATTCCTAATTGGGGGAAGATATGGTTGCCAAAGATGAAGAAAAGTCTGAGGAACTTAACCCCTTCTTTGCCTCAGTTTTCAAGTATAAGACATTTTGTCCTCAGGACAAGTGATCTCCTGAGCTGGTAGATGGGGAAGGGGAGCAGAACAGACTCCCTGAAATCCAGGAGGAAGCAGCTGGGGACCTGCTGAGCCACTCAGATGCTCACAGGTGTGTCTGGGAGCAGATGAGATCCATCCTAGGGTGATGAGGGAGCTGGTGGATGAGCTCCCAAGCTGCTCTCCATCATTTCTCATCAGTCCTGGCTCACCAGGGAGGTCCCAGAGAACTGGAAGTGCCAATGTGAGCCCATCCTCAAGAAGGGCTGGAAGGAGGATCTGGAGAACTCCAGGCCTGTCAGCCTGACCTCAGTGCCCATCAAGGTGATGGAACAGATCACCTTAAGAGCCATCACAGGACACCTACAGGATGTCTGAGGGATCAGAGCCAGCCAGCGTGGATTTCAATACCTGCATTGATGATCCGGATAAGGACATTGAGTGCACCATCAGGAAATGTGCAAATTGCACCAAGCTGGGTGTGAGTGTGGATGCTGCACGAGGGGAGATTTAGGATACACATTAGGAAACATTATTCATAGAAAGGGTGATTGGACATTCAAATGGGCTTCCCAGGCAGGTTGTGAGTCACCGTCCCTGGAGGTGTTTAAGGAAAGACTGGATGTGGCCCTGAGTGCCATGATCTGGGGCAGAATGTTGTGTTGGGTCTCAGGTCAGATGTGATGATCTCAAAGGTCCTTTCCAACCTGGTTGATTCTGTAATTCTGTGATGACTGTGGCACTACAGGGCCCCAGGGAAGCAAGTGTTACTCTGTCAGGCCTCATGAAACCACAGAGACCACTGTGACACTGCAGGACCTCATATGACCAAGGGACCATGATGACACTGCAGGGACTCATGGAATGAAAGAAATCATTTTGATGCTGTGGTGCCCCATGGGACCAAGAGGCCATTGTGACACTGCAGAACCAAGGAGAGCATTGCTGCACTGGGAGACCATTGGGACACTGCAGGGCTTTGGGGAATCAAAGGCCGTTGTGGCACCAAAGGGTCCCATGGAATGAAAGGGCCATTGTGATTCTCAAGGGTGTTGGGGAACCAAGAGGCTGCTGTGAAACTATGGAGCCTCCTGGAATCATGGAGACCATTGTGACACTTCAGAGCATCATGGAGTTGTGGTGACGCCAAGTTGGGCGTGAGTGTGGGTCTGCTGGAGGGTAGGAGGGCTCTGCAGAGGAACCTGGAGAGATGTTATGAATTAGTTTGAACACAGAAAATCAAAAGAAATGAAACCTCTGTGAAGAAAACCAATCAGACTGAGAAAGATTTGAAATATACCCAAAAAACCTGAATAAAACCAAACTAGGTTAGATGTCGGGGCCAAAATATTGATATCTTTTATTTAATATTAAAAGCATCAAAGAGAAAGGAAGAGAGACTAAAGAAATAATTAGAAAAAGAGATGTGCTATGGGGCCTGGGGGGAGAGAGTGACAGGGGTTAGGTAGAAGTATATCATTCTTTTGGGGGTCCCAATCAGAGCTCATTGCTCCCCTTCATCTTGAATTCTTGGTAGTGAGGATCCCCCGCCACTACACTGAAAAGCACAGATTAATGTACCTTTGGGCAGGTGGAAACACCCTGGTGCCTGCCCTGCAGGGAGCTAGTTTGAGATTGTTTCTTGCAGCAGTGTGGATAATTCCGCAGCGCTCTGGTGCAGGGTCCCCTTTTGGGGGGACCCTTGGATGGGCCATGACAGCCCCTCTGCTGTGCATAAGCTTTTTCCAGGGTTGAAGGGGCCCCTGCAGTTTGGGCTCCTCTGCACAGCGGGGGGTGGGTGGTCACTGCCTGGAAACAGAGGCTTTTTCACTACACACCCAAAGCCTCTCTACCCCCATCCTTTGGAGTGAGGGTCTGCATGAGCCTGGCAGCTGATAACCTGGGGCTGTGTTCTCAGCCCTGAAAGTGCTCAGCTTGATTCCCCAGTGAATGTATTCTCTCCAGAGTCACTTACATCCATCAGTGAGCAGTTCAGGGCCTGAATCAGAAGGCCTATTCAGGGTGTGATGGTTTTCTATGAAACTTTTGTCATACAGTTTTGCTAAACTGGGCAAAAATCCTTTGTGAAGATTTTTTAAGCCATAAATGACAATATTTCTGAAAATATCTCTGAAAACAGAGGGAAACAGGGGAAAAATCCCAACGAGGTGAGATTTACCAAGACAAAGTGCCAGGTTTTGCACTTTGGCCACAAGAACCCTTGCAGCACTTCAGGCAGGGGACAGAGTGGCTGGACAGTGGCCAGGCAGAAAGGGAACTGGGGGCACTGATGGACAGCAGGCTGGACATGAGCCCAGGGGGCCAAGAAGGCCAATGGTTCCTTGCCTGGATCAGGCATGGTGCGGCCAGCAGGACCAGGGCAGTGATTCTTACCTTGTGCTCAGCACTGGATTGCAGCACCTCGAGTGCTGTATCCAGTTCTAGGCCCCCAGTTTAAGAAGGACATGGAGGGGCTGGAGCATGTCCAGAGTAGGATAACAAGGCTGGTGAGGGGTCTGGAACGCAAGTCCTGTGAGGAGCAGCTGAGGCAGCAGGGATTGTTTATTCTGGAGAAGAGGAGGCTCAGGAAGACAAGGTGGTATCAGGGCATAGGTTGGACTTGATGATCTCCAAGGTCTTTTCCAGCCTGGCTTATTCTGTGATTCTCTGAAACCACCCCTGGAGCAGTTGCAGGATGAGCCCTGGGCCTCCTCTTCAGAAGGTCCAGCAGCCCAGGTCCCTCAGCTTCTCCACACAGCCCCAAAACCCATCCTGTCAGTCCTGCAAAGCCTCTCCAGCCTCTCCTCACTGCCCAGAACAGGGAGCTTTACACCCAGACACAGCAGCCCAGAGGTGCCCCCCTGGTGTGTGGTGCCCCTGGCAAGGGAACAGCATGAGGCAGTGCAGGACACTGCAGACAATTCCTGAAGCACTTGTAGGATGATCCTGCTGTACCAGGGAGGTTCCCATGGTGCCAACTCAGGAACCAAAATGGGGAGTGGGGCCAGAGAGGAAAGGACTAACAGGCATGAATTGTTTGAAGGGGAAAGAACAGAGATGGGAAATAGGAAGAAATCTGGACCAGGGAAAAGTAAGGAAAGTAAAGGTCAACACAAGGAAAATAATCATGGCAGTTTGGGGGTGGCTTCCAGGCTGCCCTGGCTCTAAGCAATGCCATCTGCAGTGGGACAGGAAACTCACAGCTCATGGGATCAAACTTTCTGGCTGATCAGGGCAGGCAGCAAACACTGCTGCTACTGCTGTGGTTGGAACTCTCTTAAAGAGAAATTTCATAGAGGATCCCCTCTTTGCTCAGAAAAGTTTCTTTTGTAGATTTGCAGTGTGACAATAAAATGTAAAAGAGGATTGTAGAGCTGGAAGATAGAAAGAGCAACTGACTACAGAATCTGATCTCATGAAAAAATCATCTGTTAATTATTTTTAAGCATAGATCTCTTTGATTAGTTTAGCAAATTAGGAATTCTTGGATGTGAGTTGTGCATTATCTGTAACATGTTGATTTTCACTTTTTTAGATTAATTATTTCTGTTTGACTCAGATGATTTAATACTGCATTCCCCATCTGAAGGAGTTACCCTTGTGTTAAAAGTCTCTCTCACACTAGGTATTGCGAGAATTCTCTGTACTTGATAGAAACACACACAGTTTGTGAACGACATAGATTAGTTGGTTTGCTGAGGTTTTTAAATCCCATTAATAAACAATTTACCCATGAAGTTCTTGTTGAAGAGCCCCCAGTCCCCGAGTTTCTATCAGCACTCAAGGTGTGCTGGTCACACCTTTGAATTTCTTTGCTTTTTTCACGGAATGGCCCCGAACCTTTTCACGGAACTGAGTGTCCCTGCTCCCTGGGGGCTTGGTGGCACTCGGGGACAGCCGGGCGGGGACGTGGTGGCACCCGGCGCGCTGCTGCTGCGAGCTGCTGCACGGCTCTGTGCCGGTCCCGTGCCAGTTCCACGCCGGTCCCATGCCCGTTCCATGCCCATTCCCTGCAGGTGTTTCCTGGGATGCTTCGGCTCGAGCCCGGCAGTGCCAATGGCAGAGCTGCCCTTGGGCTGCTGCAGTGCGGCCACAGCATCCCGGAGCTCTGCTCTGCTCTGCTCTGCCCGCAAATCCTGTTGGCAGCACAACAACTGCCGCTAGCGAGGCATCCCTCGCCCGCACGGCCAGCTTGTGCCAGGTAATTCTGCCAAATTGCCTGCCAAGGATGTCCCTTCTGGCCACCAACAGGAGCAGCTTCAAAGCAGACCACAAACCAGGGAAATTGCCTTCAAGGCATTCTTCATATAGCAAATATTTAGGATTATTATTATTATTATTGTCCCAGCTTGCAGCAGGACAAATCACTTTCAAGTGGAGAGGGCAAGGCTGCTGCTGGTTCAGCTTTAATCCCAAGGGTCTCTGAGCCCATCCCTAGGAAAGGAGGGTGGCATGGGGAGCACATAGGCCCTGTGGTTCTGCCCCACGTGCTGCCAAAAAGGTTCCAACACTGAGAAGGAGAGGCTGAGGGCAGAAGCAGCAGATGTGTAGCAGGGGGAGCTTTATTTTTTTGTTTTTCTGGGCAGTACTTGCAACTGCTCCAGCTGGGATTGCCCCATTGGGAGTGGGAGCAGCTGCCTGGGGCTGCTCTGGCAGTTGAACTGTGGCAGCCAGGGGCTCCAGAGGGAGGTGGCAAAGCCCTTGTGAAAACACCCACACCCCAAAGTAAAGCCTGTTATCATTTTTCCAGTTTCAAGGCTCATGGCCATTAAAATTGCCGTGTGTGTATATTCATATATTATATTTGTGTAAGTACAATGGCCACCAGAATGTTTGAATCATGCAAGGCCAGGTCTGACAAGCCTTTGAGAAATCTGTTCTAGTGTCCTTGCCCATGGCAGAGGGGCAGAATCTGGTGAAATTTAAGACCCCTTCCAACCTAAAAACATTCTATGCTTCTATAGATGCATGGATCTCTGGTTCTATGAATCCAGTGTGCTCGATGGCTGTATGTTAAATTGTCTTTTCAAATACCTGAATATATGCAAAACACCAAGCTTTACCCATAAAAATATCATGGGAAGGTTAGTGATAGCAACATTTGAAGGAAAGTTGTAAGATGGGTACATAAAGTTTCCAAGCAGCTTCCAAGCTTCCTTGTTCCATTAAAGCAGCTCTTTGCCTGGGGCTGGATGGACAAAGCAGAAAGAAGAGCGACCAACTATTGTCCTGCTAAGGGATGCAGAAATGAGCCTGGCCAAATACAGCACTGTCAAAAGCTTGTAGGAATTCCCACCAGGGTCACTTGGGCACCTGCTTTCCTCTCCAGAGTGAGGGAAGCTTGTGTTCAGAAGCACAACTTGGTTGCAGGAGCATTTGTGCCTTGTGGAAACAGTGTGGTCAAAAACCTGGCCCTGTCAAGGACATTTGCAAAACTTTTTGACTGTTTAGTGAAATCTAGATTTTCCTGCTGGCCACTTGTGTGCTTTGTGGCCATGTCAAGGAAAAGCTGGTGACAGGGCAGGCTCCCCTGCCATGCTCTTTATTCACATGTGTGTGTGCATCTCTCTCTGCCCAAGTTACCCCAATTCCAGGTCCATTCAGCAGAAGCCAGAGAAAGGTGGAATGACTTCTCCCTGTATGCACCTCCTGCTTCTCCCACCTTGGTTCATCTTTAAATTCTAGTGGGCACTATGTTCTTTTAAGGCAGGTTATTTCCCAGCCAGTGTCATGGGTTTCATGGTTGTGAGGGAGGAGCAGAGTGCTGGTTTGCTTCCAGGTGCGTCCTCTTAGCTTGGTGTGAGTGTCTCTTCTGAGGATTCCCAGCTGCAGGGGGAGGTGGGGCTCTGGCAGGATCCCCATCCAGAGGATTCCCATTCTGTGGCTTGCAGAATGGGTCCCTTCCCTGGGGTTACAGCCATGGTCTGGAGCTCAGCTGCTTCAGCTCTTCCCCAAGTGTCTGTGCTGCTGTTCCATACCAGTTGTCCTGAGTGGGGTGGTTCACAAGATTTCACAGAATGCTCCTGTAGCCTCCTCCCCAGCAATAAATCACTGTGCTCCCTCTGGAGTGTGAGATGCTGTAAATGAATGTCACAAATAGGAATGTAAATATTCTCAGTCCTATTTTGGCCTTTACTTCTGCTGAGGGGATCTTGTTAGCTTTTCATCTAGAGCTGTCTCTTTAGGGCTTTATTTCCCTCCTTTCCTGTCCTTCCCCTCCCCTTTCCACAAATGCTGCCATTCATGTGAGGCCCATTTGTGTTGGAACTTTGAAGCCTGGGAGTTTTGAACTTTTTGTACTTTCTGACAATGACCCCCAAATGAACACAGCTTTTGATTTGAGGCCTTGGAGAAGGCTCCCAAATTTAAGTGATAAAGTTAGAATCACTGGTGTGTAGTTAGAAGTGTGCAATTTCACATGGTGAAGGGTTTTGAATTTGAAGTTTTAGAATATAGCAATAGGTATGGGACAATATGGAGGTTCTTGGGCATTGTTTTTTGGTTTTTTTCCTTCTTGTTCCTTCTTCTTCATGATTCCATGAAGTAATTTTTGGTTGGAGAGTTAGTACTGCAGTGCGGGTCACACATTTTTAGTTACTGGGTATAAATAATATAGATGTTAGTTCTTAATTGAATAGTTTGCTTTTAAAAGACTTTGTAACTAGATGGTGGGGGAAAAGCGTGCGCACTTCCCAGAGAGATAGAGAGAGGCCCTGCTGGGCCGCGCGGCCTCGACTTCTCTCCGCGCGCATCCCCAGGCCTGAGACACGGTGCGGGGGCTTGGCTTGCACGGCTGCGGGCGGTGGCAGGTTTCCCTTCACCACGTGTGTGTGCGGTGTAGAGGGGACCCGCTGGCCACTGTCTCTGGGCGAGGAGGTAGACCTGGTGCCTGTGAGCGCCGGGCGGCGCTGTGGGCAAGTGTGAGGGTCGTGCGTGGTATCCTGTCCTGTGTCCTGTGCCGTGCAGATGGGTGATGGGTCGACCAAGACCTACTCAATTGGACTTGGCTGCCTGGCGAGTGACAATGGGGTAGACCTGTTGCCGTTGGCGGGTCTTAGTGTTTGCCGGCCTGCTACGAGGTAGACCTATTGCCTCCTCCCCCATAGTCCTTACCGGCCTGCTACGGGATAGACCTGTTGCCATTGGCAGGTCTTATTTGGAGGCCTGCTGTGGGGGGTAGACCTGTTGCCTGTTCCCCCCATAGTTCTTCCCAGCCTGAAGCAGGGTAGACCAGTTTCCTGCCCCCAGTCCTTATTGGCCTGCTACGGGGTAGACCTATTGCCGCTTCCCCCATAATCCATACCGGCCTGCTATGGGATAGACCTATTGCCTCCACCCCCATAGTCCTTACCGGCCTGCTACGGGGTAGACCTGTTGCCGTCAATGGGTGAGTGGTTGCCTGGTGTGTGGTAGACCCGTTACCCCCTGCGTACCTGTTGCCTGCTCCCCGATAGCACTTACCAGCCTGCTCCAGGGAAGACCTGTTGCCTGCCCGCCCCCCAGTCCTTACCGGCCTCCTATGGGATAGACTTCTTGTCCCCCTCCCGCATAGTCACCCGCCTGCTACAGGGTAGACCAGTGGCTGTTGGCCCCCCTTACTGTGGAGCAGCAGCGCCGCATCTCGTCCATCCCACGAGCGTCTTCCTTGCCCTGGCCCTCCCGCCGAGCATGCCTTCGCCACGTGCCCTGAAAGTCCCACAGGCCCCGTGCACGTGCACCATGCTCACACTCCTGCTCGTGCCTGTTCTTCTCCGAAAGCTGCTCCCTCAACACACCTGACCTGCATCACTGTCCCTACCGGCTCCACACCCCAGTGGCCACTGCTGAGCTCTGCTGGCCGCTGCCCCAGCCCCAGCCCCAGCCTGCTCCGCTGACATCCTGCCTGCACCTCGCTTCCCCAACCGTTCCCGGAGAGGAGCCAGCAGTGTTCTCGTGCCCCCTCCCTGTGCTCGAATAGACAGCAGCCCAGCTCCCACACTCACTTCTGCATCACTCACTCCCTCAGCCGGCTGCCACGCTGCCACCGTGCCACAGCCTTTGCCGAGGCTGAGCGGGAAGAAACGCCACCAGACCAAAAAGGTCAGAGAGAGCTGAACAGAAAGTTTCATTGAAAAGGAACAGACCGCGCCGATCCTCCTGCCACCCCTCGCAGCCCGGGGTGGCTGATGGTGAAGGGGGGAGCGCCCCCAACTGACAATGGGCGGGGAGCCCCCAACCGACAATGGGCAGGGACAGGAAAAGCCTGAAAGCGGCGCCAGCAATGCTGATGGTGGGGGCGGGCTCACCCCCCAGCATCAACAGCTGGCCATGAAAGACAGGCGGGGGGCGGGGCACCGACAGGGAGAGGGCATGAGAGAGGGTGGGGGTGGTGCATGTGCGTGTGTGTGTATGTGTGTGTGTATGTGTATGTGTATGTGTATGTATGGGTGTATGTGTGTATGTGTGTGTGAGAGTCCGTCTGAGCCTCTCATCTGTTTCTGCCCAACGACCCTCGCCTGAGGCCTGCGCTGGCCAGGGATGGGAGGAATGCCAAGTGACTGTTCCGCAGGTGATGCCTACCAGGACTGGTTTCTCATGACAACTAGTCACGGGGCGCTGACTCAACAAAGCTCCCTCAGATGGAAGAGCAATGGACTGGTCTGGTATGGGCTACCCTGTGTGTGTTCATAACAACAAAGATGGTCTGATGTGTCTTGAAATGTCCTGTTTCCACTTGTTCCTCAGCATAACGAGCTCCACATACAATAGTCCATAAATCTTCCCACCACTTGGCCAGAAGCCACTCGCTTTGGGAAAGGACTATAAAAGTGACTTTCTCAGAGAAGACCCCCGAGATCTCCCCAGACAGCAACAGACATCTATTGGCTGGCTCCACGAGGATTTGTCTGCCCATCTTGGTAGCTATAATCCCGACCCCCTTTTCTCTCTCTCTCTCTGTCTCTCTGTCCCACTATCGCATTTTGGTTGGCACTAAATAAAGTGCATTTCTGTAGAAGTGAACTGGTTTTGTCCCCTGCTGTGTCTTTTGTGCTCTGAGATACATAAAAGAACCAGCCACGACTCCCGGTTTTGAATTGGGCGGACAGTGACAGTGTGTATGAGTGTATGTGTGTGTATGTGCACGCACATGCACGTGCATGTGTGTGTGTGTGTGTGTGCGCCTGTGACACCCCCCCACAGCCTCCTCAGTTGGACGGGATGAGGTGGGGTGAGTTGTGCCTGGGACCGGGGGCTCTGTGCCGAGTTCCGCCGCGTCCACATGCTTCCCCTCCTCGTGCTGTGGCCCATGATGTTCTGTTTGTTGCGAAATCGGGTTTGCCAAAAGAGAGAGGGCTGCTAGAAAGCCATCTGCGTCCGAGGCGTTATGGCGCTGTGGGGGTCCCCCGGCTCTCGGATAGCACAAAGATGTCTGGTCTACCCGTCTCCGGGACCCGCCAACCAGCCGGAGGTGTCCGGCAGCTGTCGCCAGAGATGGTGCTGTGAAGGCGTGCGGCCACAGGGTGAACAGGTCTACTTGGATACGGGGTGGCCAGTGAAGACCAGGTATACCTGACTCCAGGACCGGCTGCCGTGGGAGATGGTGCCGCGAAGGTGTGCGGCCGCAGTGTTAACAGGTCTACCCAGATCTGAGGTGGCCAGCGGAGACTAGGTCCACCCGTTTCCGGGCTTGGCGGGCAATCCAGCCATGTCCATTGGATATGGCACCATGAAAACGAGCGGTCGCGGGGAGAACACGTCTACCCGGCTCCAGGGTGGCCGGCGAAGGCCAGGTCTACCCGTCTCTGTGACCGGCCTGGAGGCTGGCGGTGTCCATCAGCCCCTGCTGGAGATGGGACTGTGAAGGCGGGCGCTCAGGGGGACAACAGGTCCATCTGTCTCCCGTAAGGTCGGCAGTGGAAAGGCCTACACGGCTCTGTGACCGGCCAGCCGGCTGGTGGTGCACGCCACCCAACAAAAATGGTGCTGCGAAGATGTGCGGTCGCGGGGAGAACAGGTCTACCTCGCTCCGGGGCGGCCGGCACAGGCCAGGTCTACCCGGCTCTGTGATGGGCTGGCAAGCCAGCGGTGCACGCCAGCCGCCAGAGATATGGCTGCTAAAATGGGAGGTCTCAAGGCGAAAAGGTCTACCCTTCTCCAGGGCGGCCAGAGGAGGCCAGGTCTACCCGAGTCCAGAGCCAGCCAGCTCGCTGCAGTGTCTGCCAGCCACAGCCTCAGATGGTGCTGCGAAGACGTGCAGTCACGGGGTGAACAGGTCTCCCGGCTCCAGGGTGGCCAGAGGAGGCCAGGTCAACACGTCTCCAAGACCTGCCAGGTGGCCGGGGGTGTCCACCAGCTGCCGCCGTAGATGGCGCTGCTAAGGCAGGCGGTCGCAGGGAGAACAGGTCTACCTCGCTGCAGGGCAGCCAGCAAAGGCCAGGTCTACCCGGCTCCGTGGCGATGCATGCCAGCCGCCGAAGATTTGACTGCGAAGGCGGGTGGTCACAGGGTGAACAGGTCTACCCTTCTCCGGGGCGATCGGCAAAGGCCAGGTCTTCCCGGTTCCAGAGCCGGTCAGCTGCTTGGCGGTGATGCCAGCCAATGCCTCAGATGACTCTGCAAAGACGTGTGATCGCAGGGTGAACAGGTCTATCTCGCTTCGGGGTGGCCGGTGGAGGCCAGGTCTATCTGGCTCCAGGACCAGCCAGCCACCGGAGAGGGCTCCGCAAAGGCGGTTGTTCGCAGGGAGAACAGGTCAACCCGGCTCCGGGACCGGACAGCCACTGGAGAAGGCGCTGCAAAGTCGGTCGGTCCCAGGGAAAAGAGGTCTACCGCGCTCTGGGGCGGCTGGCGGAGGCCAGGTCTACCTGGCTCCAGGACCAGCCAGCCGCTGGAGAGGTCACTGCGAAATCGGTCGGTCGCAGGGACAACAGGTCTACCTCACTCCGCAGCAACTGACAAAGTCCAGGTCTACCCGAATCCGTGACCAGCCGGCTGGCTGGCGGTGCACGTAGGCCAGGTCTACCCGGCTCCGGTGCCGGCCAGCCACCGGAGAGGGCACCGCGGAATTGGTCGGTTACAGGGGCAACAGGTCTACCTCGCTCCAGGGCGGGCATCAAAGGCCAGGTATAGCCAGCTCCGGAGCCGGCCAGCCGCCAAGGAGGGCGCCTCAAAGTCGGGCGGTCGCTGGGACCACAGGTCTACCTCGCTCCGGAATGGCTGGCAAAAGCCAAATCTACCTGGCTCTGGAGGCGGTCAGCCGCTGGATAGGGCGCGGTGAAATCGGTCGGTTGCACGGACAACAGGTCTACTTTGCTCTGGGGCGGACGGCGAAGGCCAGGACCACCCTGCTCCGGAGCTGGTCAGCTGGTCTCCACAAAGGCGAGTGGTCGTAAGGAAAACAGGTCTACCTCACTCAGGGTGGCCGACAAAGGCCAGGTCTACCCGGCTCTGTGACCGCCTGGCTGGCTGGCGGTGCATGCCAGCCGCCGGAGATGTAGCTGCGAATCTGGGCGGTCACAGGGTGAGCACTTCTACATTTTCACGGGGTGGCCTACGGAGGCCAGGTCAACACAGCTCCAGAGGCAACAGGCTGGCCGTAGAAGCTCCGAAAAAGGCCGTCGGTCGCTGAGACAACAGGTCTACCTCTCTCCGGTGCGGCTGGTAAAGGCAAGGTCTACCTCACTCTGTGACTGGATGGCTGGCTGGCAGTGCACGCCAGCCGGTGCACAAGTGGCTGTGAAGGTGGGCGGTCACAGGGTGAACAGGTCTACCTTTCGCCGGGGTGGCAAGAGGAGGCCATGTCTTCTTGGCTTTGGGACAGGACAGCCGTTGGAGAGGGCTCCGCGAAGGCGATCTGTCACAGGGAGAACAGGTCTACCCAGCTCTGGTGCCGGCCAGCTGTAGGAGAGGACGCTGCGAAGTCGGTCTATCGCAGGAAAGACAGGTCTACCTTGTTCCGGGGTGGCTGGCATAGACCAGGTCTACCCGGGTTTGGGACCAGCCACCCTCTGAAGAGAGCACCACAAAGTCGTTTGGTCGCATGGACAACAGGTCTACCTCGCTCCAGGGCGGTCGGCGGAGGCCAGGTTTACACGGCTCTGGGACCGGCCACCCGCTGGAGAGGGCGCCGCAAAGTCGGTCGGTCGCGGGGACAACAGGTCTATCTTTCTCCCCGGCGGCCGGAGGAGGCCATGTCTACCCTGCTCTGGACCCGGCCAGCCGCCGGGGTGGGTGTCGTGAAGCCAGTTGGTCTTGGGGACAACAGGTCTACCTTGCTTCGGGGCGGTGGGCGGAGACCAGGTCTACCCGGTTCCAGGACTGCCCAGCCGCTGGAGAGGGCTCCACAAAGTCGGTCGGTCGTGAGGACAACAGGTCTACCTCACTTCGGGGCAGTCGGCGGAGGCCAGGTTTACACGGCTCCGGGACCGGCCAACAGCTGGAGAGGGCACTGCAAGGTCGTTCGGACGCGGAACAACAGGTCTATCTTTCTCTTCAGCAGCTGGAGGAGGCCAGGTCTACACTGCTCTGGAGATGGCCAGCCGTCGGGGATGGCGCCGCAAAGTCAGTCAGGCATGGGGACAAAATTTCTACCTCACTCTGAGGTGGCAGGCGGACACCAGGTCTACCCAGCTCCAAGGCCAACCTGCTGCTGGTGAACGACCCGCGAAGTGTATCGGTCGTGGGAATAACAGGTGTATCTCGTTCCGAGGTGGCCGGCAGAGACCAAATCTACCCAGCTCCGGGACCGGCCAGCCGATTAAGAGGACGCCACAATGTTGGTTGGTCACCGGGAGAAAAGGTCTACCTTGCTCTGGAGCGGCCGGCAGAGGCCATGTCTACCTGGCTGCAGAGCCGGCCAGCTGCTGGGGAGGGCTCTGCGAAGTTGGTCAGTTGCGGGGACAACAGGTCTACCTTGCTCTGGGTCGGCCAGCGGAGGCCAGGTGTAACCGGTGCGGGTGTAGACACGCACTGGAGAGGGCGCCGCGAAGTTGGTCAATCGTGAGGAAAACAGTTCTACCTCACTCCGGGGTGGCTGGCAAAGTCCAGGTCTACCTCATTCCGGGACCGGCCGCATGTCTGTCGGTGCACGCCATCCGCCAGAGATATGGCTGCGATGGCGGATGGTCACAGGGTGAACAGTTCTACCCTTCCACGGGGCGGCTGGCGGAGGCCAGGTCAACCCACTTCCAGAGCCAGCAGGCTGGCCAGAAAGGGCTCTGCGAAGGCAGTCGGTTGCTGAGACAACAGGTCTACCTTGCTCTGGGGCGGCCGGCAAAGGCCAGCTATACCTCACTCCGTGACCGGCCGGCTGGCTGGCGGTGCACGCCAGCCGGTGGAGAAGTGGCTGCGAATGTGGGCGTTCACAGGGTGAACAGGTCTACCCTTCTCCTGGTCGGCCGAAGGAAGCCATGTCTGCCTGGCTTTGGGACCGGTCAGCTGACGGAGAGGGCTGTGCGAAGGTGGGCGTTCACAGGGTGAACAGGTCTACCCAGCTCCGGGGCCGGCCAATTGCCAGAGAGAGCGCTGCAAATTTGGTCGTCCGCAGAGAATACAGGTCTACCTTTTTGCGGGGCAGCTGGCATGGGCCAGGTCTACCAACTTCGGGGCTGGCCAGCCGCTGGAGAAGGCTCCGCGAAGGCAGTCGGTTGTTGAAACAACAGGTCTACCTTGTTCCAGGGCGGACGGCGGAGACCAGGTCTTCCCCGCTCTGGGACCTGCCACCTGCTGAAGAGGGAGCCGCGAAGTTGGTCAGTCGTGAGGAAAACTGGTCTATCTCGCTCCTGGGCGGCCGGAGGAGGACAGGTGTACCCGGTTCTGGGACTGGCCAGCTGGTTGGCGATGCACGCCAGATGCTGGAGATGTGGCTGCGAAGGTGGGCGGTTACAGGGTGAACAGTTCTACCCTTCTCCGGTGTGACTGGCAGAGGCCAGGTCTGCCCAGCTCCAGAGCCAGCAGGCTGGTGGGAGAGGCCTCTGCGAAGCCAGTCGGTCGCTTAGACAACAGGTCTACCTGACCCCAGGGTGGCCGGCGGAGGCTAGGTCTGCACAGCTCCGGGACTGACCAGCTGCCGTAGAGGGCGCCGCGAAGTCTTTCAGATGCAGGGACAATGGGTCTACAACGCTTTGGGAAGCTCGGCGAAGACCAGTTCTACCCTGATCCTGACCCGGCCAGCCGCCGGAGAGGGCGCCGCGAAGTCGGTCAGTCACGCAGACAACAGGTCTATCTCGCTCCTGGGTGGCCGGAGGAGGACAGGTGTACCCGGTTCTGGGACTGGCCAGCTGGCTGGCGATGCACGCCAGATGCTGGAGATGTGGCTGCGAAGGTGGGCGGTTACAGGGTGAACATTTCTAACCTTCTCCGGGGCAGCAAGCGGAGGCCAGCTCTACCCGGCTCCAGAGCTAGCAGGCTGGCTGGAGAGGGTTCTGCGAAGTCAGTCTGTTTCTCACACAACAGGTCTACCTCACTCCGTGACCAGTCAGCTGGCTTTGCGGTGCACACCAGTTGCCAGAGAAGTGCCTGCGAAGGTGGGCAGTCACACGGTGAACAGGCCTACCCTTCTTTGGGGCGCTCGGCGGAGGCCAGGTCTTCCCGGCTCCAGAGAGAGCAGGCTGGCTGGAGAGGGCTCTGCGAAGGCGGTCAGTCGGTGAGACAACAGGTCTACCTCGCTCCAGGGCGGCAGGTGGAGGCCAGGTCTACACGGCTCCGGGACTGGCCAGCTGCCGCAGAGGGCGCCGTGAAGTCGGTTGGTCACCAAGACAACAAGGTTTACCTTGTTCAGGGGCGGCCGACGGAGAAGAGGTCTACCGGCTTTCAAACCGGCCACCCGCTGAAGAGGGCGTCGCAAAGTCTTTCAGACGCGGGGACAACAGGTCTACCACGCTCCGGGACGGCCGGCGAAAACCAGTTCTACCAGGATCCAGACCCAGCCAGCCGCTGAAGAGGACGCTGCGATAGCGGGCCGTGCGAGACAACAAGTCTACCACGCTCCTAGGCAGCCGGCGAAGACCAGGTCTACCCAGCTCCAGGACCGGCCACCAGCTGAAGAGGGCGCCGCAAAATTGTTCCGATGCGTGGACAACAGGTCTATCACACTCCAGGACGGCCGGCGAAGACCAGTTCTACCTGAATTCGGACCCCGCCGGCCGCCAAAGCTTGCGGGGACAACAGGTCTTCCTTGCTCTGGTGCGTCCGGCTGAGTCCAGGTGTACCCGGCTGCAAGACCAGTTAGTTGCCAGGGAGGGTGCCGCGCAGTCGGTTGGTTGCTAGGACAACAGGTCTACCTTGCTCCGGGGCGGCCGGTGGAGGCCAGGTCTACCCGGCTCCGAGACCATCCAGCTGCTGGTGAGGGCAACACGAAGTCACTCGGTCGCGGGGACAACAGGTCTACTGCGCTCTGGGGCGGCCATCAAAGGCTAGGTCTACCCATCTCTGTGGCCATCCGACTGTTTGGCATTGCACGCCAGCCGCCAGAGATGTGACTGCGAAGGTGGGCGGTCACAGGGGGAACAGGTCTATCTTTCTCCAGGGCAGTGGGCGGAGGACAGGCCTTCCTGGCTCCAGAGCCAGTCGGCTGGCTGGCGGTGATTGCAGCCAATGCCTCAGATGGCGCTGCGAAGACATGCAATCGTGGGGTGAACATGTCTACCCCGCTCTGGGGCGGCCGGAGGAGCCAAGGTCTACTCAACTCCGAGACCGGCCAGCTGCCAAGGAAGGCTTCGCAAAGGATGTCGGTCGCGGGGAAAACAGGTCTACCTGGCTACGGTTCGGCCGGTGGAGACCAGGTCTAAACAGCTCCGTAACCGGCCAACTGTTTGGCCTTGCACGCCAGCCGCCAGAGATGTCGATGCGAATCTGGGCGGTCACAAGGTGAACAGGTCTATCTTTCTCCGGGACAGCCGGCAGAGGCCAGGTCTACCCGGCTCCGAGCCCAACCTGCTGCTGGTGAAAGTGCCGCGAAGTGTATCGGTTGTGGGGACAACAGGTGGACCTCGCTCCCAGGTGGCCAGCGGAGGCCAGGTCTATCTGGTTCCAGGACTGGCCAGCCGCAGGTGAGGGCGCCGCAAAGTCGGTCGGTCTCGGGGACAACAGGTCTCCCGCGCTCTGGGGCGGCCAGCAGAGGGAATATCTACCCGGCTGCGGAGCCGGCCAGCTGCTGGGGAGGACGCTACGAAGGCGGGTAGTCACAGGGTGAACAGATCTACCCTTGCCCAGGGTGGCCGGCCAAGGCCAGGTCTTCCCGGCACCAGAGCCCGCTGGCTGGCCGGCAGTGATGATAGCCACTGCCTCAGATGGTACTGCGAAGACGTGCAGTCGCGAGGTGAGCAGGTCTATCCTGCTTCGGGGCGGCCGGAGGAGGCCAGGTCCACTTGGCCCCAGAACCAGCCAGCCACCGGAGAGGGCGCCGCGAAGTCGGTCAGTCACAGGGACAACAGGTCTACATAGCTCAGCGGCGGCCGGCGGAGACCAGGTCCACATGGTTCCGGAACCGGACAGCTGCCGGTGAGGGCACCGCAAAGTCGGTCGGTCGCAGGGAAAACAGGTCTACCTTGCTCCGGGGCAGTCGGCAAAGGCCAGGTCTACGCCTCCCCAGGACCAACCAGCCGCCGTATAGGGCACTGCAAAATCTAGCTGTCGCGGGGAAAAGAGGTCTACCTTGTTCAGGGTCAGCCGGAGGAGGCTTGGTCTACCAGTCCCTGGGACAAGCCGGGTGGCCGCCGGTGTCCGCCAGCTTCCGCCGTTTATGTCACTGCGAAGGCAGACGGTTGCATGGAGAACAGGTCTACCTCGCTCTGGGGCGGCCGGCAATGGCCAGGTCTACTAGGGTCTGTGACCAGGCGGCAGTCTGGTGGTGCATGCCAGCAGCCGAAGGTGTGGCTGCAAAGGTGAGCGGTCACAGGGTGAACAGATCAACCCTTCTCCGAGGCAGCCAGCAGAGGCCAGGTCTTCCCGGCGCCAGAGCCAGCCGGCTGCCAGGCGATGATGCCAGACAATGTCTCAGATGGCGCTGCGATGACATGCGGTCGTGAGGTGTACAACTCCATCTCGCTCAGGGCAGCCAGAGGAGGCTAAGTCTACCCGGCTCCAGGACCGGCTAGCCGCCGGAGAGGGATTCGCTAAGGCTGTCAGTCGCAGTGAAAACAGGTCTACTCAGCTCCAGGACCAACCAGCCGCCGGAGAGGGTGCCACAAAGTCTGTCGGTCGTAGTGAAAATAGGTCTACCTTGCTCCGGGGCGGATGGAGGAGGCCAGGTCAACCCGGCTCTGGAGCCAACCAGCCGCGGGAGAGGGGGCTGTGAAGTTGGTCGGTCATGGGGACAACAGGTTTACCTCACTCTAGGGCAGCCGCCAAAGGCCAGATTGACCTGGCTCCGAGACCGGCCAGCTGCTGGTTAGGGCGCCGTGAAGTCGGTCGGTCGTGGGGAGGACAGGTCTACCTCACTCCGGTGTGGCCGCCAAAGGCCAGGTTTACCCTGCTCCGTGACCGGTCGGCTGTTTAGCGGTGCGCGCCAGCCACCGGAGACGTGGCTGCGATGGCAGGCGGTCACATGGTGAACAGGTCTACCCTTCTCCGGGTTGGCCGGCAGAGGCCAGGTCTTCCCGGCTACTGAGCCAGCTGGCTGGCCGGCGGTGATTCAAGCCAATGCCTCAGATGGCACTGCGAAGACGTGCAGTTGCGAAGTGAACAGGTCTATCCCACTTCGGGGCGTCCGGAGGAGGCCAGGTCTACCCGGCTTCAGGACTGGCCAGCCGCCATAGAGGGCTCCGCGAAGGCGGTCGGTCACTGAGACAACAGGTCTATCTCGATCTAGGTCGGCCAGCAAAGACCAAGTCTACTCGCCTCCGGAGCTGGCCAGCCGCCAGGGAGGGCGCCAGAAGTCAGTCGGTCGCGGGCAACAGCAAAGGTGACCAAAAAGGGGAGGGGGTGGTGGCTCACATAAAGGAGGACTGAAGGGGATCAGAGGGCCCTACCCTAGAGGACCCTCTGTTTATAATCAAAGTAGGGAACAATGATAAAGAAGTGGAATTTTTAGTAGACACAAGGGCAACATATTTGGTGTTAAATGAGGCCCTGATACCTATAACAAATGATTATGTTGCAGTAAAGGTAGCAAGTGGCCAATCTGAAAAAGCATATTTTTGTAAACCATTAAAGTATAAGTTGGGAAAGCAGAGGGGGATTCATCAACTTTTGTATGTTCCTAAAGCTCCATCTGCACTTTTTGGCAAGGATCTGCTAGAGCAGCTGGAAGCAAATAAAATATTTAAAAATGTGGAAAATTTTTGGAGGTAAAAGATCAACAATATGTGAAATTGTTAAGTTTAATGCTAATAACCAAAAAGACTCAGAGTTGAAAATGAAGAAGAAGAAATTATTAAGAAAATAAAGGATCAGGTATTCCCTGGAGTGTGGGCCTCTAATATACCAGGGATAGCAAAGAATACTCTACCAGTACTTATTCGGATAAGGAAGGAATACAATCGGTAAGGGTCAAACAATATCCCTTAAAAAGGGAAGATAGAGAAGGAATTAGCCCAATCATAGAAAACTTTTTGCAAATAGGACTATTGAAGGAGTGTCAATCTGATTTTAATACTCCTATTTTGCTCCTGAAAAAGCCTAATGGATCATACAGGTTAGTACAGAATTTAAGAGCTGTTAATAAGATAGCTGAAGATTTATACCCAGTGGTTGCTAACCCCTACACCTTGTTAACTCTTCTAACCCCTGAAGTAACCTGGTTTACTCTTTTAGATTTGAAGGATGTTTTCTTTTACCTCCCTCTCCATGAAACCAGACAGAATTTTTTTGCATTTGAATGGGAGAATCCCAAAACTAGATGTAAAACTCAGCTCACATGGTGTGTACTGCCCCAGGGGATCAAGAACTCCCCTACTATATTTGGAGAACAGCTGGCAAAGAATTTGAAGATTTGGGAACCCCCACCAGAAAAAGGACAGCTGCTTCATTACGTGGATGACCTCTTAATAGCCACCTGGACCCAGGAGGCATGTGTGGATTGGACGGTAAGCCTCCTAAACTTTTTGGGCCTACAGGGGTACCGGGTATCCCAAAAGAAAGCCCAGATAGTAAAACAGTGATTTACCTGGGCTATGAAGTAAGTGCTGGACAAAGGACCTTGGGGCAAGACCGTAAGGAAGCAATATACCCAACCCCAAAACCCCAGACAGTGAAAGAACTGAAAACCTTTTAGGAATGGCAGGGTGGTGCAGTCTGTGGATTTATAACTATGAATTGTTCATTAAACCCCTGTATGCCTTAATCATGGAAGGAAGCAGGGATCTTCAGTGGGCAACAGAAGCAACACGAGCCTTCAAGCAACTGAAGAAGGCTCTTGTGTCAGCTCCAGCCCTGGGACTTCCAGATGTGAGTAAACCATTCTTTCTGTTTTCTCACGAAAAACAAGGGATTACTCTGGGAGTACTAGCACAAGACCTGGGGCCATACCAGAGGGCAGTTCCCTCCCTCTCCAAACAGCTGGACACGGCAGCCAAGGGGTGGCCAGGGTGCCTAGAGCTGTTGCAGCTGTAGCAGTGAACATCCAAGAGACATGCAAATTCACCCTAGGCCAGAAGATGACCGTGCTAGTATCCCACACAGTGTCTGCAGTCCTAGAGGCAAAAGGGGAACATTGGGTTTCCCCACAAAGATTTCTAAAGTACCAGGTCATACTGGTAGAACAAGATGATGTTGAAATTGTGGTAACCAACATTGTGAACCCAGATTCTTTCCTCAGTGGGAATATGGGAGAACCAGTGATCCACAACTGCCTGGAGACCATTGAAGCGACCTACTCCAGTCACCTGGATCTGAAGGACACCCCTCTCAAGGACGCTGAGAGCTGGTTCACTGATGGGAGCAGCTGTATCATCAGTGGAAAAAAGATGTGCTGGGTATGAGGTTACCACAAACAGAGAGGTAATAGAGTCTGGACCATTGCCAACAAACACCTCTGCACAAAAAAGCTGAAATAATCGTCTTAACCCAGGCCTTAGAGCAGGCAAAAGGAAAAGAAATCAATATTTATACAGACTCAAGGTATGCATTTGGAGTGGTACATGCACACGGAGCTATTTTGGAAAGAAAGAAGATTGCTTAACCCACAAGGAAAAAATACTAAATATGCACAAGTAATATTGAAACTATTAGATGCAGTTCAGTTACCTGAAAAGGTAGCTATTATGCACATCAGGGCACACTAAAAGTGAGCTCAGAATTGGAAGAAGGAAATATGCTGGCAGACAGAGAGGCAAAAGATGCAGCCAAAGGTGAGGTACCCAATGAAACAGTCGAGGCAGCATTAATTCCAGATGGAAAAATCTCTGTTGAAGGTAAGCCAGTATATAACAAAAAAGATAAAAAACTTATTTAGGAAGAAGAAGCAACTTATAACCAGGAAAGGGAGGTATCATTACATATTAGTGTTAACAGATACCTTTTCAGGATGGCCAGAAGCCTTCCCTATCTGGACAGCTAAGGCACGAGAGGTGACCAAGGCATTGTTACAAGAAATAATACTTGTTTTTGAGTCCCAGTTGCTACATCCTCTGATAGAGGGCCACATTTTGCCTCAAAAATTGTGCAGCAAATTAATCACCACCTGGGGATAGATTGGAAATTGCATACTCCTTATCACCCTCAATCCAGTGGCCAAGTACAGAAAATGAACCATATGATCAAACAACAAATTGTCAGGCTGGGGCAACAGGCAAATTTGCCTTGGGCCCAGGCTCTTCCACAGACATTAGTATGGATTGGAACAAAAGGGAAATTACGCCCTTTTGAAATATTGTGTGGGAGACCATATGCAGTCCAAGAAGGAATAGCACCCATTCAAGTAGAGGAACAAACGCTACACAAATAAATGGTGGCCCTGAAAAAACAACTTAGAAAAATTGAAAAATACATGGCTGGGGCCCAAAGCAGAAAATTAGATGGGCCAGTACATGATGTACAAACTGGGGATTATGTATATGTTAAGTCTTTTGCAGAGAAGACTTTAAAACCATAGTCAGAAGGACCATTCCAGGTACTCCTCACCACCTTCACGGCAGCCAAGATCAAGGAACAGAAGGCGTGGATCCATCACTACCGAGTGAAGAAGGCTCCTGAAGAAATTTGAGAAATTGCACCAGGCAATGGAGACCTGAAGCTGAAATTCACCAAGAACAGCGAGTAATGGATTTATAGCTATCATGGACATAATGCAAATGGTTGTGACCCTTGTGGTCATTGCCACAACCATAATAAGAGTCAAAGCAACATCACACCAGTACAATGTAACAGGGATTTATCAATGCCAAGGGAAAGCTTATGGTCCCTACTCTTGTAGGGCTTTAAGCCAAATGATAAGGGTCACGAATGCAGTTGCCTCCAGTGTGGTTCCATTCCCTCCAATATGATTACAGACACTCCCATTATATCCCAATTTCCCCAGCAAGGTTCAAGTTCCCTCAGAATGACGCCAGTCTTTCCCACTTTCTCCCAGTTGTCTCCAGCCTGATCCCAGTTTCTGTCAGTGTCCCATACTCGCAGTTGCTCCCAGTATGATCCCTGTTCTGGCCTCAGTCCCCTCAGCATGGTTCCAGTATTTTCCAGTTGATTCCAATTACTCCCAATGTCTCCACATTTTCCTCCAATCATGGGCCCAGCAGCTCCCAGTAACCCCCAGTCAGGTTCCATTCACACCCACTGTAATCCCAGTGGCTCCCAGGATGATCCAAGTAGAACCCATAGTCACTCCTGGTATGGTTCCAGTCCCTCCCAGTATGATCCATTGCACCCAGTCATGCCCATATGGTTCCAGTCATCTCCAGTATGACCCCAGTCACTCCCAGGTCCTCCCAGTATTATTCCAGTCACTCTCAGAGTGACTCCCTGTCACTCTCAGTGTGCCCCTGTTGTTCCAAGTCACTTGCAGTATGGTTCCAGTTGTGGCCAACCCTTTTCCAGTCACTCCCAGTCTGATTGCAGTGTGATCCCAGTCATTTTTTGGACATTTCCAGTACTATTCCAGTCACTCTCAGTCTGATCCCAGCTAGTTCCAGTAGGATCCCAGTATGACTCTGACATGAGCACAGCTGTTCCCATTATCATCCAGTGTGGTTCCAGTTGCTCCCATTTCTCCTCACTGTGGTTTCAGTCTCTCCCAGTGCATCCCAGTTGCCGCCAGCATGTTCCCAGTCACTCCCAGGTGTCGTCAGCCGCTTCCAGACTGATCCCAGTTGCTCACAGCCTGGCCCATTCACCCTCAGTGCAGTCCCAGTTCCTGCCAGTATGATCCAGTATGATCCCAGTATTTCTGAGCATGGTTCCAGTTGCTCCCAGTTCCTCCCAGCACAGTCCCAGTCACTCCACAGATCATCCCAGTTCCTCTCAGCATGGTCCCAGTCATGCCCAATTCCCCCAGTATAAAGTAGCAGCTCCCACTGACTCCCAGTGTTTCCAACACCTCGAATGCCATAAATCCAAGGCTTTTGTGGGAATTTAAGAGGGCACATGGAGGAATCGAAAATCCCGGAAAGCTGCTATTGTATGGGAAATTGGAAAGGAACTGGAGATCTCAAAATTCCCAATGCCCAGAATGCTGCAATTCCATGGTATTGGTGGGAATTTGGAAGGAGAGTTGGAGGATTATAAATTCCCGACAGCCGAAATGTGGTTATTCCATGGGAATTTGAGAGGAGAACTAGAGAATGCTAAATTCCCAACATCCGGAACGCTGTAATTCCATATTTCAAGTGGGAATCTAGGAGGGTAATAGGAGGATTCCAAATTCTCAATGCCTCAAATCCTTATTATTATTGCATGAGAATTACTAAGGAAAACTAGAGGGTTCCAAATTCCCAACACCAAGAATGCCATTATTCCATGGGAATTTGGGAGGGGAACTGGAAGATTCTAAATTCCCAATGCCAGGAATGTTGCTTTTCCATGGGAATTTAGTGGGAATTTTGGAGGGCGTATGAGTAATTCCAAATTTCCAACACCTGCAATGCCATTATTCCATGGGAATTTAGGAGGGGAGCTGGAGGATTCTAAATTCCTGACACCTGGAATGCCATTATTTCATGGGAATTTGAGAGAAGAGCTAGAGGATTCTAAATTCCCAGTGCCAGGAATGCTGTATTTCCATAGTTTAAGTGGGAATCTGGGAGGGAAGCAGGAGGGCTCTAAATTCTCAATGCCCGGAATGCTGAAATTCCATGGGAATTTGGGAGGGGAACTGGAGGGGTCAAAATTCCCAACACCAGGAATGCCATTAATCCATGGGAATTTATGAGGAGAACTTTAGGATTCACACTTCACTGTGTCTGGAATGCTGTAATTCCATGGTTTTGGTGGGAATTTGGAAGGTCAGCTGAAGGATTCTAAATTCTCAGTGCCTGGAATGCCGTTATTCAATTAGAATTTGGGTGGGGAACTGGAGTATTTTAAATTCCTGACACCCAGAATGCTGTTATACCTCTAGAATTTGATGGGATTTTAGGATGGTTTATTGTGGATTCTAAATTCTCAACACCCGGAATGCCATTATTCCATTTGTGCATGTGATGGGAACTGGAGGATTCAAGATTCCCAACGTCCATAATACTGTTATTCCATGAGGACTTGGGTGAGGATTCCTGATGTAGGGAATGCTGTAATTCCATTGCTTTAGTGGGAACCTGAGTGGGGAGCAAGAGGATTCTAAATTTTCAGTGCCTGGAATGCCGTTATTCCATTGCTTCCCAGTGTTCCCCATCAAACCTAAAACTGGACCTTCAAACCCAACTTTTCAAATACAACCTTTTATTACCAAATCCAACCTTGAACTTCAACTCCACCCTGGACTATCAAATTCAACCTTTAACAACATGGGATGTGATGTGATGTGATGTGATGGGATGGGATGGGATGGGATGGGATGGGATGGGATGGGATGGGATGGGATGGGATGGGATGGGATGGGATGGGATGGAATGGGATGATGGGATGGAAGGGGATGGGATGGGATGGGATGGAATGGGGCCAAGCTGGATGCAGGCACCAGCCCTGAGGCCCAACTCTGCCACTCACCCTCCTGTGCTGGCTGGAACTGCTCCACCTCTTCAGTCTCCTGTGATGGGGCAGCTCCAGGGCTCTCTTCCTCCTCCATCACCCAGGCCAGCCTGGGCACTCTCAGGGGTCTCTGCTCCATGCCAGTGACTGGATTGATGGCTTCTTGCAGGAGAGATGCCTCGGAAAAGCTCCCAGTCAGCAAATCCTGCAGTCACGCCTGGAGGGCACCTGCAAGACAGAAAACTCAGGAAGGCTACAGGACAGCAGGTCCGTGTGAAACAGTTAACAAGAGACTGCACATGCCTAGATGAGGAAATGTGAAAAGGGCACCATGATGAAGATGTCCAGCCTGCATCAGGGGACCACTGAGGAACTAAGACACGGAGTCTTCCTCAGTGCCAGCACTTCAGCACTGCGCCTGCGCTTCACGAATGCTAATGAAAATAGTGAGTTTTAAGAAATAATTTTCATAATTACACCTTTTCTAAGGAAAACCATGAATGTGCATTAAGTATAACCACATATTGTAGTTTCAGTGTGCCTGGGTGTGAACTGTTAGGAGGAGTGATCGCTGTGCACCTGGAGCAGTGAATAAAGCAAACACCCACTTCTTGGACTTTGTCTCACAAATTTCTCTTGGCGCAGTTTGGGGCGATTCTACAGGGAACACGTTTCAGCTGGTGGCCATCCTAAACCCAAGGGCACAGACAAGGAATGTGTGGGCCAGGGCATGAATGCTGCTCTGACCCCTGAGATCTGGTGAGCACTGTCATCAGCAGGAGTGGCAGAGTCCCAGCCCAAGCAGACCTGCCACCCCCCGAGCCCCGGCAGCACTGGTACCCGACTCCTGTCCCAAAGACCTGTGCCCCAGGGGCTTCTGTGCCAGAGGGAGCCAAAACCCACGTGCACTGGGGGCACCAGCACAGGGAACTCTGCAACTCTGGCCCCTGCCCACCTGCTCTGTCACCAGCACAAAGAATCATCAAAGGCCGAGGGGTTTCTGGCCATCTTCCCTTCCCCACTGCACACCTGGGCAGCTTGCTGAGCACAAGCACCCTTTTCCCCCTCTTCCCTGATGCCCTGCAGACCTTGGGCCCCAAAAGAAAGCACCTGGGACTCTGCCTATTCTAATGCATCCTATATTTCTACACTAAAGTAAAACACAAAGAAGAAAAGAACAGTGTTGAAGAAAGATAAAATCCCTGCTGGCTCAGGTGGCCCCCAGAGGCAGAGCCTCCCAGATCAGCTCTCCACAAAAGTTCAGCAGTGCAGCCAGCCGAGGTCTGATAGACGAGGCCGTGTCTCCCATGCCTGGCAGAGCTGAACTCGCGGTTTCTGAACATGGAGATTGGAGGCCACTCTGCTGCCCTAAGAATGTATGAAGTTTGAACTGCCAGGCTTCGGACAGCAGGGCTGGTGTCATCTGCCATGGCTTCAAGGGCTGCAAGAGAGAGGAACAGAGCCATGGTCAGATCCCAGATGTGCAGGGACCCGAGGAGATCCCTGTGCCAGGGCTATCCCTGCCTGCTCTAGCCATGGCCAGGAGGGATCAGGGACTACTGGAATCACCCTGAAGCTGTTGGCCACGAATCCCCCATGAGTACCTGAAATCTCTGTGTTCTCTGCCCACGCCACCCCCATCCGCACAGGGAGCAGAGCCCTCCGCAGCCGGGGCAGGGATTGCAGCTCCTCCTGCCAGCGCTGCTGCCAGCCCGCTGCCCTCACTCACATCTGCAGATCAGCTGCAGCTCCTCCTGCCAGCCCGCTGCCCTCACTCACCTCTGCAGATCAGCTGCAGCTCCTCCTGCCAGCCCGCTGCCCTCACTCAGCTCTGCAGACCAGATGCAGCTCCTCCTGCTGCCCCCGCAAGCTGTGCCCGGCAAGCCCTGGGAACACAGAGCCTGTCATGGCTCTGCCCAGTGGCACAGCTCCCTGCCCGCAGCGCTGCCAGCCCTGTGGCCACTCACCCTCCTGCCCCAGCAGGGCTCAGCCCAGGCCCTTGCCACACGCTGCCGCCACAGGTCAGCAAATGCTGTGGTCTGGCCTTGAGGTCACCTGCAGGAATGACACCTGGGAAAAGCTGTGGGTCAGCAAGAAACTAGTGCACTGTGCAGGGGCTCCTGACGGCAGCGCTCTGTTCTGTCCTGTCCCGTCGCGTGCACCGATCACTGTGGCGTGGCCACGTCACCTCCAATGCCTGTGTCACCGCATGTCACAATGAGCCCTTGGACACACTGTCCCGTTCCATGCCATGGTGACCATGCTGCACCGTGTCACAAAGGGCCCTTGCACACACTGCCAGCTGCCTGGGGCTGCCCCAGCCCCCCCAAAGTGGCCCATGTGTGATGGAATGCCTTGCCCCAAGTGTCTTACACTGCCCAACAGGATCTTTAGGAACGGCTGAAACCATCAGCAAACACTGCCCTGCTCTGCAGGCTCAGGGCAGCAGAAGGAGCCCCCGTGGCTGCTGAGGCAGCTGCGATGGGAAGGGCACCGGGCCTTGCACAGGAACTGTCACAGCCTCTTTGGCACACGTCCCATCTGGTGGCCATCCTAAACACAGCGGTGTGACACAGACAAGGAACGTGTGAGCCAGGGCACAAATGTTGCTCTGACCCCAGGGGCTGGGGAGCAGTGACATCAGCATGAGTGGCAGAGTCCGTGCCAAAGCAGACCTGCCACCCCCTGAGCCCTGGCAGTGCTGGTGCCCGGCTTCTGCCCCAGAGGCCTGTGCCCTGGGGGGGCTTCTGTGCCAGAGGGAGCCAAAGCCAAGGTGCACTGGGGGCTGTGCTCCATCCTGAAGGGGCTGTTGGCAGGAGCAACTACAGCACATGCCGGCAACACTTGCTATGTGTCAGATAATGTTGCTCCTTCCTGGAATGCTTTTTTTCGTGGAAGGGATTGGTAGTAGCACAAAAACACCAACACCTACTGAATTTCAAAGGACAAAGAGACGCCACAGAGATGCTGCCATATTTCCTTTTCTGTCTTTCTTGCATTTGGGACAAAAAGGAGTTGGCCCAGCATCTGCTATTCAACACTCCAGTGGCTGTGTGTCTGCCTATGGCAGCTCACCTCCAAATGCAACTGGGTGCCTGCTGAAAATAGATGGCCACAAACAGGGAGGTCCCCAGTGAACATCAAGGCAGCCACTTGGGCAGGTGCAGAGGTTAGGGATAAATCTGGGAGGAGAAACTGTTGTGTGTCTCTGATGGTGGTGCCAGCCCCCTGAAGGAGCAGCCAAGACAAGTGCTGATAGCTGACATGTCCTGCCCTCTTCTGCTGTCGGATGCACACGGGACAGATTTGCTGCCACATATCCACCAGACATGATCCAGGAACAATGGAGGGCCATGCATTGGTAGGGAATGGCCTCCCGCAATGGCAAAGCAGGATCTAGCAGCAAAGCCTGAGCCTGTGAAGAGGGCCACCTCCTCAGCAGACACCACAGTGCTTCCCTCCAGCCCTGAACGTTGGCCACAAGTGCCTGCTTTTCTTCAGCACCTGCTGCTCCTCGCTTTGTTCCAAGCCTGTCGAGGATTTAGTTTGGAAGCTCATTCCTGTGTCTTTAAGGTGCCTGCACAGAGGAGAGGCATGGTAGCTGTGGAGTAGGGCTGGTGTCCCTCTCACAATGGCACGGATGCTGCTGCCTTGGGACGCCTGCCTGTAGAAGGGGAGTCTGCCCTCAAACACGGCCATTGGAGTCAGTCAGGGGCACAGGCTGCAGCTGCAGCTGCCAAGGGTTGCTGTGAGGCTGGCAAGACAAGAGCAAACCACTGTGGCCAATTCTGCTGAAGCCTTTTGCAAAGCACGTGCAATGGTGTTCACAGTATGCCCTTTTGGCATTGCGGCCGGTGCGGATGCCTCGTGGAGCAGGTTTGGCATTCGTGTGCTGCTGTTGCTGTGCTGGCTCTGGTGCTTTTTGTGTGGCGCCCAGATCCACTGGGGCAGCAGCGACTGAGCAGCCCTGCTCAAGGAGACATGGCCACTCTGCCCATGAAGGCAGAAGCTCTGCAGGCCCAGAGCTCTGTGTCAGGGGGGCCTCAGTCTCAGCTCCGTGGCCGCCAGCCCTGCCTCTTCCCACTGCCCTGGCAGCCCCCAGTGACCGTGCCCTGGCAGGGCTCCCTTGGCCTCCTTGTCCCCAGCCAGCCAGGCCTGGGCCCCTCGAGGGTGTCCCCAGCGTCCTGCTGTGCCCACCCTCGAGTGTTCAGCCACAGGCGTGGCAGACTCTCTGGGGAAGCTCCACAGCAGCCAAGGGGCAATAACAAGGCAGCTGCCTGGGGGCTGCTCTGGCCTCTGTCACCCAGTTGCTCAGATCTTCCCACCACCCCGGCCCCTCAGGGGCCTCCTGTTCCCTTGGAAGCTCCTGTCACTCACTCCCTCCCACCCACATGGCCCTTGTACCTTTTCACAGCCTTGTCCCTTCAGGCCCTCTACAACCCCACATCCCTTTGCGGCCTTCCAGCACCCCATCCTCTCAGGGTCTCCCCCAGCCCCACTAACCTGCCCGGCAGCGGCATGGCCCCGGTGCTGAAACGCTAATCTTAGAAAATTAGGATTTTAATTATCTTGCTGAAGACAATTAAAAAATTAGAAGGGAGTAGTTATCTGAAACTTAAATAATTAATTGTCTGTCATTTAATGTTTGCTCAGCTGCGCTTACGATGGGAAAAGATGAAACTAGTGAGCAGATCCAAAGGAACATAGACAATGCAACTAGAAACCTATTCTTTGGAAAATTGGACTATGCCTAGAAATCATTTGTATTGTCAGTGATAGAAAAGGTCAAGAGTTTAGGGTGAGAAAGACTCATCTTACTTCCTCCTTTTAAGACCCCTCCCCATGATAATGACCCCAGACTTAATTTAAGAAGTCAATCACACACGATTAATAGCTATTCAAGCTAATTATCATAGGAAGCAGGGAATGGGAGGGGCTGTCATTATGAATATGTATTTGTTTGATTCCTCTGCTAATAAATAGACTCTGTGATCATCTGTGATTTTGCAGTGAGTATTAGAGGATTACCTCATGCTGCTGCCCAGCGAGGAATAAACATACACTTTGTAACTTTAAACTGTTAGAGAGTCTTTTGTCCATCACAGTTAAATATCGGTATTAGACCAATACTCATATTTTGATAATTCAGTTGGCGACTCTGGTGGGACCTTGTTCTCTCTGGTCAAGGGGCAGCGGGTTTCGGGACCCCTCTGGCGCCCACCTGGGATCTTCCTAGGAAGAGGGCTCCTTTTCCTCACTGGCACCCTGGGGAGCAGAACTACAACTGCCGGAGGTACGGACCGAAAGTTATGTTTAAAATTTATAGACCTGTAAGAGAGGCAGACTGGTAAGATGCTGCGAGACGTTGAGTGCACAGTGAAAAAGCCTAAAGTGGATTTGTTTGTAAGTTTCTACGGAATTTGGTTTGTGTTCCAGGTGGGGCTGGTAACAGCTCCAGGAGCTCTTGCCCCATTGTGGGGGATAGCAGTGGGCCGGTCATGGCCCTGGGAGCAGAACTTGCACGGCAGTGGGTCGGCGGAGCTCAGGCAGTGCCAATAACAGCATTGCCAGTATTGTTGTGGTACTGGAGCAGTGGTGGCTCCAGTTTGATTTGTGGTTTAAAAGTGGTGTGGTGGTAATTTCCAGTTTGGGTCACCAAGCTTGTGGGCGTCGGTTTCTGGTGACTCCTTTTGTGGGCTTGGTCACAGTTTGTGTGTGCCGCATGTATGTGTGTGGTTAAGTATGCAGATTGTTTTTGTGAGCTTTGTGTGCTTGAATTGTGGGTCAGTGGTGCACTGTACGTGTTTTGGTTTGTGTGCTTTTGGGAGTGCGTTGGCAAAATTTTTTGCATTTGTAAGTTGTGTGTATTTTAAGCTTTAAAATTGTTAGTATAAGAAGTGGTGTTTTGTCTAAGTGTAGTTAGTTTTTATGTGCAAAGGGGTGAGGCAGCGGCGTGAGCCCAGAGCTGCTTTCTTCCCTCACCTCAGGAAAAAAAAATAAATTTTGGCCTAAATGTGATGTGTACCTTTTTGTTATTTTAAGTGATTTGGTTCATTGGTTTTTATTGTTAACTCTTTATTTTGTTGGCTGCTTTTAACCCTTCCCTTTTCCTTTGCTGGATAGAAGGTTCAGGGAGGGGGATCCTAAGACAAAGGAATTTTTCTATCCAAGAAAGGTTTGCCAAGTTGTGTTTCATTGTGTAGTTTGTTGTAAATTGTGGGTCAGATAAGTGTATAAGTGGAAGATCTTTTTACAAAGTTACTGATAAGTGAAGCTCCAGAACTGGGATAAGGTTAAAAGGCATTGAAAGAAAAAAGAATTTTCAGTATGGGGGCAAGTGAAAGCAAAGAGGTTGCTAAAGGTAGTCCTTTGGGATGTGTTTTGGCATATTGGAAAGGATACAGAAACTAAAAGAGTACTTATTAATTGTGCACACAGTGCTGGCCACTTTATAAACTTGAGGAGGGGGTGAAGTGGCCCCCATCAGGGATGTTGGACTGTAACGCTTTGGTACAGCTGATGCTTTTCTTTAGGTGGGTGCAGAAGTGGCATGAAGTTGCTTATGCTGACATGTTTTTCACCGTTAGAAATCACCCTGAGCGGCAAAGGGCTTGTGGAATTCAACCACCCTCTGACCCTTTAGTGTTGGCTCTTGAGAAAGATAATAAAGCTAGTAAGGAAAAGCCCAGAAGGTGTTGCAGTACATCCTCAAAGAATCAAAGGTGTTCACATCCTGACAGGGTATATTGTATGGAACCTCAGGGAGAGGAGACAGAGGAATTGCTCAGACCACTCCCTAAAAGACAAGGAAGGGAGAGGGTGGTAGGGGAAGTAGATTTGAAATTGCCATCAACTTCAGGATTTACCCCTGCTTCATCCCCTGCTTCATCCTCACTTGAGAGAACAATAATTAATAAGGGAGTCTCCCACTCCCAAGCCACAGGAGCCAACCTGGCTGTATCCACCCTTACCCTCCAATGATAGTGAGGAGGAAGAATGCTCCCCACAGGGTCCTATAGCATCAAGAACCCGAAGAAAACAGAAATCATACAAGCCCCTTTAAGGGAAACAATCACCTCTGAGGGGGAGACAGTGTTAGTCAGAGTCCCCTTTACTGCCTGGGATTTTGATTCCTGGGAAAAGATTGCAAAAAATTATCGAGTTGACCCACTAAGTGTTGCAAAAAGGATGAAAGTTATGGTTAAACAACATAGGCCTGATTGGACAGACATTCAAATACTACTTGATTCTTTAAAAGAATCAGAGAGGCAGATGGTTTTAAAGGTGGCTAAAGATTTAGCTGATGATGATTGTAGAATAACACAGGATGGTGTTAAGGATATATTTCCCATTCAGGACCCAGGTTGGAATGCTAATAGGCCAGAGGGAAGAGCATGGCTAACAGAATATCAGGAAATAATAATAAAAGGACTGGAAAGAGCAATTCCTAAAACTATTAACTGGTCAGCCCTTAATGCTATTAAACAGAATTTTTCTCAAACTCCTTCTGAATTTCTAGACCAATTGCGAGAGGCAATGCCTCCACACACCTCCCTGGATCCTGAATCTGATGAGGGAATACAACAATTGGTAAACTTGTTTGTAGGGCAATCTACAGGTGACATCAGGAGGAAGCTCCAGAAGATGCGGGGCCCAGAAAGTAAGAATTTGGAGACTTTGTTAGATGAGGCCTGGAGAGTTTTCAGCAATTGGGAAGAAGGGTGTAAACCAGGGACAAAGAAACTAGTAGCAATAATACAGGAAAATGTACAAGGGAAACGTGAGCATGGTCCCACAAAACAAGGACCACCCTGACTGGAAAAAAATCAATGTGCATTTTGCAAGAAATTTGGACACTGGAAAAACCAGTGTCCAGAATTAAGAAGGGGTGATGAACAAAGAAAAGGTGACCAAAAAGGGGAGGGGTTGGTGGCTCACATAAATGAGGACTGAAGGGGACCAGAGGGCCCTACCCTAGAGGACCCTCTGTTTATAATCGAAGTAGGGAACAATGAAAAAGAAGTGGAATTTTTAGTAGGCACAGGAACAACATATTCGGTGTTAAATGAGGCCCTGATACCTATAACAAATGATTATATTGCAGTAAAGGTAGCAACTGGCCAATCTGAAAAAGCATATTTTTGCAAACCATTAAAGTATAAGTTGGGAAAGCAGAGGGGGATTCATCAATTTTTTATGTGCCTAAAGCTCCATCTGCACTTTTGGGCAGGGATCTGCTAGAGCAGCTGGAAGCAAAAATAATATTTAAAAATGGGGAAATTTGTTTGGAGGTAAAAGATCAACAATATGTGAAATTGTTAAGCTTAATGTTAATAATAAATAAAATCAAAATTAAAAATGAAGTAGAAGAAATTATTAAAAAAATAAAAGATCAGGTATTCTCTGGAGTGTGGGCCTCCAATATACGAGGGATAGCAAAAAATGTTCTACCAGTACAAATTTGGCTTAAGGAAGGAGAACAATTGGTAAGGATCAAACAATATCCCTTAAAAAGGGACCATAGAAAAGGAATTAGCCCAATCATAAAAAACTTTTGCAAATCGGACTATTGCATCTGATTTTAATACTCCTATTTTGCCCCCGAAAAAGCCTGATGGATCATACAGGTTAGTACAAGTTTTAAGACCTGTTAATAAGATAACTGAAGACTTATACCCAGTGGTTGCTAACCCCTACAACTTGTTAATTCTTTGAACAACTGAACTAACCTGGTTTACTGTTCTAGATTTGAAGGATGCTTTCTTTTGCCTCCCTCTCCATAAAGCCAGCCAGAAAATTTTTGCATTTGAATGGGACAATCCCAAAACTAGATGTAAAACTCAACTCACATGGTGTGTACTGCCCCAGGGGTTCAAGAACTCCCCTACCATATTTGGAGAACAGCTGACAAAGGATTTGGAGTCTTGGGAACCCCCACCAGGAGAAGGAGAGCTGCCTCAGTACATGGATGACCTCTTAATAGCAACCCAGACCCAAGAGGCATGTGTGGATTGGACGGTGAACCTCCTAAACTTTTTGGGCTTGCAGGGGTACCGGGTATCCCAAAAAAAAGACCAGGTGGTGAAACAAACAGTGAATTACCTGGGCTATGAAGTAAGTGCTGGACAAAGGACCTTGGGGAAAGACCGTAAGGAAGCAATATGCCCAACCCCAAAACCCCAGACAGTGAAAGAACTGAGAACCTTTCCAGACATGATGGGGTGGTGCAGACTGTGGATTTATAACTATGGATTTTTCGTTAAACCCCTGTATGCCTTAATTACAGAAGGGAGCAGGGATCTTCAGTGGACAACAAAAGCAACACGAGTTTTCAACCAACTGAAGAAGGCTCTTATGTCAGCTCCAGCCCTGGGACTTCCAGATGTGAGTAAACCATTCTTTCTGTTTTCTCACGAAAAACAAAGGATTGCTCTGGGAGTACCAGCTCAAGACCTGGGGCCATACCAGAGGGCAGTTCCCTCCCTCTCCAAACACCTGGACACAATAGCCAAGGGGTGGCCAGGGTGCCTCAGAGCTGTTGCAGCTGTAGCAGTGAACATCCAAGAGACGTGCAAATTCACCCTAGGCCAGAAGATGACCGTGCTAGTATCCCACACAGTGTCTGCAGTCCTAGAGGCAAAAGGGGGACATTGGCTTTCCCCACAAAGATTTCTAAAGTACCAGGCCATTCTGGTAGAACAAGATGATATTGAAATTGTGGTAACAAAGATTGTGAACGAAGCTTCTTTCCTCAGCGGGAACATGAGAAAACCAGTGATCCACGACTGCCTGGAGACCATTGAAGCCACCTACTCCAGTCACCCGGATCTGAAGGACACCCCTCTTGAGGACGCTGAGAGCTGGTTCACTGATGGGAGCAGCTATATCATCAGTAGAAAAAGACATACTGGGTATGAGGTTACCACAAGCAGAGAAGTAATAGTGTTTGGACCATTGCCAACAAATAATTCTGCACAAAAAGCTGAAATAATTGCCTTAACCCAGGCCTTAGAGCTGGCAAAAGGAAAAGAAATCAATATTTATACAGACTCAAGGTATGCATTTGGAGTAGTACATGCACACGGAGCTATTTGGAAACAAAGAGAACTGCTGAACTGACAAGGAAAAAATATTAAACATGCCCAAGGAATACTAAAGCTATTAGATGCAGTTCAGTTATCTAAGAAGGTAGCTAATATGCACATCAGGGCACACCAAAACGTGATCTCAGAATTGGAAGAAGGAAATATGCTGGCGGACAGAGAGGCAAAAAACTCAGCCAAAGGTGACGTACCCTATGAAATTGTCAAGGCAGCATTAATTCCAGATGGAAAGATCTCTATTGAAGGTAAGCCAGTATATAACAAAAAGGATGAAAATCTTATTTAGGAAGAAGAAGCAACTTATAACCAGGAAGGCTGGGCTATAACCAAAGAAGGAAAACTTGTAGCACCTTTTTATTTCTTGTGGTCACTAGTGCTAAAAGAACATGAGAAAACACAGTGGGGAATGGACGCCCTGTACAATTATTTAAAAGATAGAATTCTGGCTAGAAAATAACAAGGCACAGTTATACAGGTAACTCGTCAGTGTGTTCTTTGCCTCCAAACTAATCCTAAAAACCTTCCAAACCCTGGAATTGGACAAATTAGGAAGGGCTGTGGACCTGGGAAGCAATGGCAAATTGATTTTACAAATTGCCCAGGAAAGGGGGGTATCATTACATATTAGTGTTAACAGATACTTTTCAGGATGGCCAGAAGCCTTCCCTACTCGGACAGCTAAGGCACGAGAGGTGACCAAGGCATGGTTACAAGAAATAATACCATGTTTTTGAGTCCCAGCCACTATATCTTCTGATAGAGGGCCACATTTTATCTCAAAAATGGTACAGAAAATTAGTCACCACTTGGGAATAGATTGGAAATTGCATACTCCATATCACCCTCAATCCAGTGGCCATGTAAACAAAATGAGCCATATGATCAAACAATAAATTTTTTAGACTGGGGCAAGAGGCAGATTTTCCTTGGCCCCAGGCTCTTCCACTGTCATTAGTATGAATTAGAACAAAATCAAGAACAAAAGGGAAATTAAGCCCTTTTGAAATAGTGTATGGGAAACCATATGCGGTCCAAGAAGGAATAGCACCCATTCAAACAGAGGAACAAACTCTACACAAATACATGGTATCCCTAAATAAACAACTTAGAGAAATTGGAAAATATGTGGCTTGGGCCCAAAGCAGAGAATTAGATGGGCCAGTACATCATGTACAACCCGGGATTATGTATATGTTAAGTGTTCTGCAAAGAAGACTTTGGAATCACAGTGGGAATGACCATTCCAGGTACTCCTCACCACCTTCACGGCAGTCAAGATCAAGGAACAGAAGGCGTGGATCCATCACTACCGAGTGAAGAAGACTCCTGAAGAAATTTGGGAAATTGCACCAGGCAACAGAGAGAGACCTGAAGCTGAAATTCACCAAGAACAGCGAGTAATGGACTTATAGCTGTCATGGACATAATGCAAATGGTTCTGACTCACGTGGTCATTGACACAACTGTAATAAGAGTCAAAACAACAACACATCAGAACAATGTAACCAGGATTTATCAATGCCAAGGGAAAGTTTACTATGCCTACTCTTGTAGGGCTTTGAGCAGAATAAATTTGGGTCACAATACAAATATGAGGGAAGAGAGGAATGTTTGAGAATGTGAATATGCATTCGTACAAGATGGGTTCCATGAGGCTCACCATCCACTCATGGAACTGATCCAAGTTGGTCCTGGATGCTGTGACAAATGTTTGACCACCTGTCCTGAATTTAGACTTAAAACTGAAGGATGCACAGCCAAAGGGTTTGATCTTGATTTTAATGTTACTCAATATTGCATCGAGTTTAACAAAATCAAAGCCAAATCAACCCCACCAGTGTCAGAGAAGGCTGTAACAATCCAAACTCCAATTATTTCAAAGAAAAAGGAAAAACCTATAATTCCCACAATTACTAAAATTGGACCATATGCTATTAAAAAAACAAGAATTCAGAGACTGCTAACTAACCCAGGATAGCCTCTGAAGTGAGTAGAAATGGGAATGCAAGTAAATGCTTCTACCATTCGGCCAGAATGTGCACCATTTCTCAAAACTCCTTTTGTGGAATGGACTACTTGGCTTCAGAACTGTATGCCCTCTAGCTGTAAGAAAAAGAGAGGCCTCACTTGGGTATTAGGAACAAGACTGGGAGTTTTAAGCCCAATAGATTTGGAGGTGTCAATGAACAAATTGACTGTGATGGGGAGTAATTTAGTTAATTTACAACAGCCTTTGCAATCTTCTTTTTTAGCACCAGGTAACAATCATTGGAAACTAGCCAAAATATTATCAAAAGGGGAAAACATAGAAGAGCAAGACCATGAGGTAATAATTAAAGCCCTAGGCACAGCCAGTGCAAACATTTCTCTGGCTCTTGGATGTACTCAAGCACAAATGTAGATGCAGTCAGTGGCTGCTGCAGTTATCAGGGAAGGTGAGGAAAGAATATTCCCTGCTGAAATTCTCAAAATTGTTTGGGATAATGCCTCCGAAATGGAAAGAGAGCTTCAACCTTGGTGGGTTTTGGTTAATATTACCTATAACCCTGAGACAAATACAGCTACAGCTTTTGTTTTAACTATACATAATGCATCTGTGAGCTTAATACACCCAATAATTGCTCTAGGACTAAATCATGCAGCGACTGTACTGTATCCTTCTGAACATAGAATGTGGGCACGAAAAGTTGAAGGAAAATGGCAGGCCATTAACCTAGAGCCCTGTTCTATGAGAAAAGAATTGGGATATATATTTGAGGGAACTTTAAAAAATGACAAAGATGCTTGCCTGGACACGGACCAAAGCATTTGCCACTTTGAAATGCATCTAACCAACCAAACAACTTAATTTGTATATATAGGACATGGTTGTGTCTGTCTTAAAACAGCATGTCCCACCATAATAATAGACAATCAAATTGTGGATGAGACTCAGTTCAATTCATGTGTTTGCAATTTTGCTAAAATCAAAGGATGCCACTTTTCCTATCAGGCACCTGTAATATCACATCAGTACATAAAGGCAAACCTGGTTACTGTGCAAGAAATATTGCTTGCGCCTATAGATATGAATTTAACTCAAGTCATTCAGCTACTGAAACACCAGGAATGAAGAAAAAATTTTGAAAGAGATTCAAGATGCAGGGAAAAGGACTTTGATCATGATACACCTTAATATGGAGAGCACAAAAGGGGTTTTTCAATGAGTTGAAGAACATCTGTCTCATCATTGGTGGGATGTGCTATTTGGATGGTCACCAACTGCAACTGGTTTGCTTAGTGCCTTAATTCACCCAATCACCGTGCTGCTTATTTTAGTTAATGTAAGTTTGCTTTTGTCTATTGCTGTACTTCTTGGGAATTGGAAGTGTCCTGGTTTCAAGGACAGGGGTCTGCCAATAAAGGCAGAAGTTTTCCTTTGAAATGGAGACTTTAATTCCACTCTAAGTATTATAATTTTTTGAATCAAGAACTCTGAGGCAGAGATAAGAGATTAGGAATAACAACTCTTTTACTAATACATCTAACCATACAAGCAGAAAAAACAGTAGTTGTTAAAATTACCAACAAAACAGACCAGATAACTTAGCTCCAGTCCTTTCTTTAGCTGCAAGCACGCTCTCTCTGCACTCGGTCCCAGTCCTGCAGATGGAGCAAAGCTCAGAAGCGGCAGAGAAGTGGGCGGGGGCAAAGGTGGGAGGGGGTGCCAGTGGCCACGCTGGTCTCAGGTGGGAGCGGACTGGAGAGGGCACTCACTGTTTGGGTTCTGGTGGTGTGTTGGTTTCACGTGCTTGGCGGGAGGGGTGGTTTCCCCTCAGGGGAAGCTCCACGTGGATCGGGAATGGAAGGGGCTGTCCCATCTCCAGGGGCTTCTCCTGTGAGCTGGTGGAACCAATCAGAGAGCTGATTTGGTGATGGACAGCTTGGGAAACCAATGGAAAGTTCTTTCGCTTTCACAAGTCACAGTGAATCAAGTGCTGGGGGGCTTTTTCGGCTTCCGGCCTCCGGAGAAGTGGGGGTCCCCGGCCGGAGCCCTGGCCCGACTCTGGGCTCGGTCTAGGGCCTGGCCCGGCATCTCGGCCCAGCACCAGTTCTGCCGGGGGCCTGGCTTGACTCCGGCTCTGCAGGGGGCCTGGCTTGACACCGGCTCTGCAGAGGCCCCAGCTTGGTTCGGCTCAGATCTCCACGTGCTAGAAGAGGCCTCCAGCTGACCGCATGGCTTTTTCACAATCTAGATACAATTTTAACTTCTTAATGACTAAATAAGATTCTCGATCACCTGAGCTCCCCTAAATGAGAAGAAATAAAGCAGGTCAGCGGAACGACGATAAAGTTCCTGATGGGAAGAGATTGGAAATATGCAACTGATAAGTAGCTGAAAACCTTTTGTCTGGGGCTATGAGGGGATTGTGACTTCACTAAAATTCCTTTAAACTATGAAATATACTTGGGGAGGATGTGTGCTTGAGAGAAAGACTTTTCTTTTTGCCTCGGGAAATTGAGCTCTCTGTTTTGGGACTGGAATATGAACAGAGACATCTGATAAAGAAGATGATGAAGAGGATTTTGTTTTTCAGCAGTCGGCCTTTAAAAGTAGTACCCCACGCTGCATCGTAACCCATAACAGGGCTCTGGAAGGACTGTGGGAATGAGAGGAAAATTCATTGTTCTGTATGTCACCGGCGGATGCAGACTCTGAAGTGAAGACACCCCCTAAGTCTAAAGCAGAAAAAGGAACTTTTCTCTCTTAAGTGAACTGAAATGATTATTTGAGTGGATAACTGAGTGAAGTGTTCTCTGTATGTGGTTGGTAAGAAATGTGGAATGAAGGGAGGAGGGAATAATCTAAGAATCTTATTCTGATTTTTTTTTTTGTGTGTTATTAATAAATTTCTTCTTGTACCATTTTTTAAGACTGCATTGTCTTTACTCCTAAATCCTATCTCTAAAGGAAATTAAATATTTAAAACTGGCAAACCCTCTAGTCACACCATGGCAGGTGGTCAGCTGTGTCCTCAGAGGTAGGAGGCTGTAGCAGGGAAGATGCAGGGCAGGTGATCGCAGACCGTCTGGCTCTCCTGTGTTTGGCCACGTGGCTGGAGACGGGGAGGGGCGGAGTGGTGGGGGGGTTCCTCCTCTCAGCTCCGCTCACCAGAAACATGAGTAACCCCTCCGGAAGCCGCACTCACCTACCCCTTTTGTCTAGAGTCCTCAAAGATCCTGGGTGTAACCCGGCAAACTCCGTTAGAATGATAATGGGAAAAATTCTTTAAATTGACACAGTAATAGAAAAACATTCAACCCCCAACAGGAAGATACTGGGACAAGTGGCAGACTGAGCATCGCTATCAAAGGCGTATGACTTGGTCTTAAGAGCTCGCTGTCATGTGTCTTAGATGAAGAGAAATCCCCATATTGAGTAAAATAAATTACTCATTTCAAAGAAGAAGTGGGGAATGAAACACTAATCTTAGAAATATTAGGATTTTAGTTAAAAGTTAGTTATTTACTAGAATTAATTAAAAAGTAAATTGATAGATAGACCTTGCTGAAAATAAATAAAAGTTAGAAGTTAGAAAGAAACCCTGGCTTGAGGTAGTTATCTGAATCTTAAATAAATTATTGTCTGTCATCTTGTGTTCTCTCAGCGGTGCCTACAATGGGAAAAGATGAAACTAGTAAGCAGACCCAAAGAAACATAGACAATGCAAGCAGAAACCCATTCTTTAAAGAATTGGACTATTCCCAGAAATCATTTGTAATGTCATTGATAGAAAAGGCTGAGAGTTCGGGGCAAGGAAGACTCTCTTTACTTCCTCCTTTTAAGACCCCTCACCACAAAAAATGACCCCAGACTTCATTTAGAAATCAATCATTCATGTTTAATAGCTATTTGAGCTAATTACCATAGGAAGTGGGGATGGAAGAGGCTTTTATTATGAATATGCATTTGTTTAAGTCCTTTGTCAATAAATAGACTCTCTGATCACCTGTGATTTTGCAGTGCGTATTAGGGGATTATCTCACGCTGCTGCCCAGCCCTGAATAAACATACACTTTCTAACTTTAAATTGTTAAAGAGTGTTTTGTCCATCACAGTTGAATATCAGTATTAGACCAATACTCTTATTATGGTAGATCACCAGGGCATGTGGAACCCAGTGTCCATGTGACACAGCACAGCCTCATGAAAACATGGGGACAATTGTCATGCAATGAAATCTCATGGAAGCAAGTGTCAATTGTGAGCTTGGCATGGCCTCATGGAACCCAGGTGCAAGTAGGACCATACCATGACTCATGGAAGCAGGGAGCCATGAGACACAGCAGGGCCTCATTGAACCAAGTGATCATTGTGACTCCATGGAATTTCATGGAACAAACTGTCAGGTGTAACACAGCAGGGTGTCATGGAACACAAGTGCCACTGGGACATTGCCGCTGCTCATGGAGCCAAGTGTCCATTGTGACACACTAGGGCTAATGAACACAGGAGACCATTGTGAGGCAATGGAATGTCGAGGACCCAAGGCTGCATTGTGACACAGAGAGACCTCATGGGACCAAGAAGACCATTGTGAGGCAATGGAAATTACTGGAAGAATAGGTAAATTTTCAAGACAGAAGGGCCTGATGGAACCCAGGTGCCAATGGGACATTTCCAGGGCTGGTGTAAGCAAGTGTCCATTGTGACAGAGCCAGGCCTACTGGAACACATGAGAACATTGTTACCCAATGGAATCCCATGGAACCAAGTGTCCACTGTTTTACGGTGCAGCCTCATAGAGTGTTGGAGACCATTATGTTGTAATGGAAAATCCTGAAACTGTTGTGACAAACCTGGGCTTTATAAAAGCAAGGAGACCACTGTGATGCAATCAAATCTCAAGGAACCAAGGGTCAATTTTCACCACATCAGATTCTCAGGAAACTAAGGAGAACATTGTGACACAGTGAAATCTCTAGAAACCAAGGCTTTATTTTGACCAAGTGGAGCTGAATAAGAGACAAGATCCACTGGGATGCTGCCAACTCTTGTGGAATCCAGTGTCTGTTGAGACACAGGGCAGGTCATGGAAACATAGGAAGTGTTGTAATGCAATGGAATCAAAGGTTAATTCTGACAGAGAGGGCCCAGATGGGCCACAAGGTCCAGGGAAATTTTTACAGGTATAGCAGAAACAAGACACCATTTTGGCAGATCAAGGCCTCATGGGGTGTGGGATAGCTCTGTGCCACAATGGAATCTCATGGAAGCAACAGTCAATTGTGACACGGCACGGCCTCCTGGAACCCTTTTGCCATTGGGACACTGCCAGCTCTTGTGGAATCCAGTGTCCTTTGTGACACAGCACAGCCTCATGGAAACATGGGGACCATTGTGATGCAATGGAATCTCATGGGAGCAAGAGTCAATTCTGAAAATAGCATGGCCTCATGGAACCCAGGGGCAATTGGGACGGTGCCATGGCTTGTGGAAGCAAGGGGACATTGAGACACAGTAAGTCCTCATGGGACCCAGCAGATTGTGGGGAAATGGATACTCACACAGCAGGGCCCCATTGTGACAAAGTGCAGCATCACAATGGTTTCCTGGCTTCCGTGAGTCCCTGCTCTGTTTGCAATCAACATTTTGTTCCCCAAGATTACATGGTGTCACTGTGCTCTCCTGTGATTGATGAGGCTGTTCTGTGTCACACTGGACACTTGTTTCCTCCAAGGCTGGACATGTCCCAGTGGCACCGGGTTTCCATCAGGCTGTAATGTCACAATGGGACCTTGGTTCCATAACAATCCATTGTGTCATAATGTTCTATTTAGTTTTATGACAGCCTGGTGTATTGACAATTGACCCAAGGTTTCTTGAGATTCTATTTCATCACAGTGATCTCCTTGGTTCCATCAGGCCCAGGTTTGTCCCAAGAGAGCCTTGGTTACATGGGTTTCCAGTGCATCACAATGACCTCTTGCATTCCATGAGGTCCTTCTGGGTCACAGTGGAGCCTTTGTGCCATGTTTTCCCATTGCAACACAATGATCTCCATCATTCCATGAGGCCTTGCTGTAAAACAGTGAGCACCTGGTTCCATGAATTTCCATTCCATCCATTTCCAAGGATCTCTTGCATTCCATGAGGCCCTGCAGTGTTGCTATGGAGCCATTGTTCCATGTGTTCCCATTGTGACATAATAGTCTCCAGCGCTCCATGAGGCTGCGCCGTGAAACTGTGGACACTTGGTTCCATGAGATTCCACATTGTCACTGTCAGGAAAATCCATAAGCATCACAGGTTTATGTCCAAAAAGGAGACAGAGCACACCTTTATTTGAATAAAGGGAGAGAGTTCACCTGGGTACATGCCCACTGTGCTTTCTCTCTTGAGCTTTCAGAGGGTTCAGCATCCCTTTATCCTAAATTCCCGGCCACACGTTGCCCTCTTCCTTTACCCACTGCCCAAGGTACTAGGAAGGTACGGTCTTCCCAACCCGTGTACCCCATATTCCCCCTGGAATCCCCCCTGGAATTTCCCCCCAAATTAAGAAGTTCAGGTTTGTGCAGACCTTGTCTGTTTCAGGAGCCAAGCTGTCTGGGCCTGGTAACAAACCTGCTGCCCAAAGTCAGTAGAAACATTACGAACCATTTCAGAGGTCTTAACATCCATCCCTTAGCCCATCAAATGATTTGTAAAGAAATTAGCACACATCTTTCCTCTCAGATTGATGTTTCCTGTGCTGGTGACAGTCTTTTAAGCCAAGCCTTCAGCCTGTAAGGAAACACCAGAGGTTGAGGTCCAAAAAGGAGACGGAGAAGTCCTTTTTGCTTTATTTGAATAAAGGGAGAGGCCATGGGGCATTCTCCTGGGATGTCTCAAATTTTTGGAGGACACAGCCTCCTTTTTATCCTACTTTCATGGCTGCATTTTCCTCTCTCTTTCCCCAATGGCTGAGGTACTTGAGAATCCCAGACTTCCCGGAACACCTGACGCCTGAGATTCCTCTCCAATGTATAACACTCCCTTTTAATTTTTCATTCTTACAGAATTCATAGTTTCCATCCCCCCACTCCATGCCCCCCACCATTGCTTCTTTCATCTTCTTATATCCAATTTCTTTTACCAGCAAACCTACAGGTTTTTTGCAGACAAATCTTTTTTCCCATTCATCAATCAGTGGAATGCCTCCCATTGTTTCTTTTATCTCTTAGTGCTAACTCTATCTACAAACAGATCTACAGCTTGTTTGAAAAGACAAATGCAACATTCCTCTCAAGCTTGACCTCTCTGCTGTTGCAATTCCATGGACAGAGGTTGTTGTCTCTTCTCCCTTCTATGGGCAGGCTGCTGTTCAGCCATCTCCAGGACAGCAGGGCCCCACCCCACATCACTGTGACCTGGGAAGACAAAAACCATGACTGCAAATGTCTGCATCTCCTCTTTCTTCCCAGGCATTCGGCCCTGCCAGTGAAGTATTCTGCTGGTTGCCTCAGGAAAAAGGAGACCACTGTGACCCCGTGGGTAACATGGAACCAAACGTCCATTGTGACACTACAGAACCTCATGGAACCAAGGAAATCCCTGTGACACTGTAGGGTTTAATGGAACCAAGAGTTCATTGTGACACAGCGGGGCTGTGTGAAGCCAAGGAACCATTTTGACACTGTGAATCCAAGAAGACTCTTGTGACATTGGGGGGAACTCATGGAACCAAAGGTTCACTGTGACACTGTGGGGCCTCATGAAACCTATGGGCCACTGTGACACTGAATGGCCTTGTGGAACCAAGGAGACCATGGTGACACTGTGGGGCCACATGGAACCAAGGATTTCATTTTGACACTCAAGAATCTCATGGAACCAAGGGTTTGTTGTGACACTAAGACCATTGTTGAGAGTACAGAATCTCAAGGAACCAAAAGTCAATGTGACAAATCTAGGTCTCATGGAAGCAAAAATATCATTGTGACACTGTGGGGCCCCATCGACACAAATCTCCATTGTGACAGCACAGAACCTCATGGAACCAAAAAGAGCATTGTGACACTGTGCAACCCCATGGAAGCAAATATCCATTGTGACACTACAGAGCCTCACAGAACCAAGAGTCCATGGTGACAAAAAAAGGCCTTGTGGAATCAAGGACCCCAAAGGTCTAAAAAATTCCTTTCATGGTTCTGCCTTGGGAAGGGGAACCTCCTCCAGCTTTGGCTGCCACACTAATTGAAAGTGTCTTTTTTGAATGAGGAAATTCGAGAGTTTTAGATTGCTTTAAAAAGAGAGTAAAAAAAGGGGGGAAAACTTCTTTTTGGCTGTGTGCAGCATGTTCTCCAAACAAAGCAGGCCCCAGGTGAGTGTGGACAATCAGGAGGAGGTTGGGGAATGTGCAGGAAGGTGGTCCACACTGGGTCAGGTCTCAAGGCACAGCTTCTCTGATCTGACCAGACCTCCAGAGGAGAGACCCTGGATGAACATCAATCACAGAATGCTACAATCACCTCTGCTCTAAAGTGAACAGAAATAAAAGAGATCCATTAAAATAGGAATGTGCATTTCTTAGAAGCTCTTTGAAATATTTCTCCTTAACTCTATTAGGAAACCTTCCTTATGAACTGCACCAGACCAGAGGGAATTCAAGGCAGAGCCAGTGTTTGTCAGGACTTGCTTGATCCCAGTGAACCCCGTGGTGCATTTGGTGCTGAGTCCTTGAACCTCAGGGCCTGAGAGGAGATTGCACAAACCTTTCCAGGAGTCAAAGTCAGAATAAAATCTCAAAGTTTCTCATAGCAATTAATGGGACCCACTGATGTCCATCCCCATCACAGGCTCCTCATGAACTCCTTGGAGGAGAGAATTGGAGTCCAGGATTGCCCCAAAACCTCTCAGAGAGTCAGCAAGGAAAGGAATATCCTAAGTACCTTTAAAACCTTGAGTATCTCAAAGTATTAATGAGCCCCAGTGAGTGTCAATACAAAGCTCTCAAGGGACACGTTAAATCAGATAATTGTGGCCATGATTGCATTAACTACTTAAAGACTTGGTGTCAAATGGGAAACTCCAAGTACCTAAAAAACCTGAGTACCTTGAAACATTACTGAGCCCCACTGAGTATCATTACTGACAAAGGCTCTCAATGGACTAATTAAGCAGATAATTGGAGACCATCACTGTTCAAAAACCTCTCAGAGACTCAATGTCAAAAAGTAGAACTTAAATTAACCCTGAGTGCCTTGCAGCAGTAATGAGCCCCATTGAGTGTTGTTACTGACAAAAGCCCCCAAGGGACTAATTAAAGCAGATAATTGGAGGCCATGATTGCACAAATCTCTCAGATACTCAAAGGCATAAGCAAAACCCAAAGTCCTTTGAAAAACCTGCAGAGCTTGGAAGCATGAAGGAGCCCCCAGGGCCATTCCTGACCAAGGCTCCCCAGGGACTGGTCCCAGCAGATCCCTGAGGCCACTGGGATGTGGGGGGATGCTGAGGGCAGCACAAGGGGTGACAGTGCCCAGCCTTGCTGGGGCTGTGCCAGGAGGCCCCAGTGGCTCAGGACAAGGTGTCTCCTCCCAGCCCTTGGTGGCACAGACCCTGCTGTGCCCCAGGGCACCAAGACTTGGCTTCTCTTTGTCCCCACCTGTCATCTCTGCCTACAATTTCCTCCTCTGACTAGAACATGGGGATACTGTCACACTTCTGTTCCTCAGTGGGATCCATTAAAACTTCAAGCAACTTTGGAGTTTTAATCTGACTTGGAATTCTGGAGAGCTTTCTACACCTCCCTCTCAGGGACTGATATTCATGGCCTCAGCAGAACCCCCCAAGAGGGTCATTACATTCTTTGTGCTGTGTCTGTGCTGCTCAGCTGGGCTGGGCTCCTGGTGCAGAGAGTCACCTGAGCAAACAAGAAGAGCTTCAAAACCACATTTCTCTTGCTGAGCAGCTCTTCTCCCAGCCCAGCAGGGCTGGGGCTCTGCCTGCAGACACCCCGGGCACATCACAGAGGCACAGAGATCTTCAATCAGCCATTTCTGGGAAGATGCTCCGAAGTGACTGGAGCAGAATCACTCTCAGCCCTTGACACAGGAAGCCTCTGGCTGCAGGACAAGACACCTGCAGCTCCTGGAGTGATCTTCTAAAGCTGGAACATCCCAATGCCTGCAGACTACGTGAGTACATTCTCTGATTCTCTCTTGTGTAGAGCAGCCAGGGATGCCCAGGGCTGTCCTGCAGAGCAGTGTCCTGCAGCCGAGGATACTGTGCTGGGACAGGGACTCTGCAGCCTACCAGGGACAGCTCTCAGCCAGCCCTGGGTGCTGCCCTAGCACTGCGGGACAAAGTCTGGGTGGAAGGTGGTAAGGCTTGGAAGTGTTCTTCTTGTGTGGTGTGGATGCTGCATTGTTCAGGACTGCTCCCAGCATGACATTTACTGCAGAACATTTTTAAGTAGATTATACAGGGAGCACAGAAAATCGGAGGCTGCATAAAAGGGAAAATCCTGCTATTTAATCTACTGGTCTTGGTTGCCTCGATGGGAAATTGCACACTGATATTCGTCTCTCGGTTCAGAATGAGAAAAATTTTAAAAAATTCTCTCAAATCTCAATGAAGTAGTCAGTGACAGATATTATCACAGGGTCCCTATAGGCAGCATCAGTGTCTCTTTTCCAGCCACCTCAGGGCTGCTGTGATGTTGCCAATTAAGCTTGCAAGAACAGAGCTGTCCCTGGGCAGTGCCCTGTGCTGGGAGGTGTCTGCAGAGCAGAGCTGAGTCCCCAGGGCTGGGCTGGGCTCTGGCAGCAGTGGGAGGGCCCAGCCCTGGGCACAGGGAAGCAGCTGATGGCAGGGACAGTTCCAGGCAGCAGAGCCCTGGGCAGGCAGTGGGGTGAAAGGGGTCCCAAGCTGGGCTGGGATATTTAAAGTCCTCTCCAAACTGAACAATTCCATGATTGCTTTTCTTACAGATCATTGTGGCAAGACACAGCAAATGTCCAACAGCAGCTCCATCAGCTACTTCCTCCTGCTGGCACTGGCAGACACGTGGCAGCTGCAGCTCCTGCACTTCTGCCTCTTCCTGGGCATCTCCCTGGCTGCCCTCCTGGCCAACGGCCTCATCATCAGTGCCGTAGCCTGTGGCCACCACCTGCACACCCCCATGTTCTTCTTCCTGCTCAACCTGGCCCTCACCGACCTGGGCTGCATCTGCACCATGGTCCCCAAAGCCATGCACAATTCCCTCTGGGACACCAGGAACATCTCCTACTCAGGATGTGCTGCTCAGGTGTTTTTCTTTGTGTTTTTCATTTCAACAGAGTTTTCCCTCCTGACCGTCATGAGCTACGACCGCTACATGTCCATCTGCAAACCCCTGCACTACGGGACCCTCCTGGACAGCAGAGCTTGTGCCCACATGGCAGCAGCTGCCTGGGCCAGTGGCTTTCTCAATGCTCTGCTGCACACAGCCAATACATTTTCCCTGCCCTTGTGCCAGGGCTATGCCCTTGGCCAGTTCTACTGTGAAGTAGCACAGATCCTTAAGCTCTCCTGCTCACACTCCTACCTCAGGGAACTTGGGCTTCTTGCTGTTAGTGCCTGTTTGATATTTGGTTGTTTTGTGTTCATTTTTTTCTCGTATGTGCAGATCTTCAGGGCTGTGCTGAGGATCCCCTCTGAGCAGGGACGGCACAAAGCCTTTTCCACCTGCCTCCCTCACCTGGCTGTGGTCTCCCTTTTCATCATTACTGCCACATTTGCCAACCTAAAGCCCCCCTCCATCTCCTCCCCATCCCTGGATGCTGCTCTGTCAGTTCTGTACTCAGTGGTGCCTCCAGCCCTGAACCCCCTCATCTACAGCCTGAGGAGCCAGGAGCTCAAAGCTGCAGTGTGGAGACTTATGACTGGATGCTTGCAGGAACATTAAAATGCTGGCAAATTTCTGAGTATCACTTGCAATAAAAGTAAGCTTTGATACTTCTTGTTGGTTTCAATTTGAAGCTTTTTTTTTTTTCTTTGATCTACTTCAATATTGTCCAAAATTTGTCATTCTTTGTGCCATTTCCCGCTTTGTTTTTCTCCACCTTCCCTATGACCACAAACTCTGTCAATGAAGAGCTGCACTCTCAGTGGCTTTAAATTAACTAAAGGATCTCTCAGCAAAGTTTTCTCCAGAGATGCCCCTTTTGTTTCCTTCTCTGGAGCAGCAGCAGCCATGTCTGTGTGCAAAGCTCGGAGCAGATCAGTGCTGACACAGCATGGTGCTGTTGTGAGGACATGGAGCTGAGTGAACACAAATGCCATCAGCCCCTGGGGCCAGCAAGGGCTGGGGGACAGGTGGGGAAATAACTCAGGTTTTTTGTGGAGGCCTCTGAAAGTCTGTTCCCATGAGCTGTGAGTTTCCTGTCCCATGCAGATATTGTTGCTCAGAGCCAGGGATGACTGGCAGTCACCCCCAAACTGCCTTGAGCATTTCCTTTGCTTCAGCTCCATTTCTATACTCTTCCTGGTAAAAATTTCTTCTTCTTGCCAAGCCCTGTTCCCTCACCTGCAAACAGCCCATCCCAGCTTTCACTTTCCTCTCTTGCCCCCCTCCTCACTTCACTTCTTGAGTTGTCACCATGAGAACATCCCTTGGGGAGCAGGATCATCCTACTGGATGGAACTGGATCATCCTGCTTCAGGAATTGTCTGCAGGGTCCTGCAGTGCCTCCTGCTGCTCCGTTGCCAGAGACACCACAGGCCAGGGGGGCACATCTGGGCTGTTGTGTCTGGGTATGGGGCTCCCTGTCCTGAGCATTGAGGAGGGGCAGGAGAGGCTCTGCAGGACTGACAGGATGGGCTTTGGGGACTGTGTGGATAAGCTGAGGGACCTGGGCTGCTGGAGCTTCTGAAGAGGATACCCAGGGCTCATCCTGCAACTGCTGCAGGGGTGGTTTCAGAGAATCACACAATCAGCCAGGCTGGAAAAGACCTTGGAAATCATCAAGTCCAACCTGTACCCTGGCACCACCTTGTCTCCCCTGAGATTCTTCTTTAGGATAAACAAACTGAGCTGCCTCAGCGATTCCTCATAAGACTTATATTCCAGACCCCTCACCAGCCTTGTTTCCCTTGTCTGGGCACTCTTCAGCCCCTACATGTCCTTCCTAAATTGGGAGCCCAGAACTGGACACAGCACTTGAGGTGTGGCCGTACCAGTGCTGAGCACTGGGTAAGAATCACTGCTCTGGTCCTGCTGGCCACACCATTCCTAATCCAGCCAAGGAGCCATTGGCCTTCTTGGCCACCTGGACACACTGCTGGCTCATGTCCAGCCTGCTGTCTATCATTGCCCCCAGGGTCACTTTCTGCTCTCCAGCCACCCTTCAGACACACTCTCCCCAGCCTGGAGTGCCGCAGGGGTTGTTGTGGCCAAAGTGCAGGACCTGGCATTTGGTCTTGTTAAACCTCACCTGGTTGGATTTGGAACCTGGATCCAGCCTGTCCAGGTCCCTCTGCAGAGCCCTCCTACCCTCCAGCAGATCTACACTCACACCCAGCTTGGTGTCATCTGCACATTTGCTGATGTTGCACTCAGTGCCCTCATCCAGATCATCAATGGAGATATTGAAATCCACGCTGGCTGGCTCTGATCCCTCATTCATCCTGCAGGTGCCCTGTGATGGCACTCAAGGTGACCTGTTCCATCACCTTGCTGGGCATCGAGGTTAAGCTGACAGGCCTGGAGTTCCCCTCATCCTCCTTCTGCCCTTCTTGGGGATGGACACCTCCAGCCCTCTGGGACCTCCCTGGTGAGCCAGGACTGATGATAAATGATGGAGAGGTGTTTTTGCCTTTTTAAAATTTTTTAAGCAATTTGAAAATTTTAATTTTTCTCACTGCAAACAGACACACTTCTCAGGTGTGTGCCAGCCCAAGGTGCCACTGAGGAGGTTCCCTTTCCTCAAGGCAGAACCCTGCAAGGAATGTTTGAAATCTTTGCACTTCTTCGTTCCCTGAGACCTTGAAGTGTCACAATGATCCATTGGTTCCATGAGGTTTCAGACTGTCACAGTGGATATTTGGGTCCATGGGGCCCTATGGAGTCACAATGCTCTTTTTGGTTCTGAATTACCAAAATATGATTATTGGTCTAATACCAATACTCAACTGTGATGGACAAAAGACTAACAGTTTAAAGTAAGAAAGTGTATGTGTATTCAGTGTTGGGCAGCAGCGTGAGGTAATCCTCTAATACACACTGCCAAATCACATGTGATCACAGAGCCTATTTATTGACAAAGGATACAAACAAATACATATTAATAATAACAGTCCCTCCCATCTCCCACTTCCTATGGTAATTAATTGGAATAGCTATTAAGCATACGTGATTGACTTCTCAAATTAAAGTCCGAGGTCATTTTCTTGGGGAGGGGTCTCAAAAGGAGGAAGTAAGGTGAGTCTTCCTCACCCTAAACTCTTGACCTTTTCTATCAATGACAATATGAATAATTTCTGGGGATAGTCCAATTTTCGGAAGAATGGGTTTCTGGTTGCATTGTCTATGTTCCTTTGGATCTGCTCACTAGTTTCACCTTTTCCTTTTGTAAGCACAGCTGAGCAAACATAAAGTGACAGACAATCATTTATTAAAGTTTCAGATAATTACTCCCTTTGAACTTCTAACTTGTAATTATTTTTAGCAAGGTAATTAAAATTCTGATTTTCTAAGATTAGTGTTTCATTTCCCACTTCTCCTTTCAAATCAGTGAATTCTTTTACTCAATATGGGGATTTCTCTTCATCTACCCAAGACGCATTGCAGCGATCTCTTAAGACCAAGCCATACGCCTTTTATAGCAATGCTAAGTCTGCCACTTGTTGTAGTATGCTCCAATTATAAATAAGTACGGCAATAGACAAATTCATATTTATACTAACTAAAATAAGCAGCACAATGATTGGGTGGGTTAAGGCATTAAGCAAACCTGTTGCTGTTGGTGACCATGCAAATAGCACATCCCACCAATGATGAGACAGATGTTCTTCAAATCGTTTAAACACTCCTTTTATGGTGCTGTGTCATGGTGTATCGTAACCAAAGTCCTTTTCCCTTCATCTTCTATCTCTTATAATATTTTTTTAATTCTTGATGTTTTAGTAGCTGAGTGACTAGGGTTAAATTCATTTCTATAGGCACAGGCAATATTTCTTGCACAATAACCAGGTTTGCCTTTATGTACCGATGTGATATTACAGGTGACTGATAGGAAAAGTTGCATCCTTTGATTTTAGCAAAATTGCAAACACATAAATTGAACTGAGTCTCATTCACGATTTGACTGTCTATTATTATGGTGGGACATGCTGTTTTGATGCAGACACAACCTTGTCCTACATAGACAAGTAAAGTTGTTTGATTGGATAGATGCATTTCAAAGTGGCAAATGCTTTGGTCCATGTCCAGACAAGTACCTTTGTCATCTTCTGAAGTTCCCTCACATATATATCCCAATTGTTTTCTCATAGAACAGGGCTCTAGGTTAATGGCCTGCCATTTTTCTTCAGCTTTTCATGCCCACATTCTATGTTCAGAAGGATACAGTACAGTCCCTGCATGATTTAGTCCTAAAGCAACTATTGGGTGTATTAAGCTCATGGATGCACCATGCATAGTTAAAAGAAAAGCTGTCACTGTATTTGTCTCAGGGTTATAGGTAATATTAACCAAAACCCACCAAGGTTGAAGCTCTCTTTCCATTTCGGAGGCATTATCCCAAATAATTTTGCGAATTTCAGCAGAGAATATCCCTTCCTCACCTTCTTTGATAACTATGGCAGCCACTGACTGCATCAACATTTGTGCTTGAGTACATCCAAGAGCCAGAGAAATGTTTGCACTGGCTGTGCCTAGGGCTTTAATTATTACCTCATGGTCTTGCTCTTCTATGTTTTCCCATTTTGATAATATTTTGGCTAGTTTCCAATGATTGTTACCTGGTGCTAAAAAAGAAGATTGCAAAGGCTGTTGTAAATTAACTAAATTACTTCCCATCACAGTCAATTTGTTCATTAACACCTCTGAGTCCATTGTGTTTAAAACTCCCAATCCAGTTCCTAATATTCCAGTGAGGTCTCTCTTTTTCTTAAAACTAGGGGCCATATGGATTTGAAGCCAAGTAGTCCATTCCACAAAAAGGAGTTTTGAGAAATGGTGCACATTCTGGGCAAATGGTAGAAGCATTTACCTGCATTCCCATTTCTACTCACTTCAGAGGCTATCCTGGGTTAGTTAGCAGTCTCTGAATTCCTGTTTTCTTGACAGCATTTGGTCTGTTGGGGGTTGAGTGTTTTTCTATTACTGTGTCAATTGAAAGAATTTTTCCCCTTATCATGCCAATGGAGCTGGCCGGGTTACACCCAGGGTCTCTGATGACTCTAGACAAAAGGGGTAGGTGAGAATGGCTCCTGGAGGGGCCTCTGAGGCTTCCGGCAGGGGACTCGTGTTTCTGGTGAGCTCTGAGGAGGACGCTCGGATCTTCAGCCCATGCGGCTGGAGCACAGGAGAGCCAGACCCTCTGTGATCACCTGCCCTGCCTCTGCCCCGTTCCAGCCTCCTGCCTCTGCGGACACAGCTGATCACCCGGACACACACGGTGAGCGAGGAGCTGCCCGCTCCAGCCCCTTCCCACCCGAGACCGGTGTGGCCACTGCCGCCCCCTCCTGCCTCCGTTCCCGCCCGCCCCTCAGCAGCTCCGGACTGGGAATAAGCACAGAGACAGCGTGCTTGCATCTAAAGGGACTGACACCAAGTTATCTATTCTGTTCTGTTAGCAATTTTAACAACTGCTGTTGTTTTCTGCTTGTACAGTTAGATATATTAGTAAAAGAGCTGTTATTCCCACCCCCTTATCTCTGCCTCAGAGTCTTTGATTCAAACAATTATAATACTTGGGGGGCGAGCGGAACCAAAGTCTCTGTTTCAAAGGGAAACTTCTGCCCTTGCTGGCAGACACCTGTCCTTTCAAACCAGGACAGGTGCCTTGGCTGTAACATCTCAAATTGGAGAAGTACAACCAGGATAGGCAGGAACAATTTTTCCTGGCTGGGAACTGGAATTCCAAACCTTGGAAGTGTGAGCCATGCAGGACCATCCAGACTGGGATCATGGGGGCTGGGATGACGTGGACTGGGATCCTCCAGACTGGGTCTGCACAGACTGGGACCAGATGGATCAGGGCCCTGCAGAATGGGATTGTTCAAACTGGGATCCCATGGACTGGGATTGTACAAACTGGGACCACATGGACTGGGATTGTACAAACTGGGATCACACGGACTGGGACTCTACAAACTGGGACCATATGGACCAGGATGGCTGCTCCAGAGCTATGGAAACCAAGGCTGTCCCATCCCACCCAGGGTCCCTCCCAGTCCTGCCCAGTCCTGTGTGGGGGCGCAGCCAAAACTCCCCGCAGTGAATAAGGAGGTCCCAGAGTGCTCCCGGTGTTGGTCCCTGTCCTGGTCCCGGTCTCAGTCTCAGTTTGGAGCAGTCCTGTAGCGCTCCTGGTGCTGGTTCTGGTCCCGATCAGAATTTTGATCCCAGAGCGGTGATGGCCCTATAGTGGTGCCAGTTTTGGTGCCAGTGCCGGTTCTGGTTTCAGTCTTGGTCTTGGTCTCATGGTGGTTCCAGTTCCAGTGCTTGCACCAGTGCCAGTGTTGATCCTGGAGTGCTCCCAGTTCCAATCTCAGTCTCAGTCCCAGAGGTCTCCTGGTGCCCGTCCCAGTGTTGGTGCTGGTCTCAGTCTTGGTCCCAGTACAAATTCTGGGGCTGGTTTCAGTCTCAGTCTCAGTCCCAGCCTTAGTTCCAGTTCTGGAGTGCTGCTGGTCTCAGTTCTAGCGTCGGTTCTGGTCCCAGTCTGGGTGCTCGTCTTGGTCTTGGTTTCAAACATTTTAGGCCCATTTGACTGATTTTATAAATACTGGGATTTTAGACTGAATTTTAGGTTCCTTTTGGATGATCTTAGGCCAATTTTAATGATTCTAGGTCCCCTTTGTGTGGATTTGAGTTCCCTATGGCTGGTTTCAGGCCAAACCTGGTGGATTTAGGCTGCATTTGAGGCCCTTTTCGGGTGATTTTAGACCTAACCAGGTTCTGTTAGGATTGTGTGGCCCTTTGGCCCTGCCCCTTTCCCCTCCCAGTTCCCACCCCTTTCCCCTCCCAGTTCCCACCCCTTTCCACTCCCAGTTCCTACCCTTCTCTTGACCCCGCCCCTTTCCCCTCTCATTTCCCACCCTTCCCTTGACCCCGCCTCTTTCCCCTCACAGTTCCCGCCCTTCCCTTGACCCATCCCCTCCCAGTTTGGGGTTCGGAATGGGACAGGAGGAGGAGGGAGGGAGGAAGAGGCGCAGCAGAAGCAGAAGCAGGAGGAGACAAGGAGCGATTCAAGCACGAGTCTGGAGCTGCCTGAACTGGCAGCCCCCCTGGGACCATCACCACCCATCCCGCAGGTGCCCGGGGAGGGGGAGCTCGCCCCAAATATCTCGGGGGGGTCCCTTTGTTTTGGGGTTTTTGGGGGGGATGTTTGGACCTTGCCGGGCTGCAGAGGCGCAGATGGCCCTCGGAGGACATCAAGTGGTCCCCGGGAGGTGTTTTTGGGGGCCCTGGTGGGTGCGGGCAAAGTCCCGGTGGGGGGTGGGGGGATGCGGGTCCCCCCGCGGTGGGGGTTGGGCTTCCCAGGCCCTGCGAGCTCTGCCAGGGCCCCGTGGGGAGCATGTGGGAGTGGCGGGATCAACTCAGGGACAGCGGTTTGGGGGAGGCCCAGGAGAGGCGCGGCTTCCCTGAGCGAGAGCGCAGAGACAGAAGAGCCCCAGAAGGGCAAAGCGAGGAGCCCAAGAGGGGGGATCCCTGGCATTGCCGGGACCCTGACGGGGGGTGCTGGGGCTGGAGGGGCGGCATGGCTGGGAAAGGGGTTCGGGGCTCCCGGCGCCGCCAGTGACTGCTCCCAGCATGAGCCCAGTCACTCCCAGGCATTTATGTTATGTTGGGATTTGCCCCAAGCACAGTTCCAGTTGCTCCCAGTTCCTCCCACTTTGGTCCAGTGTGCTCCCCATTCTCCCAGCTGCCCCAAGCAGCATCCCAGTAACTGCCAGTTTGATCCCAGTATGAGTCCAGTATGATGCCAGTCTCAGCCAGCAGGGCCCCAGTCACTCACTCTTGCCCCCAGCATGGTCCCAGTTTCCCCCCAGCACATTCCCAGTCGCTCTCAGTTAGGTCCCAGTCACCACCGCTATGGTCTCAGACACTCCCAGTATATCCCAGTTGTCTTGGACAATCTCGTAGTCATTCCCAAGCACTCCCAGTTACCTCAGCGTGGTTCACTTGCCCCCAGTTTTATCCCTGTTGTCTCTACAATACTCTCACTTCCTCTCAGCATTTTTTTGGGTGAGGAGAATGCAGAACTCCAAAGCTGATCCAAATCACTCTCATTCATTCCCTATATGATGCAGCTTTTCCAAGGACGTACCCAGTTGTTCTCCAGTTCCTTCCATTTTCATCCAGTGCATTCCCAGTTCTCTCAGTTGCCCCCAGTATAGTCCCAGTCTCTCCCAGTATCAAGCCAGTGGGCCCCAGTGTGAGCCCAGTTGTTCCCTGTCAATGCCAGCATGACCCCATTAGCCTCCAGTATAATCCCTGTGACTCCCTGTCTCTCCCAGTATATCCCAGTCACCCCCAGCATGCTGCCAGTCACTTTCACTTCTTCCCAGTTGCTTTTGACATGATTCCAGTTGTTCACGGCCACTCCCAGTCCATCCCAGTATGAGTCCAGTCACCCTCAGTGTGACCCCAGTCTCACCCAGCATGGACCCAGCTGCTCTTACTGTGATCCCAGGATGATCCCAGTTGCTGCCAGAATAGTTCCAGTTGTTCCCAGTTCCTATCAGGATGATCCCTAGAATAGCCCCAGTCTCTCTCAGCATTGTCCTACTTTCTTCCAGTTGCCCCCAGCCTAGTTCCTGTCCCCCAGTGTGGTTACAGACACTCTCATTATATCCCTCTTGCCCCAGTTAGGTTCCAGTTGTCTCAGAATGATGCCAGTCTTTCCCAGTTACTCCCAGTTGTCTCCAGCCTGATCCCAGTTTCTTTCAGTGTCCTGTACTCCCAGTTACTCCCAGTATGATCCCTGTCATGGCCTCAGTCCCCTCGACATGGTTCCAGTACCTTCCCAATTGATCCCATTTTCTCCCAATGTGTCCACATTTTCCTCCCAATGTGGGCTCAGTTGCTCCCAGTAACCCCCAGCCAGGTTCCATTCCCCCAATCCCAGTGGCTCTCAGGATGATCCCAGTAGGACCTGTAGTCACCCCCAGTATGGTTCCAGTCATCCCCAGTGTGACACCAGTCACTCCCAGATCCTCTCAGTATTCTTCCAGTCATGCCCAGAGTGACTCCCTGTCACTCCCAGTGTGGGCCCAGTTGTTCCCAGCCACTCCCTGTATGGTTACAGTCAGGGCCAGGACTTTTCCTATCAGTCCCACTCTGATTGCAGTGTGGTCCCAGTAAATCTCGGATATTCCCAGTACTATTCCAGTCACTCCCTGTACAATCCCAGGTAGTTCCAGTGGGATACCAGTGTGACTCTGACATGGGCGCAGCTGGTCCCATTATCATCCAGTGTGGTTCCAATTGCTCCCATTTCCCTTCAATGTGGTTTCAGTCACTCCCAGTGTATTCCAGTTGCCACCAGCATGTCCCCAGTCACCCCCAGTTGTCCCGAGCTGATTCCAGACTGATCCCAGTTGCTCACAGGCTCTCCCAGTCACTCTCACAGCAGTTCCAGCTGTTGCTAGTATGATCCCAGTATTTCTGTGCATGGTTCCATTTCTTCCCAGTTCCTCCCATTGTGATCCCAGTTCCCCATTTGCCCGTAGCACAGTCCCAGTCACTCCATAGATGATCGCAGTTTCTCCTAACATGGTCCCAGTCATGCCCAGTTCCCCCAGTACAGAGTAGTAGCTCCAAGTGACTCCCAGTGTCCCTCAGCGTGGTCCCAGTTCTCCCAACATGGTCCTGATATTTCCCAGTGTGGTTCCAGTCACTCCAGTGTTATAGATAAAAATGAGATCAAACAGAATTAAATATTATTAAAATAAGCGATATTTATTTTGCGCCTGAAACATGGTTTTCAATAGCCACAATCAAAAAGGACGATGTCGAGCCCGGGGTCGGCATCGGGTGAGCACACAATGATTCAAACTCTCTGCATTAGTTAGTCCTGTTTTTATACAGTTTTTCCTTGCCCGGAGTGGAGGTCTTTGTCTTCTCTTGTCATTCAGCATATTCATGTAGTTTTGTTTCACCGTCTTGAACTGGATAAAACCATATCCTGGGAGATGATGAATTTGGATGAAGGCAAGTTCATGTTTACAGGAAGGTGGAATTGAGATGTAACTTGCAGATTTTGGTTTACTGGAAATGGGCATTCAGATGTGTTTTTCTTGATGGCTCTGATTACCTTAATTGTGAGTGCTTATCGGGCTCTTATCTTTTGGGTGTTCCCTGGACAGAGCCATCTCCACCGCGACTACGTCTATTGTCTTGCTAACTCGAGCCCTTCAGCTTTTGCTGGCAGTTACAGTGTTGTTATGAAGCAATCCCCGTTCCTCCCTTTGCAGCTTTTGTTTTTTTTTTTTTTATTTTATTTTATTATTACTTTACTCATACAGAAATTGCTTATTCTACACTAATTCAACTTTACACGAATTACATTATATATTACACCAGTAAGGTCACAGGCACTCCCAGTATATCCCAGTGGCCCTGAACATGCTCCCAGTCATTTCCAGTGTCCCCAGAAAGGTTCTAGTTCCCCCAGTACAGCCCAGTCCCTCCTAGTGATGCCACTCCTGGGATCCCCCACCCCTCTCTGTGATCCCAGATCTCCTGAGAGGCGCCCCAAGGGCTGGAACTCGCCCACCAGGGTTCCCAGCAAGCCCCAGTTTGGATCTGCAGCTTCCCAGTTTCCCTCTCCCTTTCCCCGGCCGGGTTCCCCCCGGCCCCAGCGGGTGGGAGCAGCCGAGAGCCCCGTACTGCCCATCCCAACCTGTCCCAGCTCCATCCCCGCTCCTCCCGCGGGCTGCGAGGGCTGCGGGAACGGGGCATCGAGGGTGTTGCTGCTGCTGGGGGAAGAGGGGCAGGGATGGGAGAGGAGGGATGAAGGAGGAGAGCAAGAAAGGATGGAAGTAGGGGAGGGACGGGGGAGTCAGGAAGGAGGAGGAGGGATGGAAAAGGAAAGACAAAGGAGGATCAGGAATAGGGAAAGGAGGAATGAGGTCGAGCACTCCCTGAATTGACAGGTCCCCCATCCATGGGACCATCGCCCCCGCAGGTGACCGGGGAGGGGGAGCTCAGCCCAGATATCCCAGCGGGTCCCTGGGTTGGGATTTTTTGAAGGGATGTTTGGAGAATGCAGAACTCCAAAGCAGAGTAGAAAATGCCCCTTGGGAGGACACTGGGGGATCCTGGTGGCGGCTGCCAGCAGAGGCAGCCTGGAGGAGCAGAACCCTGTGTCCCCCAAGACCCCAAAGTGGGGATCCCAGAGAGCGGGGAGCGCCGCCATTGGCAGGACCCTCAACAGCTTGGAGAGGGGCAGCGGGGCCTCCTTGGACCCCCAGCATCCCAAAGCAGAGAATAGGCGGAGAAGGGACCCCAGGACTCCAAAATCCCCCAGCAACCCTAAATGGGGAGAGGGAAGAGGGGGGAGCTTTTCAGATTGCTGGGACTCCAACCAGCCTGGGGAGGGCAGGCACCGGGTAGATGGGGACCCCCAATACAAGCATGACCCCCAGCAGCTGGGACAGGGGGAATCCCTGAACACAAAGGAGAGGGACCATTCTCAGGAACTCTTGGGAGGCATTTTCAGGGCCGAATGTTGGTGTTTGGGAGGTTTTGATGGACACCAGCTGCCCGGGGACTTCTAGAGATGGACTTGGGCAGGAGGAGCTGTTGCCTTTAGGAGCAGGAACAGAGATCACACAGAGTTAGGGGAAATAAAAGGGGTATTTATTCAAAGGCCTGCAAAGGCCACACCCTGGCTGCACAGTGCCACAGTGTGGCCCCTGCCCTGTCCGAGTGGCTCTCAGGTGGAAGCGAGAGAGCAAAAGGTCACATGATTTTACACTCTTATAAACTCTGGCCATCCAATCAACAGTTTCAATTTGTAGAACGTGATTTCCCTTTTCTCCTGGCCAAATCGTCCTCTTCTCATGTTGTTTATACTCAAGGACTGGAGCCTGACGAAAACTGTCCTTGAGTCCATAGCTGGTATCGGACTATTTCGTCTTCATCATCCTAAAGCACAAGGAAAAGCAAACCCAAGCAGAACAGAAAACTTGGATCTTAAGCCATCAAGACCAACCCCTCAGCTCTGTGCCCAGCTCTGTGCCCAGGTGTGTGCCCCCAGCATCACCCCCCCTCAGCTCTGTGCCCCTCCCCACCCCTGGGGGCTGTGGGAGCTGCTGTCCCCTGCCAGGGGTGTCACCTGCTCTGCTGGCTGTCCCCAGGTGCAGGGGGGTGCCCAGCCCCAGCTGGCCCAGCTCTTGGCTCTCAGGGCTTTGTTCTCTGGCTCTGTGCTGGCACTCAACAGACACCGTGTGGATCACGTGGTGAGTTCAGCTCAGCCCAGGTGAGCCCCAAACCAGCCCAGGTGCAGGTAAAAAGCTGCAGAGAAGCCCTGGGCCCATCCCCACACTGTGGCAGCAGCTGAGGGGGGCTCAGGTAAGACCCCACCTGCAGTGCTGCCTCCAGCTGTGCCCCCCCAACATCTGGAGGGTGTGAATGACCCCAGGGAGGGTTTGGGGCAGCAATTTCCACCTGTGCAGGTGTGAAGGCAGCGGGTGGGAGAGGGATTTCCCCATCCCTGGAACCCTTCAGGTGCTACCAGGCTTGGTGGAAGTCCCTGAAGGGCTCCCAGGCTGTTTTGGGAGGGGCTGGGCGTGTCCCAGGTGCTCTCTTGTCTCCACAGAGGGCCCTGAGCCAGGTGCTGTTCCTCACGCCCTACCTGCCAGCTGCCCTGCTGCGGCAGCGCCTGCACAGGCACCTGCCTTGGAGGTCTTCTCCAACATAAATCCATTGTTTTAATGCTCTCTGGCCCATGTGCATCTTCCACACCCAATTGGGAAGAGACTGGGGGAAATCCCATGACTTTGGGGGCAGTGGGTAGAAACTCCTCAAAAAAGAGGCCATTTGGAGTGGCTCCACAGCACAGGAAACGAATGAGGAAGAAAAGCCCCGGAGATCCCTCACGAGGGTGGGCTGCAAACACAGATCTTGGGTATCCAAGGAGGAAAGATCCAGCCTGGGCCAGAGAAGTGCACAGAGCTGCAGCCAGAGCTCAGAGTTTGGGGTCCATGGTCAGCATCATGATGAGAAGAAGCCCCACGAGTGTTAGAATTGTGGGAAGAGCTTCAGCAAGAGATCCTCCCTGATCTGCCACTGGAGAGTCCATGTGGGGGAACTGCCCTACGAGTGTGGAGTGTGTGGGAAGGGCTTCAGTACGAGATACAAACTGATCTGCCACCAGATGATCCACACTGGGAAGAGGCCCTACAAGTGTGACAAATGCAGGATGAGGTTTCAGACCAGCTCCAATCTCCTCAGGCATCAGCGCATTCACACAGAGGAGAGGCCCTTCCGCTGCCCCAGCTGTGGGAAGGGCTTCAAAGACAACTGCTGCCTTGTCTCCCACCTGCGTATCCACACTGGGGAGAGGCCCTATGAGTGCTCCGAGTGTGGCAAGTGCTTCAGGACCAGCTCTGATCTGATTGCCCACCAAAGGAACCACACGGGTAAACAGCCCTACGAGTGTGATAAATGCAGCAAGAGGTTTCCAACCAGCTCCAGTCTCCTCCAGCACCAGCTCATTCACATAGAGGAGAAGCCCTTCTGTTGTCCCAAATGTGGGAAGGGCTTCAGGTACAAGTCCAACCTCGTCACCCACCGGCGCATCCACACCAGGGAGAGGCCTTATGAGTGTTCTGAGTGTGGGAAGAGCTTCTCACAGAGCTCACACTTGACCACGCACCAATGGAGGTACCACTAAGGGAAGCCCTGTGAGTGCCTTGAATGTGGGAAGAGCTTCATGTGCTGCTCCAGCTCCGTTCTCCATTACAGGATCCGTGCTGGATGATCCCAGTGTCTCCCAGTGGGCAGAGCCCCAGTGATCTGTGTTGGGAAGACACCTGGCTGGGGGGGCTCCACATTCTCCTGGCTTCCCTTGGGTACCTGGATACATCCACAGACCAACATCACAAATCCATTGTGGAGAGCACATTTGTTGACTTCTGACCCCAGAAAAATATCATTTGTTGCATCTTCTGGTGTCATCAAGCAACACTGGGTGGCCTTGGAGGTCTTCTCCAATAAAAAACCATCGTTTTAATCCTCTCTGGCCAATGCACATCTTCCACATCCAAATGGGAACAGACTGAGGCAAATCCCATGATTTTGGAGACAGTGGGGTGGAAACCCCTCCAGAAAGGGCTCTTCCCACCCAGCCAAGCATGTGGATGCTCTGCCAGCAGGGACATGTAAATCTTTTTGTTTTGGCCTTGAAACAAAAAGGTTTCTGTTCATCCCTTTGAAAGTCCTGAAATTAGAGTAAAAGTAAAGATGTTGAAGTAATGCATGGATGGGGAGATGTGGTAGACAATGACACAGGTGAGGTCATGGATGGGGACATGAGGGGACACAGCCTTTCATGGGACATAGACATGGATGGAGACACAGGCCTAACTGTGGACATGAGGGGACGTGGACATGGGTGGGGACATGAACTGCAACAGTATCAATGCCACAACCTGTGCTACCACAGTGTCACCTGCACCTCATCTCAGCCATGGCTAAGATGGCTGCCCAATGCACCACATCCCTGCTGTCACTACTGCAATATCCCAGCCAAATGTCACCACCCACCAGGGTGGGAGGGTTGTTGACAATTTGTTGTCAGGGCTTGTTCAGCTGGTGAAAAGCAGTGTGGAAGCAAGTGACAGCCACCAGGGTGTCCCAGGGCCACCACGTTCAGGGGACCCCTGGGGGCAGGGCAAGGATCAGTGCCACACGGAGTGTCACTAGAGGTGTCCTAGTGGCAGTGTCCCCACAGGTGTGGCGACATTGTCCGCTGCTGTGTGTCCTGGTAGCATTGTGTCCCCTCCCCTCTGTCCCCATCCTCCACCATGGTTCCCTGTCACCTCTCTGTGTGTCTCAGTCCCCTTCCATGTGCCCCTGTCCCTCGTCCTATGTTCCTGTCCCCCACCCCCAGCGTGCCCTAAGTACCTGAGGTCCCAGGCCTGTGTCCTTCAGGGTGTCCCCATGTCCCTCAGGATGTTTCTGTGAATGCTTCTGGCACTGAGTGTCTGCACTTGCCCCAGCACAGGTAGGGACAAGCCGTGACACCCCGTGACACCCCATGAAAACCTTTCTCCTCTGATTTTGGGTCTTTTCCCCCTATTCTGGATACTTGCTCCCCTATTCTATGTCTTCCCTCTTTTGGGTCTTTCCCACTTATTTTGTTTCCTTTCCCCTTATTTTAGTTCCCTTCCTCTTTTTTTGGATCATTTCCTCCCTTTTCCACCCTTTCCCCCATATTCAGGCACCTTCCTGCTTCTGGTACTTTTGTGAATGCCTTTCCTCTCCTCCAGTCCTCTCCCCACCCCTTAGTCCTCCTCACCCCCCCACTGGTTGCCCCCCAGTTGTTGCCCCACACTACATGGACTCGGTGCTCACCATCCTGGACGCACTTGAGACTCAGGCCTGGGGCAACTCCCCCAGCCCTGCCACAGCCTTGGGGAGGGGGTTGGGGGTCTGCAGCACCCCGGGGTGCTGAGCGGTGCTGGGTGAACGTCCCCCGGCTCTCACTGCAGACCAGTGGCAGCTCCTGGCCGAGCTCCTCCGCCACGACCCGGTGACCCCGGAACTGGGGGCGGTGCTGGCCCCCGACAGCTGCCCAGCTGTTGGTGTCCCAGTGTTCTGCCCTCCTCCGGGAATAAACAACCTCCTGGGACACCCCCCCAAATCTCCCCAAAGGGCATTTGTGGCTTAGCTTTGGAGTCCTTCAAGATCCAAAAATCTTCCCCTACACCCTCAAAAACTCCCTCTGACGGAGACCCCAGGGGCGAGCTCCCCCTCTGCGGTCACTGTGAGATGGGGGGACAATGTACCAGGGGCGGGAAGGCTGCAGACACAGCGAGGGCTGGACTGCGTGGTCCCTCTGCTTCCAGTTCCTGCTCCTCATCCTCTATCCCAGCTCTTCCTCCCATTCCTCCTCCTCTTCTTCCTCATCTTAATCCCTCCACCTCTTCTCCCGCTGTTTCTCCATCACCGGTCCCCCATCCCCACTGCTCCTGCCCCGTTCCTGAGCCCTTGCAGCCCGTGGCAGGAGCAGGGATGGAGCCAGGACAGGTCGGGATGGGCAGCGCGGAGCTCTCGGCTGCTGCCACCCACTGGGGGTGGGGGGAACCCGGCCCGGGGAAAAGGAGAGGGAAACTGGAAAACTGGGGGCAGCAGATCCAAAGTGGGGCTTGCTGGGTGGGAAATTCCATCCCTTTGGACTCTTCCCAGACACCTGGAGATGTTGGAGCAGGGACTGCAGAGATACGTGAGGGATCCCAAGAGTGGGATTTTGGGGACAGGATCTGTGGGAATGGAAATGTCCTGCTCCTTTCCCGGAGCAGGGTCACACCTGAGCCAGGTGTGCAGGGTAGGACCTTGCCCTGAGCCTTAGCACTGTCCCACCTGCAGTATCTGCTTCCCCTCGGCCTCTTCCTCCTGTGGCCACAAGCCCAGCTTGGTGTTGAACAAAGGGGTTGGGGTCATCCGATGGTGGGGGCTGCCCACCCCCTCTGCCCCCTCCCCAAATTCCCTCCCAGGGGCTGCAGGAGCTGGGGCAGGAGCCCTGTGGGGAGGGAAAAGGGGGTGACACCAGGATTGGGTTATAGTGGAGTTGTAACTGTGGCCAGGGAAGAGCAGGGTGAGAACATGTGAGAGGAACAAGTGTGCACATCCAGGGCAGGGCAGGAGGAGGGGCAGGAGCTGCTCCAGGGGCTGGAGCTGATTGCCCTGACATTCCATGGTGCAGTCTGTGCTGAGGCAGCCGGGCCCCTGCAGCCCATGGAGGGCACGGACTGCAGAGATGCACCTGCAGCGCCTGGAGGAGCCCGTGCCAGAGCAGGGGGATGCCTGAGAGGAGACTCGGACCCCATGAGAAACCTGTGCTGGAGCAGGGACCTGGCAGGGACCTGCAAACCCATGGAGAGAGGAGCCCATGCTGGAGCACGGTCCTGGCAGGACTTGTGAGCCCATGGAAGTGTGACCCACTTTGGAGCAGTTAGTGAAGAACTGTTGTCCGTGAGATGAACTCACCTTGGGGAAGTTCATGGAGAAGCATCTCCAGGAGGAACCTCATGGTGCATCAGGGGTACCGCTCCTCTCCCCGAGCAGCAGGAGAAACAACACGTCATGAACTGACCCTGCACCCACTGAGGCAGGAGGTAGAGCTGGGAAGGAGGGAGAGATGGGCAGAAGGTGTTTTTAAAGCTTTATTTTATTTCTCACTATGCTGCTCTAATTCAATTCATTTAAATTCAATTAATATCTCTAATTTCAAACCTGTTTTTCCCATTATGGCATTTGCTGCGTGATCTGTTCCGGTCCCTATCTCAACCCATGAAGCCTTCATTCTATTTTGTCTCCTGTCTATCACTGGAGGGGAATGAGAGCAGCTTTGGTGCCTGGCATCCGGCCAGGGTCATCTGACAACACTTCCTTCCTATCATTCTTTCTTCCTTTCTAGAGGTCACCATGAAGAGGCTGAGTGGGCCTTTGATGGGGGGTGTGAAGGTGTTGGGGAGCAGCACGGACAGGAGCCCCAGGGATGTGGGACAGGCATGAGAGGGGCCCAGGAAGCTGGCAGGGGGCAAGGCCTGTCCCCCTGGGCCAGCAGCAGCCCCGTGCCCTGTCCAAGGCGCTGCCACCAGGGGCTGGGCCCAGAGGCAGGGGGAGACCCCAGTCCCGGGGCGGCATTTCTGCCCCGAGCCCCGTCCAGCCCAGCCTGCCCCAAGTGCGCAGTGAACGCTGGCACGGCTGCACTGGACAGCGTGACCTGCTGGGGACACTGAGAGCTGCCCTGGTACACTGCCCTGGGGATGGCACAGGCACCAAACAAACCACAGCCAGCCCCCTCCTTGGGATGGCACAGGCACCAAACACTGCACTGTGGGAGCTAAGACAGAGTACTATGGAATTAATTAGCATAAACAGCTTGATAACCAAGATGCCTTGGCAAGAGCAAACAGAGCTTTGAAGACTCCATGAAGATTGGATCAAGACTGGTGACCGGAAAGAAGAATGAATCAAATAGAAATGTTGGAAAATGGGCAATCTTGTCTGTGTGATGTTTAACTCAATAAATGTAGTAAAAAATTACCAGCTTTTCTAAAATTGGTATATAAATACATGTAGCTGAGAGTAAATTTGGATTCTGATCAGCAGTCAGTAGACCCCCTCTCTCTCCCATTCATTGATTCTCCAATGCTGAGCGCTGCTGTGCCAGACACACTGGATCTCCAGGAGGAGCTGGAGCCCAAGGCAGCAAAGTGGCACCATTGACATTGCGAATGCATTTTTCTCATTCCTTTGGCAGCAGAGTGCAGGCCTCAGTTTGCTTTCACCTGGAGGGACGTGCAGTACACCTGGAACCAACTGCCCCAGGGGTGGAAACACAGCCCCACCATCTGCCACAGACTGATCCAGGCTGCACTGGAAAAGGGTAAAGCTCCAAAACATCTGCAATACATCAATAACATAATTGTGGGGAGGAACATGGAAAGAAAAGTATTTGAGAAAGGAGAGAGGATCATCCAGATTCTGCTGGAATGAGGTTTCACCATTGAGAAGAGCAAAGTCAAGGGACCTGCCTGAGAGATCCAGTTTCTGGGAGTAGAGTGGCAAGATGGACAGAGCCAGATCCCCACTGAAATGATCAATGAGATCATCACAGTGTCTCCATCAACCAGCAAGAAGGAAACACAAGCTTTCCTAGGAGTCAAAAGTTTTTAGAGAATGCATTCCTGAGTGCAGCCACATTGTGAGCTCTCTCTACCTGTCACCCTCAGAAGAACAATTCCAGCTGTGGCTCTGAATAGCAACAAACCTTCACCCAGACCAAGCAGAAAATTGATCATGCAGTGCCCTTGGCCCAGTCAGGATGGGACCAGAGGAGAGGAATGTGCTTTACTCTGCAGCCAAGAACAATGGCTTGTCCTGGAGCCTTTAGCAGAAGGTGCCTGGGGAGACTCGAGGCTGAGCACTAGAATTCTAGAGTCAAAGTCACAGAAAGTCTGAAGCAAACTACACTCACAAAAAAACCCCAAAAACCCAAACAAAATCTTATCCACCTATAATAAGAAAGTTCAAGCCACCTCAAAAGAAATTATCACAAAAGCACAACTCCTCCTGGCACCCTGACTCCCAGTGCTGGGGTGGATATTTAAAGAAAAGGCTCCTCTACCCACCACGCCACCCATACCACATGGAGCCCATGGATTGCTCTCATCACACAGCACGGCCAGATTAGAAACACAAATCACCCTGAAATTTTAAACACAGTTAAAACCAGCCACAAGATAAAAACTTTAGTCTCACTAACAAAAAGGAGCAGAAACAAGTAACCCAGGCTAAAAAGCTCCACTATACAACCAACTACCAGCACAAGAAACACGCTGTGCTCTTGTCACTGACAGTTTCTGTCTCATGGTTGAGACGAACCAGAAGTGGAAAGTGGCCGCAGGGAGCCCCACACAACGAGTCACACAAGCTACTGAAGGAGAAGGTGAATCAAGTGCACTTGCTGAACTCAAAGCCATTCAGCTGGCCCTGGACACTGTTGAAAGAGAGAACTGGCCAAAGCTCTACCCTTATACTGAATCATAAATAGTAACCAATGCTCTGTGGAGTTAGCTAGAAAGGTAAAAAAAGGCCAGCTAGCAGCATAAAGGAAAAGCAATTGAGGCTGCTGATGAGTGCAAAAACATTGCCACTCAGACAAACTCTCTGTAAAAGTCAATCAAGTAGACAGCCACATCCCCAAAAGTCAGGCTAATCAAGAACACTAAAACAAGGAGCAAGTAGATCAAGCTGCAAAAATAGAGATGTCACAAATAAATTTAAATTAGCAACATAAGGGAGAGTTGTTCCTAACTCAATAGGCCCATACTGCCTCAAGCCATCAAGGAAAAAATGCCACCTATAAATATGCACAAAACTGAAAAGCAGATTTAACTATAAATTGCATTTCTCAAGTTATCCATAACTCTAAGACATGTGCTAAAATCAAGCAAGCCAAGCCCATAAAGCCTCTCTAATATGGGGGGCAGTATTCCAATTACAAGTATAAAGAAGCCCAGCAAATGAACTACATCACACTGCCTCAAACCCCCCAAGGCAAGTGCTACGTGATCAAAATTGTAGAAGCCACCACTAGATCATTAGAAACCTACCCTGTACCTCACACTACTACTCAAAACACCGTCTGAAGCCCAAAAAAGCAAGTCCTATAAAGACACAGCACCCCTGAGAGAATCGTCAGACAACAGGACCCATTTCAAGAACAGCCTTAGAAACACCTCAGCCAAAAACCAGGATATTGAATAAATAGATCATATCCCTTATCACACACCAGCTGCCAGGAAAGTTGAACTGTACAACAGACTACTTAAAATGACCCTAAAGGCACTTGGCAGGGAAACTTCCAAAAACTGAGAAATGAACTTAACAAAAGCCACCTAAAGAGTCAACACCTGAGAGTCCATCACTCAAGCAAGTCCTGCCCAGTCTGAAGCCTTGCACACAGTGCATGGGGATAAAGTTTCTGTAGTACACATGAAGGTATTTTAAGACTGTTTAGATTAGACCCACCTCAAGTAAAAGGTGAACTAATCTGTACAATTGTTTTTGCTCAAAAACCTAGTTACACTTATAGGTAATGCAGAAAGATAAAGAAACCCATTGAGTACCACAGAAAAACCTAATCTTAAGTGAGAACTGTGTGTAAAGTTTCACTGTGGATAAAAAGACACAGCAGAGTTGAAAGAAGGCGTTATTTAAGGTAGGATGCAGATGGTAATAGAAAAAGGAGTAGATCATGTCTTAAGTTGCAATGCAAGATGCAAGCAGAAGTATGCATTCTATCACCATCTGCTGAAAACAGGTGGAGCAGGGCTCCTTATCTCTTCCATGACCCATCCCTCAGAACTCCTCCCCACAAGGAGTTATACCGTATGGGAGATGCCCCAGCCAAGGAGAAAAGCCAAGGATTTCTTACCTAAATAAAATCTGAAATTTGAAACATCAGAGCAACCTTTCCCACTAAATTCCCTCAAGAAGACCAGGCCTATCTTCATCACCACTAGATGTTAAAAATGTAACTACACCCTTCTCCAAAATCATTGCTTCAACAAAACCACATCTGTCACTCCAAGAAAACTATAGGTACCATTATTCAGACTGTAACCTACACCCTCAGCAACAGGATTACAGGCTGCATTCTGACCTCGCCAGTGTTTTGGTCTTTATATTACTATACTTTTATTTTCATTTTCCCAGTGAAAAACTGCTATTCTAAATCCCATATCTTTGCCAGAATGCTCCTTAATTTCCAAGTCATATTAATTTCGAGGGAGGGAGTTTACATTTTCTGTTTCAAGAGAAGCTCCAGACCTCCTTAGCAGACACCTGTCTGTCAAACCAAGACAGTGCCCTGCTGCAGCTCCATCCCCATGGCAGGATCCGCGCTGGATGATCCCCAGGGACTCCCGGTGGGCAGAGCCCCCCTGAGCCCTGGTGCTGCTGATCCGTGTTGGGAAGACACCTGGCTGGGGGCTCCACCTACTCCCCGTGGCCTGGATTTTCTCTGCATTTCTCTTTGTCCTTCCCAAACACCCAAAACCAGGGTAAAAATAGAGATGTTAAATAACGACCTGCTTGGGGACACGGGGGGATCTTCCAGGGGATGCGGGGGACGCTCGGTTCCAGGGATTTGAGGGGTCCTGGGAGAGACCTGGGGGTAGCTTAGGGCGTTGGGCACCCCAGTTCCAGCGGCTCTGGCTGCGCTGGGAGACCGCTGGGAGCAGAGGAGGAGCGGGAGGAAGAGGAGCAGCGGGAAGAGACGGAAGAGAAGCAGCGGGAGGAAGAGGAGGGACACAGGAGGAGCGGCAGGAAAAGGAGGAGCGATTTTGGAACCACGCGCTTCTGCCGCACGCCCACACAGACCGTAGTGTTCCCCGGGAGCGGCAGAATCGCCCCCCCAAGAACCTGCAAGTGAGCGGGGAGGGGGTGCTCGCCCCAAATCCATAATGGGGGGCTCCGGGAGGGTTTTATTTTTCGTTTCAGGGGATGTTTGGATCTTGCAGGTGCCTAAAGCCGAGGCGGAAATGCCCCTGGAGGGATCTTGACAGGTCCATGTGGGATCGCCCGGTATCAGCGGGGAGGGGGCGATATCGGCTCTGGGGATCCCCAGCAGAGCTGGGGGGGAGGGCGGGAGCCCCAGAGCGGGGAGAGCGCAGAGGGGCGATCCCGGAGCCGGGGACCCCCGGCAGCCTGGAGGGGTGCGGGAGGTTGGTGCAGAGCGGACTCCGGGCCCCCGATGCTGAAAGGGGCGCTGACTTCTCCAGCTGCCCTTGGGCAGTGCCACCATCAAACCCAACGCGCTCAGCCCTTGTTTTCATTCCCAAACCAGGATTTCCCAAACCTTGGCTACATTGAGGAGGAGGAGGCTGTGAGGACGAGGTCGATGTCCCGGGAGCCGCAGGCAGGTGAGGAGGAAGTCAGTGCCCCTTTCCCCCTGTGTCCTGCTCCATCTCCCAGCCCAGCATGGCTCCGGCTGCAGCACAGCCCTGGGGCGATCTCCTTGCCCTTGCCTCTGGCACAGAGGCAAATCCCATCCTCTCCTTGTCCTTCCTTCCCCAGACAAGGAGCTGAGCACAGACAGCAGGGAGGACAAATCCCCGTGGCACAGCCTCGGGCAAGAGGCCGTTTGCAGCGGCTCTACGGTGCAGGAATGCAACGGGGAGGAAAAGCCCTGCAGATCCCGCAGCAGGAGGGGCTGCAAACGCACAGCCCGGGGATCTCAGCAGGAAAGAGCCAGCCTGGGCCGGGGAGGCGGCCGGAGCTCGGAGCTGGGGCTGCGTGAGCAGCTTCACCATGGGGAGAAGCCCCACAAGTGCTCGGAATGTGGGAAGGGCTTCAGGTGGAGATCCCACCTGATCAGACACCAGAGAATCCACATTGGGGAACGGCCCTACAAGTGTGGAGAGTGTGGGAAGAAATTCAGCCACAGCTCAAGCCTGACTGTGCACCAGAGGAGCCACACTGGGGAGAAGCCCTATGAGTGTGATAAATGCAGGAAGAGGTTTCTGAGTAGAGCCTATCTTGTCCTGCACTATCGCATTCACAAGGATGAGAGGCCTTATGAGTGTCATGACCACGGGAAGGGCTTCAAGCACAACTCTGCCCTCATCACCCACTGGTGCATCCACACCGGGGAGAGACCTTACAAGTGTCCAGAGTGTGGGAAGAGCTTCTCACAGAGATCTCACTTGACCAAACACCAGCAGAGTCTCCACTGATGGAAGCCCTGTGAGTGTGCCCCGAGTGTGGGAAGAGTTTCATGTGCTGCTGCAGCTCCATCCCCATGGCAGGATCCGCGCTGGATGATCCCCAAGGACCCCCGGTGGGCCGAGCCCCGCTGAGCCCTGGTGCTGCTGATCCGTGTTGGGAAGACACCTGGCTGGGGGCTCCACATCCTCCTGGCTCCCATCCCAGTTCAAATCCCATTCCTGCTCTCATTCCCTCTCCCTGTCCCCTCTTCTCTGCTCGGTTGTCGTTCCCATGTTCCCAGTCCCATATTCCTTGTCTGTTCGAAAGGATAAGGATTTGACAGTAAGCTTTCACAGATATGTATGTACAACATTTCCATTTCTGTATTTCCAGTGTTGGTTCCTGTATTCGTATTCCCAATCCTATTCCTGTATTCCAGTTTCCATTCCCTGTCCCATCTTCTACATCCCCATCCCATATTCTCTCTCCAATTGCTATTTCTATATTCCGTGTCCCTTGCATATTCCCATTCCCGCTTCCTCTTTTCATTCCCATTCCAATTCCTTGTCCCCATACCCAGTTGTTGCATGTGTAACACAGAAGCCTCTGTGAGTCCCTCCAAGAGAGAACAGAATGCAAAATTTAAATTAAAAACCTTTTGAGAAATAAAATAAAATTAAGCCACTCCAGCATGAAATAGAGTTTAGGAAAGTAGAATATTCAGTTGCATAGCTATGAAGAAATATAAATCTTAGTTTGAAGTACGTAGAAATACATTTTAAATGCCTTAAAAAATAAAAGCCATAGAATCCCTTTAAAAAAAGAACCTGGAATGACAGCTTCAAAACACAGTCCTATGCAGAATAAAAATAAAGAAAAAATTTTTTTTTTATTCTTCCCATAGAACAGATAGGCCAGGTGCCCAAGTTAGGTGTAAACTTTTGTGTTTGAGAAGCAGACTTTTAACAGGTTTCGGAGAAATACTTCAGCTTTTGGCTCATTGGGTTATTTGTCAATAAAAATCTGTGTATTGCAGTGAGAGCTCTCTTTTGCTCCTTTATCATCCCTGTCTCTTCCTCCCCCCATCATCATCACCACTACCAGCACATGAGAGAAGAAGAGGAGGAAGATGAAGAAGAAAAGAACAGAAGAAGAAAGGTCAGGGAGCATCTGCCTCTGGAGACTCTGCACCAGCCGCAGCTTTGACCTCTTGCAGCAGAGAGCTGCTCCTGCTTCCATGGCGACTTTATGGCAGAGAGATTGAACAGGGACTGGAGAGCCTTGGGCTCTTTGCCTTTGGAGCCTGACGTGCCTTCACAAGAAACAACTTTACAGCCACCAGCACTTTGGCACCAGAGAGAAGAGGGTATTGTTTTACATTTACAGGTAATTGCATAGGTGATTTATGACCAGCAGTGAATTTTATTTCATGTATAATTTGCAAGCAGGCAGCTTTTTGAATGTTTTCTAAGAGTTGGTCGGGGGTACCAACTAAAGCTACAAGGTCTCCCCTTTCCAAAGGGTTAAGCCCCCCTGCCCAATAGGCTGCACGCTGTGTCAGAGACCATGGAACACGAACGTATCCAGTTGTTAAGAAAACTCCAGGCCCCCAGTACCACTGGCTTCTTGTTCACTTAATTTAATTTAATTTGATCTCCTCCAGTGAGTGAAACTCTAAAAACATACTCGGTCTCAGATTCTTGTGGGAGATGTGAGTATTCTTTGTTTAATTTGGCCAATTCAGTAGCAGTGTATGGTATTTATTTGGAGGTTATGTGGGGGTCAAAATCCTCGTAGTTCAGGTATCTATATTCCATTTTAATGAGAGGTCTCCTTTTAGAGCAGCAATTTTCCCCACTATTTTGTATGTGTACTAGATCTTGTATGTGTACTAGATACAGTCCCTTGGCGTTCCTCCCATCCCTGGCCAGCGCAGGCCTCAGGTGAGGGTCGTTAGACAGAAACAGACGAGAGGCTCGGACAGACTCTCAAACCCTCTCACTTCTCACAGCTTTGGCATCTGCACCAAAGAAGCATCAAACTCATCCCTTTAGCTGGCCCAGGAAATGGCATTGCCTGGCCAGGCTTTGGGAGCTGGGGAGCACGGAAGGAGGGGTGGCAAGGCAAGGGCAATTGCCAGGCTGCTTCTGGGACACTGACACAAGCTTGCCCTTGTCTGATGGAGGCAGGTAGCATTTGGAGCCTACAAAGTATCAGCTTTGCAGTGGGCCTTGTTACAGCTGCCCCCTCTCTTTGCTGCTGTCTGTAGCACAAGCAGCCTGGGAAGGAAGCAAGATTTGCTTTACTTAAGCTCAGGCAGGAAGGCAACCAAACCTGCTGGGTTTTGCAGTATCTGGGACATAAGTAGGAAAACAAATGGGAAAACATTTGGTGTGAAATAGGAATTCTGTTACTGTTAGTCTCCTAGAGGAATCCAACAGGCTTTTGAGATGAACATTTGGATCCTTCAAGGGAGCGGGAAGAAAGACCTAGGAATTCTGCATCAACCCCTTGCTAAGGAATTGCTGCTGGTCTGTCCCCATCGTTTCACCTGGAAAACAACCCGTTTCTCCAAGTTTCATGGAATTACTGTTGAGCTGAGAGACCAGCTCAGGACCCCAAAGGAGGGAAAACACCAGGCAACATTATTAGGCACCAAACATTTTAGAAAGGGGCAGCACAAATGCCTCCACTTTGAGAGAAAGCTTTGGAGTTGGTTCTCCACAGAACATCTTGCAATTTCTTGCTCCTCTCAGAGCCAAAAGAGAGCCAGCAGCACGAGTCCTTCGGCTTCTCCAGTGCAGGCAATGTGCTCTGGGTCCTTTGACAGAGCCAGGCTCCTGCACAGCTGCAGCTGGAGGCACCTTAGAGAGAAGAGAGGAGGAGACCCAGAGCTGCCCCTGCACTGCTTTGCCCCATCCAGAGGACTGAGCACAAATGCCCAATGGGAGGACGATGCTCAGAGCAAACTTGCACCAGAAGCAGTAAAAGAGGCAAAGGGTTAGGGTTAGTTTGCTGTTTGCGTCCCCTGGGCACCCTGGGCTTCTGCATGGAATGTTGGCTGTGCCTGTAGCAACCGGCATTGTCTCCTCCTCCTGCAGCCGTTGGTGGAACACTGGTGGAGCAGCAGCTGCAGCATCTGCTCCTCAGTGCCCCAACCACACACCTTCTGGCCTCAGCGCCAGCTCTGGCCTCTGCATCCACATCCTCATCTCCTCGTCAGCTGCCAGGCATCCCTGCAGCACTCTGCCACTCCCCAAGGTAAGGAAATTCCTGTTTGCCCTCAAACCACCAACAGAAAGACAGGAGGCTCCAGCTGCCTGTCCCACTACCCATGACACCCATGGTCTGTGCTCACTTTCCCCAGAGCAGGATACACATGACATTGGGCTCCAACTTCTCTAGGAATACTGGTGCCTCCAGTTGTAATGCAGACCATTCCCTAGGTGACACAGAGAGGTGTCATGGGGCAATTGCAGATTCTTATCCACTGATGATCCCATTCAAAGTGCTTGGTACCCACTGAAGTCCTAAAACTATGTTGTGCTGACGCCAAAACCATCTGCTCCTTACTGAGGAGTTCAGGGTTTTGGTGGCAACAAATCCTCTTAGGCTCTGGCTCTGCTCACACTTCCACCAAAGCTTTAAAACCACAAAGATGGAACTTCTCCTCCATGATCCCTGCTGTTCAGGACATGCAAGCAGTTGCAAAGGCTTGTCCTCCAATACTGGCTTTCACCTACAAAAACCAGTCTGGTTACAGCCATTATTATGTATTTACATACTTTCCTCACTTAGAGATACATAATCCTTTGATATCTTTAGAGATTTTTCCTCTGCCACCTCCATGGGATCTCTTTCCTCTAGAGATATTGGTACACATTTCTTGATGTTTTTCAGTGCTTGTTGGGCTGGTTCTGCGTCTTGGTCAGAGGCAGCCGTGCAATACCACCTTGTGTGGTTCTTCTCAACAACATAATCACAGTATCACCAAATTTGCATGGTTGAAATAGATCCATGTCCAAGTTTAGGACAAATTTGGGGAAAAAGACCTCCAAAGGGCCCCCTCCCCCCCTTACAATTCCTTCCTTCCTTCACCAAGCTCGGAAAGAATTTTCTTCAGAGGAAAGTGGAAAATCTTTTTATTAACAAAATACAAAAGAAACACTTCCCAGCACAGACCCAGATGAGATGAACTCGGCAGATCTTCACTGGGAAAGGCAGCAGAGCTTCTTTGGCAGACTTCCAGAGGTGGTCTCCAAAGTTCAGATCTGTTTCCTCTGGAGCCGGTACAAATCTTAGGGATGAGGAGGGGGGAGAGGGAGAGGGGCAGTTTAGGCAGCCGGGGGGAAAGCAGCTGAAGCAGTGGGGAGGGGGGTGGGGGGGGTGCAGTCAAAGCAGCAGAAGCAGCAGCTAAAGCAGCGAGCAGCAGCAAAAGCAGCTAAAAGCAGCAGTGAAAAGCCCCGAAAGCAGAAAAACACCCGCCTAGATAAAACAGCCCGAGGGAGGGGCTGGCAGCTCCATGGTGGGGGGCAGGGAGAGGAGCTAGTCAAAACATAACCCATAACATTCCACCCCTTGTCCCATATCGTGATCATTGACACACGATTGGGATACACACTTAACTAAGCACAATATGAAAACTTCCTCTGACTTGCTCAAACCTTCAACACTTACACATTTCCTCCTTCTCACTTGCTCAGGCCTTTGTCACTTACACATTTCCTTCTATTCATAAAATCTGGCATACAATGGTGGTGACACTCAACAATAATATTTGTGTACAATTTATCCTATAATCAGATCTCCCTGAGGTACACAGCAGGTTGTTCCATCCTTCTGCATTATCCACCAAGTACATCCTGGTCCTTGAGCAAAGGCAATCCCACGAATGGGTTTGCCTGTACTTGAGGCAGGATGGATTCATACTGTCTTCCCTAGCAACCCTCTGACATGGGCCACTGGGACTTTGTCTCCATCTACTACATTAAGGCCTTCAGATTGGGCGGGACCTGCTCGGTTGGTGGAACCTCGAGTGTTGACTAACCAAGTGGCTTTTGCCAGGTGCTGCTCCCAATTTTTTAGAGATCCCCCACCCAATGCCTTTAAGGTGGTCTTCAACAATCCATTGTACCTCTCCACTTTACCTGCAGCCGGTGCATGGTAAGAGATATGGTACACCCACTCAATACCATGTTCCCTAGCCCATGTGTTGACAAGCTTATTTTTAAAATGAGTCCCATTGTCTGACTCAATTCTCTCAGGGGTACCATGCCTCCAAAGGACCTGCTTTTCCAGGCCCAGGATGGTGTTGCGGGCAGTAGCATGGGACACAGGGTAGGTCTCCAACCATCCAGTGGTGGCTTCCACCATGGTCAGCACATAACGTTTTCCCTGGCGGGTCTGAGGCAGTGGGATATAGTCAATCTGCCAGGCCTCCCCATACTTGTACTTGGACCACCGTCCACCATACCAGAGGGGTTTTACCCGCTTGGCCTGCTTGATAGCAGTGCAAGTGTCACAGTCATGGATGACTTGGGTAATGCTGTCCATGGTAAGATCCACCCCTCGGTCTCGTGCCCACTTATAGGTGGCATCCCTACCCTGATGGCCTGAGGCATCATGGGCCCATCGACCCAGGAACAACTCTCCCTTATGTTCCCAATCCAAATCTACTTCCAACCCCCCTATCTGTGCAGCCTGATCTACTTGCTGGTTGTGCCTATGTTCTTCATTACCCCAACTCTTGGGAACATGGGCATCCACATGACGGACTTTCACGGGGAACTTCTCTACCCGAGTGGCAATGTCTTTCCACTCATCAGCAGCCCAGATTGGTTTTCCTCTACGTTGCCAGTCAGCCTTTTTCCACCTTTCCAGCCAACCCCACAGAGCATTGGCTACCATCCACGAATCAGTGTAAAGGTAGAGCTTTGGCCATTTCTCTCTCTCAGCAATGTCCAAGGCCAGCTGAACAGCTTTGAGTTCCGCAAGTTGACTCGATCCACCTTCTCCTTTGGTAGCTTGTGCAACCTGTCGTGTGGGGCTCCATATGGCAGCTTTCCACTTCCGGTTCATCCCCACAATGCGTCAGGAACCGTCGGTGAAAAGGGTGTAGCATGTTTCATCTGCTGTCAGCTGGTTGTATGGTGGAGCTTCTTCAGCCCAGGTCACTTGCTTCTGCTCCTCTTCATCAGCGAGACCAAAATCTTCACCTTCTGGCCAGTTTGTAATTATCTCCAAAATCCCAGGGCGATTTGGGTTACCAATACGGGTGCGCTGGGTGATGAGGGCAATCCACTTGCTCCATGTGGCGTCGGTGGCGTGGTGAGTAGAGGGAACCTTTCCTTTGAACATCCACCCCAGCACTTGTAGACAGGGTGCCAGGAGAAGCTGTGCTTCTGTGCCAATCACCTCTGAGGCAGCTTGAACTCCTTCATAGGCAGCCAAGATTTCCTTCTCTGTGGGAGTGTAATTGCCTTCGGACCCTCTGTAACTTCTGCTCCAAATCCCAGAGGTCGGACTCGGGTCTCACCAGGCACCTTCTGCCACAGGCTCCAAGACAAACCATGGCTCCCAGCTGCTGAGTAAAGTACGTTCTTCTCATCTGGTCCCGTCCTGACTGGGCCAAGGGCTACTGCATGGGCAATCTCCTCTTTAATCTGAGCAAAGGCTTGCTGCTGTTCAGGGCCCCAGTGGAAATCGTTCTTCTTGTGGGTAATAAGGTAAAGAGAGCTCACAATCCGGCTGTACTCAGGAATGTACATTTTCCAAAAACTAATGGCACCTAGAAAAGCTTGTGTCTCCTTTTTGTTAGTAGGTGGGGACATAGCTGTAATCTTGTTAATAACATCAGTAGGATTCTGACGCCGTCCATCTTGCCACTTCACTGCCAGCAACTGAATCTCCCGAGCAGGTCCTTTAACTTTACTCTTCTTGATGGCAAAGCCGGCTTCCAGGAGAATTTGGATAATTTTTTCTCCTTTCTCAAACACTTCCGCTGCTGTGTTTCCCCATACAATCATCAATATATTGTAGATGTTCCGGAGCTTCACCCTTTTCCAGTGCAGCCTGGATCAGTCCATGACAGATGGTAGGACTGTGCTTCCACCCCTGGGGTAGTCGGTTCCAGGTGTACTGCACGCCCCTCCAGGTGAAAGCAAATTGAGGCCTGCATTCTGCTGCCAAAGGAATGGAGAAAAATGCATTTGCAATGTCAATGGTGGCATACCACCTTGCTGCCTTGGACTCCAGCTCATACTGGAGTTCCAGCATGTCCGGCACAGCAGCGCTCAGCGGTGGAGTCACTTCATTCAATGCCCGATAGTCCACAGTCAGTCTCCATTCCCCATCAGATTTACGCACAGGCCAAATGGGGCTGTTAAAGGGTGAGTGGGTTTTACTGACCACCCCTTTGCTCTCCAGCTCTCGGATCATCTTATGAATAGGAATCACGGCATCTCTCGTTGTTCTGTACTGCCGACGGTGCACTATTGAAGTGGCAATTGGTACTTGTTGTTCTTCTCCCTGCAGAAGTCCTACTGTAATTGGATTCTCAGATAGTCCAGGCAAGGTGTTCAATTGCCGGATGCGCTCTGCCATCACAGTTGCAATTCCAAATGCCCATCTTAGTCCCTTTGGGTCCTTAAAATATCCACTCCGAAGGTAATCTATACCCAAAATACATGGGGCCTCTGGACCAGTCACAATAAAATGTTTCTTCCAATTCTTTCCAGTTAAACTTACTTCCGCTTCCACCAGGGTGAAGTCCTGCGATCCACCTGTCACACCAGCAATTGAAACAGATTCTGCTCCTACGTGTCTTGATGGAAATATCGTACACTGTGCACCTGTGTCCACTAAAGCTTTATATTTCCATGGTTTCGAAGTGCCAGGCCATCGAATCCACACAGTCCAAAAAACACGATTTTCCCTCGCCTCACCCTGGCAAGAGGCAGGGCCCCTCTAAGCCTGTTTCTCCTTCTTTTCTGGAGCATACATCTTAGAAGTTCCCTCAAGAGGATCAGACATGTCATTATCAATATCACGTTCAGCACTTTGGCTGCGAGAAACAGGAGCGGCTTTCCTTTTGGTGGAACTTCCTCTTTCAATCTTTCCTTCCTTCAAATCCTGCACTCATTTTGCCAGAGCAGCTGTAGGCTTCCCATCCCATCTTCTCATGTTCTCTCCAGAATCTCGCAAGAAGAACCACAATTCAGCTCGGGGAGTGTACCTCCTCTCCCAACTGGGGGAACGTCTGCGTTGGGTACCAGGGTTTCTAATCTGTAGAGCTGAAATTTGGAGGAGGTCCTCCTTAATCTCCTCCCTGAGTCTCCGATGATTTTTCTCTATTTTATCTTCTAAGTCTCGCAAGCGTGTTTCCACAGCTGCAATCCTAGCATGAGTCGGGCCATGTACTGCATCGGCATATGCATGAAGCTTCTTTGCCATATCGAGTACTGTCTCATACACCTCATCTCTCTTCATTATCGCTAGGGCAGACTCATATTCAGGTGGCCCAAGCCGCACAAGTTTTCTCCACATCACCGGTGTGCATGGTGCCAGGTCTGGATTTCTAGTTGTTACATCATCCGAAAAAATAATTTCTGCTACTGCCATTTCCCTGAGGCGTTGGACCCCCTGCTCTATGGTTTTCCATCGGGTCTGCTGCACATACAGGTCATCTGCACACAGATATCTTTGTGCCATGCTATCCAGGACCCGTGCCCAGAGGCTTTGTGGGTTAGCTCCCCTCATCACACCTTGGTCGATAACAGGATCATGGGACAGAGACCCCAGATGTCTTGCTTCAGAGCCATCCAAAACTGTGGCCTCACCTGCCGCATCTCAGAGACGAACTAGCCAGCTAATAATAGATTCATCAGGTCTCCGGGTGTAATCTTTTCTTAAACCACGAAGATCCTTTAGGGAAAGGGATTCATTATTAGTTTCTGCTCTTCCATTAGTTGTTTTAACTCCTAATTTTACATCAGGAGGTGTTGAGGGTCCCTCTCCAGCATCATCATCATCATCATCTTCCACTAGCCTATCAGTCTTCTTGGTGCACTTTCCACTTCTCGTACTAGTAGCCACAGCCATTGGTTGAGGCTTATTCTCCAGTTTAGTTGCTGGGTTTCGGCCTAGGGGGTTGGCTGCAACTTGAGTCACTGGGATAGGGGATAATTTATCTCCCTGTTCCCTCTCCTCTGTCTCCTGCTCTATAGTGCCTAGCAGGGTGCGATATGCATGTGCCAGGGCCCAGCTCACTGCAATAATCCTTTTCTCTTTAGAACCATCCTGGCATTTCCCCTTTAAGTACCTTGCAAACTCAATCAGATTTTGAATCTGTTCTGATGGGAATTCCCAAATTATGGGGTCAGAAAACTCCTTTAAAATCTGGCCCATTTTCTCCCATTTGCCATTCCACTCAAGATTCCTCCTGCCCAGCTTGACTCCCAAATCAGGAGTCCTCCCAGCCTCTTTAGAAATCTCGGCCTTAATTTTGTATAAACTGCAAATGGTGCAACAAAGACTTACCAAATTAACTGCTAGAAAGATAATGTCCTTAATATTCAGGGAGATCTGAATATTTTCTAATACAGATATAACTAATTCACAGGAGAGGAAAGGAAATAAAGGCAGAAAATCCTCTTTTCCTGCTTCTCCTCTAATAAATAACACAAGCCATGGTTTATATATTCCTGAAGCAGATTCTAACATTCTTATAAATCTCCTGTATGCCATTATCACCAAGCCTAGCCCGATGAGTATTTTTGTTAATACCCCTTTAATACAAAAACTTCGTATTAAAGACAACACCGGAGCTATCTCCGGATAAGTAAACAAGCCCAACGACCACAACGGTATTAACACTTCAAAGAAACTTAATAACCACCCATACAGGCAGGCTCCCACAACAAAAGACATTCTGGATTCAATAGACATACCAATACCAACAGTTGAAAACAAAGTATTATTAGAATAAAGTTTTTTCCACTTCTTCTGGTTTCCCTGTACGGGCCACCAAAAGAATTTGTCCAAGTTTAGGACAAATTTGGGGAAAAAGACCTCCAAAGGGCCCGCTCCCCCCCTTACAATTCCTTCCTTCACTAAGCTCGGAAAGAATTTTCTTCAGGGGAAAGTGGAAAAAACTTTTCATTAACAAAATACAAAAGAAACACTTCCCAGCACAGACCCAGATGAGATGAACTCGGCAGATCTTTGCTGGGAAAGGCAGCAGAGCTTCTTTGGCAGACTTCCAGAGGTGGTCTCCAAAGTTCAGATCCATTTCCTCTGGAGCCGGTACAAATCTTAGGGATGAGGAGGGGGGAGAGGGAGAAGGGCAGTTTAGGCAGCTGGGGGGAAAGCAGCTGAAGCAGTGGGGGGAAGGGGGGGTGTGGGGCGCAGTCAAAGCAGCAGAAGCAGCAGCTAAAGCAGCGAGCAGCAGCAAAAGCAGCTAAAAGCAGCAGTGAAAAGCCCCGAAAGCAGAAAAACACCCGCCTAGATAAAACAGCCCGGGGGAGGGGCTGGCAGCTTCATGGTGGGGGGTAGGGAGAGGAGCTAGTCAAAACATAACCCATAACATTCCACAAAATTCCTGCACAGGACAGCCTCAAGAATCACACCATGTGCCCAAGAGGAATGTCCAAACAATTCTTGAGCTCTGGCAGCCTTGCTGCTGTCACCTCTTTCCTGAGAAGCCTGTTCCAGTGCCCAAGCACCCTGTGGCTGAAGAACTCCTTGCTCATATTCTACCTAAGGCTCCTCTGGCACAACTTCCATGCCATTCCTTTGGGTCTTCTTGCTGGCCCCAAGACTGAAGGCAGCAGTGCATGCCTTCCTGCTTTCCCTCTTGAGGATACTGCAACCATCTGGGGCTCCTGCCTCAGAAGTTGCAAGTGAAATGTAGCAATTACAGCAAACTGAGGGTTGTTGGGACAGAGGAATCGGTGCTTTGCAATGCTGAGGATGAGAAGGAAGGCTCTGGACACATGGTGGCAGAATGATTTTTATCTGCAGCATTCTTTTCAACTCTTTCAGGTGGAAAGGAGAGGCACCATGAAAAGGAAAGCAAGGGCCCCCATTCGGCTGTGAGTTTTGCCATAGGGATTACAGGATGGCAAATTTGAGGACTGGCCAGCAGCAGAACTGCTCTTTCGGAGTCAGCTGGGATGGGTTCAAGCACGTGGCTCCATGGGATGTGTCTCTTGACACACCACTTGCCTTTCTTACCTCTGCTTCCTTCTTGCTTTCAAACAGATCAACGTTGGCAGTGACTTTCAGGCCGAGCTCCCCGAGTTGCTGAGCAGACCGCCAAGTGACGATGAAGAGCCTGCATCCCTGGTCTGGAAGCCCTGGGGGGATGATGACTCTGACATGGACAAACCTGACAGAGGTGGCTGCCCAGCTTTTCTTCCACCCCTGAGATATCTGTATGTGTAAAACTCTCCTCTTTTGCTCAAAAGGCAGCTTTGTGCATGCTATGCTTTCTCCTTGTCTCAACTATCGTCCCACGTGGCCATGTTAGAGGCAAGGAGAATGCTCTGTTTGTGCAGCAGAGCAGGAAAATGAACAACTTTCCTGTTCTCAAACTTGGTTGGCGCCATTTGCCACTGCAAGAAGGGAGATTGGCAAATGCCTCATTTTAGAGAATATGGAGCCAGCACTAAATGGGCCCTTGCTTCAGCTGCCTCTTTCTTTGCTCTCCTTTTCATGCTCTCCAACCCTCTGTCTTCTGCTCCCGTGCTTTCCTTCTCCCTTGTATCTCATCCTTTCCCCTTCCTTCGCTCAAGCTTGACTTGCGGTGGGATTTTGTTGTGCTTGCAGTAAGAGAACTGTTGGACATGGCCAGCTCCTGTGGCTTTCCCAGGGCAGCAGCTAACCTGGAGCTCGCCCTGCACTGCCTGCACCAGGCACGCGGCAGCGCCCCAAAGAGGGGCTCTTTGGCACAGGGAAGAGGGGACAGGGAAGAATGACTAAGGCCTGACCACTGGGACAGCCTTTCCTGGCTGCTCCTTGAAGAGCAGGTTAAGAAGAAGCGCAGCTGCCAGCTGTGTCTCCTCCACCTGTGTCAGGGCTCAGCCTAAATGGCTCCGGCAGGGACAACATCTCTCCTGGAGGCACTGGCCCAGGGTACCGCAGCCTGCTGCCTTGCAAATCTCTGGGAGATCTTGGTTCTCCAAGACATTTTGGGGTGGATTGAGGGAAAACTCCCACAAGTCTCAGCAAGCTGAGACAATTCTGGGTGCAGGAGGAGCAAAATTCTGGAGTTGGTGAGCCACATGCTACTCTTGGGGAGCACAACTAAAGGACTGGGTAGCAAAAACGAGGGATTGGCAGCAAATGACAAAGTTTGACCCATAAGAGGTCAAGTGGAAGGAATGTCTGAAGAGGCAAAGCAGATGAAAGTCAGAGTTTATGTTTCTTGGCTCTTTTGCATGTGGTGGGGCAGCTGAAGCCTGTGTCCCTTTGATCTTGAAGGAGCCTCTGGAGATGTTGCTCTCAGGGGGGCCTGCAACACCTCAAGGCCACCCCTTGGCTGATTACCATTACGCAGGTAAGCAAAGCAGAGCTTGTTCCTTCACTCACAGATGCTGCCGTCCCCTTAGCTGCCGTGTCAGGCGTTTACGCTTAAACGGCAACACCTGCACAAGGTCTCGTCCTCTCTGGGGGCAGGGAAAGCAGCAGCATCTAGTCATTCAGCCTGACTTCTTTCCCGTGCTTTTTGCCCTGGGCAATGCCTGCTCTTGCCTTCCTTACTTTCTGAGGGAGCAGACGTGCACAGGTGAATGATGGATAGTGCCGATTGCCTCTTGGTGGCCAGTGGGATCTACCTCAAGTGGCAAGAAGCATCAATTTACCTGCTGTTTTTATTTGCCAGGCTCTGACAGATGGACACCTGAGGAGAAGGAGTCCTTCCAAAAGGCTTTTCACACCTATGGCAAGGATTTTCATCTCATCCAGAAGCAGGTAAAGCCATAGGACGTTCTTTACACTGTCAGATCATAAGAGGGGAATGTTGCTTATTTCTGGTTCCAAATACTGCAATTCAGTCTCGCTCTTCTCCTAGATGAAAAATATTGGAATAATAACGATATGGGGCATCCTTTTTCCTGCGGATGAAAATCCTGTGTGAAAGCAGTGACTGTGCCTCTCCAGCCCTTTCCTCCAAGCTCTTTTGGAAGACACAGGTTTATTCTGTCACATTTGTTGCATGCTTGAGCTGCTGCTTCCTCAACATATTGTGCCAGGAGGACTTGAAGGGAAAGAAAAACTGTGCTGGGTGGATTTGTTGTTGATCTGTGCATCACATGTGTTATGCATTACACAGCATAATACATGGCTTTCCACGTGGCAGAATGCCTCTTTTGCTCCCTATTTATTTCATTCTATGCCCAACTCCACTTACTCCATGCTTTTGCTTCCTCCTTTACCCCATCCTCTACTTCTTCTCCCACCCACACTACAGGATGGCCATTTCAGATTCCTTCTTTTTCTTTCCACAACAGATTCCAAGTAAGACTGTGGCACAGTGTGTGGAGTACTACTACTCCTGGAAAAAAGAACACAGACTTGCCCGCACTCTTGCTCAGGTGAGTGGGAAGAAAGTCAAGACAAGGCAACAGTGTCAAGAAACTGAGAGAAGGGGACAAAACCTGCTGGCGAGCCATGCGAGATGCAGTTCGGCCAGGTCCCATGCCCTGGGACAGGCACAGCAGATGCTGCCATGATCTTCATTGTGCTGCTGCTCTGAAATAGGGAATTCTGGAGCACCCCTTTGACTCAACAAAGCAGCATCTTCGCCAAAATCAGCTTTGACTCTCTGTAGACTGGTTTCTCAGGGGCTGGCACCCTCTCTGATACCAATCAGATCCTTCATTTCCCACCTCTTGCTAACATCTCCAATCCCGGCTGCGTTCATGGAGATGCTGCAGATTTTCAGGGATCTTTTGCAGCATCCCAGCAGACTCCCCAAAAATGACCTGCTGGTCTGTGCCTCCACCCCAACTATTCTTACAGGAAAACTCCATTTTGGTTCACAGAGAGAGAGATCATTTAGGGGAATAGAAACTGGGTAACCATGGGTCTTCACTAATTGGACTGAATTGAAAAGCCATTCCATAGGTATTTTTGGAGGAAACATAGGGATAGAGAGATGTTAGGCAGAGAGGTATATTAAAAAAATGTAGATCTGAAGACACGCACGTATTTAAGCCAGGCCTGTGGGCAGTAGAGAGGAGGTGTTTTTTCCTGCAAGTTGCTGTGTTGACACCCCACCAGCACAGACCACCTTCAAATCCAGGCATTTTCTCAGCTCTTCAGGGTTTGGAGCAATTTCCTTAGGCCAAAAGATTTTTGCGCTGGACGCTCTGATTTCCATCTTCTTGGGAGGAAGGAAATATTGATAAGGATTCTTTGATTTCCAGAAGGTGCGTGAAGCAAAGAGGAGCCAAAGCCCTCCCTGAAAGGAGCATGGGGAGACAGGCAAGAGAAGGCGCAAGAGGGCCCGCAAGGCGGAGTGTCCCTGCTGCCAACCGGCCCAGCCGCCCTGCTCGGCGGGAGGCCCCTTTCCCTGCGGGCAGTGCCAACGGTGCACAACTTCTTCCTCTCGCTGCTCACAGCCCAGGCCCTGGCACTAAAACACGCTGGCCCTTCTCAAAGGCACCACGGGGCAAGCCCAGGCCACTTGGAGGATGGCCCCTTGCAGCCATGCTCAATGTGCTTACAGCCCGCTTTAAACCCAAACTGCTCACTTAAAGCCCAGCATTCAGATTGAAACCTTGCCATGCCCCAACAAGGCACAGCTCAAACAAGTAGGAATAGGCACACCAGAGCTTGCTTGGATGCTGCTGCTGGAATTCAAAAGAGTTTGAGGCAAAAAGAGAAAGAAATCGCAAGGAACTGAAACAACAAAGATTCATGGTGCTGAAAAATTCACATAGGTGTCTCAGCCTGGAAAGACAGAGAAATACATAGAGAAATGGAAATCTGGGAGATGGGTTTAATGGTGTGTATTGAATGAACAATGGATGGTTTGTTTCCTATCTTCCAGGGTGTTTGCAACTATGAAGGAAAGGAAAGCACACAGGAGAAGACATTGCCCACGGAAGGAAGCAGAGCCTCTCGCTAAGAAGAAAAAAATAAATTAGCCCTGCAGCTGTCCAGGCCCAGCAAGAGTTAGCCATCAAGAGGACTAGATGGAAATAGGATGGTTTCTGAAGATGTTAGGCTGCTTTATTTTTGTCTTTAGTTTACTAGATAGGCATTTCTCAATTGATTAGGTAAGATTTGTTAGTATTATTAGAATTTGATTAGTAGTATTAGATTTATCCGTAAATGGAAGAGGTTTGGTGTTGTTGGCTATGCTCCTTCTTTCCTCATTTAGTCTGTGTTGAGACAAAAGCTGTCTTGTTCATTAAACCAAAGTTTGTTCCGTTTTGTCTTTTGTCTGTATGAAATCCTCAAGCAATGTTTGTTCCATTTGTTTGGTGTTACAAACACAGCATTTGCCCCGAGGGAAGAATCTGGGCATGTGCCTCCTCCCGCAGGCCCAGCCCCTTGCTCAGCTGGTGGGACTTACAAAGGTGTGTCCCCATTCCTGCCAATGGAATAACGGTGGCGTTTCATCCTTTGATTCCTGAAAATCTCACCTGGGACTGCAAAGGGAGGCTTTATTTAATTCAGGCAATTGGGTCTAAATGACTTGGCCTTGTCTCACTATGCTTGCAGGGATAAAAGCTGCGGGCTTTAGTCCTTTAACCCAGCAACAAAGCTTTCTTGACTTTTGGTGCACAGATCTCTGCCTGGACACACAAAGCCTTTACCTTGAGATTTAATTCAATTTTTATTGTGCCTATGGACTTTAGCACAGGAAGAAGGCATGCAACTTTTCCAAATTTCCCAACAGGGATGGTTGGAAGAGAAGAAGGAGAAATCTGTCTCCAGAATACCGTGATAGAAAACACAAGAACTGAAACTGTGAATTTGGGTTGGGTTGTATACAAATGGGTAAATTTTAATGCACATGTAGAGAATAAACAGAAAAAAGAGTTAGATGATGAAGTGTCCATGTAAGATTAATCATTATCCCACATTGGACTGGAGGCCTGAAAACACTGATGCCCCTTTTAACACCAAAAATTGTTATTGAGTCTTATTCTGGTATTTTTTATATTTAATGACAGAAGGGTCTCACACAGCCAAGGAGTCAACTGTGACACTATGGAACCTTAAGGGCCAAAGGGGCTTTTTGGCACTGTGGGAGCTCATGGAACCAAAATCCATTTTAAAAGAGGGGGGCCATATGGAACCTATTGTCCATTGTGACACTGCGGATCCAAGGAGGCCATGGTGACACTGTGGGGCCACATGGAATCAATGGTCCATTGTTATACTGCAGATCCAAGGAGGCTATGGTGACTCTATGGAACCTCCCGCAACAATGGGTGCATTGTGACACTGCATGGCTTCACAGAACCAAGGAGTCCATTGTGACACTGCAGAACATCATTGAACCAAGGTGACCATGTTATCCTACAGAACCTCGTGCGACAAAGTTCTGCCACTGCAGAACTGTTGCTGAGAGTATGAAAGCTCCTAGAACCAGAAGTGCATTGTGACCAAGGGGCCATTGTGACATTGTGGATCCAAGGAGACCATTGTGACATCGAGGAACCTCATGGAACAAAGGGCCTATTGTTACACTGTGGGGATTCATGAAATCAAAGACACAATGTGACATTACAGGGCTTCATGGAACAATGGAGACTATTATGTGCGGAAGATATTACTTCTCTCAAACAGGGCCCCTGGAATTTGGTGCCTTGAAGACAAAGAAACCCCCTTAGAGCATGTCCCTCCTCCTCCTTACCAAAACTTCTGTTATCTCTTAAGATCCCTATTGGCTTTTAAAGTTGTTAAGTGATTGGTCATTTCTTACTTAGAATTTTAAGGTAATTGCTTAGTTTGCAATTTTTAGTTTATATTGGTTAAAATCTCAATCCTCTAGAAAGCTATAAAAGCCCTTTGTTATATCATATAATCGAACTTTGTGCGTAGATTTCCTTTGAAGAAATGAAGCTACCTTTGGAACATCTACAGCAAGTCTCAAAGCCTTTGTCTCTGCTAGCGCGTAGCTGTGGCTCTGCCTTGAGAGTTCTCAGAGTTATCTGGACTCTCATAGCAGCCCGGGGTTGGAAAGACTCTAACCTGTGGCAGCTACAATTATGAAAGAGAAAGTAGGGAATTACCAAGGCTGTAAAAAAATCTTTGAGATCATCAAGTCCAACCTATGGCCTAACATCACCTCAAAAACTTAACCATGGCTCTGAGTGCCATGTCCAGTCTTTTTTTAAATGCTGCCAAGTGTGGTGACTCCACCACCTCCCTGGGCAAAAGATTCCAATGCCCAATCACTATTTCAGTGAAGAATTTTTTCCTGATGTCAAACTCATACTACCCCTGGCTCATCTTCAGACTGTGTCCTCTCATTCTGTCAGTGATTGCCTGGGAGAAGAGAGCTACCCCCTCTTGACTGCAGCCTCTGTTCAGCTAGTTTAGAGAGTCTCACTGGAGACCACTGTAGCCACTGGGGCCACTGCAGCACGGCAGGGCCTCATGGAATCAAGGGGTCCACAGAGACAGTGTGGGGCTCCATGGGACAAAGGGGCCATTCTGACACTGTGGAACCAAGGAGATCTTTGTTACAGTACAAGGCATCATGGAACCAAGGAGGACATTGTAACACAGGAGGGCCTAAGGGAACTATGGGGACCATGATGACACTTTGAGGCCATGTGGAGCCAAAGGACCATTGTGGCACTGCAGGGCCTCATGGAACCAAGGGCACAAGAGTGACAATATGAGCTCCAAGGGACCAAAGGGGCATTCTCACATTGCAGAACCAAATAGATCATTGTGACACCATGGGGCATCATGGGACTGAGGGTCCATTGTGACATAGCAGGGTCTCATGAAACCATGGAGGCCATTTCTATAATTTGAAGTTTTGTGAAAGCAAAGGGCTGTTGTGGAACTTCAGGGCCTCAGGAAACCAAGGAGACCACAGTAATACTGTGGGGCGCAGTGGTACCAAGAGGCCATCATAACACTGAGACAATGGTCTGTTGTGATACTGCAAGGCCTCATGGAATCATGGAGACTGTTGTGACACTTTGCGGCCCATGGAACTAAGGAGTCCATTGTGATACTAAAAGGCCTCATGGAAGCAATGAACCATTGTGACACTATAGGGTCTTGTCATTCCGAGGGTTGATTTAGTCACTGTGTGGCACCATTGAACCAAGGAGTCCATTGTGACACTACAGGGCCTCATGGAACTAAGGATTCATGGAACAAGGTTGTACCCCATGGAACCAAATGTCCATTGTGACACTGCGGGGCCTCATGGAACCAAGGAGACCCTTCTGCCATTGTGAGTCCCCACAGAACCAAGCGACCCTTGTGATCCTGTGGTCTGGGAATGCAGTCATGGAGAGCTCTCAGGGCCTTGTGCATATGGGCTCAGAGACAGCCTTCACCTGGAGAAGGCTTGGAGAATAAAGCATTAAAGTGAAACAGATATAAAACAAGAGTATCAGTTTGTAGTTTAAGTACAAATAATGTTTTAAGTGAATAGAAATATATATTATGTAAACAAAGAAATATATTAAGTAAGATAAAAAAATTTCAAGTTTAGCCATATAACCTTTTATGAAGTTAGAAGTATAAGATGTATCAATGTAAGTGTCCTGGTTTGAAGGACAGGTGTCTGCCAATAATGACAGAAGCTTCTCTTTGAAATGGAGACTGTAAATCCCCTCCCTTCAAATTATTATAATTTTTGAATCAGGGACTCTCAAGCAGAGATGTGGGGGTAGGAATAACAGCTCTGTACTAATATATAACTGGACGAACAGAAATAACAGTAGCTATGGAAATTAACAACAAAACAAAGCAAATAAATCAGTTCCAGTCCTTTTTCAGCCACAGACACACTCTGCCTGCGTCCGGTGCCAGAGGTGGAAGGCGGGGTAGGGCCCGCGCAGCTGCAGAGAGCAGATGGCAGCAGGGAGGTGGCTGTGGCCGCACTGTATCCCAGGTGAGGGAAGGGTGGAGGAAAGGCTTCCTGTTCACCGTTTGGCTCCTGGTGGTCAGCTGTGCTCTCAGAGGTCAGAGGCTGGAGCGGAGCAGATGGCTGGGCAGTGTCCAACCGAAGAGAACCTCGCTTCCCGGTGTTCAGACGGCGTGGGCTGGAAATGAGCAGTTTCCTGGACCCCTCCAACCCTGTCAGCAAGTGAGAGAGAGACAACCCCTACCCATCTATTTGTCTTGAGCAATTAGGAGCTGGGAGTGCCCAGCAGGTTTCCTTAGCATGATAATAGGAAAAATTCTCCCAAAAGAGGAGGAAAAGTAAGGGAACAAACTCGAACCCCCAACGACTACCCTCTTGTGTTATTAACTGTAGTTGCAACTGGTGGGATTTTTGGTTCTTTTTTGAGGCCTGAGGATCTGCTGTTTCTGAGGTAATGCTGGCCTCTTGTGCCTATAACTGTAAATAACTGGGCACTGATTTTTCTTGGAAACAGTCACAGTTAAAAAATGAAAAGGTGGTGGAAGCTAGGGTGAGAATGCAGAAGGCTCAACCAAGCAAGGAAGCCCTTTTTTGGGTGGTTCCAGCTTGATCCCCCAGATTTCCTGAGGGATCAAGGGAAACTTGTATGGCTAGGATGGGGGAGTAGAGCAGGTGTACTTGGGAGGAATATACTCAAATTCAGTAGATAGTTATCTGGCTTTTGATTGGGAGCAACCTCTAATCGAAAGAGAACCTAGAGGACTAAGATCAATTCCTTGCTTTACATGTAGTGTGAACTAGTAATCCAAGATAGCATCCAGCCTGGGTCCTCCTACAGTGCCATTGGTGTAAAAGGAAGTGGTACTGCATACCTCAGAGGCAGATGCCTACCTGCACCAGGTGTACCCCACACACACAGCATCATATTCAGGAATCAATTCATGTGGAGTGTGAGATTGTGGAATTGATCTGTGGGAAGAGTCATTTGGTCCCTGAGGGCTGGCACGTTTTCGAGGACCACTAGGAGGAAGTGAAAGAACATTGCCAGCAGAGGTTTGGGAGAGGGAGATAAGAGAAATAAGGAGAAAAATCACAGTTTGCCAGCAAAGAGGTGCTTAAGAAGAGCCTTTTGGGATGTGTACTAACCCATTTGAAGGAAGTTGTGGGGACAGGAGGAATGGAGTGTAAAAGGGTTTTAATTAAATATTCTAATCAATGGTGGCCTCTGTATAAATTAGAAGATGGGGCAAACTGTCCATTAAATGGAACCACAAACTATAACACCGTGCTGAAGTTAGTATTATTTTTAAGGCAGGAAGGTATGGGAATGATAAGTTTAAAGGATAGTGAAGGAGGCAATCTTTCCCAATGAACTACAGCTGTACTGATTTCCAAGGAGTGGAAGCATCCTTGCCTGCCCAATGAGGTTGGGTGTTATAAAAGTGTGGGTTAGCTGTCTGTAAGTTACAGCTGCAGATGGAGTTGAAGCCTGAGAGCTAGAATCTGCTACAGTTTGAGATAGAGTCTGCTGGCTGTGCTGTGAGGAGGTGAGGGACTTGTGGTTGTGCAAGGGGCAGATAAGGTAAGAAGACATTGTGTGAGGGACAGACAAGGTTGGGTGGCTGGCTAAGGGACAGGTTTGAGTTAGCCAGTCATGGAGAAGGAAGAAGGAAATTTGCAGAGAGGAGGGAAGGAGTCAGTGCCTTGTGGAGTGGCCTGTAAGAAAAGGAGTGAGAGTTGCCTGAAAGAAGGCATGTAAAGTTTTTAATAAAAGACTGGTGTTGCCAGTTGTGTCCGTCTTGACATAATTGCTATGTAATGACGTGATGATTGGGATTTGGGCTGTAGGACAAGTTATGGCTGGAGAGTGATCAGCGGGGAAGCTGCCAGGTCCAGACCAGACTGTTTTTGACACCTAGAGGGATAGTTATCCAGGTAAGCCACTGAGAACAGACTGTTTTATCTGTACAAAAATCTTGGGGGGAAAAAAAAAGAAAAGGGTATTAAGACTGATTCAGTGTTAGATTTTAGTGTTAGAGCATGGAAAGAAGTTGAAGAAAGACTATGGGATGTGGTATTCAAAGGAGACAAGGCAACTGCAAATTTGGCTACTACCTGGAGACTGCTGTATGAGGTTCAGCTTGAAAATGTGACTGCCCCTTAATGTCACAGCCCAAGATGTCTCCTTAGACCTGAGATCACCTCTGTGGGACGTGCAGGTGGTCTGCACCCCAGCTCTTTCTGATTCCCGCCGATGAGAGACTGCAGGAGGGTGTTATTAGAGGTTTTCATGGTTGTTTATTGTTTCTTATCTCAGGAATGCTTTGTCCTGCTAACAGTGGTGTGCTCGCCAGACGTTCAAGGCAGAATCTGCCTGGTAGAGGCAGGACTTACCTTATATAGTCTAAATTACGTACTAGGTATTTACAAGTGACTCCCAATACAATACAATCTTGTAACATGTTCCAGCTCTGTTCCCATCCAATCTAAAAGTGCCAGCATGTCACCCAGCATGGATGACATGGAAAAGAAGGAGGAAAAGGTATCCACAGCCCAAATTCTCCATCTTGGCCACATGTCCCTTATCACAAACATTCTAGAAATCTTCTAATTCTACATTCTGACAGTCTAATTTGCACTCTATTTTTGCAGCTTGCATTTCTTCTCTCAATGTTGGTAAATTGTTCCAAGGAGCTAAATCCAGAGTCCTGAGACATCTGGGTCTCATTTGAGGGTCTTTGGGGACCCCACCATGGGGTTTTGAGCCTTCCAGGGAAGCCAGAGGAATACTCTGGACTCCCACACCATGGGACTGATTAAAAAACCAGAAAGCCTCCGGAGCCCTTTGTCTTCCTTCAACTGTATTCAAATCTCCAGGTCTTAAGCAGCTCATTGGAGTAATTTTGGAGTTTTCTTGAGGAAGAAGGCTTCAAAGGGCACCTCATGATCTTTTTTTAATCAATGAAATATTTTTTTTTACTTCAGAGTGCATATGACTGGATCATTTTCCAAGTGATCTTGATGCTGAATGTCTCTTTTAGAGGTCTGGATACACAGAAGGATGAACCCCTTGTAGGCTGACCCTGTTTTGATAACTTGCTTCTCACCCCCAACCTCACCATGTCTGACATCACCCACCTGGGACTGACATCCCTGTGCCCTGCATCACAGCCTGGGCCCTGAGCTCTGCAGCTGGGTGTCACAGCCCACTGCACCATGTCCCACCTGCTCTCCTCAGGACTCTGCCTGCACACAGGTCCAGGACAAATTGTCCTGTTGGTGAGGAAAGAATGGAAAAGCCTGCACAGGTCTCCTAAACAATAAACCCCACTAAAGAACACATGGTCAGTACAGGCTGCCTGAAATTATGTCAGCTTCCTACAAGGGACAGTGTGACTGGACATGATCTCTGTAAGCAGAATTCTCAGCGTTTTCCAGCTGAATTCTCTGTCCCTGTCTTTTCCCTGGATCTCTGTTGCAGAGGGAAGCTCCTGGTGCCATTCTCAATCTCTCTTTTGAATGCAGACATGTTCTCAGATGATTTGAGGATTTGCTCAATGGTTATACTTTTATCCTCATGGAACCAAGGAGATGCTTGTGACACAGCAGGGGCTCATGGAACCAAGGAGACAATTGTGACTTCAGTGCCTCACAGAAACAAGGCTCCATTGTGACACTGAGGGGAATTAAGGAATCAAGGAAGCCATTGTGACACAGCAAGGCCACAGGGAACCAATTGTCCATTGTGACAATGCAGATCTAATGAGACCATGGTGACACTGTGGAACCTCATGGATCCAAGGGGCCACTGTGACACTGAAGAACTTAATGGAACCCAGGGTCCAGTGTTGCATTGCAGCACCTCATTGGAACAAAGGAGCCGTTGTTGACAGCACAGAAACTCATGGAACCAAGGGGCTGTGGTGACACAGCAGGGCCACATGGAACCAAGGAGACCTGTGACATTTAGGAACCTCATGGCACCGAGGGTCCATTATGACACTGCAGAAACAGGGAGACCATTGTGACACAATGGAAGCTCATGGAACCAAGGGGCCATTGTGACATTCCAAGGCCTTGTTGAACCAGGGAAACCATTGTGACACTCCAAAACCACATGGTACTAAGTGTTTATTGTGATACAGCAGGGTCCTATGAAACCAATTGTCCATTATAACAATGTGGATCCCAGGAGATCATGGTGACACTAGGGAAGCTCTTGGAACCAATGTCCATTGTGACAAATCAAAGTCTCATGGAACCAAGGGGTCATTTTGACCCTGTGGGCCCCCATGGAACCAAATATTCATTATGACACTCCAGGGCTGCTTGTAACCAATTCTCCATTGTGATACTGCAGACCCAAGAGACTGCGGTGACACTGTGGCACTTCATGGAACCAAGGGGCTGTTGTGACACCCCAAGGCCTCGTGGAACCAAGGAGAGCATTGTGGCAGTGCAGAACCAAGGAGGCCATTTTGACAGTACAGACCCAAATGGAACTAAGGGGCTATTGTGAAACTGTAAAAGGGACATAATGGAGTCAAGGGCAGCACTGATACTGAAATGAGCTGGAGAGAAACTTTTGAACACAAGTTTGAGTATTTGAAAGCAGATATTCTTTACTACAGCATGGTGGTCACTCTGGTAATTCTTCATCCATTTGTGTGTACTGGGCAACAGGTGCACAGAGATTTATCACACACACTGATTACGTCTTCATTAGCTATCCCCCTTCCTTTGACTTTATTTGACATAATGGTACCCATTATCACAAATCCTTATGTGGTTCATTGGGGTGTCTCTTCAACATCTGGTATAGGTGGCTGTTCCTCAATCCCTGCTTTTGAATGATGGCAATCTCCTTGTTTTGCATAATTTCTGCTTTATCAGCAGTCTTTCAGAGCTGAGCTGGCATCCTGCTTGCATTTTGAATGACTTATGTTTGTCTGAGTGACATCTTTGATCTGTTTCTCCAAGGCTGTGCTCTTCTCTTCTACTGTCCTTGATAAGAGTAAATGTTCTCTTCTCCTGCCCTTGTCACAGTCTTCACCCCAAACGAGGCGTCTCTGCAACCTCCTCCAACGCATGGGCTTGAGGTGGGCAAGTGTTCCTGAGGGAACAGGGATGGGACAGCTGGGCTGGACTGACAAGGGGAATGTTCCATTCCTTGTCACACTGTGATCAGAATAAACTGAGAGATGTGGTGGGGGCACAAGGGAAATAGGGGATTGATTTATTTTTTAAAAGACATTTTTCTTTCAGAGTACCACCTTCACTTCTGCCCTTGGGTACTTAGACATTTTCCACTGTTAGGAGATTTGCTGGGGATTTGTTTGCTTCTGTTTGTGGTCTTTGCTTTTTGTAGTTGATTTGTGGGGTTTTTTTATTGTGGGTAGGTTTGCTTTTTTTTATATATATTTGGTCAGGTTTGGTTTTTTTTCCCTATTGACTTTCTTCTGATGCATAAGTTTTTTCTCCCTTTCCATGTTGCTTGGTTTGTACCTGATGGCAAGGCAAATCTACCCAACTCAGTCATCTTGCCCAATTATGTTTAGCAGTCATTATCAACTAGAAGAGTTTGGTTGCAGACTGCCTGCAACTTGGCAGCATACACAAAGGAATTCAAAGTGCATTTCATTCCATTGCAGAGATAATAGAAATTTTTCCCACTGGTGGTCAAGGGCTGGTCACTGAGGGATGTCACCAGGGAGTGGCTGCCAAGGGGACTCTGTGCCATGGATGACATTTGACCCTCATTATTCAGCCAAATTCCCACCCTGTGTTCCACTCCTGCAGCCCAGCTCTCTCCAATCTGGTTCTGAGGAGAGCACAGCAGACCATGTCCCAGGCCTGGCTTAAGTCTGGGCACACAAAATCCCCTTCTTTTCCCTCCATGGGGGTTCTGCAATCCCTGCCTTGTGCTGCCAGTGCCTGGAATGGCTGCAGGAGGATTTGTCACATGCCCTTCCCTGCTGAGCCTGACCAGTCTGTGACTGTCCCAGTGCCCCTCCCTGCCCTGTTTGCAGACTGTTTCCATGTCTGCCCTTTCCAAGTGCCCATGACCCTCTGTGATGGCTCTGGCCTTTCCAAGGAGTTTGAGAGAGGTCCCACAATGACTAACAGTGGCCAGCCTTGTCAACATACCTGACACCAAAGGCCTTTTCCACATTCCTCAGTTCCAGGTCAGTGCCCAGAACACAGCACAGCCCCATCCAGGTCCTTGGGGTGCTTCAGAAGGGAGGCACCTCTGATTTCTCCCCACACAGTCATTAAAGGCTTATCTGTGCAATCCATGGCTGGCCTGGACTTTTTTCCTGGAGCCTTCTTGCCCTGGATGTTTCATTGTGCAGTCCTAACCACAGCACAGTAAAGAATCCAGATGGTTTCCCAGAGTGAAGTGGCCTCAAGGCACTGTTTGTGCCACCAGAACTGTGACACCCCTGAGTGCTGATGATGGTGTTTGTGCTCACTTGGGTTCATCTCCCCCCAGACACACACAATGCACTGGTGAAAACTCAGTACAGAGCAAACATCGCCTGCTGGCCTGGTCACTTGGTGTCCCTCCATGCAGGGACAAACAGCCTCCTACAGGTGGAGCAGAGGCCAGTGCTGGGTATGGTGGTTGCAGGGGCTGGTGTGGGACAATTGCCCTGGGGCACCTTCCAAGGCTGTCCCCAGAACAGACACAGCCCAGGTCCTGCTCTGCTGCTCCCTCAGGTCCATCCCAGAAGCTCTGGCTGTGCCAGGACACTGCTGTATGTCCCCTGCACATTTCCCCTCTGCCCCAGGCACTGGGTTTTGCTTTGCCAAGGCATTCCTGGAGCACATTCCTGACAGCAGCTCTGGAGGAAAGCCAAGCCTTCCTGCCCTGCCCTCAGGAGATCCCTATGCTGGTGGAGCTGCTGTGCTGGAGCCCAGCTGTGTCCCAGCTGTGCCCATGGCCTATCCCTGCCTGTGCTCACAGCAGAGACACACAGCAGGACAGTGACCAAGTTGCCGGAGCACTGCAGCCTCACAGCCACAGAAGGGCTGGCAAGGAGAGGCTGGAGTTAGGAAGAGGAGATGTGGGAAGAGCAGGCACTGCCCTGCAGAGACAGAGAAGGGCTGAGGAAGAATCCAGGACACACAAGAGAGGGCATGCACTTACTTTTATTTAAATGCATGGGAAGAGACCTCTTGCACATCTTTGCCTTTTAAAGGAAAAGTACATATTAATGTAGAAATGCAAGGAGTAATTTAAAATATTTTGTACAAAACACAACAGTAGAAAAAGTTTTTTTTAAAAAAAAGGACAGACAAGAAAAAAAAAAAGGAAGAGATTGTAAAGAGTTGCATTCTAAAGGCTCTGCAGAAGAAAAGAGAGCATTTAATGCTTCTGATAATACAGAGTCATCAATTTTCTCAGGGCTCCATTGAACTCCTGGCTCCTCAGGCTATAGATGAGGGGATTCAGGGCTGGAGGCAACATTGAGTACAGAACAGACAGGGCCAGATCCAGAGATGGAGGGGGAGTTCAGGTGAGCAAATACTGCAGTGCTGGCAAACAGGGAGACCACGGCCAGGTGAGGGAGGCAGGTGGAAAAGGCTTTGTGCTGTCCCTGCTCAGAGGGGATCCTCAGCACAGCCCTGAAGATCTTCACACAGGAGAAAAGAATGAATACAAAACAGCCAAGTGATAAGGAAGTAGTAAAAGCAGAAGCCCCAAATTTCCTGAGGTAGGAGTGTGAACAGGAGAGCTTGAGGATCTGTGGGATTTCACAGAAGAACTGGCTCAGGGCATTGCCATGGCACAAGGGCAGGGAAAATGTATTGACTGTGTGCAGCAGTGAATAGAGAAAAGCACTGGCCCAGGCAGCTGCTGCCATGTGGGCACAAGCTCTGCTGTCCAGGAGGGTCCCGTAGTGCAGGGGTTTGCAGATGGACATATAGTGGTTGTAGCACATGATGGTCAGGAGACAGTACTCTGCTGAAATGAAAAAGGCAAGGAAAAACACCTGAGCAGCACATCCTGAGTAGGAGATGTTCCTGGTGTCCCAGAGGGAATTGTGCATGGCTTTGGGCACAGTGGTGCAGATGCAGCCCAGGTCAGTGAGGGCCAGGTTGAGCAGGAAGAAGAACATGGGGGTGTGCAGGTGGTGGACGCAGGCTACGGCGCTGATGATGAGGCCGTTGGCCAGGAGGGCAGCCAGGGAGATGCCCAGGAAGAGGCAGAAGTGCAGGAGCTGCAGCTGCCTCGTGTCTGCCAATGGCAGCAGGAGGAAGTGGCTGATGGAGATGCTCTTGGACATTTCTTCACTCTGGGCATTTTGGACTGTTGAAAGAAGACTTTGACAAGCTGGGGCAGATTTCCTTGAGTCAATCCTTTGAAATTAAATTAGGAATTGTCTGAGAGCTAGTGTTCTTCCTGTGGGATAGCTTCACAAAAATCTTCTCTTTTTGGATTTGACTTTCTGCTGCTGAGCTCCTGCCTCATCTTCAGCATTGCTCTCACCCTGAATACTGGGGAGCCCAGATGGAAAACAGGGCTCCTTGTGCTCCAGTGCTTTCAGACCTGATGTTGATACAAAGCTGCACTTTGCTGATAATACCTTCCTATAATTAAAGGTAATCACACGTAAAATATGGCAGAAAAATAAAGTTCTAGTTTCCAAGTCTATCTCTCTAAACCCTTCTATATTTCCCTAGGCACCTAAAGAGGGGGGTTATCCAGGGTTGCTCTGGCTCTCTGTTGCCTGCAGTTGTGCTTACTGGGACACGTTTCTCTCTATCCAAGCCTTGTGCCTGCCAGTGCTCCCAAAGCCCAGCCCAGCCCTGGAGACTCAGCTCTGCCCTGCACACCCCTCCCAGCACAGGGCACTGCCCAGGGACATCTCCCTGCCAGCAGGGCCCTAAGGGCAGCTCAGACAAACTGAGATGCTGCAAGCCAAGTTGCCGCTGCTTCTGCTGTAGACAGAGGAGGGTGAGGAGTATTGATGCTTGGTTAGAAAGCAATGGACATGGCTCAGCTGCGGCCTTATTAGCAGGCCCTGAAAATGGCTCGTCTGAGGATTCAGGGCAAGAATCTACCTGCTAAACTGCACGTATTAGCAAGGTCAGACTATAGCAGCCTATTCATAAAATTGATACTACTGCAGCTAGAGGATGTGCAAGAAGGAAGAGATGGTTAGTTTGTTGCTATATAGAGGATAGTTGCAGTAGGTTTGCTGCTAAAAAGCACGTATGCAGACATAGCTGAAAAAGTAGAAGGGGTGGTCATCTCATGCTTGCAAGAGGCAATAGTAGGAGAGGCGTATGTACCTAAAAGCAATGAAATTGTTCTCAATATGCTTAAGTCATTATATTTTTTATTATAAATATAGATGGTGCCTTCAACAAACCGAACTATGCTTTATCAATCACATTGATTTGTTGCATATTTTCCTCACCGAAGCTCCCCCACACTTATCTACTCCTTTCTCCAGAAAAAATTTTGCGGACTGGTGGGAATTGCTATAGACAAGGCTTTCAAACCAGTATGATTAGTCCCCAGTATGATTAGTCCAATGTCCCTGCTTAAATCCATGTATGCTTGTATTAGAAGGAGTGAGCTATTCTAACTCTCCTGCCCCCGCCCTTCTTTTTTTTAGTAGCTCTTTGGGCAAGTCCTGTATGCCATTCCAAGTCTTTGTTATCAAATGTGTGAAGTGATGTTGCTGCTGTAGCAGGACCTTGAGTTCAGTGGGAACAACTGCAGAGCACTGGGTGCCACAGCAGTGGGCACGGTGAGAAACGTGCCTCCACTGCCATGGCCATCCAGCCACGGGGAGAGCAGCTGCGGGGGCTGCCCCCATTCTGCTGACAGCAGTCTGCCCCCAACATGTGGACTGTGTGGCCATGATTTTGTCAGAATGTGGAAAATGCATTGTTTGAAGGTATTTTTATGTTGTCTAACATCACCTGACTGGAGCAGTTTGGTAGGCAGGCTGCCCTGTGGGCAGGGTCATGTCAGGGATGGGTGGCTGTCACTTGCACTGGCAGTGTCATTTTTCCAGGCAGGCTCTGATACAGCTGCAGGGGAAGGCACCAGCTGCTGAATCAGGCCCAGGGAGCAGCAGCAGCAGCAGCAGCAGCAGCAGCAGCAGCAGCAGCAGCAGCAGCACTAGCACATTGAGGAGACCCTCATCTTCAAAGAGCCCCTCACCCCCTTTGCTCCCCCATGGTAGCACAAGATGATTCCACTGCGGGTGCAGGGCTGCAGCAGACTGAAAACTCCTTCAGGCAGGGCTTGATGCAATCTCGTTCCTGCAGCTGTGCTGAGAGGATGTTGGCTGCAGCAGGGGTGTCCATGCCCAGGAATGCTGCTCGGCTCAGGGAGGCAGAATGTGTACAAAAGCTGCATTCAAAGCACTGATCGTGAACCCCCTGAGCCACTGGCAAGTGCAGCAGCTCTTCTTCATTCTGTGCAAGTGAGAACCCAGCCCTGGAGCCTGTCCCTGGGAAGAGGGAAACACTCTGAGTATTGTTCTGAATTTTCGGGGACAGTCTGAATGAGAATCGTTTTGAGGCTGGTGTTGCAGTGTTGGGTTTGGGTGTGTCTGCAGGAAAGAAAGCAGGAATAAACCCCTGCCACAATAAAGGACAACCTTTGCATGGCCAATTTCCACCCGACAGACACACTGATCATATTGGCCCACTAAATACTGGGGGCAGTGAATGAAGATTGAAAAGCTTCTTTGAGGAGGTAGGAGAGATGAGAATTGAAGAAATAATTTTGCTGATGCAGGAAAAGGGATCAGACCCACTGGTCCCTTGGCTCATGCTCAGTTCTGCCAAATCAAGTATGATTAGTTTTAACTGCTCTATTGGAGATTATTTCAGAAGAACCTGCTCTGTGCTATTTCCATTAAGAAAATTTTGAATTGTCAGGAAGCACCAAAATCAGAAATATTTTGAGGCAAATCCTGTTTATGTTGTGCTTCACTGTCTTTGCAATAAAGAAAGCAGGGAATAAACCCCTGAAGCAATGAAGCGGAGCAAAGGTGGAACATTTGGATGGTCTGTTTGTTTCCTAATGATATTGGCCAACTGAATCCGGGGGTCATATCCTGGGGGGTGCAAAGCTTCTTTTACTGCCAATGCCTGGTTGTGTCTCAGCACTTTATTTGTTGTGAGGAGAAATAAACAAAATCCCCAGCCAACAAGCTGCAGCCCAGAATTGAGTGGAAAGGACATAAATGAAGGCCTTAAAAAGAAACTTTGGAAAGCATCAACTTCCTAGACAGTGTCAAACCCTCAGGTCTGGCGGGGCCCAGGGCTGGCTGCCCTTGGGAAGGGAAAAGAAGGCAAAGGGATGGAGTTGGGGTGGGGGTTCTGTGGCCATGGAAACAAGAGAACCAGGGGTGAGCGCGTCACAAAGGGGCAGCCCCGCGCTGGGGCTGGGTAGGTTGTGGGTGACATGGACACAGCGGCTGGAGACGCAGCAGGAGACACGTCTGGCTCTGCTGTCTGTGCCCACTGCTGGTGATTGGAGTCACCCCACCTTGTTCTAGGGCTGGGGACCAGCTCCTGTCGCTGTCTATCACAGACAGTTCCCAAATTCAACCGAGATACTTCTGGGAGACACAAACACGGGTTCAAACATGGATTCCACTGGAAAAGGAAAGCCTACAGAAGGAAAAGGTGAGGATAGAAAGGAGTTGAAAGGCCTGACCAAAAAGGCGAAAAATCCCACGACTGTTCAGGGAACATTGGTCCATGGTGGTCAGTGCTAGCCCTGTGTCAGAGTTGGTGGCTGACAGCTACAGGTGATCCTGCAGGGACGCCCATGGCATCACAACATTCTGTCATTAGTTCACTCTGCTTTCTCCTTTTTGACAGTAGCCAAATCACTCATACTGTCAGCCAGGACAGGGACTGTGGCCACAGTTGAGCACAAATTGGACATGGTCAGGAGATGCAAGTCCTGTTTCTTTCTTAGCCATCAATGTTGGGTCTCACTACAGATACATTTCCTCTTCTTCCTCTGCTTGGTGATTGGGTCCAACACTGAGAATGATATTACGGTGCTATAAAAACACCAGCAAGGCCTGCCTGCTTGCTGAGAGCTCTTTGAGGTTTGCAGATATAGCAGTCACAGCTGTGTGGGTCTTTACTGGATAGTCACAAAAGGCCACCATCAAGAAGAAATCTTTCCTCCCCTCTTATCATTGAAGCTTTCCACCTTTCCCTTCAGACATGATAACCCAATAGTGTTCAGAAGAATTAAACAAAGGCTAGATCCATGAAAAATAAAACAAAAAAAATTTTCTCAAGAATTCAAAAGTCTCTCTAGATCTTCAACCACTGGACATGTGTATGGTATGATAAAGGAGGAGGGTCACCTAACTCACCTGTTCCCTTGTGAGCATGGCTCAGCCTTACAGAGAGGTAAGGTGGGAGCTGGGCCACTCTCTGGCAGGAGGAAGGGTCTTGTGCCAGCCTGGAGAGCCTGTGCACATTGCCAGGGAACAGTTCTGCCCTGCAGGTGCCCCCTGCCATGGGCTGTGCTGCTCCCAGTGCCCCAAGAAGCTGTAGGGCTGCTCAGCTGCGGGGCAGGGAGAGGAGCAGGAGGCTGCGTGTGCAGCTGAGCCACTGCTGGAAGCACAGGGCTCTGGGCTCCTTGCTGTCCCAGGGCAGCCCAGAGGCCAGGCTGCTGCCCTGGGAGCTCTGTTCAAGTGGGTCAGGGTGTGGCCCTGGCCTGCCTCAAGGGGCTGCTGGCAGGAACATGTTTCCCTGGGCAGCTATTTAGAAGTTTCCAGGAAATGTGTCCCATGGAATATGGAGCTTCAGATGCTTTGGTTTGGCATTGCAGCCTCTATTACCATTTGTATCTCCACTTTGCAGGTCTATCTCCCAACAGTGCTGTCAAGAATCTTTCCAGGTCACCTCCCTCTATTCTCCTTCCCTCCAAGCCATTGCCTCCCATCCAGAAGAGCTCTCCTTGCAGGCAGCCAAGCCCGATGTGCAGTGGAGAGGAAGAGAGAGGGAAAAATGGCATTGGCTACAAAAATATCAGTAGGAACAACTAGGAGCTGAGTTCTGAGGGAAAAGGGCGTGAGGTAAGGAGACCAAGCTAAGTCCTGTGTGATAGATTGTCACTTCATGCACTATAGTGATTCCTGGAGAGGCTGATCTGGAACAGACACTAGACAGAGTTAAAAGAATAAACTAGGTATTTATTTAGAGGCCTTAAAAGGATACACCTTGGGCAGTAGAAGAGCCTGGCCAAAGCTACACCCAGAATGGATGCAAGGTGGATCCTGCTCAAAAGTTTTTACACTTTTCTAAGTATTTGTCCATCAACATATTGGGGTTAATTGTCCAGTTACAGCTTCAGGTCACAAAGTTCCACCATCCTGGTCCACTTCCTTCACATTGCCATTGTTTATGCTTTTTGGATATCAGTTGTCCTTGATACTCAAACTGAAATAGTAATTTTGTTTAAAACTCCACTGTGGAGAGAACCTATTGACACTTAATATGAAGTTCGGAGTCCCACACCAAGTCAGCACAGAATCTGGGAAATGTGAAAGCTAAAATTTAAAGCATCAATAGGAAGGAGCCTGAGAGCTTATTCTGTGGTGTGAGCCCAGGGAAGCAACTGAGCCAAGGAAGAGCTCAGCTGAACACTGCACTTTATGCTGTCTTTGCAATGGGACTGTAGTGCAGACTTCACATCCTCAGCATGTACCAATTGCAGGAGAGGTCCTTCAATGGTTTCTGGGCTCTGAAGTGGCTCCTGCTCTGCCTTATTGCTGAGAAAACCCCAACAAGCAGTCAGAGCAGTTCAAGTTGTCCCTTCTGGCCAAGCAATCCTCCTACATTCAGCAACCTACGGGTATCTGTGAACCATGTCTATGTCTTGGTGGTGTTTTAAGTCAACTCTGTCTGCTTGGGAAGGAAAAAACTGTTTGCTGGAACAGTAAGGCAGTCCTGCAAAGTCAGTTCCAGGTTCTCTCAGCTTCTGAGTTGTACAGCCATGGCCTTCTGCACAGTTGTCTCTGATGTTATTTCTAAATTTCATCAGCTTCTGGGCAGCTGTGTGCCCTGGCATGGCTTTTTCCAGAGGGAAGGGATGGGAGGTGGCCATGGGGAGAGCAGCCCAGAGCCCAGCCACACGATTGCCTTTGCAGCAGGGCCAGCACCTGCAGTTGTTTTGGGTTTGCCGTGGGGTGCAGGAGGAGGCAGGTGAACAACAGCTTTGGTAAAGAGAATGTCCAATCAAATGTGTGTGTACTTGATGTTAGCCTTGATGAGAAAGTGCCCAATGTATCCCTGACAGGATCTGATCCTTTCACTGGAGTTTGAACAAGTCCTGATTTGGCACTTTAGCTGTGCCAGAAATAATGGGATGCTAAGCAAGGGCGTGCATCTGCTCCCAGTGCCTTCACTCCCCTTCCTGGCCATGGCATGGGGGCCCTGGAGAAACCTGGGCTGGCAGAGACCTTCCAGAGAGCAGCAGGGCAGAGAGCTCTGCTGAATTTCCTGGATGCCAGTGAGCCTGAGATGATGGAGGTGTGGGAGCTGGAGAGCAGCGAGCATCCCAAGAGCTCAGCAGCTTCTGGGCTGAAAGAGGGAAGGGCAGCAGCAGAAGGAATGAGGGGCTTGAGAAAAGCAGGTTTTGACATCCTGCAGAATGGCTTTGTGGGGATGTAGCTGGAGATGTGCAGTTGCTGTGAGGTGCCTAAGGGGCAGGGATGGAACAGTGATCTAAACCCATTCCCATACCATCCAAAGGCCAGTGGAGGCAGTGGCACCCCTGAACATACTGATGCCAAACATGTGGATTCCATATCTGGAGGTTCTTTCTGACCCCCAGGTGCTCTACAGGCACCTAACTCCCAGAGCTCTATAGGCTCCAGCTCTGAGCTCTTAGGCTCTTCCTTGTCGGGTAATCTTCTAAATAAGCAAAGCAGCTAATAGTTAAAAAGTTTATTTATTACAAAACACATCTTATTACAAAGCACATCAGTCTCAAAAGGCAATACCAAAAGCAATGGCAAGCAATGGCAAAAGCAGTAGCAATAAGCAAATGGCAAGAAGCCAGAATGGCTAACACCTCTCCCAATACATACTGTTATATAGCATTTTTCCAACAAGCTAAGATGCAAACTCAGACCACCACTCTTTAACCTATTAGAATTCTAGTTTCTTTGCTCACCAGGTTATGTATAACACTACGCATAGAATCTATCTAAGAAATGCAAAAAATATTCTTGCTATAACTCTATTATGTCTATGTCCTGTCAACAACTGTGGGCTTAGAGCCTCTACTGAAGATATCAGTGTTTTTGCAACCTTCAGCAGACCTTTTACTCACTAAAGACATCAGAACTCACTCTAAGAGTTATGCAATCCCTGCACTCTAACTTCTCTCTGAAGAATTCAGAGAGACCCCTAACTCACTGACTCCAACACACGGCCTTCCAGCATTTGCCAATCAGACTCATCCTCCCAGGTAACAGTGGCCTTCCCTATTTTGCCTGACCTGTCAGTGAAAGCAACAGAACCTTGCACTGGCACACAACTACTTTTGGGTCTCAAAGACGACTTAACTGTCTTTTCTACTTGCAGTAGCTTTTGGCTGGGCAGATGACAAGCAATCTGTCCTGTACAATCTTGCAATGCACTTTGCAAGGAGCACTATTAACAAAGCCTCCTTCAAAGAACTCCTGCTCCGCAGGAAATACAATCCTTGCAGGGTCAACTGTTATCAAGTGCACACATCATAGACAGCATTTGATTATCAGTCAGGGAACCAATTCCAACACCATCCTTGCTGTCTTTTGCAGCCAATGCGGCATAATAACCCACTCCAGAACATGCAAGGGATCAGACCATGTGTCATTCCGCTGGCCAGTGATACCTTGTCCAAGTTTAGGACAAATTTGGGGAAAAAGAGCTCCAAAGGGCCCCCCCCCCCCTTTTCTTTTTTACAATTCCTTCCTTCAATGAGCTCAGAAAGAATTGTTCTTGTGGTGAAAATGGAAAAAACTTTTTATTAACAAAAATACAAAAGAAACACTCCCCCAAGCCAAACCCAGATGAGACGAACCCAGCCGGTCCTCGCCGGGGAGAGCGGCAGAGCCTCCCAAGCCGACCTCCAGCAGCGGCCCCCGAAGTCCAGATCCTCGTCCTCCGGAGTCGGTGCAAAACCCTGGAGCAGGGAGAAGGGAGAGAGGGGGAGGGGCAGCCGGGAGCAGGCCCAAAGCAAGCCCAAGACAAGCTAAAGCGAGCCCAAGACAAGCAAAAGCAAACCCAAGACAAGCCAACACGGGGGCACAGACAAAACAGCTGGGGGAAAAGGGAAAAAAACGGCCAAAGCAGCCAGGGGAGGGGGTCACAGCTGAGCAGACGGCAGAGAGCAAGACACAGCCCACAACCAAAGCGCAGCAAGAGAGAGACAGCCGGAAAACACCAGCCTAGATAAAACCATCCGAGGGAGGGACCGGCAGCTGCACAGGGGACGCAAGGAGAGGAGCCAGTCCAAACATCAGCCCATAACATTCCACCCCTTATCCCACATCGTAATCATTGACACACGATTGGGATACACACTCACTAAACACGATATGAAAATTTCCTGACTTGCTTAAACCTTCAATACTTACACATTTCTTTCTATTCATAGAATCTAGTATACAATGGTGGCAACACTCAACAATAACATTTGTCTATACTTCATCCTATAGTCAGATCTCCCTGAGGTACACAGCAGGTTGTTCCATCCTTCTGCATTATCCACCAAGTACATCCTGGTCCTTGAGCAAAGGCAATCCCACGAATGGGTTTGCCTGTACTCGAGGCAGGATGAATCCATACTGTCTTTCCTAGCAACCCTCTAACATGGGCCACTGGGACTTTATCTCCATCTATCACATTAAGGCCTTCAGACTGGGCGGGACCTGCTCGGTTGGTGGAACCTCGAGTGTTGACTAACCAAGTGGCTTTTGCCAGGTGCTGCTCCCAATTTTTTAGAGATCCCCCACCCAATGCCTTTAAGGTGGTCTTCAACAATCCATTGTACCTCTCCACTTTACCTGCAGCCGGTGCATGGTAAGAGATATGGTACACCCACTCAATACCATGTTCCCTAGCCCATGTGTTGACAAGCTTATTTTTAAAATGCGTCCCATTGTCTGACTCAATTCTCTCAGGGGTACCATGCCTCCAAAGGACCTGCTTTTCCAGGCCCAGGATGGTGTTGCGGGCAGTAGCATGGGACACAGGGTAAGTCTCCAACCATCCAGTGGTGGCTTCCACCATGGTCAGCACATAACGTTTTCCCTGGCGGGTCTGAGGCAGTGTGATGTAATCAATCTGCCAGGCCTCCCCATACTTGTATTTGGACCACCGTCCACCATACCAGAGGGGTTTTACCCGCTTGGCCTGCTTGATGGCAGCGCAAGTGTCACAGTCATGAATGACTTGGGTAATGCTGTCCATGGTAAGATCCACCCCTCGGTCTCGTGCCCACTTATAGGTGGCATCCCTACCTGATGGCCTGAGGCATCATGGGCCCATCGAGCCAGGAACAACTCTCCCTTATGTTCCCAATCTAAGTCTATCTTTGAGACCTCTATCTGTGCAGCCTGATCTACCTGCTTGTTGTGCCTGTGTTCTTCATTAGCCCGACTCTTGGGAACATGGGCATCCACATGACGGACTTTCACGGGGAGCTTCTCCACCCGAGTGGCAATGTCTTTCCACTCATCAGCAGCCCAGATTGGTTTTCCTCTGCGTTGCCAGTCAGCCTTTTTCCACCTTTCCAGCCAACCCCACAGAGCATTGGCTACCATCCACGAATCAGTGTAAAGGTAGAGCTTTGGCCATTTCTCTCTCTCAGCAATGTCCAAGGCCAGCTGAACAGCTTTGAGTTCCGCAAGTTGACTCGATCCACCTTCTCCTTTGGTAGCTTGTGCAACCTGTCGTGTGGGCTCCATACGGCAGCTTTCCACTTCCAGTTCATCCCCACAATGTGGCAGGAACCGTCGGTGAAAAGGGCGTAGCGTGTTTCATCTGCTGGCAGCTGGTTGTACGGTGGAGCTTCTTCAGCCCGGGTCACTTGCTCCTGCTCCTCTTCATCAGAGAGACCAAAATCTTCATCTTCTGGCCAGTTTGTAATTATCTCTAAAATCCCAGGGCGATTCGGGTTACCAATATGGGCGCGCTGGGTGATGAGGGCAATCCACTTGCTCCATGTGGCGTCAGTGGCATGGTGAGTAGAGGGAACCTTTCCTTTGAACATCCACCCCAGCACTGGCAGTCGGGGTGCCAGGAGAAGTTGTGCTTCTGTGCCGATCACCTCTGAGGCAGCTTGAACTCCTTCATAGGCAGCCAAGATTTCCTTCTCTGTGGGAGTGTAGTTGGCTTCAGACCCTCTGTAGCTTCTGGTCCAGAATCCCAGGGGTCGGCCTCGGGTCTCACCAGGCACCTTCTGCCACAGGCTCCAAGACAAACCATGGCTCCCAGCTGCTGAGTAAAGTACGTTCTTCACATCTGGTCCCCTCCTGACTGGGCCAAGGGCTACTGCATGGGCAATCTCCTCTTTAATCTGAGCAAAGGCTTGCTGCTGTTCAGGGCCCCAGTGGAAATCTTTCTTCTTGCGGGTAATAAGGTAAAGAGGGCTCACAATCTGGCTGTACTCAGGAATGTGCATTCTCCAAAAACCGATGGCACCTAGAAAAGCTTGTGTCTCCTTTTTGTTAGTAGGTGGGGACATAGCTGTAATCTTGTTAATAACATCAGTAGGAATCTGATGCCGTCCATCTTGCCATTTCACTCCCAGGAACTGAATCTCCCGAGCAGGTCCTTTAACTTTACTCTTCTTGATGGCGAAGCCGGCTTCCAGGAGAATTTGAATAATTTTTTCTCCTTTCTCAAACACTTCCGCTGCTGTGTTTCCCCATACGATGATATCATCAATATATTGTAGATGTTCCGGAGCTTCACCCTTTTCCAGTGCAGCCTGGATCAGTCCATGACAGATGGTAGGACTGTGCTTCCACCCCTGGGGTAGTCGGTTCCAGGTGTACTGCACGCCCCTCCAGGTGAAAGCAAATTGAGGCCTGCATTCTGCTGCCAAAGGAATGGAGAAAAATGCATTTGCAATGTCAATGGTGGCATACCACCTTGCTGCCTTGGACTCCAGCTCATACTGGAGTTCCAGCATGTCCGGCACAGCAGCGCTCAGCGGTGGAGTCACTTCATTCAATGCCCGATAGTCCACAGTCAGTCTCCATTCCCCATCAGATTTACGCACAGGCCAAATGGGGCTGTTAAAGGGTGAGTGGGTTTTACTGACCACCCCTTTGCTCTCCAGCTCTCGGATCATCTTATGAATAGGAATCACGGCATCTCTCGTTGTTCTGTACTGCCGACGGTGCACTATTGAAGTGGCAATTGGTACTTGTTGTTCTTCTCCCTGCAGAAGTCCTACTGTAATTGGATTCTCAGATAGTCCAGGCAAGGTGTTCAATTGCCGGATGCGCTCTGCCATCACAGTTGCAATTCCAAATGCCCATCTTAGTCCCTTTGGGTCCTTAAAATATCCACTCCGAAGGTAATCTATACCCAAAATACATGGGGCCTCTGGACCAGTCACAATAAAATGTTTCTTCCAATTCTTTCCAGTTAAACTTACTTCCGCTTCCACCAGGGTGAAGTCCTGCGATCCACCTGTCACACCAGCAATTGAAACAGATTCTGCTCCTACGTGTCTTGATGGAAGTATCGTACACTGTGCACCTGTGTCCACTAAAGCTTTATATTTCCGTGGTTTCGAAGTGCCAGGCCATCGAATCCACACGGTCCAAAAAACACGGTTCTCCCTTGCCTCCCCCTGGCTAGAGGCAGGGCCCCTCTAAGCCTGTTTCTCCTTCTTTTCTGAGGCATACATCTTAGAAGTTCCCTCAAGAGGGTCAGACATGTCATTATCAGTATCACATTCGGCACTTTGGCTGCGAGAAACAGGAGCGGCTTTCCTTTTGGAAATTTTTTCTTCCTTCAAATTCCGCACTCGTTGTGCCAGAACAGCCGTAGGCTTCCCATCCCATCTTCTCATGTTCTCTCCAGAATCTCGCAAGAAGAACCACAACTCAGCTCGGGGAGTGTACCCTCTCTCCCAACTGGGGTAACGTCTGTGTTGGATATCAGGGTTTCTAATCTGTACAGCTGAAATTTGGAGGAGGTCCTCCTTAATCTCCTCCCTGAGTCTCCGATGATTTTTCTCTATTTTATCTTCTAAGTTTTGCAAGCGTGTTTCCACAGCTGCAATCCTAGCATGAGTCGGGCCATGTACTGCATCGGCATATGCATGAAGCTTCTTTGCCATATCGAGTACTGTCTCATACACCTCATCTCTCTTCATTATCGCTAGAGCAGACGCATACTCAGGTGGCCCAAGCCGCACGAGCTTTCTCCACATCACCGGTGTGCATGGTACCAGGTCTGGATTTCTAGTTGTTACATCATCCGAAAAAATAATTTCTGCTACTGCCATTTCCCTGAGGCGTTGGACCCCCTGCTCTATGGTTTTCCATCGGGCCTGCTGAACATATAAGTCATCTGCACACAGATATCTTTGTGCCACACTATCCAGGACCCGTTCCCAGAGACTTTGAGGGTTAGCCCCTCTCATCACGCCCTGGTCGATAACAGGATCATGAGACAGAGACCCCAAATGTCTCGCCTCAGAGCCATCCAAAACTGTGGCCTCACCTGCCGCATCCCAGAGACGAACCAGCCAGCTGATAATAGATTCATCAGGTCTCCGGGTGTAATCTTTTCTTAAACCACGAAGATCCTTCAGGGAAAAAGACTCATTATTGGTCTCTGCTCTCCCACCAGTTGTCTTGACTCCTAATTTTACATCAGGAGGTGTCGAGGGTCCCTCTCCAGCATCATCATCATCATCATCCTCCACCGGCCGATCGGTCTTCTTGGTGCATTTCCCACTTCTTGTACTGGTAGCCACAGCCATTGGTTAGGGCTTATTCTCCAGTTTAGTTGCTGGGTTTCGGCCTAGGGTGTTGGCAACAACCTGCGTAACTGGGATAGGAGACAATTTATCTCCCTGTTCCCTCTCCTCTGTCTCCTGCTCTATAGTGCCTAGCAGGGTGCGATATGCATGTGCTAGGGCCCAGCTCACTGTAATAATCCTTTTCTCTTTAGAACCATCCTGGCACTTCCCTTTTAAGTAGCTTGCAACCTCGATTGGATCCTTAATCTTTTCAGTTGGGAATTCCCAGATTATGGGGTCAGAAAATTCCTTTAAAATCTGGCCCATTTTCTCCCATTTGCCATTCCACTCAAGATTCCTCCTGCCGAGCTTGACTCCTAAATCAGGAGTCTTCCCAGCCCCTTTATAAATCTCAGCCTTCATTCTATATAGACTGTAAATGGTGCAACAAAGACTTACTAAATTAATTACCATAAAGATGATTTCCTTAATACTCAGGGAGATCTGAATGTTTTCTAATAAAGATGTAACCGATTCAGAGGAGAGGAAAGGAAATAAAGGCAGGAAATCTTCTTTGCCTGCTTCTCCTCTAATAAATAACACAAACCATGATTTATACATTCCTGAAGCAGATTCCAACATTCTCATAAATCTCCTGTAAGCCATTGCAACCAAGCCTAGCCCGATGAGCATTTTCGTCAATATTCCTTTCATACAAAAACTACGCATCAAAGACAACACCGGAGCTATCTCCGGATGAGTAAACAGACCCATTGACCACAAAGGCATCAAAACATCAAAGAAACCTAACGAGCTGACATACAAACAGGTCCCCACAACGAAAGACATTCTGGATTTAAGAAACTTAGCCATGCCGACAGCTGAAACCAACATAGTATTAGATAAAAGTTTTTTCCACTTTTTTCTGGTGCTGATAATCTGAAGGTCGTGAGTTCGATCCTCACACGGGGCACCAAAAAGTATGTCCAAGTTTAGGACAAATTTGGGGAAAAAGAGCTCCAAAGGGCCCCCCCCCCCCCCTTTTCTTTTTTACAATTCCTTCCTTCAATGAGCTCAGAAAGAATTGTTCTTGTGGTGAAAATGGAAAAAACTTTTTATTAACAAAAATACAAAAGAAACACTCCCCCAACCCAAACCCAGATGAGACGAACCCAGCTGGTCCTCGCCGGGGAGAGCGGCAGAGCCTCCCAAGCCGACCTCCAGCAGCGGCCCCCGAAGTCCAGATCCTCGTCCTCCGGAGTCGGTGCAAAACCCTGGAGCAGGGAGAAGGGAGAGAGGGGGAGGGGCAGCCGGGAGCAGGCCCAAAGCAAGCCCAAGACAAGCTAAAGCGAGCCCAAGACAAGCAAAAGCAAACCCAAGACAAGCCAGCACGGGGGCACAGACAAAACAGCTGGGGGAAAAGGGAAAAAAAACGGCCAAAGCAGCCAGGGGAGGGGGTCACAGCTGAGCAGACGGCAGAGAGCAAGACACAGCCCACAACCGAAGTGCAGCAAGAGAGAGACAGCCGGAAAACACCAGCCTAGATAAAACCATCCGAGGGAGGGACCGGCAGCTGCATGGGGGAAGCAAGGAGAGGAGCCAGTCCAAACATCAGCCCATAACATACCTGTAGGATGTAAATCCAGATTGGTGATAAACACAGTGATATCAATGGAAGGATCTACTTGGTATACCTGATAAGTAGAAAGGATCTGCTGCAGCCTGCTGCAATGTGTGGGGCTACAATGACAACCCTGTGGCAAAACTTTCAATTGATATCTCTGCCCTGGCTCAGAATTGTTCACTGCAGGTGCCGTAAAAACAAATTTTGGCCTATCTGCAGGACAAGGATATTGTGAAAAAGCAATCCTTCAAGTCAATGACCAAAATGTCCCATTCAGCAGGGAGCATGGTGGGCAAAGGCATACCAGGCTGCAATGCCCCCATGCTCTCCATCACTGCATTTGAACCAATTGACGATGGGCTATCAACTTAATTTTTGGTATGGACCACTAGTTCTGCCAAACAGGGGTATCAGTCAACCACCGTAAAGGCATCATAGGATAATTCCTGCCCTTCACCTCAATAACCCTGATCAGAAATTTGCCTCAATTCGCACTCCCCAGGTGTCCAAATCTCCGAATTCAATTTGAGGTGGGGTGGTGCCTGGTATCATCAGACTGCACAACATCTGTGGGTGCTGGTCAGAGATATTCATTGTGATGCATGAAAGGCAAGGAAAATACCTTTCAGCCAATTTAGTCAAAAGGATATGTTTATTTCACTGCTGGGCGGACATGCGGGATGTCTCCAAAAGGCATGAGTGCCCTCAGCAGTTTTTGGTCCTTTATTTATTCACAAAAATCATGCATATTCAAAAACACCTATACACATTTATTACCCGTCACCGCCCTTTCCCTGCTTTGTATTAAAATCAGCTGCATACTCATTGCAGATGCGTAGTATCCCCTTGGTTTTGGGGTGGTGGTCTTCAATTTGAGTCGGAGGGTTGTGAGAGATGAAGTAAAGATCGTCTCCCTTGCTCTAAACTCTTTACCTCTGTCTTGTTACCATGACTATCTGACTTGTTAGTCCCTTTATTCATTTATTGCCTTCAGTGTCAAAATTTATAATTGATGGGTTTCTTTTGGCTAACTCTAAGCATTTTCTAATGTAAATCAGTTTCACTTCTTGTTTCCATATGTATATTTTGCTGGTTCTGCATATTATATGACCAGACTTTGACAACTTCTAATCCCCCTGCTAGGATATATATGTTTAAGGGTTGCATTCCTAACCTCTAGCTCCTAAGTTTTTCAAGATATCTACCCCATAACTCATTCCCTAAACATGCAATTCTCAAAACTATAAAATAATAGTATGAATATTATGGCTCATTCCCCCCTTTTCTATAAAATTAGTAAGTTCTTTTACTAGTACCTAAGTCTTTTATCCACATACTGAGGCACAGTGTCTCCTAAAGCTGCACTGAATGCTCTCGTCAATGAAGTTAGAATTGCTACTCATTGCAATATCCTCCAATTCCAAATGAACATTTTAATAGAAATAATCATACTAATACCAACTAAAATTAATAGTACAATAATTGGATGAACCAATGTGTTGAGTATTCCAGTTCCTTAAGGTGACCATCCGAAGAGCGCATCCCACCAACGGTAAGAGGTGTCTACTTCCAATCTTTTGAAAGCTCTTCTTATGGTTTCTGTGTCGTGGTGTAGTGTGATCAGAGTCTTTCTCCCTTTGTTCTTAATTTCTTTGAGAATCTCTTTTAAGTCCTCATGCTTCAATAGCTGCTTGACTAAAGTCAAATTCATCCTGATAGGTACAGGCGATATTTCCTATACTGAAGTCAGACTTGCTTTTATATATTGGTGTGATATCACAGGTGCTTGATAAGAAAAGTCACAACCTTCAATTCTAACAAAGTTGCAAATACACAGATTGGACTGGGTTTCATTTATAGCTAATTCATCTACCTGAATTGTGGAGCATGGTGTTCTGAGACACACACAGTCCTGCCCTCTGAGCACAAGTAAGGTTGTCCGGTTGGCCAAGTGAACTTCAAAGTGGCAAATGCTTTTCTCTGTATCCAGACAGGTATCTTGGTCATTATTTATGTTTCCTTCACATATAAACCCCAATTGTTTCCTCAATGTACAAGACTCTATATTAATAGTCTTCCATTTCCCTTTGCCCTTCTGTGCCCATTTCCTGTGCTTAGAAGGGAATAGGAAGGCTCCTTCATGGTTCAATCCTAAGGCAATTATTGGATGTGTCAGATTCACTGATGCATTATGTATAGTTAGAACAAAGGCAGTTACCATACTTGTTACAGGATCATAAGTGAAATTAACTAGAACCCACCATGACTGGAGCTCTTTTTCTAAATCAGAAGCATTATCCCAAACTATTCTGTGAATCTTCGCCGGGAATGTGCCTTTACCATCTTCCCTAATAATTGAGGCAGCTATGGATTGCATCCATAATTGTGCTTGCACACATCCAAGGGCTAAGGACATGTTTTCAATAGCCGCTCCCATTGCATTCACTATTAGTCTGTGGTCTTGTTCTTCTATACTAATATACGAGGTAGCTGGTTGTACGGTGGAGCTTCTTCAGCCCGGGTCACTTGCGTCTGCTCCTCTTCATCAGCGAGACCAAAATCTTCATCTTCTGGCCAGTTCGTGATTATCTCCAAAATCCCAGGGCGATTCGGGTTACCAATACGGGCGCGCTGGGTGATGAGGGCAATCCACTTGCTCCATGTGGCGTCGGTGGCGTGGTGAGTAGAGGGAACCTTTCCTTTAAACATCCACCCCAGCACTGGCAGTCGAGGTGCCAGGAGAAGCTGTGCTTCTGTGCCAATCACCTCTGAGGCAGCTTGAACTCCCTCATAGGCAGCCAAGATTTCCTTCTCTGTGGGAGTATAGTTGGTTTCGGACCCTCTGTAGCTTCTGCTCCAGAATCCCAGGGGTCGGCCTCAGGTCTCACCAGGCATCTTCTGCCACAGGCTCCAAGACAAACTATGGCTCCCAGCTGCTGAGTAAAGTACGTTCTTCACATCTGGTCCCCTCCTAACTGGGTCAAAGGCTACTGCATGGGCAATCTCCTGTTTAATCTGAGCAAAGGCTTGCTGCTGTTCAGGGCCCCAGTGGAAATCGTTCTTCTTGCAGGTAATAAGGTAAAGAGGGCTCACAATCTGGCTGTACTCAGGTGGCCCAAGCTGCACAAGCCTTCTCCACATCACTGGTGTGCATGGTACCAGGTCTGGATTTCTAGTTGTTACATCATCCGAAAAAATAATTTCTGCTACTGCCATTTCCCTGAGGCGTTGAACCCCCTGCTCTATGGTTTTCCATCGGGTCTGCTGCACATATAAGTCATCTGCACACAGATATCTTTGTGCCACGCTATCCAGGACCCGTGCCCAAAGGCTTTGAGGGTTAGCTCCCCTTATCACACCTTGGTCGATAACAGGATCATGAGACAGAGACCCCAAATGTCTCACCTCAGAGCCATCCAAAACCGTGGCCTCCCCTGCTGCATCCCAGAGACGAACCAGCCAGCTAATAATAGATTCATCAGGTCTCCGGGTGTAATCTTTTCTTAAACCACGAAGATCCTTTAGGGAAAGGGATTCATTATTAGTCTCTGCTCTTCCATTAGTTGTTTTAACTCCTGATTTTACATCAGGAGGTGTTGAAGGTCCCTCTCCAGCATCATCATCATCATCATCTTTCACTAGCCTATCAGTCTTCTTGGTGCATTTCCCACTTCTTGTACTAGTAGCAACAGCCATTGGTTGGGGCTTATTCTCCAGTTTAGCTGCTGGGTTTTGGCCTAGGGGGTTGGCTGCAACTTGAGTCACTGGGATAGGGGATAATTTATCTCCCTGTTCCCTCTCCTCTGTCTCCTGCTCTATAGTGCCTAGCAGGGTGCGATATGCATGTGCCAGGGCCCAGCTCACTGCAATAATCCTTTTCTCTTTAGAACCATCCTGACACTTCCCCTTTAAGTACCTTGCAACCTCAATCGGATTTTGAATCTGTTCTGATGGGAATTCCCAAATTATGGGGTCAGAAAACTCCTTTAAAATCTGGCCCATTTTCTCCCATTTGCCATTCCACTCAAGATTCCTCCTGCCCAGCTTGACTCCCAAATCAGGAGTCCTCCCAGCCTCTTTAGAAATCTCGGCCTTAATTTTGTATAAACTGCAAATGGTGCAACAAAGACTTAACAAATTAACTGCCAAAAAGATAATGTCCTTAATATTCAGGGAGGTCTGAATATTTTCTAATACAGATGTAACTAATTCACAGGAGAGGAAAGGAAATAAAGGCAGAAAATCCTCTTTTCCTGCTTCTCCTCTAATAAATAACACAAGCCATGATTTATATATTCCTGAAGCCGATTCTAACATTCTTATAAATCTCTTATATGCCATTATCACCAAGCCTAGCCCGATGAGTATTTTGGTTAATACCCCTTTAATACAAAAACTTCGTATTAAAGAGAGCACCGGAGCTATCTCTGGATAAGTAAACAAGCCCAACGACCACAACAGTATTAACACTTCAAAGAAACTTAATAACCACCCATACAGGCAGGCTCCCACAACAAAAGACATTCTGGATTCAATAGACATACCAATACCAACAGTTGAAAACAAAATATTATTAGAATAAAGTTTTTTCCACTTCTTCTGGTTTCCCTGTACGGGCCACCAAAATAATTTATCCAAGTTTGGGACAAATTTTAGGAAAGAAAAGACCTCCAAAGGGTCCCCTCCCCCCTTACAATTCCTTCCTTCACTAAGCTCGGAAAGAATTTTCTTCAGGGGAAAGTGGAAAAAACTTTTTATTAACAAAATACAAAAGAAACACTTCCCAGCACAGACCCAGATGAGATGAACTCGGCAGATCTTCACCGGGAAGGGCAGCAGAGCTTCTTTGGCAGACTTCCAGAGGTGGTCTCCGAAGTTCAGATCCGTGTCCTCTGGAGCCGGTGCAAATCTTAGGGATGGGGGGGCGAAAGGGAGAGGGGCAGTTTAGGCAGCCGGGGGGGGGAAAGCAACTGAGCAGCTGAGAGGAGGGGGGCAGGGGGGCAGCAGAAGCAGCAGCAAGCAGCAGCCAAAGCAGCGAGCAGCGGAAGCAGCGGCAAAAAGCCCCAAAAGCCGAAAAACACCCAGCTAGATAAAACAGCCCGGGGGAGGGGCCGGCAGCTCCATGGTGGGGGGAAGGGAGAGGAGCTAGTCAAAACATAACCCATAACAGAGTCCATAGTGTTCAAGATTCCCAATCCTGTCCCTAGTATCCCATTAAGATCTCTTTTCTGCCTGAGCATATCAGGAGCATGTTTCTGTAACCAAGTGGTCCGATCCATAATGGAAGTGGTAAGGATTGGGGTACATTCTTATTGTATAGCAGAAACATTTACTTGTATTTCCATTTCTACTCGCTTCAGGGACCACTCTGGATTCAGTAATCATCTTTGGGTCCCTACTCTCTTAATAGCACGAGGTCCAATTTTGGTAATTATTGGCTGAATTGTTCTCCTTGAGGTAGTTTGGGTTCGAGTGACTGTGGTTTCTTCCGGTCTCTGGGTCAGTGGATTTTCTGCAGTCTCATCTATTTGGGGTTCAACACCATCCAGAGTAATATTGTAATCTAATCTACACCCCTTAACTGCACACCTTCAATTTTAAGTCTAAACTCAGGACAGGTAGACAAACAGGTCTCACAACATCCAGAATCAATTCCAATTCATTCATAGGATTCTGGTGATACTTATGAAATCCAGCCTGAACAAACTCTTATTCACAACCCCAAACCTTTCTCTCTTCCCCGACATTTGCATTAGTAACCTTCATCATTTGGGATAACGTCCTACGGGAGTAAGTGTCATAAGCTCTTCCATGGCAAAAAAATCTCCCAGTTGTACTATATATGTGGTGTTGCATTAACATTGGTCATAGTTATGGCCATAATCATGAGAAATACAGTTCTCCAGGCTAACATTTCTATCCCAAATCTATTCATCTTTCTCAAGTAAATTTCAAATTCAGTTCATTATCACCCAGTGTTGCTTTCCAAGGAGCTTCTGGAGCCTTCTTTACTTGCATATGATGAATCCAAGCCTTCTGTTCCTTAATCTTGATTGCAGTATTAGTGGTGAGAAGCACCTGTAACGCTTCTTCCCACTGAGGCTCCAGAGTCTTTTCTGTAAAAGACTTAACATACACATAATCTCCAGGTTGTGTGTCATGTCCTGGACCATCTAGTTCTCTGCTCCGAGCTCCAGCCACATGCTTCTCAATTTCTCTGAGTTGTTTGTTCAGGGCCACCATATACCTGTGTAGGGTTTCTTCCCCTACTTTGGCCAGTGTTCCCTGTTGTACCCCATATGGCCTTCCATAGAGAATCTCAAAAGGACTCAGTTTCTCTTTTGCCCTCAGTTTAGTCCGAATCCACAACAATGCTAATGGAAGAGCCTGGGGCCAAGGTAATTGAGCTTCTAGTCCTCATCTTGCAATTTGCTGTTTAATCAAATGATTCACTTTTTCCACCTGGCCACTTGAGTGAAGGTGATAGGGGGTGTGAAGTTCCCAATCTATACCGAACAGGTGGCTAATTCACTTTGAAATGAAATGAAATGTGGCCCTCTGTCTGAGGATAGTGTGGCTGGAACCCCAAAGCGTGGTATCATTTCTTGTAACGGTACTTTGGTGACTTCTAGTGCTTTGGCAGTTCTGGTAGGAAAGGCTTCTGGCCACCCTGAGAAGGTGTCTATTCACACCTGTAAGTATCAGTACACCCCTTTCCTTGGAAGTGAGCTTCCCCATCCCTGTCCTTTGGGATTTTAAAATTCAGACCACATCAAGCCTTGAACCACTTGGTGTGGGGCTGTTTCTTACAGATTGGGCTGCTGAATTGCTGAGGTCTCTTCTGAGGCAGGAGAAGAAACATTGCCCTTCACTTCTACCATGTGTTACCATTATACTCTTCCCCTCTGTGTTACAATTATACTGTCTATTGTTTCATGTCCCTCTTCATTTGGGTATTTCCACCTCTCCTGTTTAAATGGCCATGTCTAAGGACATCTCTTCACTAGACCAGCTGGTTCTATGGCCTTCCCATTCTTCCCAGATATCCTCTTCCAGTTCTTCTCTAATCATTCCACATCAGTCAACATCTTAATTGTGTTCATATCTATCACAGACTCACCCTTTCTAATGTCTTTGTTTAAAACCATTTCTGTAATGAAATCCCTTGTGCATGGTTATGCTCATGTTTCTGGCAATAGCTCTGTTTCTGGCCACCTGCACCCCAAATTGCTTTTTCTCCTAAGTTCTTAAGAATAGAAAATTAGGTATATTATAAAAGAAATTATTTACTGAATGGCCTTAGGATTAACAGACAAGAGACCTTAAATGGTGTTCGGGGTTGAGTGTTTTTCTGTTACTGTGTCAATTGAAAGAATTTTTCCCATTATCATGCCAATGGAGCTGGCCGGGCTACACCCAGGGTCCCTGATGGGTCCAGAAAAAAGGGGGTGGGTGGGGACGGCCCCGGAGGGGCCTCTGAGGCTTCCGGGAGGGCACTCACGTTTCCGGCGAGCTGGGAGGAGGACGCCTGGGATCGTTCAGCCACGCGGCCGAGCACAGCATAGCCAGACCCTCTGCGATCACCTGCCCTGCATCTGCCCCGTTTCCAGCCTCCTGCCTCTGCAGACACAGCTGATCACCCAGACACACACGGTGAGCAAGGAGCCGCCGCTCCAGCCCGTTCCCGCCCGAGACCGGCATGGCCGCTGCTGCCCCTCCCCCCTCTCTCCTGCCTTCATCCCCATCTGCCCTCTGGCAAATCCAGGCTCTGGACTAAGCACAGAGACAGCGTGCTTGCATCTAAAGGGACTGACACCGAGTTATCTATTTCGTTCTGTTAGCAATTTTAACTGTTATTGTTTTCTGTTTGTATAGTTAGATATATTAGTAAAAGAGCTGTTATTCCCACCCCCCCTTATCTCTGCCTCAGAGTCCTTGATTCAAACAATCATAATACTTGGGGGAGTGGAGTGGAACCAAAGTCTCTATTCCAAAGGGAAACTTCTGCCCTTACTGGCAGACACCTGTCCTTTCAAACCAGGACAGATTTTGGCGCCCAACATGGGGCAGAGGACACTGAGTTGAGAGTTAAGACAGGAATAACAGCTCTCTTAAGTGGCAATATGTTGTCTGGTTTAATCTGGTTTGTGTTCCATGTGGTCACAGCCATCTCCCTCCCATTTGTAAGCCCTTTTTTGAATTTGGGCCCCCTCACCAAGGTTGCTGTGGCTATTGTCCGATTGGTTTGGTGGATTGATTATGTCAGGAATTCATGGGTTTTTAATTTTTTCTGGGAAGCGGTTGCATGGATCCGGAGCTATCGTACTCTAACTGCGTGTTTCTGGGGCTATTTCAGTAATGGTACTTACTGTGAGATAACGAGTGCAAGGGAAATTTTCTCCCAACCCATCACCCAGTTTTTTGAGGCTACCCCACTGGTTCTCAAGGATTTCAGATCTGTTTTAATTGCCAGTGTTATTATACAGTGGCTGGTGTTGCTGGTAGGCTTGTTCTACTTAGCATTCAGAAACAAGGGAATAGTGGCTTGGACAAAAACTCTGATACCTGCCCCAGGGACTAGGGATATTGCCCCAGAACCTGCCTCTGCCGCAGGGACTAGGGATGCTGCCCCAGAACCTGCCTCTGCCCCAGAGACTAGGGATGTTGCCCCAGAACCTGCCCCAGGGACTAGGGATGTTGCCCCAGAGCCTGCCCCAGGGACTAGGGATGCTGCCCCAGAGTCTGCCCCTGAGACTAGGGATGCTGCCCCAGAACCTGCCCCTGAGACTAGGGATGCTGCCCCAGAACCTGCCTCTGCCCCAGGGGCTAAGGATGATGCCCCAGAGCCTGATGCTGCCCCACAGCCCACCGCAGAAATGAGCCACCCAGAGTGGGTGGGGGCTCTAGTGAAGGATATAGGTCAAATGTTGAAGGAGCAAAGCCAGATGTTGAAGGAACATAGCCAGATGTTTAAGGAGCACAGCCAGATGATGAAGGAGCATTTTTCTCCAGCTGGTGAGAAACTCTGCCCTAAAGAGGGAGAGTCAGATGGGGCTGCAGTGGAATCCGTAGATGTTGTATCTGTCCAGGTTCCATCTGGATCACAGGAGCAGCCACAGCCAGCAGCAGTTGCTCCTGTGGAAACAAGGAAATCTAAGATTAAAACGAGGCACTTAGATAATGGGGATCAGCAAGGAGGGTCCTCACAACCAGCAAGGGAGCCAGAGGTTGAGATTGTCACCGAGTCCCTCTCATACGATAGTCTCCGTAACCTGCGTAAAGACATTGCTCGGCGGGGCCGTGAGCCTTTCACAACTTGGTTACTCCGGGTCTGGGACCTTACGGGAACAGGTGTACAACTGGATGGAACTGAGGCCAGGAATTTGGGATCCTTGGCCCAGGATTCAGGTGTGGACCAGATATTCGTAAGGGAGCAAGGCCTCCTTTCCCTCTGGGACCGGCTTTTAATGAGTGTGAGAGAGAAGTTTGTACACAGAGAGAGAATGCAGGAGCACCACCGTAGGATGCGCTGGAAGGCCCTTGAGGAAGGGATCCAGCAGCTGAGAGAGACAGCAGTATTAGAGGTACTCTTTGGGAGGGATGGACAACATGACAATGACCCTGACAAGGTCAAGTGCACAGGGCAGATGTTATGGAATCTGGCAACCTTGGGTCCATCTCAATATACCACCTACATAGCAATGATTAATGCCGATAACAGTCCAGAGACAGTGTGTTCTGTTGCCAACAAACTCAGAAATTTTGAGAGCATGATGAATGGCCCAATGCAGGCTAATGTCTCTGCCGTGGCCAGGGACCTCCAACAGGTCGAAGATAGGATGAGGGATATGAGGGAGGAGATGATGGAGGAGATGAGGGAGGTGAGGGAGGAGGTGAGGAAGATCAGCGTAGCAGCAGTACGAGTCACAGGCCCCCAAGTCAGAGCTTCACGTCTCCCAGCAAGGGAGAGAGGGTACACCTCATGAGCTGACCTGTGGTTTTTCCTGCGAGACCATGGGGAAGACATGGGAAAATGGGATGGGAAACCCACTTCTGTCCTGGCAGCACGGGTGCGTCAGCTCAGGGAGGGAAATGCTAACCGAGGGAGCCGCACTAAAATGAAGGTAGCCTCAACCTCCCACAAGCAAGGTGCAGGGTATTACAGCAAGGAGGATGTTCTGTCAGATCCCCTGGAAGGAACCTCCACTATGTATGCCCAGAAAAGAAATAATAACCAGGGCTAGAGGGGCCCTGCCTCTAGCCAGGGAGAGGCATGGGATGACAGGATCTATTGGATAGTGTGGGTGTGATGGCCTGGCACGTCAAAGCCGCAGAAACATAAAGTGTTAGTTGATACTGGTTCATAATGCACCCTGATACCATCAGAACATGTGGGGAAGGTACCTGTTTCCATTGTTGGGGTGACGGGGGGATCACAGGAATTCACTTTGCTGGAAGCTGAGATTAGCCTGACAGGGAAGGAGTGGCAGAAACATCCAATTGTAACTGGCCCAGGGGCACCGTGCATTCTAGGCATAGACTTCCTCAGGAACAGCTACTACAAAGACCCAAAGGGGTTCAGGTGGGCTTTTGGAATAGCTACTGTAGAGACAGAGATCATTAAGCAGTTGAACACCTTGCCTGGACTGTCAGAAAACCCCTCTGCAGTAGGACTCCTGAAAGTGACAGAGCAGCAGGTGCCATTGCCACCATGACAGTGCACCGCCGGCAGTACCGGACAAATCGAGATGCTGTGATCCCCATCCACAAAATGATCCGTGATCTAGAGAGCCAAGGGGTGGTCAGCAAGAGCCACTCACCCTTCAACAGTCCTATCTGGCCTGTGCAGAAATCTGATGGGGAATGGAGACTGACTGTGGACTATCGGGCATTGAATGAAGTGACTCCACCGCTGAGCGCTGCCGTGCCGGACATGCTGGAACTCCAGTACGAGCTGGAGTCCAAGGCAGCAAGGTGGTATGCCACCATTGACATTGCAAATGCATTCTTCTCCATTCCTTTGGCAGCAGAGTGCAGGCCTCAGTTTGCTTTCACCTGGAGGGGCGTGCAGTACACCTGGAACCGACTGCCCCAGGGGTGGAAGCATAGCCCCACCATCTGCCACGGACTGATCCAGGCTGCACTGGAAAAGGGTGAGGCTCCAGAACATTTGCAGTACATCGATGACATCATTGTGTGGGGGAACACAGCAATGGAGGTGTTTGAGAAAGGAGAGAAGATCATCCAGATTTTACTGGGAGCCGGTTTCGCCATTAAAAAGAGCAAAGTCAAAGGACCTACCCGAGAGATCCAGTTCCTGGGAGTGAAGTGGCAGGATGGACGGCACCAGATCCCCACTGAAGTCATCAATAAGATCACTGCAATGTCCCCACCAACAAGCAAGAAGGAGACACAAGCTTTTCTAGGTGCTATCGGCTTTTGGAGAATGCACGTCCCTGAGTACAGCCAGATTGTGAGCCCTCTCTACCAGGTCACTCGCAAGAAGAACGATTTCCATTGGGGCCCTGAACAACAGCAAGCTTTTGTCCAGATCAAACAGGAAATCGCTCATGCAGTGGCCCTTGGCCCAGTCAGGACAGGACCAGAGGTAAAGAATGTGCTCTACTCTGCAGCTGGGAACCATGGTCTGTCCTGGAGCCTTTGGCAGAAGGTGCCTGGTGAGACCCGAGGCCGACCCCTGGGATTCTGGAGCAGAAGCTACAAAGGATCTGAAGCCAACTACACTCCCACAGAGAAGGAAATCTTGGCTGCCTATGAGGGAGTTCAAGCTGCCTCAGAGGTGATTGGCACAGAAGCACAATTTCTCCTGGCACCCCGACTGCCAGTGCTGGGGTGGATGTTCAAAGGAAAGGTTCCCTCTACTCACCACGCCACCGACGCCACATGGAGCAAGTGGATTGCCCTCATCACGCAGCGCGCCCGTATTGGTAACCCGAATCGCCCTGGGATTTTGGAGATAATTACGAACTGGCCAGAAGGTGAAGATTTTGGTCTCGCTGATGAAGAGGAGCAGAAGCAAGTGACCCGGGCTGAAGAAGTTCCACCGTACAACCAGCTGCCAGCAGATGAAACACGCTACGCCCTTTTCACCGACGATTTCTGCCGCATTGTGGGGATGAACTGGAAGTGGAAAGCTGCCATATGGAGCCCCACACAACAGGTTGCACAAGCTACCGAAGGAGAAGGTGGATCGAGTCAACTTGCTGAACTCAAAGCTGTTCAGCTGGCCTTGGACATTGCTGAGAGAGAGAAATGGCCAAAGCTCTACCTTTACACTGATTCGTGGATGGTAGCCAATGCTCTGTGGGGTTGGCTGGAAAGGTGGAAAAAGGCTGACTGGCAATGTAGAGGAAAACCAATCTGGGCTGCTGATGAGTGGAAAGACATTGCCACTCGGGTAGAGAAGCTCCCCGTGAAAGTCCGTCATGTGGATGCCCATGTTCCCAAGAGTCGGGCTAATGAAGAACACAGGCACAACAAGCAGGTAGATCAGGCTGCACAGATAGAGGTCTCAAAGATAGACTTAGATTGGGAACACAAGGGGGAACTGTTCCTGGCTCGATGGGCCCACAATGCCTCAGGCCATCAGGGCAGAGACGCCACCTATAAGTGGGCACGAGACCGAGGGTTGGATCTAACCATGGACAGCATCTCTCAGGTTATTCATGACTGTAACACGTGCGCTGCCATCAAACAGGCCAAGCGGGTGAAGCCCCTCTGGTATGGGGGGCGATGGTCCAAATATAAGTATGGAGAGGCCTGGCAGATTGACTATATCACACTGCCTCAGACCCGTCAGGGCAAGCGCTACGTGCTGACCATGGTGGAAGCCACCACCGGATGGTTGGAGACCTACGCTGTGCCCCACGCCACTGCTCGGAGCACCATCCTGGGCCTGGAAAAACGAGTCCTCTGGAGGCATGGTACCCCTGAAAGAATTGAGTCAGACAATGGGACTCATTTCAAAAATAGCCTTATAAACACCTGGGCTAAAGAACATGGCATTGAGTGGGTGTACCATATTCCCGCCCATGCACCAGCGGCTGGGAAAATCGAACGGTGCAATGGTCTGCTTAAAACCACCTTAAAGGCACTGGGTGGGGGGACTTTCAAGAACTGGGAGATCAATCTACCAAAGGCCACATGGTTAGTGAATACCTGAGGTTCCACTAACCGAGCAGGCCCTGCCCAGTCAGAGCCCTTGGGAGCAGCAGATGGAGATAAGGTTCCAGTGGTACACCTGAGAGGCATATTAGGGAAAACTGTCTAGGTGAACTCTGCTTCCAGCAAAGACAATCCTGTTCGTGGGGTGGTTTTCACTCAAGGACCAGGTTGCACTTGGTGGGTGATGCAAAAGGATGGAGAGACCCGATGCATACCCCAAGGGGACCTTGTTCTAGGGTGAACTATATATGATACTTCGCCCGTAACTACACGTATGTATATAATTTAAAGATTTCAATATGATGTAGCATGATGGCATGGAAAAATTCGGGGTGGATAATGTTCGGGGTTGAGTGTTTTTCTGTTACTGTGTCAATTGAAAGAATTTTTCCCATTATCATGCCAATGGAGCTGGCCGGGCTACACCCAGGGTCCCTGATGGGTCCAGACAAAAGGGGGTGGGTGGGGACGGCCCCGGAGGGGCCTCTGAGGCTTCCGGGAGGGCACTCGCGTTTCCGGCGAGCTGGGAGGAAGACGCCCGGGATCATTCAGCCACGCGGCCGAGCACAGCATAGCCAGACCCTCTGCGATCACCTGCCCTGCATCTGCCCCGTTCCAGCCTCCTGCCTCTGCGGACACAGCTGATCCCCCGGACACACACGGTGAGCAAGGAGCCGCCGCTCCAGCCCGTTCCCGCCCGAGACCGGCGTGGCTGCTGCTGCCCCTCCCCCCTCCCTCCTGCCTTCATTCCCGTCTGCCCTCTGGCAAATCCGGGCTCTGGACTAAGCACAGAGACAGCGTGCTTGCATCTAAAGGGACTGACACCGAGTTATCTATTTTGTTTCGTTAGCAATTTTAACTGTTATTGTTTTCTGTTTGTATAGTTAGATATATTAGTAAAAGAGCTGTTATTCCCACCCCCCCTTATCTCTGCCTCAGAGTCCTTGATTCAAACAATCATAATACTTGGGGGAGGGGAGTGGAACCAAAGTCTCTATTCCAAAGGGAAACTTCTGCCCTTACTGGCAGACACCTGTCCTTTCAAACCAGGACAAATGGACTCCTTACTGCACAGGAAAAATTAAAGAAGTACAGATACATAAAAATACAGTGCACAATGAAGATTCCTATATTACAGCTAGTGAAGAAATTGCAAAGATCAGGAGTCAATGTCACTTGCCACCAAAATGATGAGGGAGTACACATGGAGCCCTTTCACTCAACTTCCAGAAAAGGAACCACAAAAAATGCATCCAGACTTGGGGGATAAGGCCTAACTGTTTGCAGAGACTATTCAGAAGACTTCTGCTTTGTGAGAGTTTTGTGCAACATTTATAGTTAATAAAATGAATGTGTGTCTCTCAGGAATTCAAGGCTTATCTCCCTTCAGTCTGCTCTCGAGGCAAGATGTTCATGGTCAGCTGGGAATTCCACCTCCCTGGCACCAGAGAGAACTCAGGACAAGATAGATGTCCAGCCTGGGTTATCTCAGCAATTCCTGAGAGGGAGAAGATGCCCTGAATTATGGCACCAGCTGATGGACAGAACAGATGAGCTCTGCTGTGCCACAGGAGAAATCCTGCTGCAGGAACCTCATGGAACCAAGGGTGTGTTGTGACATTGTGATGCCTCATGGAACCGAGGAGACCATGGTGACACCAATGAACCTCGTGGAACCAAGGGGCATTTGTGACAATTTGGAACTACAGAGATCATTGCTGAGTACAGAATCTCATGAACCAAAAGTCCATTGTGACAGATCAAGGTCTCACAGAACCACAAAGAGCACTGTGACATGGTGGGGCCTCATGGACGCAAATCTCCACTGTGACAGTTCAGAACCTCATGGAACCAAGGGGCCTTTGTGACACTGCAAGGCCTCAGGGAACCAAGGAGTGCAAAGGTCTCAAATATTCCTTACAGGGTTCTGCCTTGGGGAAGGGGAGCCTCCTTGGTGGCACCTTGGGCTGGCACATACCTGAAGAGTGTGTCTGTTTTCAGTGGCAAAATTTGGAGTTTTAGATTGCTTAAAAAAAAAAAAGAAAAAAGAAAAAAAGAAAGTCCCACTTTACCTGGGTGCCACCAGTTCTCAGAGACTCAGTGCAGAAAGGAAAAAGTAAATAACTTTAAGAGACTGAAGCACCTAGAGGCATTGAGCCATCGGTCATTGAGCCCCACTGAGTGCTGTTACTGAGAAAGGCTCTCAAGTGACTAATTAAAGCAGATAACTGGAGGCCATGATTATACAAAGCTCGCAGAGACTCCAAGGCAAAAGCAAACCCCAAAGTCCTTGGAAAAACCTGCAGAGCTTGGAAGCATGAAGGAGCCCCCAGGGCCATTCCTGACCAAGGCTCCCCAGGGACTGGTCCCAGCAGATCCCTGAGGCCACTGGGATGTGGGGGGATGCTGAGGGCAGGACAAGGGGTGACAGTGCCCAGCCTTGCTGGAGCTGTGCCAGGAGGCCCCAGTGGTTCAGGAAAAGGTGTCTCCTCCCAGCCCTTGGTGGCACAGACCCTGCTGTGCCCCAGGGCACCAAGACTTGGCTTCTCTTTGTCCCCACCTGTCATCTCTTCTCTGATTGTGGCTTGGGGACACTTTCTCACCTGTGTTCCTAGATGGGAACCATTAAAACTTCCAAGAAACTTTGGAGTTTGATTCTCACTTGGAGTTCTTGAGAGGTTTCCTAACAAAGCATGGTTGTGCCTTGATTTCCCTCTGGTCTGGTGCCATTCATTAGGAATGTTTTTTATAATAGTTATGGAAAAATATTTCAAAATGTATCTTAAAAATATCCATTCCTATTTTAAAGGGTGTATTTTATTGCTGTTCTCTTGAAAGCAGAGGTGATTGCAGCATTCTGTGATTGATATTGATCCAGGGTCTCTCCTCATGAGGTCTGGCCTGCTCAGAGAAGCTGTGCCTTGAGCTCTGATCAAATGTGGACGATCCTGCTCCACATTCCCAATCCCACCCTGTCTGTCCTCACTCACCTGGCACCTGCTTTGACTGGATAGTTGTCTGCTCTCAGGGAAAGAGGAGTTTTTCCTTTTGGTTATTTTTGATGCAATCTAAAACTCCTAATTTTCCCTATGGAAAACACACACACTCCTCAGGTGTGTGCCAGCCCAAGGTGCCACCAAGGAGGTTCAGCACCGGGGATCGGGGCCTCAGGGTGGTGTCTGGAGTCGGCCCCATCTTTCCTTTCTGCCTCAAACTCCCATCATGTCCCTCGGCCCCACAGAGCCCCATTGGAGCCAGGACTACAATAGCCATGATGCCTCGCGCTACACAGAACCCCAGTATTTCCCCCCCCCCCGTCTGTCCAATAGACTTCCTCCAAAACTTCCAGGATCCCCAAGTGTCCCCTCAGTGCTCATTTGGGAACCTCCCAAAAATGTCCCCGAATCCCCTGAATGCTCCCAAACCCACAGATGCCCATTACAATAACTTCTGGGAATTCATCTCCTGCCATCCCCTTTGGGCTCAGAGCACCTCATAACCGAGTGAGTCGTCTACAATTCCTGCCGTGCCCTGTACCCTAAAACAGTCCAGTTAGAGCTCCCCACGATCCCTCCAAGCTCTCCTGAACCAAACACGTTCCCCTCTAAGGACCTCAAGTCTCCATTCAGACACAAAAGTGTCCCCACAGGGCGCTCCTGTACCCCAAACTATCCACAAGAGGCACTTCCGGGACTACAGCTCCCATCATGCTCCATGGTTCCGGTAACACACCATTCAAGCTGAGACTTCCTTCCCCATCATGCCCTGTGCCTCACAGAGAGATATTGCAGTTTCGCCTACAGCTCCCATGATGCTCTGCAGCCCCTTTACACGGGTATTATACCCACGCCTACAACTCCCATCATCCCCCACAATACAGAGAGCCCTGTCAGAGCCCCCCAAGTGCCTGCCCGGAGCCCGAAGGGTCCCAGATTCTCCTCCATGTCCTCCAAGTGCACCCCTGGACACCCAAGTGCCACTCTGAAGCCCAGACTTCCTTCTAAATTTTTTCCCCAGACTCAAAACTGCCCCGAAAGGGCCCCAGAAATATCTCCCTAAACCCTGAAGTGCCCACCTTGACCCTGTCTGAGAAAAAATTGATAACAAAAATGATAAAATGATTGCAAATATGATGAATTATTCTAAAGAGTGAGAAATAAATGACCAATAAAACTTAATTAATTAGTTATGGGATTTGTCTTACTTAGAAACAATGACCAAGAATCTATTTGGTGGCTAATAATATAAGGATTATTAATAAAATTTTACAAATTAGGTTAAAATATATAGAATAGTAATATCATACTTCAGAAAAATAAAATATTATTATTTAATTACATTTTTGTTTTAAAGAGAAATTTATGAGTTTTTTTATATTTTTGATTGTCAGTCCCAGGTGGGAGATATAATGAGTTGGTAAGGTTGGGGGTGAGGAGGAGGATGAACAAACTGGGTCAGCCTGCAAGGGGCTCATTCTTCGATGTGTCCAGACCTCCCAAGGAGACATTCAGCATCAAGATCACTCGCGGAATGCTTCTGTCAGTTTCTCTCTGAAATGAAAAACAGAAAATCATTCCCTTGAAGAAAATAAAGTCATGAGATGCACTTTAAAATCTTCCTTCTTGACAGAATTCCAAACTTACTCCAAACAACTACACAAGCCCTGGAGACTTGATGACAAATAGAGAGAGAAAAAGAACCACTGAGGGCTTTCTGTATTTTAATGATCCCCAGGGTGGATTTCAGGCTGAGTCCAGGACCCTCAGGCACTGAGAATGTTGGAGAAGCTGCTCAAGGAGGCAGAAGCAAAACTCCAAGTCCCTTGGAGCATTACTGGCCCCACTGAGGGCAGGGACTGCCAAAGGCTCCCCAGGGACTGGTGAGAGCAGATCCTTGAGGGCAGGATTGCAGGAGCCAAAGGCTGTGAGCAGGAACTGCAATGCTGAGCAAGGCCTGGGCTGGTTGGAGGCAGCAGAAAGGCCAAGGGCTGAGCCCAGGCCTGGCCCAGCAGGGCCTGTCCCTCACGGGTGGCTCAGGGCTGTTCCTGGAGCACTGAGATGGGAGGGCAGCAAGGACAAATGCCATCAACCTGTGTGACACTCCAGATGCTCATGGAACCAAGGGCCAGTGTGACACTTTGAGGTCTCACTGAAGGGCTGTAACACCCCTGAACACTGAAATGGTGGGGGTGATCAAAGGCTCCTTTACTTGAGTTTGGTGCACAGGAGAAACCCCAGCCAGATATTCTCAAGAGGACAAAATGACACAAAATTTTACAGGCAAAATACAGAAAATCAAGGAACTTTGGAAAAGGAAATGTATATATCATCCAACTCAATATGAAATATTTTCATGTCAGGAACTTTTTAAACTTAGCCCTTTACCTTAGAAACCTTTAAACTTTGAAGTTGTTGAGGTACCCAAAACTGTTCCATATCAAGAGCATTAGAAAGAGAGGAGAGAGAGAGACAGAAAGACAGAAGCTCTGTAGAAAGATACACACATGGCTGTCAACTCTTGGGGTTCCAGTGTGGGTGAGACACAGCCCCCAGCAGAAGGCAGGGTACAGACCATGGGCTCAGTGCCTGCTCCGTGTTTTGAGCCCCTGGGCCTTTGTGGGCCTCCCCCCCCAGTGGGACTTGTGATTGCTCGGGCAATCAGAGCCTGGGTCAGCACCAGCCCACTGTGTGACCTATTGACAGCTCATCCCAAGGTGTCTGGGACATTGATCTCATCAAGCCTCTGACAGTGACCATGGTGACACTGCAGAACCTCATAGAACCATGGGTCATTTGTGACAAGGACAGCAACAGATCCAAAAACACTATGGAGACACCATGGAACCTCATGAGACCATTGTGACACTCTGGTGCCTCATGGAATCAAGGGGATCATTGTGAAACTCAGGGTGCCTGTGGAACCAAGGGTCAGTGATGAAGCTATAGAACCAAGGAGCCATTGTGACACAGCGGGGTCACGTGGAGCCCAGGGGCCATGATGACACTCCAGGACCTTATGGAAGCAAGGGGCCATTGTGGAACTACAGAACCAAAGAGAATATTGTTACAAGGAGAATTTTGTGACATTACAGGGCTCCATGGGATCAAAGAGAACATTTTGATACTGTGAGGCTGATCTTGGCACATCGAGGGGAGCTGTTCATCTGCCCCTGAAGCATTCAGGCTCTGTGTTCTCCTTCCTGTCAGAGAGACCTGTTCTTCTCCTCCAGGAGCCCATAGCCAAAATCAGGATTCCTTCTCCAAATTTCCTTATATGCAAAGATTGTTCCAAGATTAAATCTGCCAGGGCAGCCAAATCTGGCTGCCTTAGCTACCTGGGGACCATCTCTCTTCTTTTGAAACACTGGCACTAAATGTTTTTCTTATGCTTTTTCCTCCCATCTCAACGAGTCACCAACGGCCAAAATTGGGAATCCACCTCCAGAATTCCCTTTATGCAAGGACAGCTCCCAGACAAAAGCTGCCATGACTGACAAGTCTGGCTCGCCTTGGCTTCCTGAGAGCTGGATCTCATCTGCCTTTGAAACACTGGCGCTCTTTCCAAAATATTCGGGCTTTGCACTTTTCTTTCATACTGAAAAACCCCATGGCCTCAGCCCATGGCAAGGGCACAGCAGCAGCTGCGGCTCAGACAGGACTCACCTCCAGCCATGGGCAAGGTGCTTGGCCAAGGCAAAAGGAGGCTCCCTGTGTGCCCTGCTCCCCTCTCCCTGAGCTCCTGAGAGCTCTGCAGCCCCTGCTGCCATCCCATCTGCCCAGGCCAGCACAACAGCCCTGGCCTTGGGGCTCTGCAGAGCTGTTCTGCTCCAGGCCCAGGGCCCATGCCAGAGCTGGGGCAGCCACAGAGCTGTGCCCATTTCTGTTGATTCCTATTCTGATGAGGATGGATCCTCAACCACTTGGAGCTTGCTGATGAATTTTACTGCTCCAGAGTCCTGTTCGTTCTTGAGCTATTCAGTTCAGGAATTCAGGGAGAAAGGCTCATAAACATTTGTTCAAAACATCCAAACAAGAAAAAGCCCCTGGGAATAATGTCAGTTTTCAATTCTTTTGTGGCTAATTACACAGATTTCAGAAGTGTATTCCAAGTGAATATACTATAGTGAAAACAAAGCAGATAAAACTAGTTTATCCTGTTGTTTTTATTCCTGTTCAGAGATGGATGTCAGCAATGTCCAATTGATATTGACATCCAGCACCTTCTAATGCAGTCAGAATAGATATGAAAATCAAGGCCATTCATGGCTGACAATCAATAACACTTTGTCCCCACCCCCTTCCCAGCATTTCCCTCATCCTATCCCTAGGACTGCTATGGATCAGGAGTGATGAGGCCAGCAGGACCACGACAGTGATTCTTCTCCTGTGCTCTGCACTGATGAGGCCATGCTTTGAGTCCTGTGTCCAGTTCTGAGCCCCCCAATGTAGGAAGGACATGGAGGGGCTGGAGCAGACAAGGGCAAAAAAGGCTGGTGAGGGGTCTGGAACACAGGTCCTGTGAGGAGCAGCTAAGGGAGCTGGGGATGTTTATCCTGGAGAAGAGGAGGTTCAGGCGAGACCCCATCACTCTTTGAAGCTCCCTGACAGGAGGATGCCGTGAGGTGGGGGTAGGGCTCTTCTGTGGACACTGCTGAAGGCTAAGGCCCATTTTAGCTAGGCCTTTTTCTCAGGCCATGAAACTTTCTCAGACTCAGCTAGGATTTTTCCCAAGCTAGAGGTTTCTTCTTTACTGTAAACACAAAAGGAAGAATCATAACAGAGATAAACACCTGCAAAGTCCCTGAGAAAGCCAGGGAGAAGAGGTGTCTCCTTCTCTAATCAATGATCTGTCTATATTTTGTTTTGCACAAATTGCCTTATTTAAGGCAATGGTTTCTTTCAATAAATTGCTTTCTTGCTCTTCTCTGCACCAAGTAAGAGAGTGTCTTGTTGCTATTTTTTCGCTGCTCCGTATCTTTCTCCACGGCAACATATGGAGGTTCCACTGAGATATTGTTACTCGAGTGGACCAGGATCACCCTAAGCGATATCTGACCAATGAACAGCACCAGGAAAACTCGGAGCTGACAGCCTGCAAAAACCGCGACGGACGCTGGAGACCTGTCCTAACTGGAGTGCGACCCGTGCTGGGGTTTCTAGCCAGAGCTGCACCGAGCAGACTGAAACCCAGAAAACCAGGGCTGCGAACCTGGGCCAGGAGGCCAGGACCAGAGCCGGGATTGCAGCCGGAGTTGAGACCCATCTGGGATATCGTGGAGACCTGCCCGACTACGGCAGGACGGGAAACCTGCAGAAATCATTGGCTTTTCTCCTCTCCCACCGCGAGAGGGAATATGAGCTTGTAGCTCAGGAGCCCCTTGGCTCGTTTCAGAGCGGCAGTGGCCCGGAGCCCATCGCAGCACAAAGCGGCCTGGAGTCCCGTGGTGTGCAGCCAAGCAGAGCAGAGCAGAGCCGTGCGGAGCAGAGCGACACGGACACGTGGCATCATCAGCGTGCCGGGAGCCTGCACAGCAAGAGCTGCATCTCGACTGTTTTCTCCCCGTTGAGAGAGGTACTGTGTTTCCCCCTCCCTCCCAGCATAGTGGCTAGGTGGGAAATTCTGAAATAATGGGGAATCGTCTGTCTAAGCAAGACAAACTATATCTTGCTGTGGAGGAATGTATTTGAAGGCTTGGACACCCCAATTCCGGACAAGGACTTGGTTGACTTGTTAGTGTGGGCAAGAGAAAGTGGGTTTTCTGAGGATGAAGGAGTGACCTTCTCTGAGAAAGCTTGGAGAGAGCTTGGATACCAATTGTATGAAGTCATACGGCAAGGCAATGCTTCAATTCTCCCTCTAATTGACACTTGGAGAATCATTAATGAAAAATTGAAGGAGGGCTAGGTAGGCTCTGAGGGGAACAAGGCAGGTTCAGAACAAAATGAGGATGAATCTGACTGCTATCCCGGGAACCCCCCGGAGCCAGACTCGCCACGCCCCCCTCCCCGCCAAAGCCCCCCCGGTGGGGGTGGTGCAGGCCCGTCCATCCACGGTGCCGTCTGACCGTGACCCACCTGCTGAGAGGGAGCCGTTGGCACCAGCCACCCCAGAGAAGGAGGTGGTGCCAGCGCCTCCCTCCTCTCCAATGTTGGAGACCGATCTGCCTGCCCGAGCAGGGTTTCGGCTGCCTTCCTCTGCCTCAGCAGAGGTGGGGCTGCCTTCTCTTCTTCCCTCAGCTTCCTTGTTTGTTCACCTGGGAGCGGTGCTGACCCTGGCACTGGACCCCATGAACGAACCTCTCCCATCGGCATTTCCAGTTGCTTCGCCGCTCCCACCCTGTGCTGACAGCAACGATGGCTTTGTCCTCACTTCAAAGGGGGGAGCAGCGGGGGCTGGTTTCATTTCTGCAGTGGGCATGGGAGGAGGGAGTGCTGGGGCAGAAAGGGAAGAGCTGAAAACTTGCAATGATGATACCCAAATGAGAGAGGCTCAGGCTTTTCCTGTGCCTGTGCCTGATGCTGTTCCTATTGTAGGACAGCGAGATTGGAAAAAGAGAAAGAAAAGATCAAACCAATCCGGTTATTGTGAATCACCTTTGCCTCATTTCAGGCTTCAGATCAGATATGCCTGGGTCCTTCTTGCTGACCATCAAGGTATCCACCCTGACCTGCACTAGGGGCAGAGTGTGACCACAGCTCAGCTTTCACATGCTGACCAGCTCACCAAACACCAACTAGATGAAAACACTGACCAGATGATCCCTCTTCAAGCAGAGAATGGACATTCTTCTGTTCATGTTGGAACTGTTGATGAAGTTTTCATTGTTATATTAGAATAATTACTTAGTGGTGGATTTTTTACTATTTGATGAGTTTGGTGAATGGTGATGTGTTTTGTTATTGTAATTAGAATTAGGTTTTAGAATTAAGTTTGTTAAAAGCACCAGGTATGAAGAGCTCCCTAGGCACTTTAGGTATCCACAAATCTCCTGAGGAGTGGTGTTTGTTCTCCTTTGTGAAGGGCCCTGTGGAGGATTACAAACACTTCTCTTTCTTTTCTTTTTTAAAAAATAAAAGGGGGAATTGTGGACACTGCTGAAGGCTAAGGCACATTTTAGCTAGGCCTTTTTCTCAGGCCATGAAACTTTCTCAGACTCAGCTAGGATTTTTCCCAAACTAGAGGTTTCTTCTTTACTGCAAACACAAAAGAAAGAATCATAACAGGGATAAACACCTGCAAGGTCCCTGAGAAAGCCAGGGAGAAGAGATGCCTCCTTCTCTGACCAATGATTTGTCTGTATTTTGTTTTGCACGAATTGCCTTATTTAAGGCAATGGTTTCTTTAAATAAATTGCTTTCTTGCTCTTTTCTGCACCAAGCAAGAGAGTGTTTTGTTGCTGTTTTTTTGTCACTCTGTATCTTTCTCATGGCAACACAGGGCCTTATGGAATAATGGAGACTATTGCAACACTGCAGGCAATGCATTGGGATGGCTACCTAGAACAGAGGCTAGACAAGGAAAAGAGAATAAAGCGGGTATTTGTTAAAGACCTTCAATATATACACCTTAGGCAGTCAGAAGCCTTCCAGAGGCTGCATTCAAGACGGATGGTGGTGACAAGTTTTTTAGAAACATATAAGCTTGGTTCATTAGAATATCAGAGTTAATCCTCCAATTACAGCTTCAGATAATGAAGTCCTATTCCCCCAGTTTGCTCCCTCCCAATTAACTTGTTTCTACGTTTCAGAGCCTGAGGTTATAGAGCATCCTTGAGTTTCAGAGGAATTGTTTTGTCTGACCAAAATGTGAAGACAGCTAACTAAGACTTTATATGGAGTTTCGAGTTATTGATTAATTCAGTACAGGATTTGAAATATAAAATATAAATATAAATATATAAATATAAATATAAATAATATAAAATATTAAGGCTAAAATCTTAAGGCCTCACAGTCCTCACTGAACCAAGGGGCCACTATGACACTTTGCAGCTTCATGGAACTAAGAAGTCCATTGTGACACTGTGGGATCTTGTCAGGACAAGGGGTGATTGCATCTCTATGTGGCACCATTGAACCAAGGAGTCCATTGTGACACTGCAGGGCCCCATGGAATTAAGGATTCGTGTAGCAGTGCATGGTCCCATGGAATCAAAGGTCCATTGTGACATTGAGGGGTCTCATGGAATCCTGGAAGCCATGATGACACTTTGATGCCTCGTTGAATCTGCAGGGCCTCATGGAACCAAGGAGGTTCTTCTGTCTTTGTGACCCCCCCCATGGAACCAAGGGTCCATTGTGATACTGTGACACCAAAGAGACCCCTGGGACACTGCGAGGCCTCATAAGAGCAAGGGACCATTGTGACACTGTGGAGCCCCACAGAAACAAGAGGCCAACATTACAGAGCTGGGCCTCATGGAACCAAGGATCCAATATGACACAACCATTGTGACACTGCAGGGCCCCATGAATCCAAGGGAACAGGTGACAGGTCTGGTTGGCTTGGCCTGACTGGTCCAACTGCCCTCGGCATGCCTGTTGCCATGCTATTGTCATGTTCCCCTGAAACACTGAAGCTCTGGGCTTTTCTTCAAATGGAAAAGGACTGCTCTTCTCATTCAAGCATCCATTGCCAAAATGGGATTCCCCCTCCAAAAATGCCAATATGCAGGGCTTGCTCCCAGACAAAAGCTGCCATTTCCAAGAGGTCTGGCTGCCCTTGTGTTTCTGAGGACTGGCTCTCACCTGCCTTCAAACACTAGGGTTCAGTGCTTTCTTTCCTATGGAAATGAACTGTCTCTTCTGCACAGGCACCCATGGCCAAATACGGACCATTTCCTCCTGAAATTCCTTATTCACAAGAGTTTCTCCCAGACAAAAGCTACCTGGAAAATCTGCTTTGGATGGTCTTTGCCTCTTGTGGCCATGTGTATTCTGCCCTAAAACACTGGGGCTCCATGCTTTCCTTCCTATGGAAAAGAACCATCCTTCTTCTCCAGGTGCTTTTGGCCAAAATTAGGATTCCACCTCCAAAATCCTATATCCAAAGATTTCTCCTACACAAAAGCTGTCATTACAGACAGGTCTGGTTGGTCTTGGCCTCCTGAGGGCTGGCTCTCACCTGCCTTCCAAACAGCATGTTTGGTGATTTCCTTTCTATGGAAAAATTTGGATTCAACATCCAAAATTTCAAATATCCAAAAGCTGCTCCCAGACAAACCTTCCTGGACAGACAGGTATTTCTGGCCTTGGCCTCTGGTGGCTAAAGCTCATCAGTCCCTGAAACACTGAGGCTCCATTGCTCTCCTGTAGAGACCATGATGAAACTGAGGGGCCTCATGGAATCATGGAGACCATTGTGGCACTGTGGGGCCTTCTGAAATTCAGGGGTGGCACCAAGTGACACCAAGGACATCACTGTGGCACTGCTGGGCTGTATGGTTCCAAGGGGCAATGTGAAGCAGCAGGGCTGTGTGGAACCAAGAGGCCATTGCTGCATTACAGGGCCTCGTGCAGCCAAAGGGCCGCTGTGATCCTGCAGGGCACCGTGGATCCATGGAGACCATTGTGGCATTGCCAGGCCCCACGGAATCATGGAGGCCATTGTGACACTGTGAGGAGGGCCCCATGGAACCAAAGGGCCATTGTGAGCCTGCAGAGCCTCATGGAACCAAGGGGTCATTGTAATACTGAAGTAACAAGGAGAACATTGTGACACTGTGGGGCCCCATGGAACCATGGGGACATGGAACAGGTCTGGCTGCTCTGGTCCTCCCGGGGGCCACCTGGAGAGTTTGACTGATCATGGCGAGTTGAGGGTTTCTTCTCATCAGCCCTTGGAGCACTGGCGCCCTGTGCTTTCCTTCCTTGAGAAAAGAACCATTCCTCTTTCCAGGTGCCCATGGCTGAAATTGGTACTCCGTCTATAAAGTTCCCCTTATAGAAAGGCTGTTCCAGCCAGAATCTGCCAGGACAGACAGCTCTGGCTGGCCTTGGCCTCCTGCAGGCTGTGTCTCATCTACCACCAAACACTGGGGCTCTGTTCCTTCCTTCCTATGGAAAATTACTGCCCTTCTCATCTGGGAGCCAGGGCCAAAATTTGGATTTAGCCTCCCAAATTCTATCTCCCCTAGGATTGCTTCCAAACAAGAGTAGTTAGAACAGAGAGATCTGGCTGGTCTTGTTCCTCTGGTGCTTTTCTTAGACTACAAGCTGAAAGTTTTGATTTCCCAACATGTTGGAGAGGGCCCAGAGATCTCCCAAAGTGGTATTTGGAGAATTCAAGCACATGAATACTCTACAGGGACAAAGGAAGTCTGTGCTCAGACTGAAGCACAGAGACTGAAGACAGCAGAGGAGAGCCCTGTGGGGGATTGAAGGCTGGTTTCAGAGATGGTGGATCCTTTTGAAGTACTAGAAAACAGCAAGAGAAACAAAGTCATCTAAGTCTTTGTGCAGCCAGGCAGAGGCAGGCAGGACGCAGAGCTGCCAGCAAAGGAAGGGCCAGTGAGGTGGGGCAGCCGGGGGATGATGACAGCCTGCAGGGACAGAGGCGCAGGGCATGGACACCGTAGGACAGCCTGGGCTGCAGAGGGCACAGTGATGGGCAGCAGCTGAAAGACCCTGCCAGAGCCAACTGCTGCAGCACTTGGGCCATGGCTGCTGGCCCTGGGCCTGAGGCCAGCAGGGGACAAGTGAGCCTGGCTGTGCTGGGGCCTCATTGCCTCCTTGTCCCTGCTCAGCAGCCTGGCAGGGGCTACCCCATGGCCCTGCCCTTGGCATTGCACATCCCAGAGCCCAGTGATCTGGAAAGAGCCCTGAGCAATGAGGGAGGGACAGGATCTGCCTTGCCAGGGGCTGGGGCTCAGGCCATGGCCCTTTGCATTCCTGAAACACATCCAGCTGTGCTCAGCATCTGAAACACATTTCCTTAGCTTGTTCTCACCTCTCATCACTACTTCCAGTGTTAAGTTCTAACTGGAATCTGGGGACAGTTTCACAGTCGTGTCCCTCAGTGGGATCCATTAAAACTTCAAGAAACTTTGGATTTTACTCTGACTTTGAGTTCTTGAGAAGTTTTTTGAACACTTTCTCAGGGACTGAGCTTGATGTAAACAACATCAAAGCCCTGAGGGGGTCTTAAAACTCTGTGCTGTGTCTGTGCTGCTGAGCTCTGCTGGGCTTCTGGCACAGCGGGAGCTCCAGGCCACCAAGAAAAGCTTTAAAAAGTCATTTCTGCTGAGGAGTAGTTTCACTCCCAGCCCAACAGGGCTCAGGGCATTGCCTGCAGGCACTGAGGAGACAGAAGCCAGGCACAGACATGATAAAGGCAATCAGGACTGGGAAGACATTGAGCTGAGACTTCACTTGGGGAAACATCTTCACAGCCCTGGACATGGTGAGTTTGTGGGTGCAGGGCAATGTCCCCTGTGCTCCTGGAGGGATCTCCTGGAGCCAGCACAGCCCACAGCTTGGGGGATGTGTCAGGAGGACTCTCCCAGTTTCTCTGAGGCACAAGACAAAGAGGAGGAGGAGGATGTGCTACAGAGCAGGACTGCCCTGGGCACCGTCAGAGGGACAGGGCAGGATGGCTCCTGCTGTCAAGGATGGCTGCAGGGGCTGAAGCTGGGGCTGCAGCCAGGGCTGCCCAGGGCTGTCCTCAAAGCACCTCCTGCAGCCCTCAGGGCTCTTGGCCAGCCCAGGGTATGTGCCACCTGCCAGGGGCAGCTCTCAGCCTGCCTGGCAGCTCCCCATGGACTGTCGGGAGAAGTTGGAGGTGGAATAAGCCACCCCCAACAGGGCAGATTTCTCCTGCTGTGTAGATGGTGCTGCATGGCCACGTCTGCTCTCAGCTTTCTCCTCAAGGAAAGGGAAAGGGGATGTCAGGTGTGTCTGTGTCACTGAGACTCCTGCACTGTCCCACTGGGCATCAGCAGATCTGCCACAGATCCCCCTCACAAAGTGCCTCCTCACCCTCCTCTGACTACAGACAGCAGCAGCAGCAGCAGCTTGGCTTGCAGCATCACAGTTTGTCTGAGCTGTCCTTAAGGCCCTGCTGGCAGGGAGATGCCCCTGGGCAGTGCCCTGTGCTGGGAGGGGTGTGCAGGGCAGAGCTGAGCCCCCAGGGCTGGGCTGGGCTCTGGGAACATTGGCAGGGACAAGACTTGGATAGAGAGAAAGAGCTCCTAGTAGGCACAACTGCAGGCAGCAGAGATCCAGACCAACCCTGGATATTCCTCTCTGTCTAGTTGCATGGGAAAAAGAGGATGGTTTGGAGAAAATTATTTTTTAGTGAAGTCTTCAAAAATTCCACTTATTTTTCAAGCATGTTTCATGTTCAGCCACCCTGAAATAGAGACAGGTCTAATAATTAAAGGGTCCCTGTGTGGGTCCTGGATGTGTGACTGCACTGGGGCACAGGTAGCCCAGTTTTCCCTCTGGACTCCCCAGTGTTCAGGCTGAGAACAATGCTAAGATGAGGCAGGAATTCAGCAGCACAAAGCTGAGCTCAAAATAGAAATATTTACTGAAGTTAACCACACAGGAATAGAAATTGTTGTGAGGGAATCCCTAAAACAATCCCATAGGATTGAATCAAAGATGTTGATTGATCCAAATTGTCAATGTCTTCTTTCAACAGTCCACCATGGCCAGAGTGAAAAAATGTCCAACAGCAGCTCCATCAGCCACTTCCTCCTGCTGGCACTGGCAGACACGAGGCAGCTGCAGCTCCTGCACTTCTGCCTCTTCCTGGGCATCTCCCTGGCTGCCCTCCTGGCCAACGGCCTCATCATCAGCGCCGTAGCCTGTGGCCACCACCTGCACACCCCCATGTTCTTCTTCCTGCTCAACCTGGCCCTCATTGACCTGGGCTGCATCTGCACCACTGTGCCCAAAGCCATGCACAATTCCCTCTGGGACACCAGGAACATTTCCTATGCAGGATGTGCTGCTCAGGTCTTTTTCTTAGTGTTCTCCCTTGGAACAGAGTATTTCCTACTCACAGTCATGTGCTACGACCGCTATGTGTCCATCTGCAAACCCCTGCACTACAGGACCCTCCTGGACAGCAGAGCTTGTGCCCACATGGCAGCAGCTGCCTGGGCCAGTGGCTTTCTCAATGCTCTGCTGCACACAGCCAATACATTTTCCCTGCCCTTGTGCCATGGCAATGCCCTGAGCCAGTTCTTCTGTGAAATCCCACAGATTCTCAAACTCTCCTGCTCACAGTCAAACCTCAGGGAACCTGGGCTTCTTGCTGTTAGTGCTTGTTTAGGTTTTGGTTGTTTTGTGTTCATTGTTTTCTCCTATGTGCAGATCTTCAGGGCTGTGCTGAGGATCCCCTCTGAGCAGGGACGGCACAAAGCCTTTTCCACCTGCCTCCCTCACCTGGCTGTGGTCTCCCTGTTTATCAGCACCAGCATATTCACCTACCTCAAGCCCCCCTCTGTCTCCTCCCCATCCCTGGATCTGGCCCTGTCAGTTCTGTATTCGGTGGTGCCTCCAGCCCTGAACCCCCTTATCTACAGCCTGAGGAACCAGGAGTTCAAGGATGGTCTGAGGAAAATTATCATGAACACTTTTCAGAAGGAATAAACTCCCATTCTCCTGTGTAACTCTTCCGGTGTTACTCATTAATGCCCACTCTGTGTCTTCTGGGGTTTTTTGCTGTCACACTTATTATATTTTTGAGAATTTGTTAACTGTGAAATTTTTATCTGTACCTTTTTTACTTCACTATTCACATTCCTAGTGCGAACCACAGGCTATATAACCCAGGGGTTGTACTACATATGTGCTTACATAAAATAAAGAACTCGGTATTGCTGTGTTTGCCTGACATCTTTCCTCCGTGGTTGCTCTGAAGATACAGGGTCTGTTCCTCTGGGAATATCTAGAGTGAAAAGGGATGCTCACTGCTAGGCAGCCCCAGGGCTTCTGCTCCATAACCTTCCCTTCCTTCAGTTCCATACTCCCCTTCAGAGCCCCTGTGTTGGTTTAAGGCCTCAGGACTCTCTCAGCTCAGTCCCTTCCTTGCTGTGTGACTGTGTAGTCACTGCAGGCAGGGACAGGCCATGGACACTGCTGGGACAGATCTGGACTCTGCAACAGCATTTCCATCATGCAAGGGCATCTCCTCAGTGCAGGGCCTGAAAGCTTCAATCTCCTTCCCAGTTTGCTCTCAAGGATGTTCCCAACACAAAGCCCTGGAGAGAACAGCAGTGACAGCCAAAGTGTAGCAATGTTTAGGGTGGGGCTGTCCCAGCAGTGTCCCTGCAAAGCCAGAGCTGCTTCCAGCAGTGGCTTCTCACCCCAGGGCACAGAGGTTGCTCTTCCCTGCCTGGAGGGACATCAAGTGACCGGTTCAGGAGTCTGTGTTTGAAGTGCAGGGACATTCCACAGTCCTGAACATCCTGTGTGTGTGTGAGGGAACACAAACCCAGTGAGCACAAACACATTCAGCTGTTGCTGAAGTTTCCAGAGTCTAACATCCCCTGGGAACCCCTGGATGCAGGGCTGGGATGAGCTCCTGTGCCCAGAGCTCGCAGTGTTCATCCCTCTGGCCATGGGGCACCTCAGGCAGGGGCAGGGCAGGGTGACACCTGCAGGGCTGATGTCCCTGCCAGGCTCTGGCAGTAGCAGCAGAGCCCAGGGTGCCCCTGCCCATGCTGCAATGAATTGTCTGTGTGTGTGCCAGGGAAGGACTTGTGTCCCTGAACACCCCTGGGGCTGTGAGCAGGGCAAGAGCTCAGGGGTGGGCACCTGACAGAGCCGTGACATTTCTGGGGGTGCCCATAAGAGCAGAGTTGGGCAAGGTGGCTGTGGTTAAACTCCTCTAGGCATCCAGTGACTACAGAGTGTCTCTGTCATTGTCCCTCCTTACAGAAAACAAGAGAAAATAAGGTGAACAGTTGTGGGTCACCATAAAGAGAGATTAATGTTAAGGGGACTAAAAAGCAAGGGCCAAATGCAGAAGCAAGGAAGACAATGGAGAGACAGGAATTCAGCATGTGTAGTGGTTGCGCTGGAAGACAAATGTATAAATACAGAAAATCCAGAGGCCCCCTTGTCCCCCTCAGTTTCCTGCTGATCAGGACATCCCATGGATTGGAGGATCCCTTGGATCAGTCCAGCCCAGCTGTCCCATTCTGTGTCCCCAGGAGCACTTCCTCCCCCCAGCCCATTGGTTTAGGGCTTGCAGAGATGCCTCATGTGGGGCCAGCCCTGCTCAGGAGCAGCCAAAGCCTTGGGCTGGGACCAAACCCACTCCAGCCACAGGAGCCAAGCACAGCAGGACAGGGGCTTCTCTGGGCAAAGGGAACTCCATCCCAACCACACCCAGGCCAAGAGGGCTCAGGGGGCTCTTCCCACCTCTGTTATTCCACAATTCAATGAATCCATTCCTTGGAGAGCTCTTTGAAGACAGAATTGACAGACAGGCAGAGTAGAGCTATAAAATGCACCAGTACAAACACAGCAGCTCCTGTGAGCAATGAACCCTCCCAGGGCAGGGCTGTGGCAGGAGAAGCATCCAGGAGGAGGAGGATGAGCTCAGTGTGTGTGTGTGTGTCCCAAGGCACAGAGGATGAGGGTGGCAGAGGTCAGGGCAGGGCTGGCAGTGGCAGGGCAGAGCCAGGGGCAGTGAGATGGGAGTGTGCAGCCTGCAGGGACACAGCAGCAGCTGTGGGACAGCACAGGACAAGCTGTGCTGGACATGGCCAAGGGCCCTGGCAGGGCTGGCAGTGCCCAGGAGAAGCCAAGTCTTAGTCCCTGGAGCACAGCAGGGTCTGTGCCACCAAGGGCTGTGAGGAGACACCTTGTCCTGAACCTAGAAGTTGTATCATTTGCAACAATTCCATTAGGTTCAGTGTCACAATGCTCTCCTTGGATCCATGAGGCCCCACAGTGTCACAATGGTCCCTTGGCTCCATGTGTCCCACACTGTTACATGAATCCTTAGTTCCATGGTGCCATGTAGTGTCACAATGGTCTCCGTGGTTCCATGGTGATACAGTTGTCACAATTTCCATGGTACCACAACTGTTCCTTGTTCCCATGAGGCCTCACTGTGTCACAATGGCCCCTTGCTGCCTTGACGCTGTGTAATGTCACGGTGGTCTCCATGATTCCATACTGCCCTGCAGGGTCACAGTGCACCATTGGTCAATGAGGCTCCAGTGTCACCATGGCCACTTGGTTCCATGGAGCCTCACAGTGTCACTGTGGTCCCCTTGGTCCACAACGCTCTGAAGTGTCACAATGGCTCTTTGGTTCCATGAGGTTTGGTACAGTCACAATTCATTCCTTGGTTCCATGAGGCCCTGCTGATTCATGGTGCCCAGGATTCCATGAGTTTCCATGGAGCCACCACGGTGTCCTTGGATCTGCAGTATCTCAATGATCTCCTTGGTACCATCCTGCCTCAATATCTCAGTGACTTTTTGGTTCCAAGAGTTTCCACAGTGCCACAAGGGTCTCCTTGGTGCCATGAGGATACAAAAATTCCACATAAACATTGAGCAACGCCTGATTAACACACCCAAGAACATCTGTCTCCATTCAAATTAGGGGTTAAAGGTGAGAATGGCACCAGCAGCTTCCATCTGCGACAGAGACCCAGGAAAAGGACAGGGACAGAGACTTCAGCTGAAAGACTCTGTTAATTCAGAAAATCACAGAATCACTAGGTTGGAAGAGAACTTCAAGATCAAGTCCAGCCCCTGCCTAACACCTCCATATGGCACCAATTGCCATAACTAATCTTTTTTAAACATATAGGGATGGTGTCTCCACCAACCCCTGGAGAGCTCATTCCAGAATTTTATCACATTTCCTGTAAAAGACATTTTTCCTAATATTGAACCTATATTTACCTTGGAAAAGTTTAAGACTGTGTTCTCTCATTCTGTCAGTTGCTGCCTGAAAGAGACCAAACTCCACCTGGCTAAAACCACGGTTCAGGAAGTTGTAGAGAGTGATAAGGTAACCTCTGAGTCTACTTTTCTGCAGGAGAAACAACACCAGCTCCCTCAGCTGCTCCTCACAGGACTCGTGTTCCATACCCCTCACCAGCCTTGTTGCCCTTCTCTGGACACACTCCAGCCCCTTCATGTCCTTCCTGAATTGGGGGGCCCAGAACTGGACACAACACTCGAGGTGGTGCCCAACCAGTGCCCAGCACAGGGGAAGAATCACTGCCCTGCTACTGCTGGTCACACCATTCCTGATCCAGGCCAGGAGCCTTTGGCCTTCTTGTCCCCCTGGGCACACTGCTGGCTCAGGTCCAGCCTGCTGTCCATCAGTGCCCCCAGGTCCCTTTCTGCCTGGCCACTGTCCAGCCACTCTGTCCCCAGCCTGTAGCACTGCAGGGGTTGTTGTGGCCAAAGTGCAGGACCCAGCTTTAGTTAAACCTCAAATTGATGGACTTAATCCCTGGATCCAGCTTGTCCAGGTCCCTCTGCAGAACTGCCTAACCTCCAGAACACTCACACCCAGCTTGGTGTCATCTGCACATTTCCTGATGGTGCCCTCAATGCCCTCATCCAGATCATCAATGCAGATACTGAAATCCACACTGGCTGCCTCTGATCCCTCAGCCATCCTGCAGGTGCCCTGTGATGGCTCTCAAGGTGATCTGTTCCATCACCTTGATGGGCACTGAGGTCAGGCTGACAGGCCTGGAGTTCCCCAGATCCTCCTTCCAGCCCTTCTTGGGGATGGGCTCACATTGGCACCTCCAGCCCTCTGGGACCTCCCTGATGAGCCAGGACTGATGATAAATGATGGAGAACAGCTTGTGGAGCTCATCCAGAAGCTCCCTCATCCCCCTAGGATGGATTCCATCTGGTGCGAGAGACACCTGTGAGCATCTGAGCGGCTCAGCAGGTCCCCAGCTGCTTCCTCCTGGATTACAGGGGTCTGTTCTGCTCCCTGTCCCCATCTACCAGGTCAGAAGATCACTTGTTCTGAGGACAAAATGTCTTATACTTGAAAACTGAGGCAAAGAAAGGTTTAAATTCCTCAGACTTTTCTTCATCTTTGGCAACCATATCTTTGCCCAATAAGGAATGGAGGTTCTCCTTGTCCTTGCTTTTCCTGCTAATATGTTTATAAAATAAGTTTTTTTATCCTTCACAGGCACGGCCAGGCTATATCCTAATTGAGGTTTCACCTCTTATTTTTCTGGATGACCTAACCACATCAATAAACATTTACTTATTTCCCTGTGCTTCTGTCCAAAGGTGATGCAGCCTCTTTTCTCCCTGAGTTCCTGGAAAAAGCTCCTTGCCCAGCCAGACCAGTTATTTTCATTGCTAACTGACTTTTGGCACATGGGACAGGCTGTTTCTGCTCCCTCAAGATTTCTTTCTTGAAGTGTCTCCATCCTTCCTGCAATAGTTTGTTTTTAAAGACTGTTTCCCTTAAAAAAATCAGCAGACCTCAGAGCAGCACCTGGGGGTACAGGAGGGCACTTGGAGGTCACGGAGGAGAATCTGGGACCCTTCGGGGTCCAGGAGGGCACTGGGGGGCTCTGACGGGGCTCTCTGGGGCGCAGGGGATGATGGGAGTTGTAGGCGCGGGTATAGTATGGTGTAAAGGGGCTGTGGAGCATCATGAGAGCTCTAAGCATGGCTGCAATGGCTCCCTGTGAGGCACGGGACATGATGGGGGAAGGAAGTCTCAGCTGGAATGGCGTTTTACCGGAACCGTGGAGCATGATGGGAGCTGTAGTCCCAGAAGTGCATCTTGCAGAGAGTTTGGGGTCCAGGAGGGCACTGAAGGGACACTTTTGCCTCTGAACGGCGACTTGAGGTCCTCAGGGGAGGACGTGTACGGTTCAGGAGAGCTTGGAGGGATCGTGGGGAGCTCTAACCAGGCTCTTTAGGGCACGGGGCACGGCAGGAATTGTAGACGACTGACTGGGTTATGAGGTGCTCTGAGCTCGCGGGGGGTGGCAGGAGATGAATTCCCAGAAGTGGCTGTAATGGGCATCTGTGGGCCTGAGAGTGTTCTGGGGATTCTGGGAAATTTTTGGGAGGTTCCCACATGGGCGCTGAGGGGACATTTAGGGATCCTAGAGGTTCTGGAGGAAATCTATTGAACATAGGAGGGGGGAATACCGGGGTTCAGTGGAGCACGGGGCATGATGGGTATTGTAGTCCCAGCTCCAATGGGGCTCTGTGGAGCGCAGGGCATGACGGGAGTTTGAGGCAGAAAGGTAAGATGGTGCCGGCTCCAGGCACCACTCCTGAGGCACCTGTCACCGGTGCTGAACCTCCTTGGTGGCACCTTGGGCTGGCACACACCTGAGGAGTGTGTGTGTTTTCCATAGGGAAAATTAGGAGTTTTAGATTGCATCAAAAACAACAAAAAGGAAAAATTCATCTTTCCCTGAGAGCAGACAACTATCCAGTCAAAGTAGGTGCCAGGTGAGGGAGGACAGACAGGATGGGGTTGGGAATGTGGAGCAAGATTGTCCACACTGGGTCAGAGCTCAAGGCACAGCTTCTCTGAGCAGGCCAGACCTCATGAGGAGAGACCCTGGATCAATATCAATCACAGAATGCTGCAATCAGCTCTGCTTTAAAGAGAATAGTTATAAAATCCATCCTTTAAAATAGGAACGGATATTTTTAAGAAGCATTTAAAAGTATTTTTCCATAACTATTGTAGGAAAAGTTTCTAATGAAGTGCACCAGGCCAGAGGGAAATTAAGGCAGAGCCATGGTTTGTTAGGAAACCTCTCAAGAACTCCAAGTGAGACTCAAACTCCAAAGTTTCTTGGAAGTTTTAATGGGTTCCAGGGAGGAACAGGAGTGAGAAAGTGTCCCCAAGCCTCAATCAGAACAGAGAACTGGAAGCAGAGTTGACAGGTGGGGACAAAGAGAAGCCAAGTCTTGGTGCCCTGGGGCACAGCAGGGTCTGTGCCACCAAGGGCTGGGAGGAGATACCTTGTCCTGAGCCACTGGGGCCTCCTGGCACAGCCCCAGCAAGGCTGGCCACTGTCACCCCTTGTCCTGCCCTCAGCATCCCCCCACATCCCAGTGGCCTCAGGGATCTGCTGGGACCAGTCCCTGGGAAGCCTTGGTCAGGAATGGCCCTGGGGGCTCCTTCATGCTCCCAGGGACTGCAGGTTTTTCCAAGGACTTTAGAGTTTGCTTTTGCCTTGGAGATCTTTGTGAAATCATGGCCTCCAATTATCTTCTTTAATTAGTCTCTTGAGATCCTTTCTCAGTAACAACACTCAGTAGGGCTCATTAATGCTTCAAGGTACTCCAGCTTTCTAAGGTACTTTCCTTTTTCCTTTCTTCTCTGAGTCTCTGAGAGGTTTTTGGGCAATCATGGCCTCCAGTTCTCTCCTCCAAGGAGTCCATGAGGAGCCTGTGTTGGGGATGGACCTCAGTGGGACCCATTAATGCTTTGAGACACTTTGGGTTTTTCTTCTGCCTTGAACTCCTGGAAAGGTTTGTGCAATGTGCTCTCAGGCCCTGAGGTTCAAGGGCTCAGCACCAAATGCACCATGGGGCTCATTTTAAAAAAGCAAACCATGACAAACATGACAAACCATGGCTCTGCTTTGATTTCCCTCTGGTTGTGAACATATACAGCAATTTGTTAGATTGAGTATTTTGGCTGCTTTAGATCATGACATTTTCATGACCATTTTCATGAATAATCCTTGGTAAAACTAGAGGAGTTTCTGCAAGCAAAGATTCTGGCTGACTCTCAAGATACAATTTACAGGCATCAGTAGTGGTTTAGTGACAGTTTTTCATTCTTTTTACTCAATCTCATTTTGGTTAGGAACAATATTTCTGTTGTCCACAGAGCTGATACCTTTTTAATTCCAGAATAATGTCCCCCAGGTCCTTTGCTGTTCAGCTTTCCCATGCTGTCTGTGGGTGACAAGGCTTGGTGGGTCCTTTCCCCTCCAGCTGGGGAGGTGCCTGGTCCCAGTCCCTAAGGGCACCCAGGCTCCTGGTTGGAATTCCTGTGGAATCCCCTCAGTGTCACATCAGCCTTCTCATGGAGCCCTGTGGATCAGATCATTTTCCAAAGAGATGTTGGGGCAAACAGGGAGATTTGGTCTGGCAGGATCTGTAAAGCAATATCCCATAACATCCACTTGTTCTGGCATAGAACACTTGGTTGCAGGGACATATTCCCGTCCTTCTCACCCAGGTTCCAGGATTCAGACAGTGCTGTCTTTCCCCAGAGCTGTTCCTTCAGCTGGCTCAGGAGGGCCATTTGGCCTCTGCCCCCACACTCTGGCTGGTGCATCCAAACCCTTTATCTCCATGAACAGCAGTGATTTGAGGTGAATGTCCTTTTTTCACAGTTGTTTTAAAAACGGCAATATTAATAATTGTGCTACTATTCCACAATTAAATATGAGGTTGAATAATCCAACTGTTCACAATTGTTTAAGATAATTACTTTAATTTCTCCTTGATAATCTGCACCAATTACTCCTCCCAAAACATGAACACTTCAAGGCCAAGCTCTAGTGAGCATTTATCAAACCAAAGCATCCTGAAGGAATCTGAATACCTGTTCTGGTAATGATAACTCCCATTTGCTTCTGCTTTATCCTAACTAATACTAATGCCTAAAGGTCCAGCCCTGCAGCCTCTGGGGTGTCCCTGTCAGGGGCCATCACACCCAGAATAATTTCCCAAGAAGTCCGAGTCTCACTGTCCATGGTTGCATTTCCAAATTGGGTGCAGCCATGCACATCCAGGTGGTTTCCATTCCCCAGTGGGCCCATTCCTAAGGGTATGGAGCACATCTGTGAGATGGGATTTTCATTGCAATAAATTTCCATCTCCTATTTTTTTTCCAACTGCTCTTTTAACAACCCCTTCATCTGTTCAATTAATGCTTCAGCTTGTGGGTGGTCTGGTGTATGACAACCCAGTAGTCTTACTCACTTTATTTTTCACAGGAGCAGACAAAGCATTCCACACCTTAGTGTCAGTAAACACTATAAAAACTGCCAATTTAATCCTTTCCTACTTCATTCATTGTATACAATCTCACAAAGTTCACCAGTGATGTTTGGGTCCTGGACAGTAATTTTGTGTACAGTACTTAAGTGTTACATCCCTGAGCAGCAAAAGCTAAAAAATTATTATTTGGGGCATTATTTTACAATGTCGTTATACATACGTGAATTACTGTGGGCTTCATTGAAGCCACAGGCTGAAAATTGCAAGGGCCTGAGGCCTTTTTCTCCTTTCTCATGCTAAGGAAAATTTCTCTCGGGTCTGCTGCAGTTTGCCTGTTCCTCCCTGGATCTTCCCAAGGTGATAAACCTCGGGAAAAACAGGAAGGAATTCACAATAAGATTAAGCACCTGCTGTTTTTCAGAAAGTAAGGAAAAACAGTTCTCACGATCCGTGAGAACGTTCTGTTTTCTTCTACTATCCAATGGACGGCCGTTCCTCTCTTCTTCAGCGATCCACACTATAAAAGTGGTTCGCCTTCACAATAAAGTTGCTTCTCTTTGCTGCTAGCTGGAGGAGTCATTGTCGTTATTCTCCGCGGCCGTATCGCGAATAACGACAATTGGAGGTCCCACCGAGATCGTCCTTCACGGGAGCCGAGACTGTCTTTCGCCAGGACAGCGCGAACTGGGACCGCGGAGCCCTGGACCGCGAGCGCCGCCGCGGAGCCAGCCTCGACCACCCCGGACCGCGAGCGCTGCCGCGGAGCCAGCCTCGGCTACCCCGGACCGCGAGCGCTGCCGCTGAATCGGAGCCCCGGCAACCCCGGACTGCGAGCGCCCTAGCGACCGTTCCTCTTTCCGCGGAGAGAAGGTACTGTGTTTCCCCCCCCCTCCCTCCTCCAAACTAGCGGCTAGGCGAAAAATTCTAAAATGGGGAACAATCTATCCAAACAAGAGGAGATTATTATCTCATTATGGAGGGATGTTCTAGAGGACTTAGACACCCAAATCCCAGATAAAGATTTGATTGCCTTGCTAGCTTGGGCAAAGGAGCGCGGTTTTTCAGAGGAGGAAGGAGAAGTTTTTTCAATGGAAGTTTGGAAAGAGCTGGGGAATCTGTTGTGTGCAGCTCTCCATAAAGGAGATGTTTCAGTGTGCCCGCTGCTTACTACCTGGGGGACTATTCATCAGAGTTTTGTGGAGGATGAGGCGAGATTTGAACGGAGCGAGGGCGAGTTCGATGACTGCTCCGAGAACCCCCCGAAGTCAGGACAGCCCCTCCCACTCGCACCCCAAGATAGCGCGGCGTCCTTTCCCCGGAGGGCGGTAACGGCAGAGACAGTGCAAAAGCCAGCTATTACACTGGAGGTAGTGGAGCAAGTCACGTTCGCGATCGCGACGGCCATCTGGGAGGCGTTTGTGCCCTATGTCACCATCCCCGATGAACCGCGGCGCATCGCGAATGGCCCGGCAGCGAGAATGGGTCCCTGGCTGCCGGCAGGCCCCCCCCCAGACCAAAGACGGCAGGGGCAGTCGGCCGCAGGGGTGGGGCTATCGCTACCCCCTGCGCGACGCTTGACGTCACGGCCCACGATCCCGGAAGCTTCGGGTCCCCCCACCAACCCTCCCGGGACGCCGCCGGGATCCTCCTCGTCTCTAGGGGCGTGTCCTGCCGCGCGGGCCCCAAACAAGGTCGCCGCTCCTGCCTCCGCGGCCGGCCCTGTCTCAACGGGATCGGAGACCGCCGTGACATCCTCCGTGGGGCAGGAGTCGCCGCCTTCGTCATCCCACTCCAGCGCCACAGTCGCCGACGAACCACAACACCCCCGCCGGAGGCGTGGTGTCCCTTCGGCCAGCAATCGCGGCAGAAACCCCCGCGTAATTTGGGAGGCTGTCAGGTTGCGGGCATTGCAAAACGGGGATTGGGACCTCTTAGAGAAGGTGGGAATGCCAAGAAAAGGAGTTTTCCAGATGGAGGGAAGCGTCCAGGGTGACCCCGCGGGGCCCTACCCGGCCCCCGGGGATGACCTGTCGCAAAGCAGTGATGGGGACACCCGGGGGACGGAAGGGGCTCAGGCTTTTCCCGTCTTCAAAGGGGCGCAAGGTCAACTCGACCGGCATGACCCAATTGCTTGGCGTGTTGTCCAAGATATACAAGATAAGGTAGCACGCTTTGGACTCGGTTCCACCCAGGTCATGCAGATTCTTAGAGTATTAAATACAGACCTGTTAGCACCTTATGATATAAGGCATATAGCACAGGTGCTATTTCAGCCAGTGCAGTTCAGAGTGTTTGAGGACACCTGGGCGCAAATGGCTGATAGGGCTGCTGCAGACAATATGAGGCTGCCCCAGGATGACCCTAGGTATGCAATAGGCCGAGAGGTTTTGATGGGTACGTTTCGTTTCTCTAACCCTGACCTCCAAGCATCTTGGCCCCCTCCCATTCTTGAGCAATGCCAAAAAATAGGGTTCGCAGCAATTATAAAAACAATAGAAGCTGCAGCTCCTAAAACAAAATATGTGAAGATTACTCAGGGTCCTAACGAACCATTCCTACAATTTGTAGAAAAGGTGGCTGCAGCCCTAGAGAAACAGGTCGAAGATGATGCTCTCAGGCAGATGTTGTGTAAACAGCTAGCCAAAGATAATGCCAATGCTGACTGTGCAAAAATTATACAGTCTCTACCAGGAGATCCCTCACTAACTGACATGATACAGGCATGTTCAAAAGTGGGGACTATAGATCATCAGATCTCTGCCCTGGCAGCTGCCATGTGGCAGCATCAAAAGATGTCAGGAGGTGGATATTATAAACAGGGAAAACCTAAAGGCAAGAAGCAAAAACAGCAACAGGCTAAAATGCCTACCTTTTTGTGTGCCAAGTGCAAAAAGCCAGGACACTATGCAAACCAATGCAGATCAAAAAACCCTCCTCCTGGCCAGGGAAACGGGCAGGGGAGCGCTTGGGGGTACAGCGCTCAGATAGAAACAGTACCCCAGGCTTCCTCAGCCAGCACTCAGCCAGCACCCGGGGGTCAGCCGGAGTGGATGTATACACCCCAGCCACAGTCATCTTAGACTCGACTGGTGTACACAGGATCCCTCTGGATGCCACTGGACCTTTGGGCAAAGGCCTGAGTGCCCTGCTCATAGGGCGGTCCAGTGCCACCCTCCAGGGAATTTTTGTCCACCCCGGGGTCATTGATGCTGATTTCACAGGTCAAATCTATGCCATGGTTTCTACGCCTTCTCCTCCTGTCACTATCCCAAAGGGAACTCGAATTGCCCAATTGGTGCCTTTCTGTTCGTCTGTTCTCAGGGTTGATCAGCGAAATCGCAAAGACGGTTGCTTTGGATCCACAGGACCACCACAGGTTTTCTGGACAATGAATGTCTCGGATCAGCGACCACAAATGATGTGTACTCTGACTCTCTCAGGTGCCAACCCGTCTCAGACTCAACTCAGAGGTTTGCTGGACACTGGGGCGGATGTAACAGTGATCTCACTCTCTGCCTGGCCTCCCACATGGCCTGTGGCCCCTCTGGGTCAGGCCATTGCAGGCTTGGGGGGCACAACACAGACCTTTGTGAGTCAGAGGCCTGTGTTGATCAGAAATATGGAAGGGCAGACAGCCACGGTCCGACCATACATCACTGCAGCCCCTATCAACCTCTGGGGACGAGATGTGTTGGCAGCCTGGGGGGTGCGCATGGAAGTAAATTTTTAATTAGGGTCACTGAAGTGAAGGGCAAGAACTATCCTATGATACCCCTACGGTGGTTGTCTAATACCCCCGTATGGCAAAATCAGTGGCCCTTGCCAAAACAGAAATTAATAGCCCTTCGAGAATTAGTAAAGGAACAATTGCAGCAGGGACACATAGAACCCTCTAGTAGTCCCTGGAATTCCCCAGTTTTTGTTATACAGAAAAACAAAAAAGGGGAATGGCTGGTGAAACACCACACAGCCGACTAGAAAAAGCTTTATATACCATCAATCACCTCACTGTGCCACAAGATTCCAATAATCCTGTTATTGTGAATCACTTTACTTCTTTACAGGCTGCAGATGAGATACGCTTGCCCCGAGCGAAGGTGTTCATGCGGAACTTGACCACGAATAAGTGGGAAGGCCCGCATGAACTCATCGTTTGGGGCCGTGGGTATGCTTGCGTCTCAACAGATACCGGGGTACGCTGGCTGCCTGCGAGATGTGTCCGCCCTGACCTGCGACATCAGAGACAGAATGCAGCCGAGGCACAGCCTTTGGATGCTGACCAACAGGCTGACCGCCAGCCAGATGGTCCCTCTACCAGCAGAGGATGAACTCTTTTGTTTCTTTGGAACTGTTTTCAGTGTTTGGACATTGTTAGATAAATTTTATATTGGAAATCACGGGTCTGGCGAATGGTGGCGGGTTTCTTTCCTATTGTATTAGAAGTAAGTTGCTGGGAAGCATCAGGTGCGAAGGTTTCCCTGGATGCTTCAAGCGTCCACGGATCTCCAGGGATGTGTTTGCTCCCCTCCGACAAGGATCCTAAGGAGGACAGCAAACACCTCCTTTTTTCTTTTAAAACTAAAAGGGGGACTTGTGGGCTTCATTGAAGCCACAGGCTGAAAATTGCAAGGGCCTGAGGCCTTTTTCTCCTTTCTCATGCTAAGGAAAATTTCTCTCGGGTCTGCTGCAGTTTGCCTGTTCCTCCCTGGATCTTCCCAAGGTGATAAACCTCGGGAAAAACAGGAAGGAATTCACAATAAGATTAAGCACCTGCTGTTTTTCAGAAAGTAAGGAAAAACAGTTCTCACGATCCGTGAGAACGTTCTGTTTTCTTCTACTATCCAATGGACGGCCGTTCCTCTCTTCTTCAGCGATCCACACTATAAAAGTGGTTCACCTTCACAATAAAGTTGCTTCTCTTTGCTGCTAGCTGGAGGAGTCATTGTCGTTATTCTCCGCGGCCGTATCGCGAATAACGACAAATTACATACAGCAATTTTTTATTATGTTATATATATGTCTATAAGTATTGATTATAATATTACTTTTTCCTTTGCACAAATGAATCTAAGTTCAAGATTAAAAACCTTTGTCTTTCTCCATGTGGGAGCATTTTGACAGCAATCATTCTCTCTGTTGGTGCTATTTCTGGGATACTGTTAATAAAATTCATCCTCACCTGCCCAAAACCACAAGTGCTTTTCATTTTTCCATATGCAATTTTTGTATGCATTTTAATACACCTAGTAGTCCAGCTTCTTTCAGCTGACTTTCCCATTGTTCTCATGATGCTCTTAGCTAAGCCCATTCCAGAGGCAGCAAACTCTAGGGAAGGTTTTTCCTGTCTGGGAGTTTAGGACAGGACTGATTCCTTACATTAAAATACAAAAAACCCAACATTTTCTGGTGATCTAGCCAGAGCACACCAACTTTGTTTTACCAGTGGGCAGGGTCGGCAGCAGAGACACAGACACCAAGTTCAAGAATCAGTGTCATTTACTGTACATCATTCTGGTTTCATTCTCCTCTTGGGTTCCTCCCAAAGCCTGACCAGGGATCAAGGAGGAACCAAGGGAGCTGACTTGGATCATACACCCCCAAACAAGGTCAGATGTCAGATTCCACGACCTTGTTCATCTTCTAAATACAGAAAGGACAATACATATTTTATTAATAAGTGCATACATCTATCACTAATGACAATGCATATTTTGCTAATGACTGTATACAAAGATATCCTTTGGTTGGAAGGTTCACCCAGAGGTCACCTTTGGCTCAGGGCCTGTTGTCCAGGCCTTGGCACTTCAGGGATGTGGTTTCGGGGTTCCGTGCTGGGCTTGACAGTGCTGGGTGAACAGCTGGACTCAATGTGCTCAGAGGTCTTCTCCAACAAAAAGGATTAAATAATTCCAGGATTACATCTGCTGGATTTAGCCAGGTCCATGTTGGCAGCATTACTTTGGTCTAAGTTCCCTCTTGCTCAGCTCTTGTGGCCTAAGGCTTCAGCTCCTTTAGCTCCTGGTGCTCAGCTGCTCATGCTGGACGAGGCAACTCGCAGAGAAGAATACAGTTCATCCAATTCCTACTGGGACACTGAGAGAGGCGGCTGTGAACCAGCAGCATTGTTTGGTGTCACCTCTCTGCTCTTCACACCTTTCAGCACTTTGAACCAGCCAAGAGCTTTCTCCAAGGATGCAATGAAGCAGCTGTTCCTGCTAATTCCCAGCTCTGGCCCTTCCCAGTCTCTGACCTTGACTGGTTTTGTCCCTCTTACTGTGCCCTTTGTTCCCCCTGTGCTCGGTGGCTGCTGCCCAGGGCTGTGGAACTGGCACAGATCAAGGGCTCCAGCCCCTCCTTTATCTGCCCTTGGAGCTGCCTGATCACAGCAGCCTTTTCCATCTGGAAGCTCCACACAGACAGGGAGTCCCCACCTCTGTTCCTTGCACAACGTCCGGGAGCCCAGAGCTGCCACCTCAAGTCCCTGCTGGCACTGGGAGCTCCCAGGTGCCCCAGGCTGCTGTGACACCACTGCACACAGGAGGGGAGAGGGGTAGGGGCTGTGCTGAAAGGCAGCTCCATGTGCTGCTGCTGCTGCTGCTGCTGCTGTGGGAGTCATTTGTCCAGCCCTGCCCCAGAGTCAGGGATCAGATCCAGGCACTGCTGCTCCCTCGGGATCAGCCACAGTTTTGGTGTTGCTGTCAGTGCCAGCAGAAGCAGTGGCTGGAGCAGTGGGTGCTGACAGTGCCCCAAGCCCCAGGGCCAGAGGAGTCCCTGGGCTGGGAGGGAGTTGTCCCTTGTTCTCGCTCTGCCCCACACAGAGCTGGGCTGGACACAAGTGGGGCAGCATAGTGTAGGATCATGCTGACAGGAAAATGGGCATGTACTAAATCCAGCCTAAACCTTCTGAATGAGGACATCTCTGTGGATAAAAAAGCTGATGTTGCAAGAAGAACAAAGGAGCAGAAAGTTGCTGACAAGCACAGAGGTGTCATTCTGAGTAAAATGACACTCATGGTATTGTAAGAGATGGTCCAAAGATTCCCTCATCTGCCTCACGACTGTTGTAAGAACAGAGACTAAGAGCCCAGGGACCCCACTCATTTTGGACCTGAGTTCTGGCCTGGCCAAGCTGGATGCTTGCCAAGTGTCTGTTTGCAGGTGCTTGCTGTTCACCATGGTACACTGCTTTCAATCACTGCACTGGTTGGGAGCATCAGACACCTGCTTCTTGGAACAACGACTCTCTGACACAATAGTCCATAAATCTCCCCACTCTTGGCCAGAGGACACTTGCTTTGGAAAAGGACTACAAAAAGGTGACTTTCTTGGAGAAACCTCTGAGATCTCCCCATGGACAGAAGACATGTCTGTTGGCTGAAGACCACAAGGATGTTGTCCCATGTGTTGGTAGCTATTCCCTGTCCCCGTCTTTTTCTCTCTCTCTCTTTACATTGTTTTCATTTATCTCTCCCCTTCTGTTGCAAAACTGTGCTTTTGGCACTGAATAAAGGTGCATTAGTATTTGCTGTGAATAAACCTTAGTCCCTTGTTGTGTGTCTTTTGCACCACGAGGTCAAATGAACCATCATGACTCCTGCCTGTATTGACAGATTGAGGCATTTAATTTGGCGTCACAGACAGGATTTCTGACAGACAGAAGGGTCGCTGGTTGTGTGTAGTCTATAACAGGGGAAGGACATCTTGCTCCAGCCACACCTAGCTGGCCACCTTGACAGGGGTGAGCCAGACTAGAAAGCAAGGGGGGCATTTCAGATTTCTCTTTATTAACTGCACATGCCTCGGTGCAAAACACCCCCACACTCGTTTGAGGGCTCTTTCTTCAGAAATTCACAGAAGATCTCTTGGTGCAAAACACAGGACTGTGTTGCTGTTTTTTGTTGTTTATGTGAATTTTGACTGCTTGGTGTAGTGAAGAGACAACCAGAGATTTACACTGAAGGTAGTACCTCCCAAGCAGCTTCAGTCTCTTCACCCCCACAGGGAAGAGAGGCGGGAACACAGTGAATGCTCTCTGTGTGTGTAACTTAAGTAATATACCTCTCTGCCATGGATTTCCCCTTTCCCTTTATAAAATGACTGAAGATCACAGTGTGAAAGATAAAGCTGCATTTTACACTGTATTAGCTAAATATAATGCCTTGATACCAAAAGGGTTCATTCGAGTTTTACTGTGCCTATGGACCTTTAGCACAGGAAGAAGGCATACAGGGGCTGCTTTCCCAGCAAGCATGGTTGGAAGACGAAGAATTCTGCCTCAAAGGCGTAGTGATAGAAAAAACAAGGACAGAACCTGGGATCTCTGGGTGGATTTCATAGTAATGGGTAAATTGTAATACACATGGAGTGACTAAATATAAGCAACACAATTGTTGAATGACACGTCCATGTAAGGCTAGGAATTATCCCATGTTGGACCTCAGGCCTCAATAAATGATGTCTTCTTTAAGACTAAATTAGTGTTAAGGAGTCCTACTTTGCTATATTTGAGTTTTGGTGATGGCAGGACCTCACAGAGACATGGACTCTACTGTGCCACTTTGTAAACTCATGGAGCAAAGGCTCCACTGTGGCACAGTAGAACCCTTGGAACCAAAATCCTTTTTGGCACACTGGGGCTATGTGGAATCGGTGGTCTGTGGTGACACTGTAGATTCAAGGACTCCATTGTGACACTGAGAAACCTCTTGGAACCAAGGGGCCAGTCTGACACAGCAAGGCCTGGTGGAGCCCTGGGTCCATTGAGACACTGTGGAACCTCACAGAGCCAAGGTGACAATGTTATACTATGGAACCTCATGGAACAAAGGGTTCATGGTGACAATGCAGAACCAGAAAGACTGTTGTTGGCAGTATGAAAGCTCATGGAATCAGGAGTCCATTTTGACACAGCAATACCTCATTGAGCCAAAGGTCCATTGTTAAACTATGTGGCTGTTACAATTATGTCAAGACAGACAAAACTGGCACCAATTAGTACTTTAATAAAATCTTCTCATGCTTTCTCTTAGTAAACTTCTTTCAGGCAATTGTGACTTCTTTCCTCTCACACCACTCTACACAGTACTGACTTTTTCTCTCCTCTCTGCATTACTGCCTGAACCCAAACCTGTCCCTTTCCTGGCCACCTAACCCTATCTGTCCCTCACAAAACATTTTCTTACCTTATCTGTCTCTTGCATGACTGCATGTCCCTTACCTCCTCACAGCTTAGCCAGCAGACTCCACATCTCAAGCTCCAACTGCAACTTGCTCTCGACTAGCTAGCCCACTCTTTTATAACACCCACCCTCATTGTATAGGCAAGGCTGTTTCCAGTTCTAGGTAATCACTACAGCTGTAATTCATTTAAAAAATTGCCTTCTGCACTATGTCTACAAACCATCTTTCCACAAATTCCCCCTCTTTTATTTAATTAAAGTAAGTTGACAGTCTAACACATTCACATATTTCATTTCAGACTAACAGTTATACAATTGTTTGGGTAACACATCCCAATAAGGACGTATGCTTCAAATCCTAGTTCTCAAACATTCCAAATAGTTTGCCTAGCTTTACTTTGGTTGTTTCTTTAAGCAACGTCTTACATAAAAGATAATTGTCTGCATGCAGCAGATTATCTCAGAGTTCTTTTAAATTCATTCTATATTTACCTTTACTTAGAGCCAAGAGTCTTATCTTATTACTTATGTTTCTCCTCACATACAACCAATTGATTCCCATTTCATTACCCAAAGTGAAATTTACATTAGTATAACAGCCACATCCAATTTATTCAAATTAATTATTTTCATTCTTTTTTTCATTGGTTGTTAACTTTCTCATTTTGTTTGGCTTTTATCAGTATAGAACATGAACCTAAGGATTCTCTCTTAGCTAAGAAATACATTTGTAAACTAATCTTGATACATTACCCAGATTCACACAGTACACACCATTAAAGTTCCAGAATCAGAAAAGTGCAATTCATAAATACAATATATATGTTTCATCATCAAATAGGCACATTGCACTGAACAATAGAACCATCAGCTCCAGTTTGTCCTGTATCTTAGTGCTTTAATAACTTCACTTGTTCTTTCTTAGGCTCAGTTGCTTTCATCAAGTTATTTTAACAAATTGCTGTGCAGGAGTAACATATTTTAATTTGGCACTTAATTCAGCTTTTTGGATATACAGAAGCAGCTCTTCAGGCTCTACTTAAGGTGTGGGAGTCTGTCCCAGTCTGGGGTTTCTCCTTTGCCCCGAGATCACCCCATAGGGACAGTAAGGTGGTTCAAACCCTGGTTTTCTCTGAAGCAGCCGAAGAGAGATTGCCTGAGACAGTTTTCTCTTTTTCCAAGGACTGTTTATTATTTCTTATCTCTGGGACATTTTGTCTGGCCAGCAGCGGTCTGCTCAGCCTGGCATCCATGGTGGAAGCAGGGCTTATCTTATATAGTTTGTACTACGTATTCCATGTTTATAAAATTTTCCCAATACAATACAATTTTATTAAATGGTCCAGCCCTGACCCCATCCAATCCAAGAGTGCCAACGTGCCACCCAACATGGATGACAGGGAGAAGAAGGAGGAAAAGGTGTCCACCCCCCAAATTCTCCATCTTGGCCATGTGTCCCTTATCATAAACATTCAAAAAAACCTATTCATCTATGTTCTAACAATCTAATTTACACTTCACTAATTTTGGCAGCTTGTTTCCATTCTCCTTGTGCTGACAACTTCCCCCAGGGGTTAGAATTCAGCACCTGTGACACCGGGGTCTCACTCAGGAGTCTTTGAGAACCTTGCCTGGGGGGTTTTGAGACCCCCAAGGAGGCCAGGGGTATGCACTGGGCTCCCACATCTCCCACCACTGCTTGCACCAATAACACCCTTTTCACAGCTTTGTTCAAGACATGCCGAGTGCATGGGATGATGCACAGCAAAGCAATGAGAATAGCAACAAGCTCCACTAATATATAAAAACCTACTTTCAAAATTTCTTTTTACAACTGTAAAAGATCAAAAAGGTCAAACAGACCATCCAGGCATGATAACTGTGCTAGAACTTGGAAGGATGGTTTGTTTGAGACTACAATATAATTGCCATATACATTCTGATTCGGAGTAACATCCATTGTTTGGTTCTTTGTCACCCCTAAAACATCACATACAATTCAAAAATCCATTGTTGAACCAAAAATTTCTAACTCTTTTGGTTTGGAAACAGCCACAGGGAGAAATTGAACCCACACATGCCATCCATTCACAGGAGTTGTCACAACTCACATCACCCATGAAAGGATGCCCTCCGGAATGGGCCATTCTTTCACTGGCAATCCCACCAGACATGCTGAAAATGGCTTTTTGCCTGGCATGCCTCAAACAAATTGTTTCCAACCCCACTGTCCATGCTAAATTTTCCCAAACATTCTCCCTTGGCTGTATCACTGGTAAATCCGCTTTTTCACCTAATACAGTTGACAAAAAATAAGATACAACAGCATATAAACAAACATGTTTCACTGTCAGCCCTTAAGTCTTTTATATCTTGTTTGAAGAGAAGTTCACACCCTTTTTCCTTGATGTCTGCCAACACTCCCCTTGGAATCCTGGCGGCTTGTCGTACTGGTCATTGTGAGGAGGATCTCCTGCTAATTCTGCCACGGTGAGGTAAGCATGAGTACCACCTTGGTATTTCTTTTGCAGCTCCTCCAAAGCTCTTATCCATCTGCTCTCCCACATAAGTCCTTGTGTGTCAGTAAGTATCAATTAAACAGGAGATCTCATGTCACATGAAGTCAAGTCATATTCATTGAGAATACCTTTTAAAAGCTGTTTGAAATATGAAGATTCCAGTCCATAATCTCTAATTGCCTTAATTAAATCTTTAACTAAATCATGATTTAATTTTTGCCATCTTGGGTTTTGTCCTTGTGGGTCATAATTCACTGGCATGGCTATTTCACCAGTCCCAATTGCAGGACATTTTCTGCTTCTTGTCAAGTCCATTCTAATATTTATCCAATCAACTAAAGTATCTTGAGCTGCTGTTGCAGGTCTATGTGTCTCTATAGGAATTTGTCTGTTCAAAGGTGTTACTTGTTGAGATTGAGGCCAAGCTGCTGCCTCATTCATTTTTTGATTCATTGGTATTGTAGAAATCTGTGGTCCTTGCTGCATTGTTCATTGAAAAGTCCTTGCCCATCATTGTCATCAACCTTGTTCTTCCCTTTATTATCACTTGTGTTCTCATTTCTAAATCTGTAAGAATTTTCCTTGAAGATCTGTAAAATAGGAAAATCCATTCTATAATTAAAAGAGGGTCTTTTTTGTGTTCGTCCCACTGAAAAATCAAACCATATAGCTGTGTTTCTTCTCCCAACACTGCTAAATGGAATGGTAAAGAGTCTTCATATCAGTGTGCTTGTCCGTCTTGTATCATTTCTGCAACTTTTTGCAAGTTTGCTTGTGCTTCTGGCATAAGAGTCCTGAGGGATTTGATGTTGTCGTCTCCTTTCAGAAGATCGAACAAAGATGAAAGGTCTTAATTCGTGATTCCAAAAATCGATCTCATTCAGTTGATCTCTCCAAGAAGTTGCTGCAGATCTTGGAGTTTGTTGACTTTTGATCTGATCTTTAATTTTTGAGGTTTGATTGTCTGTTTGGTGATTTTCCATCCAAGGTATTTCCAGGGTGTGATTTCTTAAATCTTTGAAGTGCTGACTTCGAGTCCTGCTTTTTGTATTTCTTCGATCACACAAGCACGGACTTCTTGCAGTTCTTGGTTTGTTGATGCAGCAATGAGCAAATCATCCATTTGGTGTATGATTCTTGCTTTGGGATATTTGTGTCTTGCTGGAGCCAAAGTTTGCACCACATACCATTGACAAATCGTTGACGAGTTCTTGAGGCCTTGGGGTAAAACAACCCAATGATACCTCTTCATCGGCTCTTCTCTGCTCAAACTTGGAACAGAAAATGCCATCTGGGAAGCATCATCTTCATGAAGTGGAATAATGAAAAAGCAGTCTTTGAGGTCAATAATAACAAGAGGCCAGTCTCTGGGAATCATTGTGAGTGATGGAAGTCCTTGCTGAAGAGGTCCCATCTCCTCCACTATTTCATTCAATTTTTTGAGGTCTTGAAGCAATCTCCATGGTCCAGAAGACATTTTTCGGATGACAAACACTGGAAAATTCCATGGGCTGTTTGTTGGTTTTATGTGTCCTTTTTCTAGTTTTTCTTTCACCAAAGTTTTCGATGCACTCAACTTCTTCTCCAAGGCCCACTGATCCACCCAACGAGGCGTATCAGTTTTCCATGTCAATTTTGGAGTGGTGAGTGCCGTAGTGAGTCCTACTAAAAATCCATTGTCAGGTACATGTTCCACTGTGAAAGGAGATATCTTCCCCATACAGTGAATGGTTTTTGCACAATAAATGAACAAGTAATAGTTGTCTTCTGTCTGGGTACTGTGAATGTCATAGAATTTTCACTTTGGAGGCATACAGAACTTCCTCCAGTGCCTGTGATTTGCTCCAAAGGTACAATCAAGTTCCATTCTCGAGGTCAGAAAATATATGAAATATATGAAATCAGTGTCATGTCCCGTGTTCACCATCCCTGTGATGGTTATTTCCCTGTTATGGTATATCAAGTCCCAAGTAATAGTTGGCTGTTCACGGGTTATGTACTTCAACCATAATATGTGTACTTCGACATGGTCATTGTAGTGTGGATGCTCTTCGCCCATCGCCCGCATTACTTAATGCTCCAATGGAAGCGATGGCAGAGCTATTGCTTTTGCCAGTTGAGTGTTTTGTAGAATTGTCAATGGAGGTCTAACAGCCCTTGCTAAAATTGTCAGCTCTTCGAAGCAGTCTGCTGAAACAACAGTAGGATATATCGTCAGTCCAAAAATGCTGCACCGGTCTCTGCCTATTATAAAAAAATCTTGTCTCTTTCAGCACGGTGCTTTGAATCCTGTAGGTATAGATGCAGATTCTTCATTCAAAAAACAAACCACTTTTGAAGCTGACAGGATGTACTGCATTCCTGGTGGCAGCAAATCCCTGTCACAGGGGATGCCCTCTAACACCCTGCTGAGAGAGTCAGATTGACGTTCCCCGACAACTGTATTGTCTGTGCTGGTGTTGTTGCTGTTCCTTGTTGCACCGCCATCATTTCTGTTGTAGTGCTAGGTGGTCCTGCACTTCATGTTTTTTGGCAGTGGCAATGGTTTTCTGTCCACATCCGTCAGAGAATAGCATTCACTTTTCAGATGTCTTCTCCTGCAACATCTAGGGCAAAGTTCTGGAAGCATGGAAGTCTTTGTGGATTGAGGACAATTTTTCCTAAAATGTCCAAAAACCCCACAGTTATAGCATTGCCCTTTAGATGGATTCTTTTTCTTCTTGAAATTTGCAAAAACCTTTTCATGTTGTTCTTGAAGAACTTCTGTCATTTGCTCCTTGACAACTGAAGCTATATGTTGTGGTGTTTCAATCTTGCTGCAGGCTTCAGCCATCTCTGTCCTCTCTCTGTGGAGACACAAATAGAACCCTTCCCCCAAAGGCTTACTTTGAAAGCTTTCCAACTTTCTCTGTCTCTAAATTTTTGATCAAAACTGGAGAATTTTCCTTTCTACTATTATTTCAACTATTATCTAACAAAAAAACAAACCCAAAGTTTACAATCTTCTGCAAGTAAACACAATACAATAATTAACAATACTTTAAACAACAGATATACATTTACAAGATTAGATAACCATCAATTTTAAAAAAACTGTGTCGTCACCTCAGTGTCTGCAGACAGCTGACAAACTTTGATTCAGTGAGGAATTAGATGGTCATCTCTGGAAAATGAACACCAAATTCACTTCAAAGTCAGCTTCAGTTGTTATATTGATAAGTCAAATTGCCAATCCAAATGACTGGAATATTATTTTGATGCAGAAAACACCTGGGTTTACACAATTTCTCTTTCAGTTAGAATCAAGGCTTGGCCAGAGCCTAAACTCTAATTGGAAGAGAACTCCTGACATCATCTCATTAAAGAAAAAACTGACAACTCTTAACAACAAAGCTGCCATTAAACATTTCAAAAAGAAATCAAATTCCTCTAGCAACTCATTTTCTCTAAAATTCATTTTTAGGATAAGATACTTTGAACATGGCAAGACACGGCAGTGCTTCTGTGATAGCAACTCAGGAAAACCACAACATTAGGAATTTTTTCTGAGAATGAAGCTCAAATAATTTTTTGGAATTCTGCAAAATATTCAAAACCATAAGATAGCACCATGCCAGGTCACAAAAGACCTGCCAAAATAAAAGAGAGAATTAATAAAAAGAAAACAAAGAAACATTAAGTTCACAACTTAGCTGATTATCTTCATACATTTGATTCAAGAACATGTCTGGAGGCTTTCCAAAACTTACTTAAAATGTTGAAAGATTTCAGATTAAACAATGAAACAGAAAACAAAATTGTTCTGTGATATAGAATTCATACAATCTTATTACAGTGTTTTTAACATTAAATACAGAAACTAAATTTAAATTTTAAAATCCAACTCAAAATCTATTGATTTATACTGACAGTATTGCAAATACTTATAAACTGGCTTCTCTAAAACAATTAACTATAGAAAAATTAAAACTCAATTTTGACATTTAGATAAATGTCCACTTATATCTGAGCAATAACAAATCACTAAATATAGATGATATGTATTCAAATAAAATACAAAATACCTTATTATACCTTCAATTATTAAAATACCTAATACTACTAAAATACCTTCACCATTCTTAAAGTTTCAGCATCTTTTTTTTTTTTTTTTTTTTTTTTTTTTTTTTTTTTTTTTTTTTTACAACAATGCAAAACAAACACCTTCAGTTTAACATACAAAAACTGAAAATAAAACTGAGTCTGTTATCATGTTCCCTTGGTCTGTTTGTTCTCCACAATATAGATAAAAAGCAGCTATTGACATCTCTCCATCCCCCATCCCTCCTCCCGTCTGCAGCACTGGGTCTGTGCAAACACAGGAGGAGCAGCGGGGGTCCTGCCAGAGCTCTGGGAGTGGGGCGGCTGTGCCACCCCCCCTCCTCGGTGAGCCCCGGGCTGGTGACCTCACGCTGCTGCGTCCGGGTTTCCTTTGTCTGGCTCTGTCCAGACAGCTGCCTGCAATTCTTAAAAGTTGTTAATTTTTTCTCCTTTGATTTTACAAAGCATAAATTTCTCTCCCCATTAGAATCTGCCAGTTCTAATGTGGATATCTCAGGTTTCCCTGAAACAGGGCATTCATCTCCTCCCCCAGCATTTCTGACAGCTGCAGACAGGTCTGTCTGTGTCTTTTTGTACTTCTTACTTTTCTGCATCCCAGCCGCTGCCGCAGGTTGCCTCTCCATGGATATCCCTGCAGCTAAATGCACCAAACCCGCACTTTTTCCCTGTTTTTTTCCTGGTCAGTGTGAAGGCTGCCACTCCCTCCCCCTTTGGGCTGAGAGCCGCCCACATGGTCCTGTCTTTCTGCATCCCGGTCGCCGCTGCAGGTTGTCTCTGCCTGGACATCCCTGTGGCTAAATGCACTGAGCCCGCACTTTTCCCCCACCTTTTTTGCTGTCCCATCCCCCTCCCCTCTGTCCCCAGGGAGTCGCCTGTAGTGCCCTCCCACCTTCTGGAGTCAGGGTTTCTGATGGAGTGAAATAGCAAAAATCTAAGTTCTGTAATTCACTTGGAAAAACTTAATTTTTCCCCGACCATGCTGCTGGCAAGGCCTTTGCTGAACCACCTGCTGCTGGCAAGGCAGTAATAAACTTCCCTTCCCCAGCTCTTGGCTAGGTGAGAATCCTATGATGTGTCTCTTCCCCCAGTCTCTGAGGGACTTTAATTGTTTTCTCCGCCTGCTGATAGCAAGGCAGCCTTAAACCTCCCTCCCCTTGCTCATGGCTAGGTGGGAATCCTATGATGTGTCTGATTCTGAAGCCTCTTACCCAAAAGCAATTCATCCAAAATCGATTCGGAGGTTCCTGAAACCGACCAGCAGTGCACAGCAGCGAGGCTTCCCAGGATACCTTCTCTCTCATTCACATCTGGAACTCAGCTTTTCTTGGCAGAGGGCCAGAAATCTCCTCCGCAATCCTCCTCAACAGCTTGCCTCTTCTGAAGCTCGGTCTTCTGGGGGTCTGTACCTGCCTTTGCAGGCTACAAGGATCCACCAGGGTCCATGCCAAATGTCTCTGCCTGGGAGGGTCTCCTCCATTTCTGTGTGTCTTCTTGAGCTTGCCCTTCTGGGGGTCCCCACCCACCTTTGTGGGCTGCGGCGCATCCAGAAGTGTCACTGCCCAGCCAGGGACGCCAGGTGTCAATGCCCACCCAGGGACGCCAGGTGTCCCAGTCTGAGGTTTCTCCTTTGCCCCAAGATCACCCCAGAGGGACAGTAAGGTGATTCCAACCCTGGTTCTCTCTGAAGCAGACGAAGAGAGATTGCTGGAGACAGTTTTCTCTTTTTCCAAGGACTGTTTATTATTTCTTATCTCAGGCAACTTTTGCCTGGCCAGCAGCGGTCTGCTCAGCCTGGCATCCATGGTGGAATCTTCCTGGTGAAGGCAGGGCTTATCTTATATAGTTTGTACTACGTATTCCATGTTTACAAAATTTTCCCAATACAATACAATTTTATTAAATGGTCCAGCCCTGACCCCATCCAATCCAAGAGTGCCAACGTGTCACCCAACTTGGATGACATGGAGAAGGAGGAAAAGGTGTCCATCCCCCGAATTCTCCATCTTGGCCATGTGTCCCTTATCATAAACATTCAAAATACCCTACTTATCTACGTTCTAACAATCTAATTTACACTTCACTAATTTTTGTGGCTTGTTTCCATTCACTCTGGGTTTGTAATTTCCCCCAGGGGTTAGAGTTCAGCACCTGTGACACCAGGGTCTCACTCAGAAGTCTTTGAGACCCTCACCAAGGGGGTTCTGAGGCCCCCAAGGAGGCCAGGGGTATGGCCTGGGCTCCCACGGGGGGAGGGGTGTGGGTAGCAGTACCGGTTTTATCCACAAGGAAGTAGCACTACTGGACAGGTGTATGCAGTACATGTTTTGTGAAGAGGGGGCAGCAGTAGTGAAAGGGGGGGGCTGAAGTACCGGTTTTGTCCACAAGGGGCCAGCACTACTGGGGGCGGGTGGCTGCAGTACGGGTTTTGTCCACACGGGGACAGCACTCCTGGTGCGGGAAGCTGCAATACCTGTTTTGTCCACACGGAAGCAGCACTACTGCAGGGGGGGCTGCAGTACATGTTTTGTCCAGAAGGAACGAGTTTTACTGGAGGGGGGCTGAAGTACCGGTTTTGTCCACAAGAAGGCAGCACTACTGAGGGACGGAGGGTTGCAGTACCGCTTTTGGCCACGAGGAAGTAGCACTACTGGGGTGGGGTGGAGGGTTTCCTGTACTGGTTTTGTCCAAGATGGGGCAGCAACAGTGAAGGGGAGGCAGCACTACCTGTTTTGTCCACAAGGGGGCAGCGCTACTGGTGGGGGAGGCTGCAGTACTGGTTTTGTTTACAAGGGGGCAGCACTGCTCAATAGCAAGAAGGCTGCACTACCGATTTTGTCCACATGGAGGCAGCACTAGTGAGGAGGGAGGCTGCAGTACCGGTTCTGTTCACAAAAAGGCAGCACTGGTGGGGGGAGGGCCTGCAGCACCGGTTTTGTCCACAAGGGAGCAGCACTACTGAAAGGGAGGCCTGCAGTACCAGTTTGCTGCAGAATGGCACAGTCCTACATGGGGGGAGGGTGGCAGTACCGTTTTTTCCCACAAGAAAGCAGCACTACTGTGGGGGGGGGGGGGGTGGCAGTATCGGTTTTGTCCTCAAGAGGGCAGCACTATTTAAGGGGGGGGCAGCAGTACTGGTTTTGTCCACAAGGGGTCAGCAATACTGGTGGAAGGGAGGCTGCAGTACCGGTTTTGTCCACAAGGGGACAGCAATGCTGAAGGGGAAGGCTGCAGTACTGGTTTTGTTCAAATGGTAGCAACACTACTGAAAGGGTGGGGCTGCAGTACCAGTTTTGTCCACAACAGAGCAGCACTACTGGTGGGGGGGTGGCTGAAGTACCGGTTTTGTCCACAAGGGGTCAGCACAACTGAAGGTGGTGGGGGACTGCAGTACCTGTTTTGTCTACAACGGGGCAGAACTACTGAAAGGGGGTGGCTGAAGTACCAATTTTGTCCACAACGGGGCAGAACTACTGGGGGCTTAGGCTACAGTACCAGTTTTGTCCACACAGGGGCAGCACAACTGGTGCAGGGGGCTGCAGTACCTGTTTCGTCCACAAGGAAGCAGTACTACTGGGGAGGGGGGCCTGTAGTTTTGGTTTAGTTCTCACGGGGACAGCACAACTGGAGGGGGGGGCTGCAGTACCTGTTTCATCCACAAGGGAAAAGCACTACTGGTGGGAGGGCTGCATTACCGGTTGTCTCCAGAAGGGGGCACAACTACTGAAAGAGAGGATTCTACAGTAATGTTTTTGTTCACAAGGGGGCAACACTAGAGAGGAGGGGGGGGCCTGCAGTACCCTTTTTGTCTGCAAGAAGGCAGCACAACTGGGGGAGGGCAAGCTGTAGCACCAGTTTTGTCCACAAGAGGGCAGCTGTACTGGAGGGAGAGCTGCAGTACATGTTTTATCCAAAAGAGGACTGCACTACTGAAAGGGGGGGGCTGAAGTACTAGTTTTGTCCAAAACACGGCAGCACTACTGAGGGAGGGGGTGCTGCAGTACCGGTTTTGCCCACGTGGAGGCAGCAATACAGGGGTGGGGTGAAGGGTTTCCAGTACTGGTTTTGTCCAAGAGGGGGCAGCACTAGTTTTGGGAGGGGGGCTGCAGTACTGATTTTGTCTAAAAGGGGGCAGCGCAGCTGGTGCAGGGGCTGCAGTACCGGTTTTGTTTACAAAGGGGAAGCACTGCTCAATAGTGGGTGGCTGCACTACCGTTTTTTTCCACAAAGGGGCAGCACTAGTGAGGAGAGGGCCTGCAGTATCAGTTTGGTGCACAAGGGGGCAGCACTACTGAAAGGGGGGGGCAGCAGTACCAGTTTTGTCCACAAGGTGGCAGCACTACTGGGGTGGGGGTTGCAAAAACGGTTTTGCCTAAAAGAGGGCAGCACTAGTGGTGGCTGGGGTGCAGTACCGCTTTTGTCCATAAGGGGGCAGCAATACTGAAGGGTGGGTCTGTAGTACTGGCTTTGTTCAAATGGTGGCAACACTACTGAAAGGGTGGGGCTGCAATACCGGTTTTGTCCACAACGGAGCAGCACTACTGGGGTGGGTGGGGGGGGGGCTGCAATACCTGTTTTGTCCACAAGGAAGCAGCACTACTGGAAGGGGGGGGGGGAGGTGCTGCAGTACCTGTGTCATCCACAAGGGAACAGCACTTCTGGTGGGATGGCTACATTACCGGTTTTCTCCATAAGGGAGCACAACTGCTGAAAAAGGGGTGTCTGCAGTAATGTTTTTGTTCACAAGGGGGCAACACTAGTGAGGAGGGGGGGGGGCTGCAGTGTCAGTTTTGTCCGCAAGGGTGCAGCACAAATTGTGCGGGGTGAGCTGCAGTACTGGTTCTTCCACAAGGAAAAAGCACTACTGGAAGAAGAGCTGTAGTACCTGTTTTGTCCACTAAAAAGGATCACTGCTGGGGTGAGGGCTGCAGTGCCAGTTTTGTCCATAAAGCGGCAGCACTACTGGGGTAGACAGATGTACCGGTTTTGTGCACAAAGGGGCAGTACTACTGTTTGGGCGGCTGCAGTACCGGGTTTTGTCCACAAGGGGGCAGCACTAGCTGGAAGGGGGCTGCTGTACCGGTTTTGTTCACAAGGGGTCAACACTACTTGGTGGGGAGCAGCAGTATCAGTTTTGTTCACAAGGGGGCAGCACTACTGAGGGTTGAGCGAGCTGCAGTGTAGATTTTGTCCAATAAAAAGCAGCACTACTTGGGAGGGGGGCAAGGGCTGTAGTGCCGGTTTTGTCAACAAGGGTCAGCTTCATTCAGAAGGGCTTCAGCACCGCTTTTGCCCACAATGAAGCAACAATACTGGAGGGAAGGGCTGCAGTTCTGGTTTTGTCCACAAGGAGGCAGCTATGCCTGCGGGGGGGCGGCAGAATCGGTTTTGTCCTCAAGAGGGCAGCACTACTGGTGGGGGGGCTGCAGTACCGGTTTAGACCACAAGGGAGCAGCACTACTTAAGGGCGGGGGAGCTGCAGTACCGGTTTTGCCCCAAATGGGGCAGCGCTAGTGGTGGGTGGGGTGCAGTACCGGTTTGGTCCACAAGGAGGCAGCACTATTCAAGGGGGGGGCGGCAGTACCAGTTTTGTCCACAAGGGGTCAGGACAACAGAGGGACGGGAGGTTGCAGTGCCGCTTTTGTACACAAGATAGCAGCAACACTGAAGGGGGGGTTGCAGTACTGGTTTTGACTTAATGGTGGACACTACTGAAAGAGGGGGGTTGCAGTATCGGTTTAGTCCAGAAGGGGTCTGCACAACTGAAGGGGGGGGGGCTTGCAGCACCTGGTTTGTCTAAAAGGGGGCAGCACTACTGAGTGGGGTGCTGCACTACTGGTTTTGTCCTCAAGGGGACAGCTCTACAGGAGGAGGGAGGGGGCTGCAGTACCAGTTTTGCCCAAAAGGGGGTAGCACAAGTGGTGGCTGGGGTGCACTACCGGTTTTGTCCACAAGGGGTCAGCACTACTGGGGGAAGGGAGGCTGCAGTGCTGGTTTTGTCCACAAGGAAACAGCAATAATGAAGGGAAGAGCTGCAGTACTGGTTTAGTCCGCAGGAAAGCAGCACTACTAAGGGGGGGGGGTGGGGCTGCAGTACCAGTTTTGTCCACAAGGGGTCAGCACAACAGAAAGAGGGGGGGGGGGGCTGAAGTACTGGTTTTGTCCACAAGGGGGCAGCACTACTGCTGCAGGGGGCTGCAGTATAGGTTTTGTCCACAAGGAAGAAGCATTACTGGGGCAGAAGGGTTTCTGTGTCAGTTTTGTCCACAAGAGGCCAGCTCTACTCGCAGGTGAGGTGCCGTATCTGTTTTGTCCACAAGGAAACAGCACTTCTGGGAGGGGGGCGGGGGAGGGGGGTGGCTGCAGTGTTGGTTTTGTTCTCACGGGGACTGCACTACTGGTGCGGGGGGCTGAAGTACTGGTTTTGTCCACAACAGGGCAGCACTACTGGGGCTTAGGGCTGCAGTACCAGTTTTGTCCACAAGGGGGCAGCACTACTGCTGCAGGGGGCTGCAGTATAGGTTTTGTCCACAAGGAAGAAGCATTACTGGGGGGGAAAGGCTTCTGTGTCAGTTTTGTCCACAAGGGGCCAGCTCTACTCGCAGGTGAGGTGCCGTACCTGTTTTGTCTACAAGGAAGCAGCACTCCTGGGGGAGGGGGGTGGGGGGGAGCTGCAGTGTTGGTTTTGTTCTCACGGGGACTGCACTACTGGAGAGGGGGCTGCAGTACATGTTTTGTCCAAAGGGGGCTGCACTATTGAAAGGGAAGGCTGAAGTAACGGTTTTGTCCAAAATGGGGCAGCACTACTGAGGGAAGGGAGGCTACAGTACCGGTTTTGGACATGAGGAAGCAGCGTTACTAGGGTTGGGTGGAGGGGGTTTCCTGTACTGGTTTTGTCCAAGAGGGGGCAGCAATAGTGAGGGGGGGTTGCTGCAGTACCTGTTTTGTCCACAAGGGGGCAGCGTTACTGGTGGGGAGGCTGCAGTACCGGTTTTGTTTACAACAGCTAAGCACTGCCCAATAGCGTGGGGTTGCAGTACCGATTTTCTCCACAAGGGGGCAGCACTAGTGAGGAGGGGGCTGCAGTGCCGGTTCTGCTCACGAGGGGTAAGCACTGATGGGGGGAGGGCCTGCAGCACCGGTTTTGTCCACAAGGGAGGAGCACTACTGAAAGGGGTGGGGCTGCAGTACCGTTTGGTGCACAACAGGGCAGTGCTACCTGGGGAGAGGGCGGAAGTACCGTTTTTTTCCACAATGGGGCAGCACTACTGATGAGGGGGGGCTGCATTACCTGTTTTGTCCACAGGGAAGCAGCACTACTGTTGGGGTGCGGCAGTACTGATTTTGTCCAAAAGGGGGGAGCATTACTGATGGGGGGGGTGCATTACCTGCTTTGCCCACAGGGAACCAGCACTACTTTGGGAGGCGGGGGGGCGGCAGTACCAGTTGTTTCCACAAGGGGGAAGCACTTCTGAAGGGGGGAGGTTGCAAATCTGGTTTTGCCGAAAAAGGGGCAGCACTAGAGGTGGGTGGGGTGCAGTGCCTGTTTTTTTCCACAAGGAGGCAGCACTATTGAAGTGAGGCATGGCAGTACCGGTTTTGTTCACAAGGGGTCAGCACTACTGATGGGGGGGGCTGCAGTACCTGTTTTTTCCACAGGAAAGCAGCAGTACTGTGGGGCGGGATGGCAGTACTTGTTCTGACCACAAGGGGGCAGCACTACTGGGGTGGGGGGGGCTGCAAAAACGGTTTTGACCAAAAAGGGGCAGCACTAATGGTGGGTGGTGTGCAGTGCTGTTTTTTTCCACAAGGAGGCAGCACTATTGAAAAGGGGGGGTGGCAGTACCTGTTTTGTCCACGAGGGGTCAACACTACTGGGGGAAGGGAGGCTGAAGTACGGGTTTTGTCCACAAGGGGACAGCAGTACTGAAGGGTGGGACTGCAGTACTGGTTTTGTTCGAATGGTGGCAACACTTCAGAAAGGGTGGGACTTCAGTACCGGTTTTGTCCAAAATGGGGCAGCACTACTGAGGGAAGGGGGGCTGCAGTACTGGTTTTGGCCACGAGGAAGTAGCACTACTGGGGTTGGATGGAGGTTTTCCAGTAACAGTTTTGTCCAAGAGGGGGCAGCAGTAGTGAAAGGGTGGGGCTGCAATATCTATTTTGTCTACAAGGGGGCAGCGCTACCGATGCGGGGGGTTGCACTACTGGTTTTGTCCACAAAGGGCTAACACTACGGGAGGGGGCAGCTGCAGTACCTTTTTTGTTCACATGGAAGCAGCACTACGGCAGGGGGTGTTGCAGTACCGATTTTGTCCACAAGGAACGAGTTTTACTGGTGGGCAGCTGCAGTACCGGTTTTGTCCACAGAAAGGCAGCACAACTGAGGGAGGGTGAACTGTAGTATCTGTTTTGTCCAGCAGGGAACAGCACTAATATGGGGGGGCTGCAGTACTGGTTTTGTCCACAAGGAAGCAGCACTACTGGAGAGGGGGCTGCAGTACATGTTTTGTTCAAAAGGGGGCCGCACTACTGAAATCAGAGGGGCTGAAGTACTGGTTTTGTCCAACACGGGGCAGCACTACTGAGGGAGGGGGGACTGCAATACCGGTTTTGGCCACAAGGAAGCAGCACTACTGGGGTGATGTGAGAGTCCATCCGAGCCTCTCGTCTGTTTCTGCCAAACGACCATCACTGAAGGCCTGCGCTGGCCAGGGATGGGAGGAACGCCAAGTGACTGTTCCGCAGGTGATGCCTACCAGGACTGGTTTCTCATGACAACTAGTCACGGGGCGTTTACTCAACAAAGCTCCCACAGATGGAAGAACAATGCACTGGTCAGTATGGACTACCTTGCATGTGTTCATAACAACAAAGATGGTTTGGTGTTCCTTGAAATGTCCTGCTTCCACCTGATCCTTAGCATAACAAGCTCCACATACAATAGTCCATAAATCTTCCCACCACTTGGCCAGAAGCCACTCGCTTTGGGAAAGGACTATAAAAGTGACTTTCGCAAAGGAGACCCCTGAGATCTCCCCAGACGGCAACGGACATCTACCGGCTGGCTCCACAAGGATTCGTCTGCCTGTCTTGGTAGCTATAATCCCGACCCCCCTTTCTCTCTCTCTCTCTCTCTCTCTGTCCCACTATCGCATTTTGGTTGGCACTAAATAAAGTGCATTTCTGTAGAAGTAAACTGGTTTTGTCCCCTGCTGTGTCTTTTGCACTCTGAGATCCATAAAAGAACCAGTCACAACTCCCGCTCGGGTTGGGCAGATCGTGACATTATTTGGCGTAGTCAGCAACTGGATTCCCGATACTGGAGGAGTTGAGGTTTCTCGGCACTTTGTACCAGGGAAAGACCTGTGCCATTTCAGCAGCACCTAGCCTGTCAGTGCTGTAAGGACTGAACAGGGTAAGAAAGCAAGGGAGGTGGTATTGAGTTCTTCCCGCAATCTGCACACAGACCCAGGTGGATAATCAACTCCATTACAGTTATCAGAGAATTTTTTGAAAGGATCTCAACTGAGCAAAAGATGGGACTTATGTTTTTTGTTGTTTGCTACTTGGTGTAGTTGAGGAGACACCCATTGTGCAACTAAAGAAATCCTCCCAAGCGCTTTGGTCTCCTCAGCTACCCAGGGAAGAGAGGGGGTTGTCCCCAGCAAAAGTCTGGGTGTTAAGTCTTGACCTCCCTGAAGTGGTTTTCCCCCCTCCCACATAATCGTAACTCACAGGTTACAGTTGTTGTACAATTATTTTATTTGACTACTTGGGATCGCGAAGAGACAAGTGGTTTTTGTAGTTAAGTTAGTACCTCCCAATTAGTGTTTCTCTTCACCCGCTCCAGGGAAGAGAAGGGATTCACAGTTTCAGCTGTGCTTTTTGTGTAATTTTAAGTGTGTCTCCCTGAGAGTGGTTTTAGTCCCTTCATAAAAATGTCTGAAAATGATAAAGCTGCATTTTGCGCTTTACTAGCTGAGTATAATACCAGACCCTCCCAAAGGGGGGAAGACTGGGCAAACAGTAATTGGTTTAATTTAGAAAATGTGACTATTCAGATACATTCTTTGCAACATGAAACAAAATTCAAACTGAGCAAGAAAAATACGACCGCACTTTGCTCAGTTCTATTCGCTTGTCTTTCAGCTGCTGTAGAATCTCATTTTAAACAAGTGAGTGAGGAAAATGCAGTGATATACTCCTTGCAAAACCTGGTGGAAGCTTTGCAAAAGATATTACAGGAGAAAGCAAATCAGATAGAAACTCTGCAAAACCAACTAGAGCAGGAAAGAAATCACAACTATTTGTTGCAACTATCACATGCCTCACAACATGCAGATACACCCAATGAAACAGAAGAAAAGGAAACATATCACATAAAGCAGATACACCCACAGAGAGAACTAGTACATGTACAGAATAGTGGGGAAAATTGCTGCTCTAAAATGAGACCTCTCGTTAAAAAGGAATATAGATACCTGAACAACGAGGATTTTGACCCCCACATAACCTCCAAAGAAATCCCATACACTGCTACTGAATTGGCCAAAATAAAGAAAGAATACTCACGTCTCCCACAAGTCTGAGACCGAGTATGTATTTAGAGTTTCACTCACTGGAGGAGATCAAATTAAATTAAGTGAACAAGAAGCCAGTGGGTACTGGGGGGGCTGGACTTTTCTTAACAACTGGAAATGCTCATGTTCTATGGTCTCTGACACAGCATGCAGCCTACTGGGCCGGGGGACTTAGCCCCCTAGAAAGAGGTGGTCCTCTAGCCACAACTGGCACCCCAGATCAACTCCTAGAAAACATTCACAAAGCTGCCTGCTTGCAAATTATACATGAAATAAAATTTACTGCTGGCCAATAAATCACCTATGCAATTACCTGTAAATGTAAAACAATACCCTCTTCTCTCTGGTGCCAAAGAAGAGATCAAACCGGTTATACAGGACTTGCAAAACTCCCTTGTATGGCCAATCCAAAAACCCAAACCTGACACTGTAGCTGTGTACCAATACATAGATGATGTATTGATAGGAGGAGAAGAAAAAGAAGAAGTGAGGGATGTGCAACAGAAAATAATTTCCCACCTAGAAAGCCCTAACTTGCAAATTGCCTCAGAGAAAATTCAAAAACCTTCTCAGGAAGTGAGGTTTTTGAAGACAGCCACTACGGGGGCTGCCCCCCCTGACGGGGTGGCCCAGAAATCCTCAGTAACAGAAGGAACTGCAAAAAAATCTGGCAATAACAGAAACTGAGAACTTGGGCAACAGCGGTGACAAACCTGCCTCAGTAATTAAAGTAGCCTCTGCTTTCTCCCCCAAACAATCTTTGTTCACTAATTCTTCATTTACTGATGCTTCTGCTGAGAAAATTATTGCTGAGGGACAGGGTGACTCTTGGGTTGGGGTGCTGATGGTTATTTGGGGTGTTTTCCAGCTTGAAGTGCAGAGTGTCTCCTTTGTTTGCAACTACACTGACTCGTATGCTGTGTTTAAAGGAGGTACAGAGTGGCTTCCTTCTTGGCAGCAAAATGATTGGGAAGTTAACAGAATTTCTGTCTGCATAGTTCCATCATTTTAGCCTCCTGCCTCTTTGTGGCAGATTCTGTTGTTTTAAATTTTCACAGAATAATACCATGGAATGTGAAGATTATTAGCTGAATCCCTCATCTAACCTGTATACAGTTACAGCACAGGACCTTAAAGTTATGTTTTATTTTGTGAAGATTCAAAATCAAACATGAACTGTTGTACAATTTTCTCAGAAATTATGTGTAAGAAAAACAATACAAAATATAAAGAGGAACTAAATATTAATGTTGTAACACCTATTACCCAACCACCGGTTTTACTGAGCCAGAAAATTTTTGAATTTGGACCTTGGGTAATTTGGAAAACTGGCCAAAAGCAAATATTGTTTAATTCGGCATGGTCTTTTAAACAAGTCATATTGCCAATGCAAATCAATGTCTCAGTAATTCAGCCAGCTTGTTCACCTTTTCTTGGGGTGGACAAACACCCTGGTTGCAAAACCAGGATGATCCTTTCAAGAAATGTATGGCAAGGGACATAACCGGTGTTGTGGGAACAGGATTGGGAATTTTAAATAGCATTGATTCAGAGGTATTAATGACATTATTTTGCCACCACCAGAGACCAGACCAAATTGAAACAACCCCTGCAGTCCACTTTAACAGCCCTGGGGATGCAACAGTGGTTATTATCAAACATTGTACCAAATTGGGAAAAGGCAAATGTAAATGATCACAAATTGACAATTGATGCTCTTGGTACTGCTCAAAACAACATCTCCTTTGCCCTCAGCTGTATCCAGACACAGCTTTGGATGCAAACAGTTGTTGCCTCAATTATAAGGGAAGGGGAAGAAAGCATCTTCCCTGCTGAAATCCGGACAATAATTTGGGACAATGCTAATGATTTTGAAAGGAAGTTTCAGTCCTGGTGGAATTTAGTAAACTTTACCTACAACCCCAGCACAAACACAGCCACAGCCTTTGTGCTGACAATACGCAATGCTTCAGTGCATTTGATATACCCCATCACTGCAATGGGATTGAATCACGATGGAACTATTCTCTATCCTTTCGAGCACAGAGAATGGGCCCATCAAATTGGTGAGAAATGGCAAACTGTTAATTTGGAATCTTGTGTTGTTTGGGAACAACTGGGTTTTGTGAGGGAATGGTGACCTTTTTGTTCGTTGTAAGATAGGTTATCTTGAAACCCGGACATGCGGGCTTAAGATAAGTAATCTTGAAGCCCGGGGATGTGGGCTGGTCTGTGGGTATGTGATTACTGATTACTTAGGCTAGCACAATAACCAAACGTCTTAGTAATTTTTTTAGGAAAAAAGGAGCAAGCAGAATGAGCTGGAAAAATGAATCAGCAAGAAGGGAAGAACTTAAAAGGGGGAAAGGGTGGCAGTTTTGTGGAGCGGAGTCTCCCTGCCACCCAGCGCTGCAATTTGCTTTTGCCGTCTGTACTCAATAAATTTTTCAAATTGGTTTTGAGTATGGCACTTTGTGCTCATTTATAACAATTTGGTGCCGTGACTCGGATCGAGATTGGGTAAGGGGGATTTCCCGTCTGTGGGAAGGTGCGCCCCACCCTCTTGGTGGTCCCGAGGGACAGGAGCCCCCGGTCCCACCTCGACCAACGAACCTAAAACCAGAAGGCAAAAGCAAAGGAGGAAAGGGCCCGGTTGACCCCTTAATTTTTGTGCACAAAGTCCGGACGAAGACGCGGGACGCGTAAGTAAAAGGGGATCCGTTCGGACAGGGTCCGGACGAAGACGCGGGACGCGTAAGTAAAAGGGGATCCGTTCGGGTGGGGTCGGGATCCCGGAGTGCGGCGACGTGGTGTGTGACTGAGAGGGGAACTGGCAGCCAGATTCCCCAAGTGAGTGCGGACCCTTTAGTAGTGCGGTTCCCATTGACCCGCGAGGGCTTGGGCCACGAAACAGGGGAAGCGAAAGTGACTTTTTGTGCGAATGAAGGCACTCCGGATGAATGGGACAGGGGAAGAGTAAGCCTCCTGCAGGGATTAAACTCCCACCTGTACCAAGGGACAGTCCCTTGGGATTTTTATTAGATAATTGGGAACATTTTCCGGACACAGGGGGGAAGGAAAAGGCTAGGATGATACACTATTGTGTAGAGATATGGGGTGGAAAGGAAATCTCAAAGGGTGTGTTTTGGCCAGTATTTGGGTCTTCCGAGGACTGGGTGAAGCAAAAACTAAACATTTGGGTAAATACAAAGAAACCTTTTCACCTGGAGGAGAGTGAATATGCTAAGGTGTGGGTCGGCTGCCCAGAGGTGTTTATTTTTAAACTAACAGAAAAATCTAGTGAGAATAAGAAGAAGAAGAAGGGGGGGTTGAGCTGAGGAGACTATGATAGCCCCTCCCCCATAGCGGTGCGGGAAAGTAGAGGGCAAGATCAGGGAAAAATGCAAAATGAGCCTATAAGAGAGTTTGGGGGTCCGAGAGATTCGAGGGAGAGGCAAGACCAGAAGGTGTGCTTTTATTGTGGAAAGAGGGGACATTTCAAGAGGGAATGTTGAGTTCGAATTAGAGATGAGAAAATTCAAAGCAGATTAGAGGGGTCAGGGGCTCTATTTAATGGGGACCCGGAAACAACAAAAAGAGCCCTTGATAAAACTGAGAGTGGGTCCCCATGACCAGGAGATAACCTTTCTGGTCGACACGGGTGCAGAAAGATCTACCATTCAATTTTTGTCGAAGGGATGCACCCTGTCTAAAGAAACTGCCACTGTGGTGGGGGCAAAAGGAGAACCTTTTGAAGTAGGGGTGATAAAAAGGGTGACGGTGGAATCAGAATCAAAGATAGGAATAGGGGACTTTTTACTAGTACCAGAATCTGATTATAACCTATTAGGAAGAGACATGATCATAGAATTAGGAATTCAAATAGAAGTAGTGGAAAAGGAATTACAAATTAGGCTTTGCCCCCTTAGACAAGAGGATGAGGACAGAATAAGTCCTGATGTGTGGTACAACCCAGGAAGCGTCGGACAACTGAAAATAGCCCCATTCACGGTAAAAATTAAGAACCCTGAGGTCCCTGTGAGAATAAAACAATACCCCGTTTTCCTAGAAGGAAGGAGGGGACTAAAACCTGAGATAGAAAGACTACTAAATAGGGGGCTGCTGGAGCCTTGTATGTCTCCCTACAATACACCTATACTTCCTGTCAAAAAGACGGATGGGTCGTACCGTCTAGTACACGATTTGAGGGAGATAAATGGACCATAGCGAGGTTTCCTGTAGTAGCAAACCCCTACACCCTTTTGAGCAAGCTAGGACCTGATAATTTATGGTATAGTGTAGTGGACTTAAAGGATGCCTTTTGGGCCTGTCCCCTCAATGAAGCAAACCGGGATTACTTTGCTTTCGAATGGGAAAACCCTGATACAGGAAGAAGACAACAGCTTAGATGGACAGTGTTACCCCAGGGGTTTACGGAATCTCCAAACTTGTTTGGACAGGCACTGGAACAGATCTTACAAGATTATCAAACTAGGCTGAGGGTGACCCTGATACAATATGTGGATGACCTATTGCTGGCAGGGAAATTGGAGGAGGACGTAAGAGAAGAAAGTAGTCGGCTATTGAATTTTCTGGGACTTAAAGGGCTGAAAGTTTCCAAAGCCAAACTTCAATTTGTGGAGGAGGTAGTCAAGTATTTGGGACATTACTTGAGAAGGGGAGAGAAAAAAACACAAGCGGCGGAATGGCAAGAGAGAAAAAACAAAAAAAAAAAAAAAAAAGGCTCGCGCTGTGTATCCGAAGCGAAAATAAAAAAGCTGCGCAGCGGTCCTGGCTCCTTGCCCATGGCGGCACGGGAAGGGCCGGCCACCAGGGTCGGCCGTCGCCAAGGGAAGGGGGCATCCCGCCTCCCCGCCGCCCGGCGGGTGGGGGTTAGCTCCGCGCACGGCGCCATTCCCCGCCCCAGGCACTGCGGGGCCGCGATGTCGCTGGCCGCCGCCGCCAGTGTGCCCGTCGCTGCCATTCTGCCACAGTCGTGTCCGCGATGCCGCTCCCGCGGGTCAGAGCCAGTGTTTATGTGGTCGGCCTCAGGGGGTGGGTCAGCCCCAGCCGAGCCCTCGTCCCGCGCGCGCCCAGTCACGCGTGTGGTGGTGGTTACCGTGCGAACGCGAGGCCTAGTCTCGAAGGGCGCGGGCCCGGAGAGAAGAGAGAGAGACCGAGAGACCGGAGAGAGAAGAGAGGAGGAGAAAAGAGAATAGATCCTGAAAGGATCCAAGCAATTGTGGCATTGCCAATACCAAAGAATAAAAGACAAATTCGCCAAATTTTAGGACTTACTGGGTATTGTAGACAGTGGATTGAAAACTATAGCAGCAAGGCCAGATTTTTCTATTACAAATTAACACAAGAAGGGTTGTTAAAATGGAGCCAAGAGGACACAGACAAACTCCAGGAGTTAAAAGAAAGCCTGGTCCATGCCCCAGTCCTAAGCCTCCCCAATCTAAGGAGGCCATTCTTTTTATTTGTGAACATAGAAGAAGGTATTGCTTTTGGGGTGCTTACTCAGAACTGGGCAGGGAGGAAGAAGCCAGTGGCATATTTGTCAAAAATTTTAGATCCAGTGAGTAGGGGGTGGCCCACATGCTTGCAAATTGTAGCGAGATGCACTCTATTGGTTGAAGAAGTGCTGGGGGTTGAGTGTTTTTCTGTTACTGTGTCAATTGAAAGAATTTTTCCCATTATCATGCCAATGGAGCTGGCCGGGCTACACCCAGGGTCTCTGATGGGTCCAGACAAAAGGGGGTGGGTGGGGACGGCCCCCGGAGGGGCCTCTCAGGCTTCGAGGAGGGCACTCGCGTTTCCGGCGAGCCGGGAGGAGGACGCCTGGGATCGTGCAGCCACGCGGCCGAGCACAGCAGAGCCAGACCCTCTGCGATCACCTGCCCTGCATCTGCCCTGTTCCAGCCTCCTGCCTCTGCGGACACAGCTGATCACCCGGACACACACGGTGAGCGAGGAGCCGCCGCCCTCGGTGAGGGTGAGCCCGTTCCCGCCCAAGACCGGCGTGGCTGCTGCTGCCCCTCCCCCCTCCCTCCTGCCTTCGTTCCCGTCTGCCCTCTGGCAAATCTGGGCTCTGGACTAAGCACAGAGACAGCGTGCTTGCATCTAAAGGGACTGACACCGAGTTATCTATTTCGTTCTGTTAGCAATTTTAACTGTTATTGTTTTCTGTTTGTATAGTTAGATATATTAGTAAAAGAGCTGTTATTCCCACCCCCCCTTATCTCTGCCTCAGAGTCCTTGATTCCAACAATCATAATACTTGGGGGAGGGGAGTGGAACCAAAGTCTCCATTCCAAAGGGAAACTTCTGCCCTTACTGGCAGACACCTGTCCTTTCAAACCAGGACAGATTTTGGCGCCCAACATGGGGCAGAGGACACTGAGTTGAGAGTTAAGACAGGAATAACAGCTCTCTTAAGTGGCAATATGTTGTCTGGTTTAATCTGGTTTGTGTTCCATGTGGTCACAGCCATCTCCCTCCCATTTGTAAGCCCTTTTTTGAATTTGGGCCCCCTCACCAAGGTTGCTGTGGCTATTGTCTGATTGGTTTGGTGGATTGATTATGTCAGGAATTCATGGGTTTTTAATTTTTTCTGGGAAGCGGTTGCATGGATCCGGAGCTGTCGTACTCTAACTGCGTGTTTCTGGGGCTATTTCAGTAATGGTACTTACTGTGAGGTAACGAGTGCAAGGGAAATTTTCTCCCAACCCATCACCCAGTTTTTTGAGGCTACCCCACTGGTTCTCAAGGATTTCAGATCTGTTTTAATTGCCAGTGTTATTATACAGTGGCTGGTGTTGCTGGTAGGCTTGTTCTACTTAGCATTCAGAAACAAGGGAATATTGGCTTGGACAACAACTCTGATACCTGCCCCAGGGACTAGGGATATTGCCCGAGAACCTGCCTCTGCCGCAGGGACTAGGGATGTTGCCCCAGAACCTTCCCCAGGGACTAGGGATGCTGCCCCAGAGCCTGCCCCAGGGACTAGGGATGTTGCCCCAGAGCCTGCCCCAGGGACTAGGGATGCTGCCCCAGAGTCTGCCCCTGAGACTAGGGATGCTGCCCCAGAACCTGCCCCTGAGACTAGGGATGCTGCCCCAGAACCTGCCTCTGCCCCAGGGGCTAAGGATGATGCCCCAGAGCCTGATGCTGCCCCACAGCCCACCGCAGAAATGAGCCACCCAGAGTGGGTGGGGGCTCTAGTGAAGGATATAGGTCAAATGTTGAAGGAGCAAAGCCAGATGTTGAAGGAACATAGCCAGATGTTTAAGGAGCACAGCCAGATGATGAAGGAGCATTTTTCTCCAGCTGGTGAGAAACTCTGCCCTAAAGAGGGAGAGTCAGATGGGGCTGCAGTGGAATCCGTAGATGTTGTATCTGTCCAGGTTCCAGCTGGATCACAGGAGCAGCCACAGCCAGCAGCAGTTGCTCCTGTGGAAACAAGGAAATCTAAGATTAAAACGAGGCACTTAGATAATGGGGATCAGCAAGGAGGGTCCTCACAACCAGCAAGGGAGCCAGAGGTTGAGATTGTCACCGAGTCCCTCTCATACGATAGTCTCCGTAACCTGCGTAAAGACATTGCTCGGCGGGGCCGTGAGCCTTTCACAACTTGGTTACTCCGGGTCTGGGACCTTACAGGAACAGGTGTACAACTGGATGGAACTGAGGCCAGGAATTTGGGATCCTTGGCCCAGGATTCAGGTGTGGACCAGATATTCGTAAGGGAGCAAGGCCTCCTTTCCCTCTGGGACCGGCTTTTAATGAGTGTGAGAGAGAAGTTTGTACACAGAGAGAGAATGCAGGAGCACCACCGTAGGATGCGCTGGAAAACCCTTGAGGAAGGGATCCAGCAGCTGAGAGAGACAGCAGTATTAGAGGTACTCTTTGGGAGGGATGGACAGCATGACAATGACCCTGACAAGGTCAAGTGCACAGGGCAGATGTTATGGAATCTGGCAACCTTGGGTCCATCTCAATATACCACCTACATAGCAATGATTAATGCCGATAACAGTCCAGAGACAGTGTGTTCTGTTGCCAACAAACTCAGAAATTTCGAGAGCATGATGAATGGCCCAATGCAGGCTAATGTCTCTGCCGTGGCCAGGGACCTCCAACAGGTCGAAGATAGGATGAGGGATATGAGGGAGGAGATGATGGAGGAGATGAGGGAGGTGAGGGAGGAGGTGAGGAAGATCAGCGTAGCAGCAGTACGAGTCACAGGCCCCCAAGTCAGAGCTTCACGTCCCCCAGCTAGGGAGAGAGGGTACACCTCACGAGCTGACCTGTGGTTTTTCCTGCGAGACCATGGGGAAGACATGGGAAAATGGGATGGGAAACCCACTTCTGTCCTGGCAGCACGGGTGCGTCAGCTCAGGGAGGGAAATGCTAACCGAGGGAGCCGCACTAAAATGAAGGTAGCCTCAACCTCCCACAAGCAAGGTGCAGGGTATTACAGCAAGGAGGATGTTCTGTCAGATCCCCTGGAAGGAACCTCCACTATGTATGCCCAGGAAAGAAATAATAACCAGGGCTAGAGGGGCCCTGCCTCTAGCCAGGGAGAGGCATGGGATGACAGGATCTATTGGATAGTGTGGGTGCGAAGGCCTGGCACGTCAAAGCCACAGAAACATAAAGTGTTAGTTGATACTGGTTCACAATGCACCCTGATACCATCAGAACATGTGGGGAAGGTACCTGTTTCCATTGTTGAGGTGACGGGGGGATCACAGGAATTCACTTTGCTGGAAGCTGAGATTAGCCTGACAGGGAAGGGGTGGCAGAAACATCCAATTGTAACTGGCCCAGGGGCACCGTGCATTCTAGGCATAGACTTCCTCAGGAACGGCTACTACAAAGACCCAAAAGGGTTCAAGTGGGCTTTTGGAATAGCTGCTGTAGAGACAGAGAGCATTAAGCAGTTGAACACCTTGCCTGGACTGTCAGAAAACCCCTCTGCAGTAGGGCTCCTGAAAGTGACTGAACAACAGGTGCCAATTGCCACCATGACCGTGCACCGCCGGCAGTACCGGACAAATCGAGATGCTGTGATACCCATCCACAAAATGATCCGTGATCTAGAGAGCCAAGGGGTGGTCAGCAAGAGCCACTCACCCTTCAACAGTCCTATCTGGCCTGTGCAGAAATCTGATGGAGAATGGAGACTGACTGTGGACTATCGGGCATTGAATGAAGTGACTCCACCGCTGAGCGCTGCCGTGCCGGACATGCTGGAACTCCAGTACGAGCTGGAGTCCAAGGCAGCAAGGTGGTATGCCACCATTGACATTGCAAATGCATTCTTCTCCATTCCTTTGGCAGCAGAGTGCAGGCCTCAGTTTGCTTTCACCTGGAGGGGCGTGCAGTACACCTGGAACCGACTGCCCCAGGGGTGGAAGCATAGCCCCACCATCTGCCACGGACTGATCCAGGCTGCACTGGAAAAGGGTGAGGCTCCAGAACATTTGCAGTACATCGATGACATCATTGTGTGGGGGAACACAGCAATGGAGGTGTTTGAGAAAGGAGAGAAGATCATCCAGATTTTACTGGGAGCTGGTTTCGCCATTAAAAAGAGCAAAGTCAAAGGACCTACCCGAGAGATCCAGTTCCTGGGAGTGAAGTGGCAGGATGGACGGCACCAGATCCCCACTGAAGTCATCAATAAGATCACTGCAATGTCCCCACCAACAAGCAAGAAGGAGACACAAGCTTTTCTAGGTGCTATCGGCTTTTGGAGAATGCACGTCCCTGAGTACAGCCAGATTGTGAGCCCTCTCTACCAGGTCACTCGCAAGAAGAACGATTTCCATTGGGGCCCTGAACAACAGCAAGCTTTTGTCCAGATCAAACAGGAAATCGCTCATGCAGTGGCCCTTGGCCCAGTCAGGACAGGACCAGAGGTAAAGAATGTGCTCTACTCTGCAGCTGGGAACCATGGTCTGTCCTGGAGCCTTTGGCAGAAGGTGCCTGGTGAGACCCGAGGCCGACCCCTGGGATTCTGGAGCAGAAGCTACAAAGGATCTGAAGCCAACTACACTCCCACAGAGAAGGAAATCTTGGCTGCCTATGAGGGAGTTCAAGCTGCCTCAGAGGTGATTGGCACAGAAGCACAACTTCTCCTGGCACCCCGACTGCCAGTGCTGGGGTGGATGTTCAAAGGAAAGGTTCCCTCTACTCACCACGCCACCGACGCCACATGGAGCAAGTGGATTGCCCTCATCACGCAGCGCGCTCATATTGGTAACCCAAATTGCCCTGGGATTTTGGAGATAATCACGAACTGGCCAGAAGGTGAAGATTTTGGTCTCGCTGATGAAGAGGAGCAGAAGCAAGTGACCCGGGCTGAAGAAGCTCCACCGTACAACCAGCTGCCAGCAGATGGAACACGCTACGCCCTTTTCACCGACGGTTCCTGCCGCATTGTGGGGATGAACTGGAAGTGGAAAGCTGCCGTATGGAGCCCCACACGACAGGTTGCACAAGCTACTGAAGGAGAAGGTGGATGGAGTCAACTTGCTGAACTCAAAGCTGTTCAGCTGGCCTTGGACATTGCTGAGAGAGAGAAATGGCCAAAGCTCTACCTTTACACTGATTCGTGGATGGTAGCCAATGCTCTGTGGGGTTGGCTGGAAAGGTGGAAAAAGGCTGACTGGCAACGTAGAGGAAAACCAATCTGGGCTGCTGATGAGTGGAAAGACATTGCCACTCGGGTAGAGAAGCTCCCCGTGAAAGTCCGTCATGTGGATGCCCATGTTCCCAAGAGTCGGGCTAATGAAGAACACAGGCACAACAAGCAGGTAGATCAGGCTGCACAGATAGAGGTCTCAAAGATAGACTTAGATTGGGAACACAAGGGAGAACTGTTCCTGGCTCGATGGGCCCACGATGCCTCAGGCCATCAGGGCAGAGACGCCACCTATAAGTGGGCACGAGACCGAGGGGTGGATCTAACCATGGACAGCATCTCTCAGGTTATTCATGACTGTGACACGTGCGCTGCCATCAAACAGGCCAAGCGGGTGAAGCCCCTCTGGTATGGGGGGCGATGGTCCAAATATAAGTATGGAGAGGCCTGGCAGATTGACAATATTACACTGCCTCAGACCCGTCAGGGCAAGCGCTACGTGCTGACCATGGTGGAAGCCACCACCGGATGGTTGGAGACCTACGCTGTGCCCCACGCCACTGCTCGGAGCACCATCCTGGGCCTGGAAAAACAAGTCCTCTGGAGGCATGGTACCCCTGAAAGAATTGAGTCAGACAATGGGACTCATTTTAAAAATAGCCTTATAAACACCTGGGCTAAAGAACATGGCATCGAGTGGATGTACCATATTCCCTACCATGCACCAGCGGCTGGGAAAGTCGAACGGTGCAATGGTCTGCTTAAAACCACCTTAAAGGCACTTGGTGGGGGGACTTTCAAGAACTGGGAGATCAATCTACCAAAGGCCACATGGTTAGTGAATACCCGAGGTTCCACTAACCGAGCAGGCCCTGCCCAGTCAGAGCCCTTGGGAGCAGCAGATGGAGATAAGGTTCCAGTGGTACACCTGAGAGGCATGTTAGGGAAAACTGTCTGGGTGAACTCTGCTTCCAGCAAAGACAATCCTGTTCGTGGGGTGGTTTTCGCTCAAGGACCAGGTTGCACTTGGTGGGTGATGCAAAAGGATGGAGAGACCCGATGCATACCCCAAGGGGACCTTGTTCTAGGGTGAACTATATATGATACTGTGCCTGTAACTACATGTATGTATATAATTTAAAGATTTCAATATGATGTAGCATGTTGGCATGGAAAAAATTCGGGGTGGATAATGTTGGGGGTTGAGTGTTTTTCTATTACTGTGTCAATTGAAAGAATTTTTCCCATTATCATGCCAATGGAGCTGGCCGGGCTACACCCAGGGTCCCTGATGGGTCCAGACAAAAGGGGGTGGGTGGGGACGGCCCCCGGAGGGGCCTCTCAGGCTTCGAGGAGGGCACTCGCGTTTCCGGCGAGCCGGGAGGAGGACGCCTGGGATCGTGCAGCCATGCGGCCGAGCACAGCAGAGCCAGACCCTCTACGATCACCTGCCCTGCATCTGCCCTGTTTCCAGCCTCCTGCCTCTGCGGACACAGCTGATCCCCCGGACACACACGGTGAGCGAGGAGCCGCCGCTCTCGGTGAGGGTGAGCCCGTTCCCGCCCGAGACCGGTGTGGCTGCTGCTGCCCCTCCCCCCTCCCTCCTGCCTTCGTTCCCGTCTGCCCTCTGGCAAATCTGGGCTCTGGACTAAGTACAGAGACAGCGTGCTTGCATCTAAAGGGACTGACACCGAATTATCTATTTCGTTCTGTTAGCAATTTTAACTGTTATTGTTTTCTGTTTGTATAGTTAGATATATTAGTAAAAGAGCTGTTATTCCCACCCCCCCTTATCTCTGCCTCAGAGTTCTTGATTCCAACAATCATAATACTTGGGGGAGGGGAGTGGAACCAAAGTCTCCATTCCAAAGGGAAACTTCTGCCTTTACTGGCAGACACCTGTCCTTTCAAACCAGGACAAGAAGCTAGAAAAATTACCTTTAATAGTAGACTAAAGATGATGTCTCCTCATAATATCCGGAGTGTGATCCAACAAAAGGCAGACAAACGGATCTCTGATGCAAGACTTTTAAAGTATGAGGGCATTCTAGTAGAAGCCCCCGATTTAACACTAGAAACTACCACCTTACAGAACCCAGCTGCATTTTTATATGGGGAACCGGAACATCAACCCCTTACCCACGATTGCATAGAAACCATTGAAGAGCAAACAAAGATTAGGCCTGATTTGGAGGAAGAGAAGTTAGAAGATGGTGAAAGATTATTTGTGGATGGATCCTCTAGGGTGATTGAAGGAAGAAGGAGATTGGGATACGCAGTTGTGGGGGGTTCCAACCTGCAAGTGATAGAGTCAGGTACTTTAGATAAATCTTGGTCTGCACAAGCATGCAAGTTGTATGCCATATTAAGAGCTCTTAAACTCCTCAAGGGAAAAGAAGGGACAAAATATACTGACTCCAGATATGGATTTGGGGTGGTACATACCTTTGGAAAATTATGGGAAGAAAGAGGTTTGATCAATTCACAGGGGAAAGACCTAGTGCACCAGAAGCTAATAGTTGAAGTATTGCAGGTTTTGACGGGACCTAGGAGAGTGGCTGTGGTCCATTTAAAAGGACACCAATGGGGGATAGATTTCAAAAGCAGAGGAAATAATGCAGCGGACCAAGAAGCTAAGTAGGCAGCCTTAAGACTTTTTCTTTCCTAAAAGAAAAAGGGGGGCAAGAAAACCAAGAAGTACATAATGAGGAAAGTAGTAACATAATTTTTACTAATGAGGAAAAGGAAAAATTAAGGAAAATGGGGGTTAAGGAGAAGTCAGGAAAATGGATGCTAGAGGATGGAAAATGTATTCCACTAGCCTTGCTGAACATCCGAACCCAACCCCGAGCGGATGTGGGGCTTTCCCCATTTGAAATGTTATGAAATTTATATCAATAAGTACCTGGTAGCTCTAACACCAGGTACAGCCCGGGAACTGGATATTGATCCGGAGTTGGAAAGAAAATCCAATAACCCCGAAGTGGGAAGGACCATATTTAGTACTCCTCACCACAGACACGGCCATCCGGACGGCAGAGAAAGGGTGGACTCATGCCAGCCGAATAAAGGGACCAGTGGATCCATCAAAGTTCACAAAGGACACTAATAACTCTGAATGGGAGTTGAAAAGAACAACGGGTGACTTAAAATTTACTTTGAAAAAGAAAACGCCTCCATAAATGGACTCGGGGGACATTTGGGTAGGAGATAACTGGATATTGCAAAAAGAATTAATCGGAACCTCAGAGTCACCTGGATATTGCGGATATTTAGAGGAACTTGCACAACAACCTTACTATCGAGACATTAGGTTAACAAATAAAGGGAAATTGTATAATGGGGAGGGGAATGTAAATCATAAAGATATAAGGGTGGCATGCAGCTGGTTAGACTGTGATTGCTACCCATTTGTATGCTTTTGTTGCAAAATTTGCAGAGAGTCGTGGTGGGTTCATTGCCAAAGAGGGAGGGCTCCTAAAAGCATGTGCCAGCCTTGTTGGGAGGGACAGCGCGAGTTGACTACCTTGGTTTTAAGTCAAAAGGTAGCAGCTTGAGAGCTAAAAGTGGGATCCCCATCTTGGTGGCAAATATTTGCCAAAGGTATTAACCCTGAGCTTTATTGTTACCCCCCCAATGAGCCTTTGGGACCATTCAATACGGATATTGTAAAAGTGAAGTGCTGGAAACAGGTAAAGAAACTCAGGAGTGATACTCCACCATTGAAAGAAAAGAATTGGCATTCTAAAGGAAGGAAGTGGGAGAGAGGAGCAAATTCCACCCCTGAAGAATATCCTTGCTGCCGCGAAGATGGGTTACCCCGCAACTAGCAGCAACCTAGTTGGCGGGCGAGGCAGAAGGATAAATAGTGGGGAAAAAGGGCTCCCAAATATAATCACCAATAAGGCACTTATCCGTTCAAGAACCCAAGGCCGGGAGGGAAGTGGTAAGAGGGATGAAATGGAAAGAATTGGTAAACAACGAACTAACTTTGGCAGTGAACACCTCCTAACTCTAAAATTGTGTGTGATGGGGGGACTTCTGGGACTTGTTATGGGACCAGCAGCAGCTAGTCACGAACCCTTCAAATGGTCGCTAATAAGGTTCGAGGATCAGAAAATTATCTCTACAGTAATAACCTCGGGAAGTCCTTCATTTGGTTGTCAGCTCTGCGAACTTATGCCAACAAAACCCTGCCTAAACAAGATAGGATTTTATTTTTGTCCTGCATCCAACCCGGGAAGGAGTTATTGTAATTACCCAGGGGAGTATTATTGTGGATATTGGGGATGTGAGACGGTGGCTCATGGCTTCGATACTAAAAACTTTAATGAAACATTAGAATATTGCATACAGGTTCTCATCATCCTCCGAATATCATATCACCCAAAGGATTATGTGTCTGAACATCAGGTGACCCCTGAATATCACTTAATGAAAAGAGAACCATTTACAGCACTCACAGTGGCAGTGTTGCTGAGTGTTGGGGGGGCCGGGATCGGTACCGGAGTAGCGTCCCTAGTAAACCAGCAGCAAGGGATGAGGGATCTGAGAATGTCAGTGGATGAAGACCTAAGTAGAATTGAAAAGGCTATTGATGGCTTGGTAAAATCAGTAAGGTCTTTATCAGAAGTAGTGTTGCAAAATCGTAGAGGGTTGGACCTGTTGTTCTTACAACAAGGAGGATTATGTGTAGCCTTACGGGAAGAGTGCTGCACGTATGCAGATCATACCGGCATAGTCTTAGACACTATGGCTGAGCTCCGAAAACAACTAGAGCAACGGAAAAGGGAATGAGAGGCTCAACAAAGTTGGTATGAATCATGGTTCAATCATTCCCCTTGGCTAACCACCCTTTTATCTACTATAGTTTTAATGGTAATCGGATTGACATTCGGCCCCTGTATTTTTAACAAACTAATTAATATTGTAAAGGGGAGATTAGAAGCTGCCCACCTTATGCTGATACGGGCGAAATATGAGCCTCTAGATGGTGTCGAAACTGAGGATTGCTTAGAACTTAGCAGAAAAGAGCTCCAGAGATACAACGAACAAAAATAGGTAAATAGAAAAAGGGGGGATTGTGAGGGAATGGTGACCTTTTTGTTCGTTGTAAGATAGGTTATCTTGAAACCCGGACATGCGGGCTTAAGATAAGTAATCTTGAAGCCCGGGGATGCGGGCTGGTCTGTGGGTATGTGATTACTGATTACTTAGGCTAGAACAATAACCAAATGTCTTAGCAATTTTTTTAGGAAAAAAGGAGCAAGCAGAATGAGCTGGAAAAATGAATCAGCAAGAAGGGAAGAACTTAAAAGGGGGACTTGTGGCAGTTTTGTGGAGCGGAGTCTCCCTGCCACCCAGCGCTGCAATTTGCTTTTGCCGTCTGTACTCAATAAATTTTTCAAATTGGTTTTGAGTATGGCCCTTTGTGCTCATTTATAACAGGTTTCATTAGTGAAAGCAATGCCATTGTGGCCCAAGACATCTGTTTAGACACAGAGCAAAATATCTGTCATTTTGAAATACACCTCGATGAGACTCCTGCAACAGTGCTGGTGTACATAGGAAATGGATGTGTGTGTGTAAGAACTGCTTGCAACTTAGTGTTTGTAGAAATTGTAACAGAGGATCTAAAAAATCATTTAAATTTTTGTGTTTGTAATTTTACCACAATCATGGGCTGTGACTTTTCCTATACTGTTCCAGTTATGTCTTATCACCTTTTGCAATCCAGTCTTACACTGATTCATCAGTTAGTGCCTGCTCCCATTGGGGTGAACCTCACTTTGATTAAACAATTGTTGCTTCACCAGGACTTAATTGGGATCTTGGGAAAAATCAAGAAAAATGGGCAGAAGACCCTGGTGACAGTTCATCACGATGTGAGAGAAATACATCGGGTTTTCGAAAGGGTAAAAGGGGATGCTGAAGTCAAGTGGTGGCATACTCCTTTTGGGTGGTCACCTACTGCTACCGGCATCCTAAACAAATTGTGCCATCCCATCGTTGTGCTTTTGATTTTGGTTTTGATCGGTTTTGTTTTGCCAGTCATTCTGTACATCCTGAATTGGAGAATGGTGAAACGGCTGACACAATTGGCATCAACAATGGAAGCACATAATTTGATCACTACTCCATCTGCAAAATATACCCCTAAAATTATTGACACCAGACAAATTACACGAGCAGTAAACGTCAGGCCTTTAACAGCAAACTGATTAGAATTGTTTGTTGTTTGTTATGATTGGTATGATTAGCTTTAGTAATGTTAAGCTTTTGAATTGAAAATGGTTTTGGAAAATAATTGTTTTAATCATAAAAACATATTATAATGGATACTGATTTTTTTTAATAATAATTGTTTGAGTTTTAATTGTTTGGATGTTATTTCATTGATTTTGTTTTAATTGTGTAGATTTTAATTGTTTGGATGTTATTTCATTGATTTTGTTTTAATCGTTTGAACGTTATTTTAGCTAATTTGATTATGATTTGATTGAAAAATTGTTCTAATCAATCTTGTTGTGATTATTTTGCTTAATTATTTTTCTATTTATTTTCCTTCCTTTTCCTTTTCCTTTTCCTTTTCCTTTTCCTTTTCCTTTTCCTTTTCCTTTTCCTTTTCCTTTTCCTTTTCCTTTTCCTTTTCCTTTTCCTTTTCCTTTTCCTTTTCCTTTTCCTTTTCCTTTTCCTTTTCCTTTTCCCTTTCCCTTTCCTTTTCCCTTTCCCTTTCCCTTTCCCTTTCCCTTTCCCTTTCCCTTATCCTTCTTATCCCCAGTTTTTTGTTTTCCCTCTCCCTGTTCTCAAGATGTGCTACTAATGGCGGGCCCTGAAGATGCTACAACATCACAACATCATGCTGATGGAGTTTCTCAGCAACGCTCGTTGGTCTCAGGGCGATGTGAGAGTCCATCCGAACCTCTCGTCTGTTTCTGCCCAACGAACCTTACTGGAGGCCTGTGCTGGCCAGGGATGGGAGGAACACCAAGTGACTGTTCCGCAGGTGATGCCTACCAGGACCGGTTTCTCATGACAACTAGTCACAGGGCGTTTACTCAACAAAGCTCCCACAGATGGAAGAACAATGCACTGGTTCAGTATGGGCTACCCTGCATGTGTTCATAACAACAAAGATGGTTTGGTCTTCCTTGAAATGTCCTGTTTTCGCCTATTCCTCAGGGTAACGAGCTCCACATACAATAGTCCATAAATCTTCCCACCTTTTGGCCAGAAGCCACTCGCTTTGGGAAAGAACTATAAAAGTGACTTTCTCAGAGAAGACCCCTGAGATCTCCCCAGACGACAACAGACATCTATTGGCTGGCTCCACGAGGATTCATCTGCCCGTCTTGGTAGCTATAATCCCGACCCCCTTTCTCTCTCTCTCTCTCTCTCTGTCCCACTATCGCATTTTGGTTGGCACTAAATAAAGTGTATTTCTGTTGAAGTAAACTGGTTTTGTCCCCTGCTGTGTCTTTTGCACTCTGAGATACATAAAAGAACCAGTCACAACTCCTGCTCGGGTTGGGCAAGGGATCCACCATAATTCAAATTTTGGTGAACCAACAAAAGCCAAAATCCGTGATCTATCAACACTACGAACATTCCAAACAAAAAAATAAATTTTGGGGGGGTTCCACCCAACCCCACAAGCAGGTCCTGGGTGAACCTCTACTGCATGCTGGCCAAGGGCGACCTGGGCTTCTACAAGGACGCCAAGGGCCGGGTGGCCGGCGCCAGGCTCGCCGGCGAGCCGCTGGTCAGCCTGCACTGCACTGCCAGCGCCGTAGCCAAAGACTACAAGAAGAAAAACGTCTTCAAGCTCAAGTGAGCGCCGGGCTGTGGTGGGTTTTGGGGGGACTGGTGTAATTTTGGGGGCGTGTGATGTCATTTTGGGGGATGTGATGTCATTTTTTGGGGACCCTGATGTCATTTTTGGCATCTCTTGTTGATTTTGGTGGGTTTTGGTGCCACTTTTGGGACCTCTGATATCACTTTTGAGGTCCCTGATGTAATTTTTGGAATTTCATGTCGATTTGGGGGTATCTGCCACTTTTGGGGTCTCTGATGTCTTCTTTTAGGGTCTTGTGTTAATTTGGATGGGTTCTGATGTCGTTTTTAGGGTGTCTGATGTCATTCTTGGAGTCTCCTGTTGATTTTGGTGAGTTCTCATGCCATTTTTGGGGCATCATGCAATTTTTGTCATCTCTGATGTCCCTTTTGGGGTCCCTGATGTCATTTTTGGTATCTCCTGTTGATTTTGGAGGGTTCTGATGTAATTTTTGGGTCTCTGATGTCACTTTTGGGGGATGTGATGTTATTTTTGTGGGTGTGATGTAATTTTTGAGGTGTCTGATGTCATTTTTTTGGGGTGTCTGATGCCATTTTTGGCATCTCCTCTTGAGTTGTATGGGTTCTGGTATCACTTTTGGGTCTCTGATGCTATTTTTGGGGTGTCTGATGCCACTTTTGGAGTTTCTAATGTCATTTTCAGGGTCTTGTGATGATTTTGGCCTCTCTGATGTCATTTTTGTTGTCTCTGATGCTGTATTTGCGGTCTCTGGTGCCACTTTCAGGGTCTCCTGCTGCCTTTGGTGGCTCTGATGTCCCCAAGTGCCTGTGGCCTCGGTGACACCGTCCCTGTCTTGCAGGACCGACAACAGGAGCGAGTTCCTGCTGCAGGCCAATGACGAGGTGCGTATTTGGGGGGTCCTGGTTGGGTTTTGGGGGGTGTGATGGGGGCTTTGGGGTGTTTCATGGGGATTTTGGGGGTCTCATAGGGATTTGGGAGGTCTTTGTTGGGTTTCAGGGGGTTTTGTAAATTTTTAGGGGTATCATGGTGGTTTGGGAGTCTCATCGTGGTTTTGGGCAGGTGTCATGGTGATTTTGAGGGTCTTTGTAGGGTATTGGGGGCTCTCAGGGTGTTTTTTTGGGTCTCATGGTGATTTTGGGGTCTCGGGGTTTTGGGTGGTGATTTTTGGGGTCTAATTGTGGTTTTTGGGTGATTTAGGAATGTCTTATGGTGATTTAGGGGAGTCTCGTGGGGATTTTAGGGTGTCTGATGGCGATTTCAGGGGTCTCAGGGCGATTTTGGGGATTCATGGTGGTTTGGGGGTCTTTGTAGGGTTTTGGGGGCTCTCAGGGTGGATTTTGGGGTCTTCTGGAGGTTTTGGGTAGTGATTTTTGGGGTCTAATTGTGATTTTGGGCTGGTTTAGGGATGTCTCATAGTGATTTAGAGGAGTCTCATGGGGATTTTAGGGTGTCTGATGGTGATTTGGGGGCGGTTCATGGTGGTTTAGGGGGTCTTTGTAGGGTTTTGGGTGGTCTCAGGGTGATTTTGGGAAGGTCTTATGGTGGTTTCAGGGTCTTTGTAGATTTTTGGGTGTCTGAGGGTGATTGTGAGGGTCTCATGGTGATTTTTAGGGGTTTCATGGTGATTTGGGGGGATTTCATGGTGATTTTGGGGGAGTCTTTGTTGGATTTTGGGGGGTCTCGTGGGGATTTTGATGGATCTCAGGGTGTTTTTGGGGTGTCTCACCCCATTTTCCATCTCTCTAACCCCATTTTTGGCCTGTCTGACTCCATTTTCTGTCTCTCTAACCTCATTTTTGGGGAGTCTGACCCCGTTTTCCATTTCTCTAACTCCATTTTGAGGTTTCTCACCCCATTTTCTGTGTCTGACCCCATTTTTTTGTCCCTCTAACCCCATTTTCCATGTCCCTAACCCCATTTTCAGGGTCTCACCCAATTTTCCATCTCTCTAACCCCATTTTCTGTCTCTCTCACCCCATTTTTCATGTCCCTGACCCCATTTTCCATACTCTCACCTCATTTTCCATGTCCCTGACCCCGTTTTCGGGGTGTCTCACCCCATTTTCCATGTCCCTGACCCCATTTTCAGGGCCTCTCACCCCATTTTCCATCTCTCTAAAGCCATTTTCCATCTCTTTCACCCCATTTTCCATGTCCCTGACCCCATTTTCAGGTGTCTGACCCTGTTTTTTGGTTTTCAGGAGGACATGCAGGGCTGGCTGCAGGAACACGCCGAGCTGGCCCGGTGGCAGCAGGACCTCCTCACCACCTCCTCCACCGACAAGGGGCTCCCGCAGCGCAACCCCGACCAGCCCCGACAGGAGTAACCCCCCAAAACCCCAAATTTAGGATCCCAAGCTACCCCCAAATGCCAATTGTAAGGTGCCAGTCCTTCCCAAACCGCAGATTTGGGGTCCCAGCCTCACAGTTTTGGAGTCCTGAGCTCAGGGTTTGGGGTCTTGATTCCCAGATTGGGGGTCCCACTCCTTCCCAAATTCCAATTCTGGGGTCCCAGCCACCCAGTTTTGGGGTCCTGAGTTGTGGGTTTGGGGTCCTTGTCACGATCTGCCTAATTCAAGAGCGGGAGTCGTGACTGGTTCTTTTATGTATCTCAGAGTGCAAAAGACACAGCAGGGGACAAAACCAGTTTACTTCAACAGAAATGCACTTTATTTAATGCCAACCAAAATGCAATAGTGGGACAGAGAGAGAGAGAGAGAGAGAGAAAGGGGGGTCGGGATTATAGCTACCAAGACGGGCAGACGAATCCTCATGGAGCCAGCCAATAGATGTCTGTTGCTGTCTGGGGAGATCTCAGGGGTCTCCTTTGCGAAAGTCACTTTTATAGTCCTTTCCCAAAGTGAGTGGCTTCTGGCCAAAAGGTGGGAAGATTTATGGACTATTGTATGTGGAGCTCGTTACGCTGAGAATCAGGTGGAAACAGGATGCTTCAAGGAACACCAAACCATATTTGTTGTTATGAACACATGCAGGGCAGCCCATACTGAACCAGTGCATTGTTCTTCCATCTGTGGGAGCTTTGTTGAGTAAGCACCCCGTGACTAGTTGTCATGAGAAACCAGTCCTGGTAGGCATCACCTGCGGAACAGTCACTTGGCGTTCCTCCCATCCCTGGCCAGCGCAGGCCTCAGGTGAGGGTTGTTGGGAAGAAACAGACAAGAGGCACAGATGGACTCTCACAGGGGTGGAGCTGGAGCAGAGCACGAAGCTCTTCCCAAACTCGGGGCACTCACAGGGCTTCCTTTAACAGTGCTTCCATTGGTGTTGGGTCAAGGTTGATCTCTGTGAGAAGTTCTTCCCACACTAAGGACACTGGTAGAGCCTCTCCCCAGTGTGGATGCCCTGGTGGGTTCTCAGGGCAGACCTCCAACTAAAGGTATCCCTGCATTCCAAGCAGGTGTAGGGTCATTCTCCAGTGTGGATCACCTGGTGCTGCAGCAGAAAAGAAATACTTGTGAAGCTCTTCCCATATTTCCCACACTCATAGGGCTTCTCTCCAGTATGGATCCTCTGATGCCAGATAAGCTTGGATCTACAGCTGAAACCCTTCCCACATTCCAAGCACTTGTGGGGCTTCTCCCCTCCATGAGGCTTCTTCACCAGATCTGAACTCTGCCTGCATCTCCAGCCGCCTTCCCGGCTCAGGGAGGGTCTTTTCTCCTTGCAGCTCCCTGGGATCGGTTTCCCTCTCCTCATGAGGGGTCTCTAGGGGTTTTCCTCCTGCTCCATCTGTGCACACATTAGAAATGAAAAATCCTGGTTTGGGAAAAAAACAAGAAGAGGATTTCATGGACGGGGAGTTCCTCCTTTCCCAAGTTCAACTCAAGAAATCATTGGGCAACTTGCATCTGTAACAACCTCCCAAAGACCAAGATTCAGACCCAAAATCTTGCTTTCTTGCTTTGAAAGGCAGGTGTCTGCTAAGAAAGGCAGGAGTGTCTCTTTAAAAGGAAGAATGTAAACCCCATCCCTCCAAATAATTAGAATTTTGAATTTTGGGGGCCCTAAGTCATAGAGACAGGAATAGGAAGAACAGTTATTGACTGGGAAAATTAAAATAGAAATACAGTATTACAAAGAGCAAAGAACAAACCCAAAACACTCACCAAGTCAGAATACAACCAGACACTCCACCAGTCAGGGTGTTGGTAGCAGTCCAATTCAATGGTGGCCGCAGTCCTCCTGCAGTGACAGATGTGGCTCAGCTGAAGCAATGGTCCTGTAGAGAGGTACAGTTTTCCTCTGAAGCTCCAGTTATGATGTGGAATGGTCTGGTTTTCCTCTGGAATGCAGGGGGGAAAGGCTGCTTTGGTGTTCATCATCTCAGACTTCATCCAGGTAGGAAAGGCTTGGCTGCTCCCCCTGGCTGGAGCATCTCCCAATGGGATGATATAATTTTATCAGTCATACAGTGGGACTTGATGGCCCATTAGCAGATGATATATCCCTGAATGAAGGATGGCTTGTGGAAAAGATAAAGATGACTGCCCCACCTGTTAATAACAGATGGCCCATTAGCCGATAATATCTCCCACAGAGATAAAGAACAGGGCTGCACATGGTTTCAACAGATGGTGATACAATACATACTTTTGGTCACATCCTGTTTTGAGACCCAAGGCAGTCATGCATGGTAAGAGGATGAGCCTTGCTGCAGCACATCAGAGGAGGAACAGCATTCGTTTATGCCGTGGTCTGCCAGGCAACCATGAAAACTACCTCCCATTCCCATTCTTTCCCTGTTTGGACTGGTACATGAGCTACTTTATTCTTTCCTTTAATCTGTTTTACCACTTTTCAGTTATCATCTATTTGCAAACAGCAGTTTGAGTATTTTAATTTTTCACAGCTCCTCCTCTTTCTGTTAATAGATAATCTGATCCCATCCCATGGTGAAATGTCTCATTCTTTATTTCAGTGGATTGGTCGGCAGGAAGGTCAGGAGCTGGAGCTGTCTGGTTGGTTGTTATTTCAAGAACTGATAAAATATTCTTCTGTACATAATAACAATAATAATAATTATAGCATGACTATAAATCATAATTGTAATAATGACAATAATGTTTAGTTTTTAACCTAATTATGACACTCAAATTATGGATGGATTCTCTATCTCCTGATATGAATCCATTAAGGTTCCCAGGGACTTGTCCATACTGTTGCAGGATTTGTTCTGGTGACCATTCATCTTTTCCCCATTTTTGGGCACTCCCTCCATCTAGGGCTGCATCAATGGACCACTTTTCTTTAATTAAATCATGAAATATTTGGATTCCAAACTGATTTCTCTGAACCTGAACTTTCTCTGAATTTGTGGAAGCAAAAACACCCCATGCTCTAATACACCCTATATAACCTAGACAGTGACAGCACATGTTGGAGTGGGGAGAGGGAAGATTCCCCCCTCCATGTTTTTTAGTTAAATTTTCACAACATTCTCCATTTGCGGTTTCCCTTTGCAGTTTAACCAATTTCTGTTGCAGTCAGATATACTCACTGTGGGCTCTGCCTTTAGCTGTGCAAATTCCAACTGGGCAAGCAGGCAGAACTGAGGGTGAGAGACAGAGAGAATCTGCCCAATTCCTCCCCCAGGCAAGAAGACCCTGGTACCATACCCACACTTTGCCCCAGCAGTGTTAATTTGCATTCCTAAAGATCCTCCCCTGTCTATGTGGAATACCTGCTTCTCTTCCAGAGCAGCCATTGGTTGACTCATATGTGGCCCCCACAAAAGTCAGGGTTTCTTATGAGTTGCTTTTTTTTTTGTTTTGGTTGCTTTTTTTTTTTTATTCCTTTATATTTTAGCATTCCATTAACTGTTCATGCATTCAAGAGTCACCTTTAAAGCTCTTCTAGTTTTACTACTGCAATCTAAATCTCAACACCATAAAATTGATACCAAGGTTTTGCAATCTCTAATATCCACTCAAACACATGCGCTGAAAGTGTGCAAAGCAATAAAGACTTTTTTTTTTAATTCTTCTCCTAGGAGTTGATTCTTACAGCCCTGGCCCAAACGTAACTGATAATATAAAAGTAGGAGTATTAGAAAAAAATATTCAAATGGTGTAGTCTCGTTACTGAAACTGCAGGAAAAACTAAAACTCTCCAATAGTATCTTTATCTTTAAACAGTCAAGACATTACTTGATTCTGTTGAGGGTGTGCAACAGAAATAATTTCATGCACACATAGCCCAGGTATGTAGAGAAAATCATTCAATCACATGTGCATTTAAGTAGGTTTTTCCTAAACTTTATACAGTCTGAACCCATTGGAATCCATTGCTTTACTGTTCATTGCTTCCGAGTTGTGTAGTTCTCACTATGTGGTTTCCTATCTGACCTGGATTTCTCCTCTCCTGATATTAATTAGGTCCCACTCCTGGATTTCCTTCTCAGCCTTTTCCAGAGCAGGTGTCTCCAATTGTTTCATTTGAAAGGTGTCTGAGGTGGGTGTTCCTTGATGTTAGCTAATAGTCAATGATGATTTGTCCCCATTTGTGGGGACATGGGGGACATGGGCATGGATGGAGATGTGAGGAACAATGACAGGGATAGAAACATGCTGGGGGCACAGCCATGGGTGAGGACATGGTGGGACATGGCCAGTGACACGTGGGGACATGTCTCACAGCTGGTGCCGTGGGGGGAACTTGCAGGGGCTGTGGGGAATGCTGGGTTTGAGGGAGTTGAGGGTTCCTGGGAGGCACTTGGGGCTTGCTGAGTGCTTTGGGGACCCCAGTGGCTCTGGCTGCGCTGGGAGACCCTGGTGGAGGTTCTGGGGCAGCTGCTCAAGGAACCCCTGCCCTGGAGCCCCAAACAGTCATTGGGCTCCTGAAAGGGAATGAAGGTCCTTGTTCCCAGGAGGGAAATTCCAGCACCCACAGAGTGTCTGGGGCAACTGAGAGGCCACAACAGGGAGGGGAAAACCAAACAGAGCTGTCCAACTCAAAAACTACACCTCAGAAATCCCAAACCTCAGGCATTCCTCCCTGGAAAAAGTGGCAATGAGGTGCCTGAATTGTGAGATAGGGAATATGGGAGCTTCAGAGTAAGGAGGAAGGTTCTGGAACCCCAAAAACCAAGCATGTGGGACAGAGGTCGTGGCTTGGGGGGCAGTGGAGAAGGGTGGCAGTGCAGGGGAAAAGAGGAGCTGGGACCCCCAAATTGCATTGGTAGAGGTCCCACTCCTCCTCCTTTCTAATCTTGCCTCCTTTTCCTATTTTTTCCAGACCTTCTTCTGATCCTTCCTTGGCCCTCCTCCTCCATCCCTTCTGGTCCCAGTGGCCTCAGCACCCACCCTTGGCCTCCCTGTTTTCCCACTAAAGTTGCATCCAGCAGGAGGAGCTGGCATTTAGCTGGGGCTGGTCAGGCTGGGGCAGTGCTGTGCTCTTGGCCCAGCCTGAGTGTCCCCCATGTGCCCCCTCCCCAAATTACCCTTGTGACTTAGGGGAATTCTGACACCTTTGGAATAGGTGCGTTGCCATGTTGGGGTTCAGGTTCCTCCCAAGGCCCCCTGGGCAGGGTGAGAATGGGGAGACACGACATTTCCTGGGAGTCCCCATTCCAAATCCATTCCAGGGCCTGTTCTGCCGCCTCCCAGTCATGGCTCCCTCCGTGAGGTCCCCAATAAACAGGACCAGGCGAGCTGGGAAGCTTTATTGGGAACACTGGGAGCAGCTGTTCAGGGACAGAGTGACACTGGGCTGGGGGCCCCCAGGGGGAGTCTCTCCCCGAGTCTCTCTGGCCTGCAGACAGGTGAGCTCCCAGCACCACCAGTACCACCAGTACGGCCCCAGCTGCCCTGACACGCCCCATCCCCTGCATTGGGTGGTGCTGCCAGCCCCAAAGCCCCACACTGTGCCGTGGGGGGGTCCCTGCTGCCCTACCCCATGTGGCACTGGGAGCACCAGGCCAGACCAGTTTGAAGCATGGGCGGGTGGCATCAGAACTCATGGAAGTGAGTCCATCACAAGCCATTTAGTACACTCAAAATTGGCAGGAAGCATCAGGATTTGCCCCAAAAAGTGGTCACTTATGCCCATAAACTAACTGAAATCCCCCAAAGTCCCCCAAAGTTTATAACCCCCTAAAACTGGCAGAAAGCAGCAGGATCCTCCCTAATATGTGTTCCCCATGTCCTTCCCTGTAGGTACCCACTCCAATGTCAGAGCCTGTCTGAATATGTAAATACAAACCTCTCTGAGTGCCTTAGAGAGAGAGAAGAATGCAGGGATTGTACTAAAGCCTTTGAGAAATTAAAATATATTAAGTCACACAGACATGAAGTAGAAATGTTAAGTTTAGTTTTAAGTAAGTAGGAATATTAGTAAGTCACATGGATATGCAGTTGAAGTTGTAGTTTTCAGTACGAATATACTATAAGTGCCTTAAAAGAGTAAAAAGCCCTAAAATCAAGTTAAAAGTTCAGGAACTTAGCCCCAGACTGCCCTAGGTTACAATGTAAAGATGTGCCCAAAAGTATGTATTTTATCACCCTCTTCATGAACTGTGGAAACCAGTTGGGGCAGTGTTCCTTATCTCCATGGGAGATATCCTCTGCTAATGGGCCATCTGTTAATAAACCAGATGGGGCAGTGTTCTTTCTCTTTTCCACTATCCATTATTTCTTCATGGAGAAATCATCTGTTCGTGGGTCTTTGAGTCCCACTGCATGACTGATAAAATAAGTCCTTTCAAAATTCCCCCAAATCCCATTACCCTTTATGTTCCCTCAAATTCTTATTCTCCTTTCCCCTCTATGGTCTCCCTCCAATAGGCATGCTTCTCCCTACCTTTGCTACCCAGCTGCCAATCTGTTTTCTCAAATTTCCCTTTTAATAAAAAGGGGGGAATTGTATAGTGGGTGGGGAAAAGAAAGAAAGAAAAATCTATCAAAGTAACAAACCTTTGTTTTTTCTTCAAAATTAATGATTTCTACTTGGAGTTTCAACAGGTACTCCATCCCCATTCTACCTTGTACAAGCTCAATCACAGCTATCCACATTGCTAACAGCTACCAGAGTGCCAGTCCATGCTGAAGAATCCCTTTCCCCACTCAGTTTCCTGACAAGCCATGCCAAGAAAACTTCACTGTCCTTCCCACCACTTCCAAGATGTTCCAAAAATCTGTTCAGACATTAGAGACTCAAAAAAATGGCTTGCATTTTGAAAATAGTTTTCTAAATGCTTTTGATGGTTTTTGTTAGTTACCATTTGATTTTTAAATCCTTTAAAAAGGCCTTATTAATTAATAAAGAAAAGGGGAGTTGTGGGGACCAAAGGCATTCCAAATTAGGAAAAATAAGCCCTCTTCAATGCCCTGGGTCAACCCTGTTCCCCTTGTCCCTGTCCCTCAGTCTCTGGTCACTCCCACCCTGTTTGTGGGATTCCCTGTTGGCACCCATGCTGTGACCCCTCCCTTGTAACACCCCCACACCCCCTGAAAATTGCTCTCTGATTTTTTCCCCACTCTGCTCATCTCATGTACTAAACCTGGACCCTCACAAGCCCCTTTGCCTTTTCTCTCTGAACCCTGGACGATGCACATGCATGGCTGAAACAAAAAAGGTCTGTAAAACCACTGCAAAGGTCCTTCCTGCTATTTTACTTGCTTGACCTCATCCAACAACAAGATGAAACAGTTGTTTGTCTCCTATTTTTTTTTCTTAAGCCTTTAAATATTAACCAGGAAAGTGAACCACGTTTTTAAATTATGGGTATTACACAGGGCCATGCCAAAAGAATTGTTGCTCTAAAATGTTTAAACCACTGGTCAGGGTGGCTTCACTCCCTGCAGGATTGTGCAGCCACAAGTGTCCCTGAGCACAGAAACAGCTCCAGCACAGCTCAGCACGGGGGGTACCTCTCACCCTGTGCTCAGGGGCTCTCAGGCCCCACAGATTCGCACTTTCCACCTGCAGCACCAGCATGGAAGGCCCCACTGAGCCTGCACTGAAGGCAATGCAGCAGCAGCCAGGGCTCCACAGCGGGGGAAGCCCCTGGGCCTGCCCACACATCCTCTGCTCAAATCCTCTGCCTGGGCACCCTCCTTTGGCATCTCCAGCCAATCCTTGCTGCCTCTGCTGCAGCTTCGCTGCTTTCTGTGCCTGTAATGCCATAGCTGCTGGGGAGCACAAGGGCACAATCCCACTCTGGCTCTCAATCACACTCGCACACTGGGCTGCCTGGAATTCGACTGCTGGAAAATATAAAAGAATTTAAATTTTAATAAAATCTTATTTCTTTACTTAGGCTTGGTTTGCCTTTGCTTTGGGACAAGGAATTTAAAAGGGGTTTTTTGAGGAATGTTACACCTTGCCACAGAGGAGAGTTCATTATCGCAACAGACTGGGAACAGCCTAAAAGATAACCACAAAATAACGACTATTAACAAAACATCAACCACCATCAACAAACATCAAGGAACACCCACCTCAGGCACTTCCCCCGGCTGTGCTGGAGAAACCTGGTCTGGAAAAAGCTGAGAATGAAACTCAGCAGTGGGACCAAAATAACATCAGAAGGACAGAAGTAGAGGCAAAGAAAGCTGGATCCAACAGTAAACTAGATACTAGCAATTACACAACTTGGAAGGAATGAACATCAAACCAATATATTTCAATGGGTTGAGACTGTATGAAATTTAGGAAAAATCCAGTAGAACTCACATGTCATGGAATGATTTTCTCAGCACACCCGGGCTATGTGTGTATGACATTATTTCTGTTGCACATCTTCACAAGAATTGAATAATGTCTTGATTCTCTAACACTAAAGATGTTAAGTAATGCTGTGGTTGCTCCGGAAGTGAAGCATCAGTTCCAGGCAGCCAGGAATGGAGCTTTAGAAATGCAAATTCACACTTCAGGGGAAAAGAACCCATTTCTCATTGGAATTACAAGGACAGGCAATGAGGTCATTGAGAATGTCAGGAAAACTAATCCACAAACACCGGAAGTTTATGTCCCAAAAGGAGACAGAGAAGTCCTTCTTTGCTTTATTTGAATAAAGGAAGAGGCCATGGGCCATTCCTCTGAGATCTCTCAGATTTTTGGAGGATGCAGCCTCATTTGTACCCTATTTCCCCAGCTGTATTTCCCTATCTCCTTATCCATTGGCTGAGGTACTTGAGAGGTACAGACTTCCCAGAACGCCTGACACCTGACATTCCCCTGTAATGTATAACCCTCCCTTTGATTTTTAATTCTTATAGAAGTCATAGTTTTTCCCCATTGCTTTTTTCCTCTTTCAGTATCCTGTTTCACTTATCAGCAAACCTACACTTTGTTTGTAAAGGCAATTATCTTTTTCCATTCATCTATCAATGGAATCCACCCTATTATTTCTTTTATCTCTCAATGCTGGTCTTATCTACCAGCAGATTCACAACTCGTTTGTAAAGACAAATCCAACCTTCCTTTCAAGAATAATCCCAAAACCAAAGAGAACCCAGGAAAAGAGATTGAGTCAATAGGAATTAATATATTGTAAACGCAATTCTTGAGAAAATGAGAAGAGGAGGGAGTGAAATCAGTAAGATTAATATCGTAGTAGGGGTGCATATTAAGGGGACATGCAGTAGGTGGATCAGGAAGCCTGACCCTTCCAGGTACATCAGCCAGGGCAAAGGGAGAGGCAGTAGGTGGATCAGGAAGCCTGACCCTTCCAGGTACATCAGCCAGGGCAAAGGGAGAGGCAGATGCAGCTGGGACATTGAGGACAAAAAGGAGACTGTGTTTTAGAGACATATTCAAACATTTTAACACAGTTCCTCCCCCATCCCACCTTTTTCAACTGTGTGCAGTTGTCCCAGTCCTGATCATTTGTTACTTTTCAATACATTCAACAGATTTCCATTCCTTCATTGGTTAAATGTTAACATTGAAAGAACTCTTCAGCACTGATATTGCAACACAACATTCATTTCAAAAGATCTCTCAACTTTAGCAAAACTTCTATTACAAAAGTCAGCCTTATAAAAGTCATGGTATTGATTCAAACAAATATTAAAGCCAACACTATAATATATTTAACACAGTGGCCTTGAGATTAGAGCCAGGCTTGGGCTAGAGAGTGAGAATGGGGCTTCCACTGGCCTTGGGTCCAAGAATGGTGTTGGCCTTAGGGCAAGAATTGGGGCTGAATTTGGGAGTTCAAGCTAAAGCTGGCATTGGAGTATGGGCTGGTGCTCAAAGCTGCACTTAGGGCTTGAGACTGCCATTGAGGCTGGGCTTAGAGTTGCAGGTGGGACTGTCTTTGGCCTTAGGGCTAAACATGGCATTTGCTTTAGATCTGAGCATTTGGCAAGGGGCTGGAATTGAGGTGGACTTGGCAGTTAGGGCTGGGTTTAGATCAGAGCTGGAATTATAGTTAAGGCTAAATGTGCCATTTGTCTTAGGCCTGGCCTTGAAGTTGGCTCTGGGGCTGAACCAATCTGGCACTGGGATGAGATTAAATCCAGGAGTGTGAGTGTGTCTCACCATGGAGTGAGATTGAGCTCAGGATCAGGGTGAGCTTTGGGACTGAGCACACGCCCAGACGGACAGGGGAGATGTTGCTGCAGGATGTCCCTGGCATCATCCCAGCCCTGCTCAGGCACCACCAAAAGGCAGCAGGACCTGGGTGGTCCCACATCCAGGTGCTCCCAGCAACAAGAATATCCCTCTGTCCAGTCTGTTTGGCTCTCCTGGACATGCTCTCTCCAGGCTCTTTGTCACCCCCTTGATCCAGAGCATGGGATATTGAGTGGCTGAACACAAGTGGCCCCAGGACACTTCCTGCAGGGACACTTGCCTCTGGAAACAGCTTCTTGGACAGGTCTGGGCTTCCCTTTTTACTTCCAGGCTTTTCCTGCCCATCTGCATCCTTAGGGATGAAGCTGTTTGTCTCACAGCCGTGGCTCTGAGGGAGCAGGGACGCCTGTCCACAGGGCTGCTTCCCTCTGCACTCTGGCAGCTCTCACCGAGCCTCTGCCAGGGGTGAAGGCTCTGGCAGAAATATCCCAAGGCTGCAGATCTCCCTCATCCTGCTCCTCTACTGCTGATGCCACGGAGTTCTTTGCACATAGGAACACCACCTTTTCTTCTGGAGGAACCTGTTCCAGCACAGCACCAAGGGTCTTCTGCTTTGATACCACCACAGCATCCTTAAATCCATGGGCTGTGAAGTGACAGCTCCTGGCAATTGCTGCTGTGTGTTCGGCTGCAGGAAACCCCTTCTGCAATGGCCTTGGCTTCCACTTTTTCTTTCTGGATTTTCCTGGCGAATCTGCATGCTCAGGAAGGAGCAGGTTCCAGTGATACCTGAGGGGAAAGAAAAAAAGAGCTTTTGGAATAAGAGAACAAGGAACATTATTGAGTTGAGGCACGAGAAAAACAACAAAGTTTATAAAATGGAGTAAATAGCAGAAGTATGGTGGTGTAGTGGTTTTGATATGCCAGTTTCAACACACTCATTTCCTGCTGTGAGATAGGATTAGGAGCAAAAGCAAGGCAGGCTTGTAAAGGAAACTTTCATTAACCACCTAAAGGAATAATAAAATTCAAAATAAAACCTTGTCTTAGGTCTCAATAAAGGATGTGACCAAAAGTATGCATTTTATCAGCATCTGTTGAAACCAGTTGGGCAGTGATCCTTATCTCTGTGGGAGATATAATGCGCTAATGGGCCATCTGTTACAACCAGGTGGGGCAGTCATCTTGATCTTTCCACAACCCATCTTTCCTCCAGGGATATATCATCTGCTAATGAACTATTGAGTCCCACTGTATGACTGATAAAATTACATCATCCCATTGGGAGATGCTCCAGCCAGGGGGAGGAGCCAAGCCTTTCCTACCTGGATGAAGCCTGAGATGATGAACACCGAAGCAGCCTTTTCCCCCTGCATTCCAGAGGAAAACCAGACCATTCCACATCATAACTGGAGCTTCAGAGGAAAACTGTACCTCTTTACAGGACCACTGCTTCAGCTGAGCCACATCTGTCACTGCAGGAGGACTGCGGCCACTATTTAATCTGACTACTACCAGCACCCTGACTGGTGGAGTGTCTGGTTGTATTCTGACTTGGTGAGTGTTTTGGGTTTGTTCTTTGCTCTTTGTAATACTGTATTTCTATTTTAATTGTCCTAGTATTGAACTGTTCTTTCTATTCCTGTCTCTATGACTTAGAGCCCCCAAAATTCAAAATTCTAATTATTTGGAGGGATGGGGTTTACATTCTCCCTTTTAAAGAGACACTCCTGCCTTTCTTAGCAGACACCTGCCTTTCAAAGCAAGAAAGCAAGATTTTGGGTCTGAATCTTGGTCTTTGGGAGGTTGTTACAGATGCAAGTTGCCCAACGATTTCCTGAGCTGAACTTGGGAAAGGAGGAACTCCCAGTCCATGGAGCTCTCTTCTTGTTTTTTTCCCAAACCAGGATTTTTCATTTCTAATGTGTGCACAGATCGAGCAGCAGGAGAAGCCCTAGAGACCCCTCATGAGGAGAGGGAAACCAATCCCAGGGAGCTGCAAGGAGAAAAGACCCTCCCTGTGTCAGGAAGGAGGCCGGAGAGCAAGGCAGAGCTCAGAGCTGGTGCAGAAGCCTCATGGAGGGGAGAAGCCCCACAAGTGCTTGGAATGTGGGAAGGGTTTCAGCTGTAGATCCAAGCTTATCTGGCATCAGAGGATCCATACTGGAGAGAAGCCCTATGAGTGTGGGAAATATGGGAAGAGCTTCACAAGTATTTCTTTTCTGCTGCAGCACCAGGTGATTCACACAGGAGAACGGCCCTACACCTGCTTGGAATGTAGGAAGAGCTTTGGGGACAGATCCAACCTGAGAAGACACCAGCGCATCCACACTGGAGAGAGGCCCTACCAGTGTCCTGTGTGTGATAAGAGGTTTCAGACCAGCTGCAATCTCCTCCTACATGAGCAGATTCACACAGTGGAGAGGCCCTTCCGCTGCCCTGAGTACTGGAAAGGATTCAAGCACAACTCCCATCTCACTGCCCACCGGCACATCCACACTGGGGAGAGGCCCTACGAGTGTCCTGAGTGTGGGAAGAGCTTCTCAGACAGCTCAACCTTGACCCAACACCAACGGAGGCTCCACTAAGGGAAGCCCTGTGAGTGCCCCGAGTGTGGGAAGAGCTTCGTGCTCTGCCCCAGCTCCATCCCCCATGGGCTGATCGGTGTTGGATGATGCCCAGTGACCCCCGTTGGGCAGAGCCCTAGTGATCCGTTGTCCTGGTCATCCTTATTGGAGGGAGGGGAAGAGGGGGAGGATTATTGAGAGATTTAACTCCTTTCTCCTTGTGTTGCTGTGATTTGGTTGGCAATAATTTCCCTCCCTGTGCCCAGGTTGGGTCTGTTGTTTCCGTTCACTGCTCGGGGCGGGATCTCTCATGTTCCTTCTCTCCACTCCCGTGCCTCTTCTCAGCCAATCAGACAATGCGATTAGAAGATGCAGGCAATCAGAGCGAGGAGCTCTGATGACTCCTCGGTTGCTGGTCAGACCGGCAACACCCAGTGTTCCCCACCTGGACCTCGCCCTACCCGCGCAAGCACGATCCCCCTGCGGGGTCCCCCCAAGTCCCTCCCCACTCCCGTCCCATAATAAACGGAACTGGGTCTAACTGGGAAGCTTTCCTGGCATCACTGGGAGCTGCATGGCAGGCGCAGAGTGACAGCAGGGATGGGGACACACACAGTCCAGGACAACATTATGTGTTGAACAGTTAGAAGCCGAGCCCAAGTGCCAAGAAGAGGAAGCCCAACACGGAGTCCCCGATTCTCATTTACACCTTGCTCTGGGATGTGTCCGGCGGCACCTCTGGGGGTCCGCAGGGCTTTTGACCCCCAAAGACCTCTCACAGACAGCCCAAGCCCCTCTAAGCACTCTCCCAATCATCCCCAGCCCACCCAGGACACCCTGAAACCCCCTCCCAATCTGTTCCCAGCGTCACCAGTACCCACCAAAGGCCCTAAAGTCCCTTCCATCCCTCTCAGGATCCCATTACCGCCTCCCATTTGCCCCCCACTGCCCCAGGACCCCCAAACCCTCTTCTAGTCCCTTCCCAGCCCCAGCCGGACTCACCAAGACCCTCCCAGTCTCTTAGCAGCACAACCAACCTCATTCCAACTCCTGCTTTCCAATCCCTGATCTTTTTCTAGCCCCTCCAGTCTCACTCAAATCACTCCCAGTTAAACCTAGCACCCCGAAACTCCCTCCCAGTGCCCACCAGGACCCCCAGATCCCCATCCCACCCTCCCCAAAAACCATAAAATCCCTTCTCAGCCATTCTGGACCCCACAGCCGTACTCCCATTTTAAAGCAGGCTATCTCAATCTTCCTCCCAGTTACACCCAGCACACCCCAATCCCTCTTCCAGCCCCCCCAGTGCCTCCCCACTCCCCCACACTGTGGGGTCCAGGCTGTGCCCCAGTGCCAGCTCAGAGGGGGCTCCAGGCTGACGTGCTCCACCTGGCAGATGCAGGTGGCCCCCCCCACACATGGGGAGGGTTTCCAGCAGCACCAGAAGCTGGCTGGTCTAGACCCCATTGGGGACCAGGTCAGTGGTCAGCACATGCCCTGAGAGCTCCTGCTGGCCCTGGAACCACCTCAGGGCAGGGTAGAAATCCATCACAGGGCAGAGCAGGCAGCCAAGGCTGGGCTTGGAGCTCAAAGGCCACAGTGAGATGGACACATTTTGGGGCACTGGAAGATAGTTGAGGATACACTGGGATTAGCTGGGGGGAACTGGGGGAGATGGAAGTGGGCTGGTGAGGCACTGAGAGGGACTGGAAATAGACTGGGAGGCAGTAGGACTGCACTGGGAAAGAGGGTGGGGGTTTGGGAGTGGCCTGAAAAGACTCGGAATGGACTGAGCATAGATTGGGAATTGACTGAGAAGGACGGGCAGGGTCTGGGCAGGACTATGGGGAAGGTGATATGAACTGAGGTGGCACTGGAAGGGACTGGGAGAGCCAAAGGAGTCACTGGGGGAGGGGGCAGGAAGCCCCGGGGATGGGCACAAGGAGTGCTGAGGGCTCTGGGCTGATTCCCAGGGAGGTTTTGGGGGGCTCCAGGGTCATTCTCAGGCCAGGCCCTGACGGGACCTGCTCTGCCCCATGCTCAGCTCTGCTCTGCCCCACACTCAGCTCTGCTCTCCATGAGGAACGGGGTTATCAGCTCGTGGCAGTGCTGACACTGAGTGTTCACCAGAGCCCACAGGTGCTGCAGCCATTCCAGGCTGCTGATCAAGCGCCTCACACTCATCTCCCCATAGGGAATGTCTACCCTTCTCCCTATGTCTCTTTTCACATCGCCTCCCTCCGTTATCGTCAGCTGCTCCCCAGTTCACTTTTGGTGTCCCATTCCCTCTTTTTGCCCCTTCGTCCCCTTTTCCCACAATCCCTGCATTCCCAGCCCCTGCCACTCAGTTTTAGCGACCCACTCCCCTTTTTCCCACTTTCCCACCCGGTAGATCCCTTTGTCATCTTCACCCAATTCTCAATCCCCTCCCACTCTTCCTCTGGAGGTCCCGCTCCTCCTACCACTCAATTTAGGGGTCTCATCACCCCCTTTCCCCCCGTCCCACCGCCTCCCCCACTCAACCGAGAGCTCCGCGCCCGCCCCAGGGGGGGCTCCCAGCACCAGCAGTGCCACCAGTCCGGCCCCAGCTGCCGCCCCTCGCCCCACGGCCAGCGCCGGGCAGGAGCCGCAGCCCCAAAGCAGCCGCTGGGGAGCCCCGGGCCGGAGCAGTGCGGGCTCAGCAGCGCCGCGAGCTCTGATAGGCTGAGAGCATTTTGGGGCTCTTGTTTTTCTGAGATCTCCCCGGCAGCTGATGAGTCATCAGCTCGTCGCGCTCTGAGTGGCTGCAGCGCGCTCCGGCTGGTTTTGGGTCGCAGCCCCGGCTGGGGTTTCTTTGCGCAGGGGGAACCTTGGGGCGCTGGGCAGGTGGGAGCTCAGCTGTGCCCAGAAATGCGTCCCCAGGTACGCGAGATCTCAGCGGTGCCATGGCGAGGGCTCGCCCGCTCTCAGGCACCCCCCAAGCCGCTCTGTCCCTGCCTCCGGCAGCCACATAGGGGACAGAAAATGGAACCAAGGGTTTCTGGGTGGGGATAAGTGAAACACTAATCTGAGAAAATTAGGATTTCAGTGACCTGGCTGAAAACAATTAAAAATTAGAAGGGAGTAATTATCTGAAACTTGAATAATTTATTGTCTGTCATTTCATGTTTGCTCAGCTGCGCTTACAATGGGAAAAGACAAAACTAGGGAGCAGAACCACAAGAACATAGACAATGCAACTAGAAACCCATTCTTTCGAAAATTGGACTATTCTCAGAAATCATTTGTATTGTCAGTGATAGAAAATGTCAAGAGTTTAGGGTGAGGAAGACTCACCTTACTTCCTCCTTTTAAGACCCCCTCCCCACGAAAACGACCCCAGACTTAATTTAAGAAGTCAAGCACGCATGCTTTATAGCTATTCAAGCTAATTCTCATAGGAAGCAGGGGATGGGAGGGGCTGTTATTATGAATATGTATTTGTTTGATTCCTCTGCTAATAAATAGACTCTGTGATCACCTGTGATTTTGCAGTGTGTATTAGAGGATTACCTCATGCTGCTGCCCAGCGCAGAATAAACATGCACTTTCTAACTTTAAACTGTTAGAGAGTCTTTTGTCCATCACAGTTGAGTATCAGTATTAGACCAATACTCATATTTTGATAATTCAGTTGGTGACCCAGATGTGACCCTGTTCTCTCTGGCCAAAGGGCCAGTGGGGTTTGGGACCCCTCTAGGGCGTCCACCTGGGATCTTCCTAGGAAGAGGGCTCCTTTTCCTCACTGGCACCCTGGGGAGCAGAACTGGAACTGCTGGAGGTACGGACCAAAAGGTATGTTTAAAATTTATATTCCTGTAAGACAGGCAAGCTGGTAAGATGTTGCGAGACGTCGAGTGCACAGTGAGAAAGCCTAAGTGGATTTGTTTGTAAGATTCTCCGGAATATGGTTTGCGTTCCAGGTGGGGCTGGTAACAGCTCGAGGGGCATTTTCCCGTAGTGGGGGATAGCGGTGGGCCGGTCGTGGCCCTGGGAGCAGAACTTGCACGGCAGAGGGTCGGCAGAGCTCGGGCAGTGCCAATAACAGCATTGCCAGTATTGCTGTGGTGCTGGAGCAGTGGTGGCTCCAGTTTGATTTGTGGTTTAAAGGTGGTGTGGTGGCAATTTCCAGTTTGGGTCACCAAGCTTGCATGTGGCAGTTGTGGTGACTCCTTTTGTGGGCTTGGTCACAGTTTGTGTGTGTGAATGTATATGTGTGTGTTTGAGTATGCAGCTTGTTTTTGTGAGCTTTGTGTGCTTGAATAGTGGGTCAGTGGCGCGCTGTACATGTTTTGGTTTGTGTGCTTTTACGAGCGTGTTGGCAAAAGTTTTTGCATTTGTAAGTTGTGTGTATTTTAAACTTTAAAATTGTTAGTATAAGAAGTGGTGTTTTGTCTAAGTGTAGTTAGCTTTTAAGTGCAAAGGGGTGAGGCAGCGACGTGAGCACAGAGCTGCTTTCTTCTCCCACTGCAGAAAAAAAAAAAAAAAAGTGTTGTGGTCAAAGTGTGATGTGTGTCTTTTTGAGTTATTTTAAGTGATTTGGTTCATTGTTTTTTTTCGTTAACTCTTTATTTTGTTGGCTGCTTTTATCCCTTCCCTTTGCTGGATAGAAGGTTCAGGGAGGGGGATCCTAAGACAAAGGAATTTTTCTGTCCAAGAAAGGTTTGTGAGTGTAACCCCTGAGTTGTGTTTCATTGTGTAGTTTGTTGTAAATTGTGGGTCAGAGAAGTGTATAAGTGGAAGATCTTTTTACAAAGTTAGTGCTAAGTGAAGCTCCGGAGCTAGGATAAGGTTAAAAGGCATTGAAAGAAAAAAGAATTTTCAGTATGGGGGCAAGTGAAAGCAAAGAGGTTGCTAAAGGTAATCCTTTGGGATGTGTTTTAGCATATTGGAAAGAGCTGGTGGATCATAAGGATACAGAAACTAAAAGAGAGCTTATTAAGTTGTGCACACAGTGGTGGCCACTTTATAAACTTGAGGAGGGGGTGAAGTGGCCCCCATCAGGGACTTTGGAGTATAACACTTTGGTACAGCTGATGTTTTTCCTTAGGTGTGAGCAGAAGTGGCATGAAGTTGCTTATGCTGACATGTTTTTCACCGTTAGAAATCACCCTGAGTGGCAAAGGGCTTGTGGAATTCCACCACCCTCTGAGCCTTTAGTGTTGGCTCTTGAGAAAGATAATAAAGCTAGTAAGGAAAAACCCAGGAGGTGTTGCAGCACATCCTCAAAAATTCAAAGGTGTACACATCCTGACAAGGTATATTGTATGGAAACTCAGGGAGAGGAGAGAGAGGAATTGCTCAGACCACCCCCTAAAAGACAAGGAAGGGAGAAGATGGTAGTGGAAGTAGATTTTGAATTGCCATCAACTTCAGGATTTACTCCTGCTTCATCCCCTGCTTCATCCTCACTTGAGAGAACAGTAATTAATAAGGGAGGCTCCCCTCCCACTCCTGAGCCACAGGAGCCAACCCAACCCGACTGTATCCACCCTTACCCTCCAGTGATAGTGAGGAGGAAGAACGCTCCCCACAGGGTCCTATAGCATCAAGAACCCGAAGAAAACAGAGAGAGACCATACAAGCCCCTTTAAGGGAAACAATCACCTCTGAGGGGGAGACAGTGTTAGTCAGAGTCCCCTTTACTGCCTGGGATTTAGATTCCTGGGAAAAAATTGCAAAAAATTATCAACTTGACCCACTAAGTGTTGCAAAAAGTATTTATGGTCAAACAACATAGGCTTGATTGGACAGACATTCAAATATTACTTGATTCCTTAACAGAAACAAAAAAGTTGATGATTTTAAAGGTGGCTAAAGATTTAGCTGAGGATGATTGTAGAATAACACAAGATGATGTTAAGGATGTATTTCCCATTCAGGATCCAGGTTGGAATGCTAATAGGCCAGAGGGAAGAGCACGGCTAACAAAATATCAGGAATTGATAATAAAAGGACTGGAGAGAGCAATTCCTAAAACTATAAATTGGTCAGCCCTTAATGCTATTAAAGAGAATTCCTCTCAAACTCTTTCTGAATTTCTAGACCAATTGCGAGAGGCAATGCCTCGGCACACCACCCTGGATCCTGAATTTGATGAGGGAATACAACAGTTGGTACACTTGTCTTTAGGGCAATCTACAGGTGACATCAGGAGGAAGCTCCAGAAGATGCGGGGCCCAGCAAGTAAGAATTTGGAGACTTTGTTAGATGAGGCATGGAGAGTTTTCAGCAATTGGGAAGAGGGACAAAGGGAAACGTCCCTGTAAACCAGGGACAAAGAAATTAGTAGCAATAATACAGGAAAATGTAAAAGGGAAATGTGAGCATGGTCCCCCAAAACAAGGACCACCACTGGAAAAAAATCAATGTGCATTTTGCAAGAAATTTGGACACTGGAAAAACCAGAGTCCAGAATTAAGAAGGGGTGATGAACAAAGCAAAGGTGACCGAAAAGGGGAGGGGGTGGTGGCTCACATAAAGGAGGACTGAAGGGGACCAGAGGGCTCTACCCTAGAGGACCCTCTGTTTATAATCAAAGTAGGGAACAATGAAAAAGAAGTGGAATTTTAGTCGGCACAGGGGCAACATATTTGCTGTTAAATGAGGCCCTGATACCTATAACAAATGATTATATTGCAGTAAAGAGAGCAACTGTCCAACCTGAAAAAACATATTTTTGCAAACCATTAAAGTATAGGTTGGGAAAACAGAGGGGGATTCATCAATTTTTGTATGTGCCTAAAGCTCCATCTCCACTTTTGGGCAAGGATCTGCTAGAGCAGCTGGAAGCAAAAATAATATTTAAAAATGGGGAAATTTGTTTGGAGGTAAAAGATCAACAATATGTGAAATTGTTAAGCTTAATGCTAATAACCAAAAAACCTCAAAGTTGAAAATGAAGAAAAAGAAATTATTAAGAAAATATAGGGTATTCTCTGGAGTGTGGGCCTCTAATATACCAGGGAGAGCATATCCGGCTTAAGGAAGGAAAACAGTTGGTAAGGGTCAAACAATATCCCTTAAAAAGTGAAGATAGAGAAGGAATTAGCCCAATCACAGAAAACTTTTTGCAAATAGGACTATTGAAGGAGTGTCAATCTGATTTTAATATTCCTATCTTGCCCCTGAAAAAGCCCAATGGATCATACAGGTTAGTACAAGATTTAAGAGCTGTTACTAAGATAGCTGAAGATTTATACCCAGTGGTTGCTAGCCCTTACACCTTATTAACTCTTTCAACACCTGAAATAACCTGGTTTACTCTTTTAGATTTGAAGGATGTTTCCTTTTGCCTTCCCTCTCCATGAAGCCAGAAAAAAAATTTTTGCATTTGAATGGGAGAATCCCAAAACTGGAGGTAAAACTAAGTTCACATGGTGTGTACTGCCCCAGGGGATCAAGAACTCCCCTACTATATTTGGACAGCAGCTGGCAAAGGATCTGGAGTCTTAGGAACCCTCACCAGGAGGACATCTGCTTGAGTACATGGATGACCTCTTAATAGCTACCTGGACCCAGGAGGCATGTGTGGATTGGACGGTGAGCCTCCTAAACTTTTTGGTCCTTCAGGGGTATCGGGTATCCCAAAAGAAAGCCCAGATGGTAAAACAAGCAGTTATTTACCTGAGCTATGAAGTAAGTGCTGTACAAAGGACCTTGGGGCCAGACCATAATGAAGCAACATGCCAAACCCTGAAACCTCAGACAGTGAAAGAATTGAGAATCTTTCTGGGTATGATAGGGTGGTGCAGACTGTGGATTTATAACTATGGATTGTTTGTTAAACCCCTGTATGCCTTAATCAAAGAAAGGAGCAGGGATCTTCAGTGGACAACAGAAGCAACACAAGCCTTCAACCAACTGAAGAAGGCTCTTATGTCAGCTCCAGCCCTGGGACTTCCAGATGTGAGCAAACCATTCTTTCTGTTTTCTCACGAAAAACAAGGGATTGCTCTGGGAGTACTAGCACAAGACCTGGGGCCGTACCAGAGGGCAGTTCCCTCCCTCTCCAAACAACTGGACACGGCATCCAAGGGGTGGCCAGGGTGCCTCAGAGCTATTGCAGCAATAGCAGTGAACATCCAAGAGACATGCAAATTCACCCTATGCCAGAAGATAACCGTGCTAGTATCCCACACAGTGTCTGCAGTCCTAGAGGCAAAAGGGGAACATTGGCTTTCCCCACACAGATTTCTAAAGTACCAGGCCATACTGGTAGAACAAGATGATGTTGAAATCGTGGTAACCAACATTGTGAACTCAGCTTCTTTCCTCAGCGGGAGCATGGGAGAACCAGTGATCCATGACTACCTAGAGACCGTTGAAGCCACCTACTGCAGTCACCTGGATCTGAAGGACACCCCTCTCGAGGATGCAGAGAACTGGTTTACTGATGGAAGCATCTATATCATCAGTGGAAAAAGACATGCTGGGTATGCAGTTACCACAAACAGAGAGGTAATAGAGTCTGGACCATTGCCAACAAACACCTCTGCACAAAAAAGCTGAAATAATTGCTTTAACCCAGGCTTTAGGGCTGGCAAAAGGAAAATAAATCAATATTTATACAGACTCAAGGTATGCATTTGGAGTACTACATGCACACAGAGCTATTTGGAAACAAAGAGGACTGCTGAACTCACAAGGAAAAAATTTTAAACATTCCCAAGGAATACTAAAACTATTAGATGCAGTTCAGTTACCTGAAAAGGTAGCTATTATGCACATCAGGTCACACCAAAAAGTGAGCTCAGAATTGGAAGAAAAAAATATGCTGGCGGACAGAGAGGCAAAAAACTCAGCCAAAGGTGAGGTACCCAATGAAACAGTCGAGGCAGCATTAATTCCAGATGGAAAGATCTCTATTGAAGGTAAGCCAGTATATAAGAAAAAGGATGAAAAACTTATTAAGGAAGAAGAAGCAACTTAGAACCAGGAAGGTTGGGCTATAACCAAAGAAGGAAAACTTGTAGCACCTTCTTACTTGTTATGGTCACTAGTGCTAAAAGAACATGAGAAAACACAGTGGGGAATGGATGCTTTGTACAATTATTTATAGGATAGAATTCTGGCTAGAAAATAACAAGGCACAGTTACACAAGTAACTCGTCAGTGTGGTCTTTGCCTCCGAACTAATCCTAAAAACATTCCAAAGCCTGGAATTGGACAAATTAGGAAGGGCTGTGGACCTGGGAAGCTGTGGCAAATTGATTTTACGGAATTGCCCAGGAAAGGGGGGTAACATTACATATTAGTGTTAACAGATACCTTTTCAGGATGGCCAGAAGCCTTCCCTACTCGGACAGCTAAAGCACGAGAGGTGACCAAGGCATGGTTACAAGAAATAATACCATGTTTTGGAGTCCCAGCCACTATATCTTCTGATAGAGGGCCACATTTTATCTCAAAAATTGTACAGAAAATTAGTCACCACTTGGGAATAGATTGGACATTGCATGCTCCATATCACCCTCAATCCAGTGGCCAAGTACAGATAATGAACCATATGATCAAACAATAAATTTTTTAGACTGGGGCAAGAGGCAGATTTGCCTTGGCCCCAGACTCCTCCACTGGCATTTGTACAGATTAGAACAAAACCAAGAACAAAAGGGAAATTAAGCCCTTTTGAAATATTGTATGGGAGACCATATGCGGTCCAAGAAGGAATAACACCCATTCAAGTAGAGGAACAAACTGTACACAAATACATGGTATCCCTAAATAAACAACTTAGAGAAATTGGAAAATATGTGGCTGGGGCCCAAAGCAGAGAATTAGATGGAGCAGTACATTATGTACAAGCTGGGGATTATGTATATGTTAAGTCTTTTGCAGAGAAGGCTTTGGAACCACAGTGGGAAGGATCATTGCAGGTACTCCTCACCACCTTCACGGCAGTCAAGATCAAGGAACAGAAGGCGTGGATCCATCACTCCTGAGTGAAGAAGGCTCCTGAAGAAATTTGGGAAATTGCACCAGGCGATGGAGACCTGAAGCTGAAATTCACCAAGAACAGCGAGTAATGGACTTATAGCTATCATGGACATAATGGAAATGGTTGTGACCCTTGTGGTCATTGCCACAACTATAATAAGAGTCAAAACAACACCATGACAGTACAATGTAATCGGGATTTATCAATGCCAAGGGAAAGCTTACTATCCCTACTCTTGTAGGGCTTTGAGCAGAATGATAAGGGTCACAAATGCAAATATGAGGGAAGAGAGGAATCTTTGGGGATGTGAATATGCATTCGTACAAGATGGGTTCCATGAGGCTCACCATCCACCCATGGAACTGATCCAAGTTGGTCCTGGATGCTGTGACAAATGTTTGACCATGTGTCCTGAATTTAGACTTAAAATTGTAGTATGCGCAGCTGAAGGGTTTGATCTTGATTTTAATGCTACTCAATATTGCATCGAGTTTCACAAAATCAAAGCCAAATCAACCCCATCAGTGTCAGAGAGGGCTGTAGCAATCCAAACTCCAATTATTTAAAAGAAAAAGGAAAAACCTATAATTCTCACAATAACTAAAATTGGACCATATGTTATTAAAAAAACAAGAATTCAGAGACTGCTAACTAACCCAGGATAGCCTCTGAAGCGAGTAGAAATGGGAATGCAAGTAAATGCTTCTACCATTCGGCCAGAATGTGCACCATTTCTCAAAACTCCTTTTGTGGAATGGACTACTTGGCTTCAAAACTGTATGCCCTCTAGCTGTAAGAAAAAGAGAGACCTCACTGGAATATTAGGAACAAGACTGGGAGTTTTAAACACAATAGATTTGGAGGTGTCAATGAACAAATTGACTGTGATGGGAAGTGATTTAGTTAATTTACAACAGCCTTTGCAATCTTCTTTATTAGCACCAGGTAACAATCATTGGAAACTAGCCAAAATATTATCAAAATGGGAAAACATAGAAGAGCAAGACCATGAGGTAATAATTAAAGCCCCAGGCACAGCCAGTGCAAACATTTCTCTGGCTCTTGGATGTACTCAAGCACAAATGTGGATGCAGTCAGTGGCTGCTGCAGTTATCAGGGAAGGTGAGGAAGGGATATTCCCTGCTGAAATTCTCAAAATTGTTTGGGATAATGCCTCTGAAATGGAAAGAGAGCTTCAACCTTGGTGGGTTTTGGTTAATATTACCTATAACCCTAAGACAAATACAGCTACAGCTTTTGTTTTAACTATACATGGTGCATCCGTGAGCTCAATACACCCAATGGTTGCTCTAGGATTAAATCATGAAAGGACTGTACTGTATCCTTATGAGCATAGAATGTGGGCACGAAAAGTTGAAGGAAAATGGCAGGCCATTAACCTAGAGCCCTGTTCTATATGAAAACAATTGGGATATATATTTGAGGGAACTTTAAAAAATGGCAAAGATAATTGCCTGGACACGGACCAAAGCATTTGCCACTTTGAAATGCATCTATCCAACCAAACAACTTCACTTGTGTATATAGGACAAGGTTGTCTCTGTCTTAAAACAGCATGTCCCACCATAATAATAGACAATCAAATTGTGGATGAGATTCAGTTCAATTCATGTGTTTGCAATTTTGCTAAAATCAAAGGATGCCACTTTTCCTATCAGGCACCTGTAATATCACATCAGTACATAAAGGCAAACCTGGTTACTGTGCAAGAAATATTGCGTGCGCCTATAGGTATGAATTTAACTCTAGTCATTCAGCTACTGAAACACCAGGAATGAAGAAAAATTGTAAAAGATATTCAAGATGCAGGGAAAAGGACTTTGATCATGATACACCCTAATATGGAGACCACAAAAGGGGTTTTTTAATGAGTTGAAGAACATCTGTCTCATCATTGGTGGGATGTGCTATTTGGGAGGTCACCAACTGCAACTGGTTTGCTTAGTGCCTTAATTCACCCAATCACTGTGCTGCTTATTTTAGTTAATGTAAGTTTGCTTTTCTCTATTGCTGTACTTCTTGGGAATTGGAAGTGTCCAGGTTTCATGGACAGGTGTCTGCCAATAAAGGCAGAAGTTTTCCTTTGAAATGGAGACTTTAATTACACTCTAAGTATTATAATTGTTTGAATCAAGAACTCTGAGGCAGAGATAAGAGATTAGGAATAACAACTCTTTTACTAATACATCTAACCATACAAGCAGAAAAAACAGTAGTTGTTAAAATTACCAACAAAACAGACCAGATAACTTAGCTCCAGTCCTTTCTTTAGCTGCAAGCACGCTCTCTCTGCACTCGGTCTCAGTACTGCAGATGGAGCAAAGCCCAGTAGCGGCAGAGAAGTGGGCAGAAGCGGAGGCGGGAGGGGGCGGCAGCGGCCACGCTGGTCTCAGGTGGGAGCGGACTGGAGAGGGCACTCACTGTTTGGGTTCTGGTGGTGTGTTGGTTTCATGTGCTTGGCGGGAGAGGTGGTTTCCCCTCAGGGGAAGCTCCACGTGGATCGGGAATGGAAGGGGCTGTCCCATCTCCGGGGGCTTCTCCTGTGAGCTGCTGGAACCAATCAGAGAGCTGATTTGGTGATGGACAGCTCGGGAAACCAATGGAAAGTTATTTCGCTTTCATAAATCACAGTGAATCAAGTGCTGGGGGGCTTTTTCGGCTTCCGGCGTCTGGAGAAGCAGGGTCCCCGGCCCAGCTCTGGGCTCGGTCTGGGGCCTGGCCCGGCATCTTGGCCCAGCACCAGTTCTGCCGGGGGCCCAGCTTGACACCAGCTCTACAAGGGGCCTGGCTTGACATTGGCTCTGTAGGGGGCCCAGCTTGGTTCGGCTCAGATCTCCATGTGCTAGAAGAGGCCTCCAGCTGATTGCATGGCTTTTTCACGATCTGGATACAATTTTAACTTCTTAATGACTAAATAAGTTTCTCGATCACCTGAGCTCCACTAAATGAGAAGAAATAAAGCATGGAGAAAACAGAGGTCAGCAGAACAAAGATAAAGTTCCTGATGGGAAGAGATTGGAAATATGCAACTGATAAGTAGCTGAAAACCTTTTTTGTGGGGTATGAGGGGATTGTGACTTCACTAAAATTCCTTTAAACTATGAAATATACTTGGGGAGGATGTGTGCTTGAGAGAAAGACTTTTTTTTTGCCTCGGGAAATTGAGCTCTCTGTTTTGGGACTGGAATATGAACAGAGACATTTGATAAAGAAGATGATGAAGAGGATTTTGTTTTTCAGCAGCCTGCCTTTAAAAGTAGTACCCCACGTGTGTATCTTAACCCATAACAGGGCTCTGGAAGGACTGCGGGAATGAGAGGAAAATTCATTGTTCTGTATGTCACCGGCGGATGCAGACTCTGAAGTGAAGACACCCCCTAAATCTAAAGCAGAAAAAGGAACTTTTCTCTCTTAAGTGAACTGAAATGATTATTTGAGTGGTTAACTGAGTGAAGTGTTCTCTGTATGTGGTTGGTAAGAAATGTGGAATGAAGGGAGGAGGGAATAATATAAGAATCTTATTCTGAATTTTTTTTTTCTGTTATTAATAAATTTTTTCTTGTACCATTTTTTAAGATTTAAGACAGCATTGTCTTTACTCCTAAATCCTATCTCTAAAGGAAATTAAATATTTAAAGTTGGCAAACCCTCTAATCACACCGTGGCAGGTGGTCAGCTGTGTCCTCAGAGGTAGGAGGCTGTAGCAGGGAAGATGCAGGGCAGGTGATCGCAGACCATCTGGCTCTCCTGTGTTTGGCCGCGTGGCTGGAGACGGGGAGGGGCAGAGTGGTGGGGGGGTTCCTCCTCTCAGCTCCGCTCACCAGAAACATAAGTAACCCCCCCCCTCCCGGAAGCCGCACTCACCTACCCCTTTTGTCTAGAGTCCTCAAAGATCCTGGGTGTAACCCAGCAAACTCCATTAGCATGATAGGGGGAAAAATTCTTTAAATTGATACAGTAATAGAAAAACATTCAACCCCCAACAGGAAGATACTGGGACATGTGGCAGACTGAGCATCGCGATCAAAGGCGTATGACTTGGTCTTAAGAGATTGCTGTCATGTGTCTTAGATAGATGAAGAGAAATCCCCATATTGAGTAAAATAAATTGCTCATTTCAAAGAAGAAGTGGGGAGTGAAACACTAATCTTAGAAATATTAGGATTTTAGTTAAAAGTTAGTTATTTACTAGAATTAATTAAAAAGTAAATTGATAGATAGACCTTGCTGAAAATAAATAAAAGTTAGAAGATAGAAAGAAAACCTGGCTTGAGGTAGTTATCTGAATCTTAAATAAATTATTGTCTGTCATCTTATGTTTTCTCAGCTGTGCTTACAATGGGAAAAGATGAAACTAGTAAGTAGACCCAAAGAAACATAGACAATGCAAGCAGAAACCCATTCTTTAAAGAATTGGACTATTCCCAGAAATCATTTGTACTGTCATTGATAGAAAAGGTTGAGAATTCAGGGCAAGGAAGACTCGTTTTACTTCCTCCTTTTAAGACCCTTCCCCACAAAAAAATTACTCCAGACTTAATTTAGAAGGCAATAATTCATGCTTAATAGCTATTCGAGCTAATTACCATAGGAAGTGGGGATGGAAGAGGCTGTCATTATGAATATGCATTTGTTTAAGTCCTTTGTCAATAAATAGATTCTCTGATCACCTGTGATTTTGCAGTGCGTATTAGAGGATCACCTCACGCTGCTGCCCAGCACTGAATAAACATACACTTTCAAACTTTAAATTGTTTAAGAGTGTTTTGTCCATCACAGTTGAGTATTAGTATTAGATCAATACTCATATTTTGGTAGATCACCAGGGCATGTGGAACCATGTGTCCATGTGACACAGCACAGCCTCATGAAAACATGGGGGCAATTGTCATGCAATGAAATCTCATGGAACCAAGGTGCAAGTAGGACTATACCTCATGGAAGCAAGGGGCCATGAGACACAGCGAGGCCCCATTGAACCAAGAGATCATTGTGACTCCATGGAATCTCATGGAACAAACTGTCAGGTGTAACACAGCAGGGTGTCATGGAACACAAGTGCCACTGGGACATTGCCGCTGCTCATGGAACCAAGAGTCCATTGTGACACACTAGGGCTAATGAACACAGGAGACCATTGTGAGGCAATGGAATGTCGAGGACCCAAGGCTGCATTGTGACACAGAGAGACCTCATGGGACCAAGGAGACCATTGTGAGGCAATGGAATGTACTGGAAGAACAGGTAATTTTCAAGACAGAAGGGCCTGATGGAACCCAGGTGTCAAGGGGACATTTCCAGGGCTGGTGTAAGCAAGTGTCCATTGTGACAGAGCCAGGCCTAATGGAACACATGAGAACATTGTTACCCAATTGCATCCCATGGAGCCAAGTGTCCACTGTTTCATGGTGCAGCCTCATAGAGTGTTGGAGACCATTATGTTGTAATGGAATATCCTGAAACTGTTGTGACAAACCTGGGCTTTATAAAAGCAAGGAGACCACTGTGATGCAATCAAATCTCAAGCAACTCAGGGTCAATTGTCACCACATCAGGTTCTCAGGAAACTAAGGAAAATATTGTGACACAGTGAAATCTCTAGAAACCAAGACTTTATTTTGACAAAGTGAAGCCGAATAGGAGACAAGATCCACTGGGACACTGCCAGCTCTTGTGGAATCCAGTGTCCGTTGAGACACAGGGCAGGTCATGGAAACATAGAAAGTGTTGTAATGCAATGAAATCAAAGGTCAATTCTGAGAGAGAGGGGCCAGATGGACCACAAGGGCCAGGGAAATTTGTACAGGTATAGTAGAAACAAGACACCATTGTGGCAGATCAAGGCCTCATGGGGTGTGGGATAGCTCTGTGCCACAATGGAATCTCATGGAAGCAACTGTAAATTGTGACACGGCACGGTCTCCTGGAACCCTTTTGCCATTGGGACACTGCCAGCTCTTGTGGAATCCAGTGTCCTTTGTGACACAGCACAGCCTCAGAGAAACATGGGGACCATTGTGATGCAACGGAATCTCATGGAAGCAAGAGTCAATTCTGAAAATAGCATGGCCTCATGGAACCCAGGGGCAATTGGGACCGTGCCATGGCTTGTGGAAGCAAGGGGACATTGAAACACAGTAAGACCTCATGGGACTCAGCAGACTGTGGGGAAATGGATACTCACAACAGGGCCCCATTGTGACAAAGTGCAGCATCACAATGGTTTCCTGGCTTCCATGAGTCCCTGCTCTGTTTACAATTAACATTTTGTTCCCCAATATTACATGATATCACTGTGCTCTCCTGTGATTGACGGGGCTGTGCTGTGTCACAGTGGACACTTGTTTCCTCCAAGGCTGGACATGTCGCAGTGGCACTGGGTTTCCATCAGGCTGCGCTGTCACAATGAGGTCTTGGTTCCATAGGAATCCATTGTGTCACAATGTTCTACTTAGTTTTATGAGAGCCTGGTGTGTTGACAATTGACCCAAGGTTTCTTGAGATTCCATTTCATCACAGTGGTCTCCTTGGTTCCATCAGGCCCAGGTTTGTCCCAAGAGAGCCTTGGTTACATGGGTTTCTAGTGCATCACAATGACTTGTTGCATTCCATGAGGCCCTTCTGGGTCACAGTGGAGCCTTTGTGGCATGCTTTTCCATTGCAACACAATGATCTCCATCATTCCATGAGGCCTTGCTGTAAAACAGTGAGCACCTGGTTCCATGAATTTCCATTCCATCCATTTCCAAGGATCTCTTGCATTCCATGAGGCCCTGCAGTGTTGCTATGGAGCCATTGTTCCATGTGTTCCCATTGTGACGTAATGGTCTCCAGCGCTCCATGAGGCTGCGCCATGAAACCGTGGACACTTGGTTCCATGAGATTCCACATTGTCACTGTCAGGAAAATCCATAAGCATCAAAGGTTTATGTCCAAAAAGGAGACAGAGCACACCTTTATTTGAATAAAGGGAGAGAGTTCACCTGGGTACATGCCCACTGTGCTTTCTCTCTTGAGCTTTCAGAGGGTGCAGCCTCCTTTTATCTTAAACTCCCGGCCACATGTTGCCCTCTTCCTTTACCCACTGCCCAAGGTACTAGGAAGGTACGGTCTTCCCAACCCGTGTACCCCATATTCCCCCTGGAATCCCCCCTGGAATTTCCCCCCAAATTAAGAAGTTCAGGTTTGTGCAGACCTTGTCTGTTTCAGGAGCCAAGCTGTCTGGGCCTGGAAACAAACCTGCTGCCCAAAGTCAGTAGAAATTTTACGACCCTTTTCAAAGGTCTTAACATTCATCCCTTCACCCATCAAAAGATTTGTAAAGACATTAGCACACATCTTTCCTCTCAGATAGATGTTTCCTGTGCTGGTGACAGTCTTTTAAGCCAAGCCTTCAGCCTGTAAGGAAAATGAATCCACAAACACCAGAGGTTGAGGTCCAAAAAGGAGACAGAGAAGTCCTTTTTGCTTTATTTGAATAAAGGGAGAGGCCATGGGGCATTCCCCTGGGATGTCTCAAATTTTTGGAGGACGCAGCCTCCTTTTTATCCTATTTTCCTGGCTGCCTTTCCCTCTCTCTTTCCCCAATGGCTGAGGTACTTGAGAAGCCCGGACTTCCCGGAACACCTGATGCCTGAGATTCCTCTCTAATGTATAACCCTTCCTTTTAATTTTTAATTCTTACAGAATTCATAGTTTCCATCCCCCCCTCCCTGCATCCCACCATTGCTTCTTTCATCTTCCGATATCCAATTTCATGTACCAGCAAACCTACAGGTTTTTTGTAAAGACAAATCTCTTTTCCCATTCATCAATCAGTGGAATGCCTCCCATTGTTTCTTTTATCTCTTAGTGATAATACTATCTACCGACAGATCTACAGCTTGTTTGAAAAGACAAATGCAACATTCCTCTCAAGCCTGACCTCTCTGCTGTTGCAGTTGTATGGACAGAGGTTGTTGTCTCTTCTCCCTTCCATGGGCAGGCCGGTGTTCAGCCATCTCCAGGACAGCAGGGCCCCACCCCACAGCACTGTGACATGGGAAGACAAAAACCATGACTCCAAATGTCTGCTTCTCCTCTTTCTTCCTAGGCATTCAGCCCTGCCAGTGAGGTATTCTGCTGGGTGCCACAGGAAAAAGGAGACCAGTGTGATCCTGTGGGTAACGTGGAACCAAACATGCATTGTGATACTACAGAACCTCACAGAACCAAGGAAATCCCTGTGACACTGTAGGGTTTAATGGAACCAAGAGTTCCTTGTGACACAGCGGGGCTGTGTGAAGCCAAGGAACCATTTTGACACTGTGAATCCAAGAAGACTCTTGTGACATTGGGGGGAACTCATGGAACCAAAGGTCCACTGTGACACTGTGGGGCCTCATGAAACCTATGGGCCATTGTGACACTGAATGGCCTTGTGGAACCAAAGAGACCATGGTGACACTGTGGGGCCACATGGAACCAAGGATTTCATTTTGACACTCAATAATCTCATGGAACCAAGGGTTTGTTGTGACACTAAGACCATTGTTGAGAGTACAGAATCTCAAGGAACCAAAAGTCAATGTGACAAATCAAGGTCTCATGGAAGCAAAAATATCTTTGTGACACTTTGGGGCCCCATGGACACAAATCTCCATTGTGACAGCACAGAACCTCATGGAACCAAAAAGAGCATTGTGACACTGTGCAACCCCATGGAAGCAAATATCCATTGTGACACTACAGAGCCTCACAGAACCAAGAGTCCACGGTGATAAAAAAAGGCCTTGTGGAATCAAGGAGCCCAAAGGTCTAAAAAATTCATTTCATGGTTCTGCCTTGGGAAAGGGGAACCTCCTCCAGCTTTGGCTGCCACACTAATTGAAAGTGTCTTTTTTGAATGAGGAAATTCAAGAGTTTTAGATTGCTTAAAAAAGGGAGTAAAAAAAAGGGGGAAAACTTCTTTTTGGCTGTGTGCAGCATGTTCTCCAAACAAAGCAGGCCCTAGGTGAGTGTGGACAATCAGGAGGAGGTTGGGGAATGTGCAGGAAGGTGGTCCAAACTGGGTCAGATCTCAAGGCACAGCTTCTCTGATCTGACCAGACCTCCTCAGGCGAGACCCTGGATGAACATCAATCACAGAATGCTGCAATCACCTCTGCTCTAAAGTGAACAGAAATAAAAGAGATCCATTAAAATAGGAATGTGCATTTCTTAGAAGCTCTTTGAAATATTTCTCCTTAACTTTATTAGGAAACCTTCCTAATGAACTGCACCAGACCAGAGGGAATTCAAGGCAGAGCCACGGTTTGTCAGGACTTGCTTGATCCCATTGAATCCCGTGGTGCATTTGGTGCTGAGTCCTTGAACCTCAGGGCCTGAGAGGAGAATGCACAAACCTTTCCAGGAGTCAAAGTCAGAATAAAATCTCAAAGTGTCTCATAGCATTAATGGGACCCACTGTTGTCCATCCCAATCACAGGCTCCTCATGAACTCCTTGGAGGAGAGAATTGGAGTCCAGGATTGCCCAAAAACCTCTCAGAGAGTCAGACAGGAAAGTAATATCCTAAGTACTTTTAAAACCTTGAGTATCTCAAAGTATTAATGAGCCCCAGTGAGTGTCAATACAAAGCTCTCAAGGGACTCGTTAAATCAGATAATTGTGGCCATGATTGCATTAAATACTTAAAGACTTGGTGTCAAATGGGAAATTCCAAGTACCTAAAAAAACCTGAGTACCTTGAAACATTACTGAGCCCCACTGAGTATCATTACTGACAAAGGCTCTCAAGGGACTAATTAAGCAGATAATTGGAGACCATCACTGCTCAAAAACCTCTCAGAGACTCAATGTCAAAAAGTAGAACTTAAATTAACCCTTAGTGCCTTGCAGCAGTAATGAGCCCCATTGAGTGTTGTTACTGACAAAAGCCCCCAAGGGACTAATTAAAGCAGATAATTGGAGGCCATGATTGCACAAATCTCTCAGATACTCCAAGGCATAAGCAAAACCCAAAGTCCTTTGAAAAACCTGCAGTCCTTGGAAGCATGAATGAGCCCCCAGGGTCATTCCTGACCAAGGCTTCCCAGGGACTGGTCCCAGCAGATCCCTGAGGCCACTGGGATGTGGGGGGATGCTGAGGGCAGCACAAGGGGTCACAGTGGCCAGCCTTGCTGGGGCTGTGCCAGGAGGCCCCAGTGGCTCAGGACAAGGTATCTCCTCCCAGCCCTTGGTGGCACAGACCCTGCTGTGCCCCAGGGCACCAAGACTTGGCTTCTATTTGTGCCCACCTGTCATCTCTGCCTACAATTTCCTCCTCTGACTAGAACATGGGGACATTTTCACACTTCTGTTCCTCAGTGGGATCCATTAAAACTTCAAGCAACTTTGGAGTTTTAATCTGACTTGGAATTCTGGAGAGCTTTCTACACCTCCCTCTCAGGGACTGATATTCATGGCCTCAGCAGAACCCCCCAAGAGGGTCATTACATTCTTTGTGCTGTGTCTGTGCTGCTCAGCTGGGCTGGGTTCCTGGTGCAGAGGGTCACCTGAGCAAACAAGAAGAGCTTCAAACCACATTTCTCTTGCTGAGCAGCTCTTCTCCCAGACCAGCAGGGCTGGGGCTCTGACTGCAGACACCCCAGGCACAGCACAGAGGCACAGAAAGCTTCAATCAGTCAGGGCTGGGAAGATGCTCAGAAGTGACTGGGGCAGAATCACTCCCAGCCCTTGACACAGGAAGCCTCTGGCTGCAGGACAAGGCAGCAGCAGCTCCTGCAGTGATCTCCTAAAGCTGGAACATCCCAATGCCTACAGACTCTGTGAGTACATTCTCTGATTCTCTCTTGTCTAGGAGAAGCCAGGGGTGCCCAGAGCTATCCTGCAGAGCAGGGTCCTGCAGCCCAGGGTCCTGTGATGGGGCAGGTGTTGCCCGATGCCCCAAACAGAACACAAACTAACAGAGTTAGTTTATGCGGTGCTTTATTCAGGGCCCGAGGAACCTGCGGACTAGCGTCCAAAGTCAGGATCCCACAGTTCCCTTTTTCCATCAGGTTTTTATACCTTTTTACAAAGTGGTCTACGTGCAGAAATACACATTCTTCAAAACAATACAGATACATAAATCTTGCAGGTATCATTCCTAAAAGTTATAAATTCTGCATGCTTGTCTACTCAGAACTATAGGCTACCCCCCTTAATCCCCCTTGTATGTTTGCCCATCACCAGAACCCTTTATTCATTATTATTATGCTTTAGCCTTTTCTTGAAAGTTTCTAGATGTCCTATATGCTCTACTAAATCCTTTGATTATTGTTTTCACAGTTCTAAATGTTCTATATGCTCTACTAATTCTTTTCACTATTGTTTCACAAGGTAGGTTCTCAGGGCCTGTCTGAAAACTGCAGTTTTCTAAGCCTTAGCATGACTACTACTATATCTACATTAGTCCTTTTTCTCATTATTTCGGTATCACAGGGACTCTTCTGCCAGCCAGAGACAGCTCTCAGCCAGCACTGGGAGCTCCCCCAGCAATGGGGGACAAGGTCTGGGTGGAAGGAGACAGATGATGAGGCTTCGAAGTGCTCTACTTGTGTGGTGCATGGTGCATGGTACAGAACTGCTGCTCCCAGCAGGACATTTAAATCCAGAAGATTTCCAATGAGATTATACAGGAAGCAAAGGAAGTCAGAGGCTGTGAAAATGAAAAACTCTGCTTTTTTAATCTAATGCTCTTGGTTGTCTGGAGGGAAAATTGCACATTGATACTCCTTTCTCACTTCAGATTGAGAAATTTAAAAAAATAAATTTCTCTCAAGTCCAAATAAACATGGAAAAGAACAAAATCCTCACAGGGCCCCTTACAGGCAGCATCACTGTCGCTTTTCCAGCCTCCTCAGTGTTACTGTGACTTTGCCATCAAAGCCTCCAGACGCAGCCCTGAGCAGTGCCCCGTGTTGTCAGGGGTCTGCAGGGCAGAGCTGAGTCCCCAGGGCTGGGCTGGGCTCTGGCAGCACCAGCAGTGCCCAGCCCTGGCACAGGGAAGCAGCTGCTGGCAGGAACAGTTCCAGGCAGCAGAGCCCTGGGCAGGCAGTGGGGAGAAAGTGCCACCAAGCTGGGCTGGGATATTTAAAGTCTTCTCCAAATCAATCTATTCCATGATTACTTTTCTTACAGATTCCAAGACACAGCAAATGTCCAACAGCAGCTCCATCAGCCACTTCCTCCTGCTGGCACTGGCAGACACGAGGCAGCTGCAGCTCCTGCACTTCTGCCTCTTCCTGGGCATCTCCCTGGCTGCCCTCCTGGCCAATGGCCTCATCATCAGCGCCGTAGCCTGCGGCCACCACCTGCACACCCCCATGTTCTTCTTCCTGCTCAACCTGGCCCTCACTGACCTGGGCTGCATCTGCACCACTGTGCCCAAAGCCATGCACAATTCCCTCTGGGACACCAGGAACATCTCCTACTCAGGATGTGCTGCTCAGGTTTTTCTGATTTTCTTCTTTCTTGGAGCAGAGCACTCTCTCTTGACCATTACGTGCTACGACCGCTACGTGTCCATCTGCAAACCCCTTCACTGCAGGACCCTCCTGGGCAGCAGAGCTTGTACCTACATGGCAGCAGCTGCCTGGGCCAGTGGCTTACTCCATGCTCTGCTGCACACAGCCAATACATTTTCCCTGCCCTTGTGCAATGGCAATGCTCTTGGCCAGTTCTTCTGTGAAATCCCACACATCCTCAAACTCTCCTGTTCACAGTCCAAGTCCCTCAGGGAACTTGGACTCATTGCAGTTAGTGCCTGTTTATAATTTGGTTGTTTTGTGTTCATTGTTTTCTCCTATGTGCAGATCTTCAGGGCTGTGCTGAGGATCTCCTCTGAGCAGGGACGGCACAAAGCCTTTTCCACCTGCCTCCCTCACCTGGCTGTGCTCTCCCTGTTCCTCAGCACTGCAGTGTTTGCTCACCTAAAACCCCTCTCCATCTCCTCCCGATCCATGGATCTGGCCCTGTCTGTTCTCTACTCAGTGGTTCCTCCAGCCCTGAACCCCCTCATCTACAGCCTGAGAAACCAGGAGCTCAAGGGTGCAGTGTGGTCACTTATGACTGGAGGATTTCAAAAATATTAAACTGCTGTCCAATTTCTGCAAATCACTTGTAATAAGAGTAATCTTTGATATTTTTTGTTGATTTTGTTGTATGTTTTTTTTTCCCCATTGTTTTTGTTTTAAATATTGTCCAAAGATAAACGTCATTATTTCTACCCTTTCTCATTTTTTTTTCTCTCCACCATTGTCGTTTCTCTCCACCAGCGCCGTAGCCTGCGGCCACCACCTGCACACCCCCATGTTCTTCTTCCTGCTCAACCTGGCCCTCACTGACCTGGGCTGCATCTGCACCACTGTGCCCAAAGCCATGCACAATTCCCTCTGGGACACCAGGAACATCTCCTATGCAGGATGTGCTGCACAGGTGTTTCTGATTTTCTTCTTTCTTGGTGCAGGGTATTTCCTCCTGACCATCAGGTGCTACGACCGCTACATGTCCATCTGCAAACCCCTGCACTATGGGACCCTCCTGGGCAGCAGAGCTTTTGCCCACATGGCAGCAGCTGCCTGGGCCAGTGGCTTTCTCCATGCTCTGCTCCACACAGCCAATACATTTTCCTTGCCCCTGTGCCAGGGCAATGTCTTGGGTCAGTTCTTCTGTGAGGTCCCACACATCCTCAAGCTCTCCTGCTCCAAATCCTACCTCAGGGAACTTGGGCTTCTTGCTGTTAGTGTCTGTTTATCATTTGGTTATTTTGTGTTCATTGTTTTCTCCTATGTGCAGATCTTCAGGACTGTGCTGAGGATCCCCTCTGAGCAGGGACGGCACAAAGCCTTTTCCACCTGCCTCCCTCACCTGGCTGTGGACTCACTGTTCTTCAGCACTGCCACATTGGCCTTCATGAAGACTTCCTTCATCTCCTCCCCATCCCTGGATCTGGTGATGTCATTTCTGTATTTGGTGGTTCCTCCAGCCCTGAACCCCCTCATCTACAGCCTGAGGAACCAGGAGCTCAAGGCTGCAGTGTGGACACTGATGATTGGATATTTTCAGGAACATTAAACTACTGGCCAATCTTGAAAATTACTTGTAATAAAGGTCATATTTGATAGTTCTCTTTGGTTAAATTTTGGAGAATCTTTTTGCTTTTCTTCTTTAATATTGTCCATGTAGAAAAATCTTTACTTGTGCCATCTCTCATTATATTTCTCTCCATCTTTGCTGTGGCCTATGACTGTCTTAATGAGTGTCTATGCTCCTGGTTGGCTTTAAATGAATTAAGGATCTCCCAGTAAATTTCTCCAGAAATGCCCCTTTTATTTCCTTCTCTGGAGTTGCAGCAGCAATGTCTGTGTGCAGAGCTGGGACAGATCAGTGCTGGCACAGCAGCTGTGCCCAGCAGCAGCAGCTCTTGGTGTTTCCAGTGCTGCTCCCGTGCCACTGCCCTGCTGCCCTCCTGCCCCTCGTGTTGCTGCAGGGCCTGAGTGCTCTTGAGACCGGGCACAGTTTTGGGGGTGGCAGTGCTGGGGCTGCAGCAGGGACAGGCCATGGGCACTGCTGGGGAAGCACTGACACCTCAGGGCAGGGCCTGGGGGCTCCAGGCTCCTTGGCCAGGCTCTCTCCACAACACTTGGCCAGGCCAATGTTGAGTAGAGAAAACCCCCATGAGCAGCCCCAGGCTGGGGGCAAACAGCATGGCTGGTGCTCTGCAAGGTCCCTGCAAGGGGGAGACCTTGGCAAGGAGCAGCAGAGCAGGGGCTTATCCATCCCCACTGCTGGACAGCCCAGGGCAGCGTCCCAGAGCGTCCTCATGCACCTACCAACAACATCCCCCCTCTGCAGCCCTGGCCTCTCCCCCAGCTCACACATGTGCCGCATCCTTGCAGGCACAGACACGGCAGCACTGGCTCAGGAGCCCCTGTTTGCACTGCACAGAGCAGGCATCAGCACCCCCATGGTGCTGCTGTGGGGAGATGGAGCTGAGTGAGCACAAATGGCATCAGCCCCTAGGGCCAGCAAGGGCTGGGGGCTGGGAGGGAAACCACTCAGGTTTGTCATGGCCTCTGGACTCAGCCAGAAAGTTTGTTCCCATGAGCTGTGAGTTTCTAGTCCCACTGCAGACGTTGTTGCACAGATTCAGGGCTGCCTGGCAGCCACACTCATACAGCTCTGAGCATTTCCTTTCCTTCACCTTTGTTTTCTTTACTCTTTTTAGCTTCAAATTTCTTCCTCTTGCCCATTATTCTAACCTCCCCTGTATACAGCCTATCCCTGTTTGTCCTTTCCTCTCTGGACCCCGTTTTCAGTTCTTGAGTTGCTGTTTCCCATGGGAAGCAGGATCATCCTACAAGTGCTTCAGGAATTGTCTGCAGGCTCCTGCACTGCCTCGTGCTGTTCCCTTGCCACAGGCACCACACACCAGGAGGGCACCTCTGCGCTGGTGTGTCTGGGTGTAAAGCTGCCTGTTCTGGGCAGTGAGGAGAGGCTGGAGAGGCTCTGCAGGACTGACAGGATGGGCTTTGGGGCTGTGTGGAAAAGCTGAGGGACCTGGGCTGCTGGACCTTCTGAAGAGGAGGCCCAGGGCTCATCCTGCAACTGCTCCAGGGATGGTTTCAGAGAATCACAGAATCAGCCAGGCTGGAAAAGACCTTGGAGATCATCAAGTCCGACCTGTGCCCTGACATCACCTTGTCTCTCCTGAGCCGCCTCTTGTCCAAGATAAACAATCTCAGACTCCCTTAGCGATTCCTCACAGGACTTGTGTTCCAGACCCCTCACCAGCCTTGTTGCCCTTCTCTGGACACACTCCATCCCCTCCATGTCCTTCCTAAATTGAGGTCCCGGAACTGGACACATCATTCAAGGTGCTTCCCAACCAGTGTTGAGTTCATGGGAAGAATCAGTGCCCTGGTCCTACTGGCCACACCATTCCTGATCCAGGCCAGGAGTCATTGGCCTTCTTGGCCACCTGGGCATACTTCTGTCTCATGTCCAGCCTGCTGTCCATCAGTGCCCCCAGGTCCCTCTCTGCCTTGATGCTGTCCAGCCACCCTGTCCTCAGCCTGGAACCACTTCAGGGGTTGTTGTGGCCAAAGTGCAGGACCCAGTTCTTGGTCTTGTTAAATCTCACCTTATTGAATTTGGGCCCTGTATCCAGCCTGTGTAATTGTCAAAGGAGGTTGGACTCCCAGCCAATTTGGTGTCACCTGGGTAACATAAGGCCCTAGAGTGCCAAAATGGTCTCCAATATTCCATGAGGCCTCCCAGTGTCACAATATCACTTTGTTTCCTTGGGAACCGTTGGCGTCACAAAGTGCCTCAGATCCTTGGACTCCAAAGTGTCAGCACAGTGGATCCTTGGGCCCCACAGTGTCACAATGGTGCCTTGGTCCCCCAAGGCCATGCAGTGTTCACAGTTGGTCCTTGGTTCCATGAGGTCTCGCAGTGCAGCAATGCTCTCCTTGTCACAATATCTTCCAGTGTCACAATGGCCTCTTTGTCTCAAGGGGCACTAAAGTGTCAAACATGTTTCCTTTATTCCATGAGTCCCTGAGGAGCAACAGTGGCCTCTTGGTTCCATGGGCCCTGCAGTGTTACAATGGCCCGTTCATTACAGGAGGTCCTGCTCTGTCACAATGCTCTGCATGGTCCCACAAGGCCCTGCAGTGTCACAGTTGCCTCTTGGTTCCATGAGGCCTCTGAGTGCCACCATGAATTCCTTGGTGCTGCAGTGTCACAATGGATCCCAGGTTACACAAGATCCTGCAGTGTCATGAGGGACCCTTGATTCCATGGGGCACCACAGTGTCACAATTTTTCCTTCAGTTCCAAGAGTCCTTGCAGTGGAACAATGGCCCCTTGATTCCATTGGCCCCAGGCTCTTACAAGGTCCTCCTTGGTTCTGCAGTGGCACAATGACCCCTTGGTTCAACAAGGCCCTGCAGTGTCACAGTGGCCTCTGTGGTTCCACAAAGAACCAGAGTGTCACAATGGACTCCTTCCTTCCATGTAGCCCCACAGTGTCACAGTGGCCCCTTGGCTCTGTGGTGCCATGTCATACACAGTGTCACTCTGGTCCTCTCAGTTCCACGAGGCCCTGCAGTGTCACAATGCCCACTTGCTTCCCCAGGGCCCTGCAGTGTCACAATCATCACAGAATCACTCAGGCTGGAAAAGACCTTTGAGAGCATCAAGTCAAACCTGTGACACAGCACCACCTTGTCACCCAGACCATGGCACTCAGTGCCACATCCAGTCTTTCCTGAAACACTTCCAAGGACGGTGACTCACCCACCTTCCTGGGCAGCCCATTCCAATACCCAGTGACACTTTTTGTGAAGAATATTTCCCAATGTCCAGCCTAAATGTCCCCTGGTGCAGCTTAAGGCTTTCCTCTTGTTCTCTGTCTGTTCACTGAAAAAAGAGCCCAACACCAACTCAGCTGCACCCTCCTGTCAGGGAGTTTAAAGGTGTGATGAGGTCTCCCCTGAGCCTCTTTTTCTCCAGGATAAACATCCTCAGCTCCCTCAGCTGCTCCTCACTGTCCTTGCATTCCAGACACTTCAACAGCCTTTTTGCCCTTCTCTGGACATTCCAGTTCCTCTATGTCCTTCCTAAATTGGCAGGCCCAGAACTGGACACAGCAATCAAGGTGCTGCCCAACCAGTGCCGAACACAGAAAAAAAATCACTGCCCTGATCCTGCAGGCCACACCATTCCTGACCCATATGAGTCCTAGGGGTTGGATGAGGGAAATGTTGGGGAGGGTGTAGGGACAAAGTGTTATTGATGGTCAGTCTTCAAGGATCTTGATTTTCATATCTATTCAGATTGCACTAGAAAGTGCTGGTGGTAAATATCAATTGGAGATTACTGATATCCATCTAGAAACAGGAAAAACAACAAGACAAAACAGTTCTCTCTCCATTATTTTAAACATATTACATCCACTTGAAATACACTTCTGAAATCTGTTTAATTAACCACAAAATAATTGAAAACTTAAATTATTCCCAAGGGCTTTTCTTGTTTGGGTGTTTTGAACAAATGTTTATCAGCATTTGTTGCTGAATTCCTGAACTGAAGAGATCAAGAAAGAAGAGAGCTCTGGACTAGTAAAATTCATCAGCAGCCTCCAAGTGGCTGAGGATCCATCCTCATCAAAGCAGCAATGAACAGAAATGGGCACAGCTTTGTGGCTGCCCCAGCTCTGGGATGGGCCCTGGGCCTGGAGCAGGAGCAGCTCCGGAGAGCCCCAAGGCCGGGGCTATTGTGCTGGCCTGGGCAGATGGGATGGCAGCAGGGGCTGCAGAGCTCTCAGCAGCTCAGGGAGAGGGGAGCAGGGCACACAGGGAGCCTCCTTTTGCCTTGGCCAAGCACCTTGCCCATGGCTGGGGCTGAGCCCTGTCTGAGCTGCAGCTGCTGCTGTGCCCTTGGCAGGGGCTGAGGCCGTGGGGCCACTGCCCAGAGCCCCCTGCCCTGAGCAGAGCTGTGGGGCCAGAGCCGGCTGGGCTGTGCTGGGGAGAAGCCCTTGGTGCTGCACAGAGCTCAGGGCAGCTGGCATAGCTTGCAGGGAACTGGGCTGGCCTCAGAGAGCCTGCCAGAGAAAGCAGCAGTGTCCATCTCAGTCTGGCTGAGCATGCAGGGGCAGGACTCAGCCCAGGCCTTGTGGGGCAGGGCCAGAGCCTGTGGAAGGCATTGGAAACAGGCTAGAGAGGAGGCTGCTCTGTGCCCTTGGCGGCATGCACAGAGCAAGGAGGGGGCCCAGAACAATTGTCAGTGCCAGCCTCTGTCCCCAGCTGTTGCCAGCCCTGGCTGCTGAACCCAGGTTTGCCCTGGGCTGAGTTTGGCCGTGGCGCAGCTCCATCTGCCTGCGGGGTTCAGGGTGTGTTCCCAAACATGGCCAGCCCTGCCCAGCCTCTCTGCTGGCCCAGAGCCAGGCAGAGCCCGGGACAGAGCTATCAGTGCAGCCCACAGGTGCCACAGGCTGTGCAGGAGCTGGCAGAGGCTGCCCAGCAGGGAGGCCATGGGGCACAGAGCCCCAGGGCTGCTGTGGGCACCACGGCTGCACCTCCATCTCCAGAGGAGACGTGACAGATGGGAGCAGAGACAAATAATTCCTGCTGGATTCTTTATTGTATTTATTTATACAGGTGTCCTGGTTTGAAAGGACAGGTGTCTGCCAGTAAGGGCAGAAGTTCCCCTTTGGAATAGAGACTTTGGTTCCACTCCCCCCTCCAAGTATTATAATTGTTTGAATCAAGGACTCTGAGGCAGAGATAAGGGGGTGGGAATAACAGCTCCTTTACTAATATATCTAACTGTACAAACAGAAAACAATAACAGTTAATATTGCTAACAGAACGAAATAGATAACTTGGTGTCAGTCCCTTGAGATGCAAGCACGCTGTCTCTGTGCTTAGTCCACAGCCCGGATTTGCCAAAGGGCAGGCGGGAACGGAGGCAGGAGGGAGGGGGGAGGGGCAGCAGCGGCCACGCCGGTCTCGGTGGGAACGGGCTGGAGCGGCGGCTCCTCACTCACCGTGTGTGTCTGGGTGATCAGCTGTGTCCGCAGAGGCAGGAGGCCGGAACGGGGCAGATGCAGGGCAGGTGATCGCAGAGGGTCTGGCTCTCCTGTGCTCCGCCGCGTGGGCTGACGATCCCCGGGCGTCCTCGTCCGAGCTCGCCGGAAACGTGAGTGCCCTCCTGGAAGCCTCAGAGGCCCCTCCGGGAGCCGTTCCCACCCCCCCCTTTTGTCTAGACCCATCAGAGACCCTGGGTGTAGCCCGGCGAGCTCCATTGGCATGATAATGGGAAAAATTCTTTCAATTGACACAGTAATAGAAAAACACTCAACCCCCAGCACCAAGCCAACCAGACCTGTCACCTGTTCTCTTGTTTTCATTGAGCCCTGCAGTGTCACACACAATATGACACAATGGCAGTGTCATATTGGATCCTTGTTTCCATGAGGCCCAGATGTGTCACACAGGCCCCTTGTTTCCATGAGGCTCCATGGTGTCACAAGGGTCCCTCGCTGCCAAGAGGCCTTGCTGTGTCTCAATGGTCGCTTGGTTCAATGAAGCCCGTAGTGTCACAATAGTCTCCATGATCCCATAAGGCCTTGCAATGTCACAGCAAACCATTGGTTTCACTGAGCCACACAGTGTTACTATGGTCCCCTTGGCTCCACAAGGCTATGAAGTGCCACAATGGCCAATTGGTTTCACAAGATCTCAAAGTGTAAAAATGGCCTCCATGGTTTCATGAGGCCCTGCTGTGTCACAATGCACCTTTGGCTCCATGGTGCCCCATGGTGTCACAATGGTATCCTTGGTTCCATGGGGTCAGAATGGACCTTTCATCCCACGCAGACACACACTTCACTGTAGTGCCCTTGATTCCATGAGACCCTGTCATGCTATAGTGGCCCCTTGTGTTCCAGTGGGTCCCAAAGTGTCAGAACAGTCTCCAATTGTTCCATGAAGCCCTGCGATGTCACTGTGCTCCCCTTGGTTCCACAGGGCCCCACAGTGTAACAAGGGACTCTTGCTTCCATGGGGTTCCTCAGTCACAATGTCTCCTTGTTTCTGCAGGGTCATAATGGACTCTCAGTTCCATAAGGTTCCTAAATGTCACTGGTCTCCTTGGTTCCATGTGGCCCTGCTGTGTCACCACAGCCCCTTGGTTCCATGAGCTTCTGTGCTGTCAACAACGGCTCCTTTGTTCCAATGAGGCACTGCTATGTCACACTGGACCCTGAGTTCCATGAAGTTCTCCAGTGTTACAGTGGCCCCTTGGATCCATGAGGTCCCCTAGTGCCACCATAGTCTCCTTGGATCTGCATTGTCACAATGGACCATTGGTTCCATGTGGCCTTGCTGTGTCACAATGGTCTCCTTGATTCTGTAATTCCCCTCAGGGTCACAATGGAGCCTTGTTTCTGTGAGGCTCTGAACTGTCACAATTGTCTCCTTGGTTTCATGAGCCCCTACTGTGTCACAAGCGTCTCCTTGGTTCCATGAGGATACAAAAGTTTTCCATAAACATTTAGCAACACCTGCTTAACACACCTGGGTAAAACTATACATTCAAAAGAGGGCTTAAAGCTGAGAATGTCACAAGCAGCTTCCATCTGCACCAGAGATGCAGGGAATGGACAGAGACGGAGAATTCACATGAAAGACAGAGAATTCTGCTTACAGAGATCATGTCCGGTCACACTGTCCCTTACAGAAAGGTGACATCATTCCAGGCAGCCTGTGCTAAACATTTGGCTCCTGAGTGGGGTTTGTTTAAAAAACCTGCTCAGGCTTTTCCATTCTTTCCTCACAAATAGGAAAAATTCTCCTGGGCCTGTGTGCAGGCAGAGCTCTGAAAAGAGGAGGTGGGACATGGTGCAATGGGCTGGGACACCCAGCTGCAGAGCTCAGGGGACAAGGTTCTGATGCAGGGCACAGGTATGTCAGTCCCAGGTGGCCAATTTCAGACATGGTGAGGTTGTCAATGAGGAGCAGGTTGTCAAAACAGGGTCAGCCTGCAAGGGGCTCATTCTTCTGTGTGCCCAAACCTCTAAGGAGACATTCAGCATCAAGATCACTTCTATAATCACTGCTCTGAGCTGAAAAGGAAAAAAAATATTCTACTGATTAAAAAAAAAAAAACTATGAGTTGCTCTTGGTAAACAGAACTTCAAAGCTTCTCCAAGCAGCAGCAAAAGCCCTGGAGACTTGAAGACAAAAATGCCTGGGCTGCAGAGGGCACAGGGATGGGCAGCAGCTGAAAGGCCCTGCCAGAGCCAACTGCTGCAGCACTTGGGCCATGGCTGCTGGCCCTGGCCCTGAGGCCAGAAGGGGACAAGTGAGCCTTGCTGTGCTGGGGCCTCATTGCCTCCTTGTCTCTGCTCAGCAGCCTTACAGGGGCTGCTCCGTGGTCCTGCCCTTGGCATTGCACACCCCCAGAGCCCAGTGCCCCAGGAAGAGCCCTGGGCAATGAGGGAGGGACAGCATCTGCTTTGCCAGGGGCTGGGGCTCAGCCTTGGTCCTTTGCATTCCTGAAACACATCCAGGTTTGCTCAGCACCAGAGACATCTTCCTCTTGTTTGTCACCACCTGTCATCAGTGCCTCCAGTGTTCTGCTCTAACTGGAACCTGGGTGCTGGAAATCAGAACGCAAGGAATTCTCAGAACATAGGGTCTTTAAGCCAAAGCTTAGAATTAAACAGAGTTGAGATAGGTTTAGCTTTAGAATTTAAGATATAGAAAAAAAAACGTAGTAACAAAGGCAACAAGACATTTTAGAGTGCAGTAATGTCAGTTTGTGTGTTGTGATACGATTGGCTAAGAACGTTCACACTGTAGTATGAGAACGAAATATCTTAGTATTGAATTAAAAACATAAATATCTCTGTTGACAATGTTTTATTGGTTAATAAATCCTTAAAATACCTTATAGTCCTAAGTCTTGTGACTTCTAAGCCATGCTGTGATCATCTGTAAGACAAGTTTCACCTTTCTGCCTGTATAGAAAATAAACCACATTTTCTAAAGTCCTGTCTCTCTGCTTCATTCAGAAAAAGAAAAAAAGTCCCACCAAAAAATGAGCATTAAAAAAAGATAAGCCCAAACTTAAAAAATGTATCGTAGAAGCAATAAACCCACACTTTAAAAATATAACATATAATGGGCTGTTCCCACCTCTGCACATCACTGCCGCGGCCAAGCAGCGCTGGGGTTCGGGGACTCGGGGCGGTGCCTGGTGTCGGTACCGTCTTCTCTTTTAGCCTCTAATTCCTGTCATGCCCCGCGGCCCAATAAAGCCCCACTGGAGCCGGGACTACAACGCCTGTCATACCCCACACCCTACAGAACCTGGCTGTCTGCCCCCGAAATGGCCCACAAGTGTCCCAGAGAGTCTCCGGGATCCCGGAGTATGCCCCCAGTGCCCATTCGGGAATTCGGGACCCTCCAAAAGCTCTCCCCAGATCCCTAAATGCTCCCAACCCCACAGATGCCCGTTACAGCCACTTCTGCGAATTCATCTCCTGTCCTCCCCGGAGGCTTCAGAGCCCCTCATAACAAAATTCAGAGCCCCTCATAAGGCAATTACCATGCCTAAAACTCCTCATGCACCCTAAAGAGCCCGGTTTGAGCTCCCTAAGCTCCCCCCAAGTGCCCTCAAACCATATACATCCTCCAACAAGGACCTCAAGTCATGGCTCGGACGCAAAAATGTCCACCAAGTGCCTTTTGCCACCCCAAAAATCCCCATCACAGCCACTTCTGGGACTACAGCCCTCATCATGCTCCACGGTTACAGTAGGTTGCTATTCAAGCTGTGACTTCATCTCCCATCATGCCACTGAGAGACATTGTATTGGTGTCTAGAACTCCCATCATGCTCCATGGCTCTGTTCAACCATATTATACCCAAGCCTACAACTCCCATCATCCCTCACAGAGAGCCCGTTAGCGCCCCCCAGGTGCCCGCATGGACCTTGAAGAGCCCCGGATTCTCCTCCCTGACCTCCAAGTGCCCCCCCTGGACCCCCAACAGCTTCCCCATCTCCCCAAAGTGTCTTCCAGACCCTCGTGTTCTCTCTAAATTCCCTCCCCAGACACAAAAAGCCCCAAATGTACCCCAGGAATGTCTCCATGGAACCCAAAGTAACCCATTTTACCCTGTCTGAGAAAATAATAGAGAAGATGACAAAGAGACTAAAGATAGGACTAATTGTCATAAAGAGGAATAAATCAATAGCCAATAGTTGTCAATTAATTTATGAAGGAAATTGTGTTACTTAGAACCAATGACATTATGACCAAAAATTTTTTCAGTTGCTAAAAATGTATATATTTTTAATATAAAGATAAAAATCAGGCAATTTAAAATAAATAATATTATAAATAATAAAAATGCATATATATATATATATATATATATATATATATATATATATACATAAATAAATGATTTCAATTTTAGGGGTGAAGAAAAAGTCTTTTTTTCTTTTTTTTTTGTGCTTTGTTATGTCATTCCCAAAAGATGCTTGATACCAGACATGGTGAGGATGGGGGTGAGCAGCAGGTTATACAGACAGGGTCAGTCCTGCAGACACTCATTCTTCTCTGTGTCCAGACCTCCTAAGGAGAAATTCAGCATCTAAATCACCTGGGGAATGCTTCCATCTCCTCTTCCCTAAACTCTAAAATTAATAAAAATATTCCCTTGATTAAAAAAAAAAAAAAAAAAAAAAAAAAGAGTTGGACTCTGAAATCACCATCCTTAACAGAACTCCAAACTGACTGCAATCAGTTGCACAAGTCACAAAGAGTTAAAAGGAATTCCAGGAAGAGAAAGAACTCCCAAGGGATTTCTGTATTTTAATGATCCCCAGGGTAGATTTGGGGCTGAGTCCAGCACCCTCAGGCACTGAGAGAAGGTTGAAGGAGCTGCTCAAGGAGTCAGAAGCAAAACTCCAACTCCCTTGGAGCATCTGAGGGCAGGGACTGCCAAAGACTCCCCAGGGACTGGTGAGAGCAGGATTGCAGGAGCCCAAGGCTGTGAGCAGGAACTGCAATGCTGAGCAAGGCCTGGGCTGGTTGGAGGCAGGAGAAAGGCCAAGGGCTGAGCCCAGGCCTGGCCCAGCAGGGCCTGTCCCTCACGGGTGGCTCTGGGCTGTTCCTGGGGCACTGGGATGGGAGGGGCAGCAAGGACAAATGGCATCACCCTGCAAGCCCTGCCAGCCTGCTCAGGGAGGGCCGAGGCAGCAGCAAAGTGCAGCTCCTGCAAGGAAAGTTCCTCCTGTGGGGCTGCAGAGGCGCTGCCCAGCCCCGGGCACAAAGGCCTGGGTGCCTCTGGCCCTGCCAACCCTGCCCAGCCCTTGGCCATCTCTCCTGCAGCCTGTGCCCATGTGTGCTGCTCCTCTGCCCTGGCCGGCTGTACACGCCCATCTCACTGTCCCCCCAGCATTTCTCAGCCCAGCATTGCTGTGCCCTCCCTGGGCTCCCTGCACCCAGCGCTGCCGGCTCCTGGCACCCAGTGCCATGGCATGGCCCAGCCTCAGCTGGGACACCTGGGCCACCAACATTCTGCCCTGGCAGGTACTTTGCTCTTTCCTCACCTCCAGGCTGAACCTTCCATGCTTCACTTTGGGGAGGTTTCCTTCCCTTCCCACTCCCCAGGAAAGCTCTGTCTCCTGCTGTTCGCAAACAGAGAAGGGCAGATGGGAGATGTGGTGGTCAGAGGCTTCCTGGGGTGCAGTAACCATGAAATTATGGAGTTTTTAAATACCCTGCAAAGAAAGGAGGAGCATCAACAAAACTACACTGGACTTACAAAGGGAAGACTAGCATATTCAGGATGCAGATTTGAGGATAATTGAATCAAGCACTGATTTTTCACTGGAAACAGCCCTTAAGAACAAGGGTTCCAAGAAGGATGGAGACACTTGAGGAAAGAAATCTTGAAGGAGCAAAGCAGCTCACTCAAAAGTGAGCTAGTGAGGAAAACGACTGGACTGGCTGGGCATGAAGCTTTTTCCAGGAACTCAGGGACAAAAGAGGCTGCATCACCTTTGGACCGAAGGGCAGGCACCTCACAAAGTGTTTATTGATATGGTTAGGTCATCCAGAAAAATAAGAGGTGAAACCTCAATTAGGATATAGCCTGGTCGTGTCTGTGAAGGATAAAAATCTTATTTTATAAACACAGTAGCAAGAAAAGTAGGGACAAGGAGAACCTCCATTCCTAATTGGGGGAAGATATGGTTGCCAAAGATGAAGAAAAGTCTGAGGAACCTAACCCCTTCTTTGCCTCAGTTTTCAAGTATAAGACATTTTGTCCTCAGGACAAGTGATCTCCTGAGCTGGTAGATGGGGAAGGGGAGCAGAACAGACTCCCTGAAATCCAGGAGGAAGCAGCTGGGGACCTGCTGAGCCACTCAGATGCTCACAGGTGTGTCTGGGAGCAGATGAGATCCATCCTAGGGTGATGAGGGAGCTGGTGGATGAGCTCCCAAGCTGCTCTCCATCATTTCTCATCAGTCCTGGCTCACCAGGGAGGTCCCAAAGGACTGGAAGTGCCAATGTGAGCCCATCCTCAAGAAGGGCTGGAAGGAGGATCTGGAGAACTCCAGGCCTGTCAGCCTGACCTCAGGGCCCAGCAAGGTGATGGAACAGATCACCTTGAGAGCCATCACAGGACACCTACAGGATGTCTGAGGGATCAGAGCCAGCCAGCGTGGATTTCAATACCTGCATTGATGATCCGGATAAGGACATCGAGTGCACCATCAGCAAATGTGCAGATGACACCAAGCTGGGTGTGAGTGTGGATGCTGCATCAGGGGAGATTTAGGATACACATTAGGAAACATTATTCATAGAAAGGGATATTGGACATTCAAATGGGCTTGCCAGGCAGGTTGTGAGTCTCCGTCCCTGGAGGTGTTTAAGGAAAGACTGGATGTGGCCCTGAGTGCCATGGTCTGGGGCAGAAGGTTGTGTTGGGTCTCAGGTCAGATGTGATGATCTCAAAGGCCCTTTCCAACCTGGTTGATTCTGTAATTCTGTGATGACTGTGGCACTACAGGGCCCCAGGGAAGCAAGTGTTACTCTGTCAGGCCTCATGAAACCACAGAGAACACTGTGACACTGCAGGACCTCATATGACCAAGTGACCATTATGACACTGCAGGGACTCATGGAATGAAAGAAATCATTTTGATGCCGTGGTGCCCCATGGGACCAAGAGGCCATTGTGACACTGCAGAACCAAGGAGAGCATTGCTGCACTGGGAGACCACTGGGACACTGCAGGGCCTTGGGGAACCAAAGGCCATTGTGGCACAAAAGGGTCCCATGGAATGAAAGGGCCATTGTGATTCTCAAGGGTGTTGGGGAACCAAGAGGCTGCTGTGAAACTATGGAGCCTCCTGGAATCATGGAGACCATTGTGACACTTCAGGGCATCATGGAGTTGTGGTGACGCCAAGTTGGGTTTAAGTGTGGGTCTGCTGGAGGGTAGGAGGGCTCTGCACAGGAACCTGGAGAGGTGTTATGAATTAGTTTGAACACAGAAAATCAAAAGAAATGAAACCTCAGTGAAGAAAACCAATCAGACTGAGAAAAATTTGAAATATACCCAAAAAACCTGAATAAAACCAAACTAGGTTAGATGTCGGGGCCAAAATATTGATTTCTTTTATTTAATATTAAAAGCATCAAAGAGAAAGGTAGAGAGACTAAAGAAATAATTAGAAAAAGAGATGTGCTATGGGGCCTGGGGGGAGAGAGTGACAGGGGTTAGGTAGAAGTATATCATTCTTTTGGGGGTCCCAATCAGAGCTCATTGCTCCCCTCCATCTTGAATTCTTGGTAGTGAGGATCCCCCGCCACTACACTGAAAAGCACAGAATCCCGTGGATTAATGTACCTTTGGGCAGGTGGAAACACCCTGGTGCCTGCCCTGCAGGGAGCTAGTTTGAGATTGTTTCTTGCAGCAGTGTGGATAATTCCGCAGTGCTCTGGTGCAGGGTCCCCTTTTGGGGGGACCCTTGGATGGGCCATGACAGCCCCTCTGCTGTGCATAAGCTTTTTCCAGGGTGAAGGGGCCCCTGCAGTTTGGGCTCCTCTGCACAGCGGGGGGTGGGTGGTCACTGCCTGGAAACAGAGGCTTTTTCACTACACACCCAAAGCCTCTCTACCCCCATCCTTTGGAGTGAGGGTCTGCATGAGCCTGGCAGCTGATAACCTGGGGCTGTGTTCTCAGCCCTGAAAGTGCTCAGCTTGATTCCCCAGTGAATGTATTCTTTCCAGAGTCACTTACATCCATCAGTGAGCAGTTCAGGGCCTGAATCAGAAGGCCTATTCAGGGTGTGATGATTTTCTATGAAACTTTCGTCATATAGTTTTGCTAAACTGGGCAAAAATCCTTTGTGAAGATTTTTTAAGCCATAAATGACAATATTTCTGAAAAAATCTCTGAAAACAGAGGGAAACAGGGGAAAAATCCCAACAAGTGAGATTTACCAAGACAAAGTGACGGGTTTTGCACTTTGGCCACAAGAACCCTTGCAGCACTTCAGGCAGGGGACAGAGTGGCTGGACAGTGGCCAGGCAGAAAGGGAGCTGGGGGCACTGATGGACAGCAGGCTGGACATGAACCCAGGGGGCCAAGAAGGCCAATGGCTCCTTGCCTGGATCAAGCATGGTGCGGCCAGCAGGACCAGGGCAGTGATTTTTCCCCTGTGCTCAGCACTGGATTGCAGCACCTCAAGTGCTGTATCCAGTTCTAGGCCCCCAGTTTAAGAAGGACATGGGGGGCTGGAGCATGTCCAGAGTAGGATAACAAGGGTGGTGAGGGGTCTGAAACACAAGTCCTGTGAGGAGCAGCTGAGGCAGCAGGGATTGTTTATTCTGGAGAAGAGGAGTCTCAGGAAGACAAGGTGGTGTCAGGGCATAGGTTGGACTTGATGATCTCCAAGGACTTTTCAAGCCTGGCTTATTCTGTGATTAGCTGAAACCATCCCTGGAGCAGTTGCAGGATGAGCCCTGGGCCTCCTCTTCAGAAGGTCCAGCAGCCCAGGTCCCTCAGCTTCTCCACACAGCCCCAAAGCCCATCCTGTCAGTCCTGCAAAGCCTCTCCAGCCTCTCCTCACTGCCCAGAACAGGCAGCTTTACACCCAGACACACCAGCGCAGAGGTGCCCTCCTGGTGTGTGGTGCCCCTGGCAAGGGAACAGCACAAGGCAGTGCAGGACACTGCAGACAATTCCTGAAGCACTTGTAGGATGATCCTGCTGTACAAGGGAGGTTCCCATGGTGCCAACTCAGGAACCAAAATGGGGACTTGGGCCAGAGAGGAAAGGACTAACAGGCATGAATTGTTTGAAGGGGAAAGAACAGAGATGGGAAATAGGAAGAAATCTGGACCAGGGAAAAGTAAAGAAAGCAAAGGTCAACACAAGGAAAATACTCATGGCAGTTTGGGGGTGGCTGCCAGGCCGCCCTGGCTCTAAGCAATGCTATCTGCAGTGGGACAAGAAACTCACAGCTCATGGGATCAAACTTTCTGGCTGATCAGGGCAGGCAGCTGTTGGGGGTTGAGTGTTTTCTGTGTACTGTGTCAATTGAAAGAATTTTTCCCATTATCATGCCAATGGAGCTGGCCGGGTTACACCCAGGGTCTCTTATGGGTCCAGACAAAAGGGGTGGGTGGGAACGGCTCCCGGAGGGGCCTCTGAGGCTTCCGGGAGGGCACTCGTTTTTCCCGCGACCTGGGAGCAGGACGCCCGGGGGATCTTCAGCCACGCGGCGGAGCACAGGAGAGCCAGACCCTCTGCAATCACCTGCCCTGCATCTGCCCCGTTCCAGCCTCCTGCTTCTGCGGACACAGCTGATCACCCGGACACACACGGTGAGCGAGGAGCCGCCGCTCGAGCCCGTTCCCACCGAGACCGGCGTGGCCGCTGCCGCCCCTCCCCCCTCCCTCCTGCCTCCGTTCCCGTCTGCCCTTCAGCAGATCCGGACTGGGACTAAGCACAGAGACAGCGTGCTTGCATCTAAAGGGACTGGCACCGAATTATCTATTTCGTTCTGTTAGCAATTTTAACTGTTATTGTTTTCTGTTTGTACAGTTAGATATATTAGTAAAAGAGCTGTTATTCCCACCCCCTTATCTCTTCCTCAGAGTACTTGATTCAAACAATTATAATACTTGGGGGGGGGAGTGGAACCAAAGTCTCTATTCCAAAGGGAAACTTCTGCCTTTACTGGCAGACACCTGTCCTTTCAAACCAGGACAGATTTTGGTGCCCAACGTGGGGCTGTGGGAACTGAGTTGAGAGTTAAGACAGGAATAACAGCTCTCTTAAGTGACAATATGTTGTCTGGTTTAATCTGGTTTGTGTTCCCTGTGGTCACAGCCATCTCCCTCCCATTTGCAAGCCCTTTTTTGAATTTGGGCCCGCTCACCAAAGGTACTGTAGCTATTATCCGATTAATTTGGTGGATTGATTATGTCAGGAATTCATGGGTTTTTAATTTTTTCTGGGAAGCGGTTGCATGGATCCGGAGCTATCGTACTCTAACTGCGTGTTTCTGGGGCTATTTCAGTAATGGTACTTACTGTGAGGTAACGAGTGCAAGGGAAATTTTCTCCCAACCCATCACCCAGTTTTTTGAGGCTACCCCACCAATTCTCAAGGATTTCAGATCTGCTTTAACTGCTAGTGTTATTAATCAGTGGCTGGTGTTGCTGATAGGCCTGTTCTACTTAGCATTCAGAATCAAGGGAATATTGGCTTGGACAACAACTCTGATACCTGCCCCAGGGACTACGGATGCTGCCCCAGAACCTGCCTCTGCCCCAGGGACTAGGGATCCTGCCCCAGAGCCTGCCCCTGGGACTAGGGATGTTGCCCCAGAACCTGCCTCTGCCCCTGGGACTAGGAATGCTGCCCCAGAGCCTAACTCTGCCCCACAGCCCACCACAGAAATGAGCCACCCAGAGTGGGTGGGGGCTCTAGTGAAGGATATAGGCCAAATGCTGAAAGAGCAGAGTCAGATGTTGAAAGAACATAGCCAGATGATGAAGGAGTATTTTTCTCCAGCTGGTGAGAAACCCTCCCCCTGCCCTAAAGAGGGAGAGTCAGATGGTGCTGCAGTGGAACCCGTAGATGTTGTATCTGTCCAGGTTCCAGCTGGATCACGGGAGCAGCCACAGCCAGCAGCAGTTGCTCCAGTGGAAACTAGGAAATCTAAGATTAAAACGAGGCACTTAGATAATGGGGATCAGCAAGGAGGGTCCTCACAACCAGCAAGGGAGCCAGAGGCTGAGATTGTCACCGAGTCCCTCTCATATGATAGTCTCTGTAACCTGCGTAAAGACATTGCTCGGCGGGGCTGTGAGCCCTTTACAACTTGGTTACTCCGGGTCTGGGACCTTACGGGAACAGGTGTACAACTGGATGAAACCGAGGCCAGGAATTTGGGATCCTTGGCCCAGGATTCAGGTGTGGACCAGATATTCGTAAGGGAGCAAGGCCTCCTTTCCCTCTGGGACCGGCTTTTAATGAGTGTGAGAGAGAAGTTTGTACACAGAGAGAGAATGCAGGAGCACCACCGTAGGATGCGCTGGAAAACCCTTGAGGAAGGGATCCAGCAGCTGAGAGAGACAGCAGTATTAGAGGTACTCTTTGGGAGGGATGGACAGCATGACAATGACCCTGACAAGGTAGAGTGCACAGGGCAGATGTTATGGAATCTGGCAACCTTGGGTCCGTCTCAATATACCACCTACATAGCAATGATTAATGCTGATAACAATCCAGAGACAGTGTGTTCTGTTGGCAACAAGCTCAGAAATTTTGAGAGCATGATGAATGGCCCAATGCAGGCTAATGTCTCTGCCATGGCCAGGGACCTCCAACAGGTCGAAGATAGGATGAGGGATATGAGGGAGGAGATGATGGAGAGAATTGAGAAGATGAGGAAGATCAGCGTAGCAGCAGTACGAGTCACAGGCCCCCAAGTCAGAGCTTCACGTCCCCCAGCTAGGGAGAGAGGGTACACCTCACGAGCTGACCTGTGGTTTTTCCTGCGAGACCATGGGGAAGACATGGGAAAATGGGATGGGAAACCCACTTCTGTCCTGGCAGCACGGGTGCGTCAGCTCAGGGAGGGAAATGCTAACCGAGGGAGCCGCACTAAAATGAAGGTAGCCTCAACCTCCCACAAGCAAGGTGCAGGGTATTACAGCAAGGAGGATGTTCTGTCAGATCCCCTGGAAGGAACCTCCACTATGTATGCCCAGGAAAGAAATAATAACCAGGGCTAGAGGGGCCCTGCCTCTAGCCAGGGAGAGGCATGGGATGACAGGATTTATTGGATGGTGTGGGTGCGATGGCCTGGCACGTCAAAGCCACAGAAACATAAAGTGTTAGTTGATACTGGTTCACAATGCACCCTGATACCATCGGAACATGTGGGGAAGGTACCTGTTTCCATTGTTGAGGTGACGGGGCAATCACAGGAATTCACTTTGCTGGAAGCTGTGACTAGCCTGACAGGGAAGGGGTGGCAGAAACATCCAATTGTAACTGGCCCAGGGGCACTGTGCATTCTAGGCATAGACTTCCTCAGGAACGGCTACTACAAAGACCCAAAAGGGTTCAGGTGGGCTTTTGGAATAGCTACTGTAGAGACAGAGAGCATTAAGCAGTTGAACACCTTGCCTGGACTGTCAGAAAACCCCTCTGCAGTAGGACTCCTGAAAGTGACAGAGCAACAGGTGCCAATTGCCACCATGACCGTGCACCGCCGGCAGTACCGGACAAATCGAGATGCTGTGATCCCCATCCACAAGATGATCCGTGATCTAGAGAGCCAAAGGGTGGTCAGCAAGAGCCACTCACCCTTCAACAGTCCTATCTGGCCTGTGCAGAAATCTGATGGAGAATGGAGACTGACTGTGGACTATCGGGCATTGAATGAAGTGACTCCACCACTGAGTGCTGCCGTGCCAGACATGCTGGAACTCCAGTACGAGCTGGAGTCCAAGGCAGCAAGGTAGTATGCCACCATTGACATTGCAAATGCATTCTTCTCCATTCCTTTGGCAGCAGAGTGCAGGCCTCAGTTTGCTTTCACCTGAAGGGGCGTGCAGTACACCTGAAACCGACTGCACCAGGGGTGGAAGCACAGCCCCACCATCTGCCACGGACTGATCCAGGCTGCACTGGAGAGGGGTGAGGCTCCAGAACATTTGCAGTACATCGATGACATCATTGTGTGGGGGAACACAGCAATGGAGGTATTTGAGAAAGGAGAGAAGATCATCCAGATTTTACTGGGAGCCGGTTTCACCATTAAAAAGAGCAAAGTCAAAGGACCTGCCCGAGAGATCCTGTTCCTGGGAGTGAAGTGGCAGGATGGACGGCGCCAGATCCCCACTGAAGTCATCAATAAGATCACTGCAATGTCTCCACCAACAAGCAAGAAGGAGACACAAGCTTTTCTAGGTGCTATCGGCTTTTGGAGAATGCACGTCCCTGAGTACAGCCAGATTGTGAGCCCTCTCTACCAGGTCACTCGCAAGAAGAATGATTTCCATTGGGGCCCTGAACAGCAGCAAGCCTTCGCCCAGATCAAACAGGAAAATCACTCATGCAGTGGCCCTTGGCCCAGTCAGGACAGGACCAGAAGTAAAGAATGTGCTCTGCTCTGCAGGTGGGAACCATGGTCTGTCCTGGAGCCTTTGGCAGAAGGTGCCTGGTGAGACCCGAGGCCGACCCCTGGGATTCTGGAGCAGAAGCTACAAAGGATCTGAAGCCAATTACACTCCCACAGAGAAGGAAATCTTGGCTGCCTATGAGGGACTTCAAGCAGCCTCAGAGGTGATTGGCACAGAAGCACAGCTTTTCCTGGCACCCCGACTGCCAGTACTGGGGTGGATGTTCAAAGGAAAGGTTCCCTCTACCCACCACGCCACCGACGCCACATGGAGCAAGTGGATTGCCCTCATCACGCAGCGCGCTCGTATTGGCAACCTGAATCACCCTGGGATTTTGGAGATAATTAGGAACTGGCCAGAAGGTGAAGATTTTGGTCTCGCTGATGAAGAGGAGCAGAAGCAAGTGACCCGGGCTGAAGAAGTTCCACCGTACAACCAGCTGCCAGCAGATAAAACACACTACGCCCTTTTCACCAACGGTTTCTGCCGCATTGTGGGGTTGAACCGGAAGTGGAAAGCAGCCGTATGGAGCCCCACACGACAGGTTGCACAAGCTACCGAAGGAGAAGGTGGATGGAGTCAACTTGCTGAACTCAAAGCTGTTCAGCTGGCCTTGGACATTGCTGAGAGAGAGAAATGGCCAAAGCTCTACCTTTACACTGATTCGTGGATGGTAGCCAATGCTCTGTGGGGTTGGCTGGAAAGGTGGAAAAAGGCTGACTGGCAACATAGAGGAAAACCAATCTGGGCTGCTGATGAGTGGAAAGACATTGCCACTCGGGTAGAGAAGCTCCCCGTGAAAGTCCATCATGTGGATGCCCATGTTCCCAAGAGTCGTGCTAATGAAGAACACAGGCACAACAAGCAGGTAGATCAGGCTGCACAGATAGAGGTCTCAAAAATAGACTTAGATTGGGAACACAAGGGAGAAGTGTTCCTGGCTCGATGGGCCCACGATGCCTCATGCCATCAGGGCAGAGACGCCACCTATAAGTGGGCACGAGACCGAGGGGTGGGTCTAACCATGGACAGCATCTCTCAGGTTATTCATGACTGTGACACGTGCGCTGCCATCAAACAGGCCAAGCGGGTGAAGCCCCTCTGGTATGGGGGGCGATGGTCCAAATATAAGTACGGAGAGGCCTGGCAGATTGACTATATCACACTGCCTCAGACCCGCCAGGGCAAGCGCTACGTGCTGACCATGGTAGAAGCCACCACCGGATGGTTGGAGACCTACGCTGTGCCCCACGCCACTGCCCGGAACACCATCCTGGGTCTAGAAAAACAAGTCCTTTGGAGGCATGGTACCCCTGAAAGAGAATTGAGTCAGACAATGGGACTCATTTCAAAAATAGCCTTATAAACACCTGGGCTAAAGAACATGGCATCGAGTGGGTGTACCCTATTCCCTACCATGCACCAGCGGCTGGGAAAGTCAAATGGTGCAATGGTCTACTTAAAACCACCCTAAAGGCACTTGGTGGTGGGACTTTCAAGAACTGGGAGATCAATCTACCAAAGGCCACATGATTAGTGAATACCCGAGGTTCCACTAACCGAGCAGGCCCTGCCCAGTCAGAGCCCTTGGGAGCAGCAGATGGAGATAAGGTTCCAGTGGTACACCTGAGAGGCATGTTAGGGAAAACTGTCTGGGTGAACTCTGCTTCTAGCAAAAACAATCCTGTTCATGGGGTAGTTTTCGCTCAAGGACCAGGTTGCACTTGGTGGGTGATGCAAAAGGATGGAGAGACCCGATGCATACCCCAAGGGGACCTTGTTCTAGGGTGAACTATCTATGATACTGTGCCTATAACTACACGTATGTATATAATTTAAAGATTTCAATATGATGTAGCATGTTGGCATGGAAAAAATTCAGAGTGGATATTGTTGGGGGTTGATTGTTTTCTGTTACTATGTCAATTGAAAGAATTTTTCCCATTATCATGCCAATGGAGCTGGCCGGGCTACACCCAGGATCTCTGATGGGTCCAGACAAAAGGGGGTGGGTGGGAACGGCTCCCGGAGGGGCCTCTGAGGCTTCCAGGAGGGCACTCGTTTTTCCCGCGACCTGGGAACAGGACGCCCGGGGGATCTTCAGCCACGCGGCGGAGCACAGGAGAGCCAGACCTTCTGCAATCACCTGCCCTGCATCTGCCCCGTTCCAGCCTCCTGCTTCTGCGTACACAGCTGATCACCTGGACACACATGGTGAGAGAGGAGCCACCGCTCCAGCCCGTTTCCGCCCGGGACTGGCATGCCCGCTGCCGCCCCACCCCCTTCCCTCCTGCCTCCGTTCCCGTCTGCCCTTCAGCAGATCCGGACTGGGACTAAGCACAGAGACAGCGTGCTTGCATCTAAAGGGACTGACACCGAGTTATCTATTTCGTTCTGTTAGCAATTTTAACTGTTATTGTTTTCTGCTTGTACAGTTAGATATATTAGTAAAAGAGCTGTTATTCCCACCCCCTTATCTCTGCCTCAGAGTCCTTGATTCAAACAATTATAATAACTGGGGGGGAAGTGGAACCAAAGTCTCTATTCCAAAGGGAAACTTCTGCCCTTACTGGCAGACACCTGTCCTTACAAACCAGGACAGCAGCAAACACTGCTGCTACTGCTGTGGTTGGAACTCTCTTAAAGAGAAATTTCATAGAGGATCCCCTCGTTGCTGAGAAAAGTTTCTTTTGTAGATTTGCAGTGTGACAACAAAATGTAAAAGAGGATTGTAGAGCTGGAAGATAGAAAGAGCAACTGACTACAGAATCTGATCCCATGAAAAAATCATCTGTTAATTATTTTTAAGCATAGATCTCTTTGATTACTTTAGCAAATTAGGAATTCTTGGATGTGAGTTGTGCATTATCTGTAACATGTTGATTTTCACTTTTTTAGATTAATTATTTCTGTTTGAGTCAGATGATTTAATACTGCATTCCCCATCTGAAGGAGTTACCCTTGTGTTAAAAGTCTCTCTCACACTAGGTATTTCAAGAATTCTCTGTACTTGATAGAAACACACACAATTTGTGAACAACATAGATTAGTTGGGTTGCTGAGGTTTTTAAATCCCATTAATAAACAATTTACACATGAAGTTCTTGTTGAAGAGCCCCCAGTCCCCGAGTTTCTATCAGCACTCAAGGTGTGCTGGTCACACCATTGAATTTCTTTGCTTTTTTCACGGAATGGCCCCAAACCTTTGCACAGAACTGAGTGTCCCTGCTCCCTGGGGGCTTGGTGGCACTCAGGGACAGCCGGGCGGGGACGCGGTGGCACCCGGCGCGCTGCTGCTGCGAGCTGCTGCACGTCTCTGTGCCGGTCCCGTGCCGGTTCCACGCCGGTCTCGTGCCCGTTCCATGCCCATTCACTGCCAGTGTCTCCTGGGATGCTTCGGCTTGAGCCGGGCAGTGCCAATGGCAGAGCTGCCCTTGGGCTGCTGCAGTGCGGCCACAGCATCCCGGAGCTCTGCTCTGCTCTGCTCTGCCCGCAGCATCCCAGAGCTCTGCTCTGCTCTGCTCTGCCCGCAAATCCTGTTGGCAGCGCATCCACTGCTGCTAGCGAGGCATCCCTCGCCCGCACGGCCGGCTTGTGCCAGGTAATTCTGCCAACCTGCCTGCCAAGGATGTCCCTTCTGGCCACCAACAGGAGCAGCTTCAAAGCAGACCACAAACCAGGGAAATTGCCTTCAAGGCATTCTTCATATAGCAAATATTTAGGATTATTATTATTATTGTCCCAGCTTGCAGCAGGACAAATCACTTTCAAGTGGAGAGGGCAAGGCTGCTGCTGGTTCAGCTTTAATCCCAAGGGTCTCTGAGCCCATCCCTAGGAAAGGAGGGTGGCATGGGGAGCACAGGGACCCCGTGGTTCTGCCCCATGTGCTGCCAAAAAGGTTCCAACACTGAGAAGGAGAGGCTGAGGGCAGAACCAGCAGATGTGTAGCAGGGGGAACTTTATTTTTTTGTTTTTCTGGTCAGTACCTGCAGCTGTTCCAGCTGGGATTGCCCCATTGGGAGTGGGAGCAGCTGCCTGGGGCTGCTCTGGCAGTTGAACTGTGGCAGCCAGGGGCTCCAGAGGGAGGTGGCAAAGCCCTTGTGCAAACACCCATAGCCCAAAGTGAAGCCAGTTATCATTTTTCCAGTTTCAAGGCTCATGGCCATTATAATTGCCTTGTGTGTATATTCATATATTATATTTGTGTAAGTACAATGGCCACCAGAATGTTTGAATCCTGCAAGGCCAGGTCTGACAAGCCTTTGAGAAATCTGTTCTAGTGTCCTTGCCCATGGCAGAGGGGCAGAATCTGGTGAAATTTAAGACCCCTCCCAACCTAAAAACATTCTATGCTTCTATAGATCCATAGATCTCTGGTTCTATGAATCCAGTGTGCTCGATGACTGTATGTTAAATTGTCCTTTCAAATACCTGAATATATGTAAAACACCAAGCTTTACCCATAAAACTATCACGGGAAGGTTAGTGATAGCAACATTTGAAGGAAAGTTGTAAGATGGGTACATAAAGTTTTCAAGCAGCTTCCAAGCTTCCTTGTTCCATTAAAGCAGCTCTTTGCCTGGGGCTGGATGGACAAAGCAGAAAGAAGAGCGACCAAATATTGTCCTGCTAAGGGATGCAGAAATAAGCCTGGCCAAATACAACACTGTCAAAAGCTTGTAGGAATTCCCACCAGGGTCACTTGGGCACCTGCTTTCCTCTCCAGAGTGAGGGAAGCTTGTGTTCAGAAGCACAGCTTGGTTGCAGGAGCATTTGTGCCTTGTGGGAACAGTGTGGTCAAAAACCTGGCCCTGTCAAGGACATTTGCAAAACTTTTTGCCTGTTTAGTGAAATCTAGATATTCCTGCTGGCCACTTGTGTGCTTTGTGGCCATGTCAAGGATAAGCTGGTGACAGGACAGGCTCCCCTGCCATGCTCTTAATTCACATGTGTGTGTGCATCTCTCTCTGCCCAAGTTACCCCAATTCCGGGTCCATTAGCAGAAGCCAGAAGAAATCTGGAATGACTTCTCCCTGTATGCACCTCCTACTTCTCCCACCTTGGTTCATCTTTAAATTCTAGTGGGCACTATGTATTTTTAAGGCAGGTTATTTCCCTGCTGGTGCCATGGTTTTCATGGTTGTGAGGGAGGAACAGAGTGCTGGTTTGCTTCCAGGTGCGTCCTCTTAGCTTGGTGTGAGTGTCTCTTCTGAGGATTCCCAGCTGCAGGGGGAGGTGGGGCTCTGGCAGGATCCCCATCCCCAGGATTCCCATTCTGTGGCTTGCAGAATGGGTCCCTTCCCTGGGGTTACAGCCATGGTCTGGAGCTCAGCTGCTTCAGCTCTTCCCCAAGTGTCTGTGCTGCTGTTCCATACCAGTTGTCCTGAGTGGGGTAGTTCACAAGATTTCACAGAATGCTCCTGTAGCCTCCTCCCCAGCAATAAATCTCTGTGCTCCCTCTGGAGTGTGAGATGCTGTAAATGAATGTCACAAATAGGAATGTAAAAATTCTCAGTCCTATTTTGGCCTTTACTTCTGCTGAGGGGATCTTGTTAGCTTTTCATCTAGAGCTGTCTCTTTAGGGCTTTATTTCCCTCCTTTCCTGTCCTTCCCCTCCCCTTTCCACAAATGCTGCCATTCATGTGAGGCCCATTTGTGTTGGAACTTTGAAGCCTGGGAGTTTTGAACTTTTTGTGCTTTCTGACAATGACCCCCAAATGAACACTGCTTTTGATTTGAGGCCTTGAAGAAGGCTCCCAAATTTAAGTGATAAAGTTAGAATCACTGGTGTGTAGTTAGAAGTGTGCAATTTCATATGGTGAAGGGTTTTGAATTTGAGGTTTTAGAATATAGCAATATGTATGGGACAAGATGGAGGTTCTTGGGCATTGTTTTTTGGTTTTTTTCCTTCTTGTTCCTTCTTCTTCATGATTCCATGAAGTAATTTTTGGTTGGAGAGTTAGTACTGCAGTGCAGGTCACACATGTTTAGTTCCTGGGTATAAATAATATAGATGTTAGTTCTTAATTGTATAGTTTGCTTTTAAAAGACTTTGTAACTAGATGGTGGGGGAAAAGCACACGCACTTCCCAGAGAGATAGAGAGAGGCCCTGCTGGGCCGCGCGGCCTCGACTTCTCTCTGCGCGCATCCCCAGGCCCGATACACGGTGCGGGGGCTTGGCTTGCACAGCTGTGGGCGGCGGCAGGTTTCCCTTCACCACGTGTGTGCGCGGTGTAGAGGGGACCCGCTGGCCACTGTCTCCGGGCAAGGAGGTAGACCTGGTTCCTGTGAGCGCCGGGCGGCGCTGTGGGCAAGTGTGAGGGTCATGCGTGGTGTCCTGTCCTGTGTCCTGTGCCGTGCAGGTGGGTGATGGGTCGACCAAGACCTACTCGACTGGACTTGGCCGCCTGGCGAGTGGCAATGGGGTAGACCTGTTACCGTTGGCGGGTCTTAGTGTTTGCCGGCCTGCTACGAAGTAGACCTATTGCCTCCTCCCCCATAGTCCTTACCGGCCTGCTACGGGATAGACCTGTTGCCATTGGTGGGTCTTATTTGGTGGCCTGCTGCGGGGGGTTGACCTGTTGCCTGTTCCCCCCATAGTCCTTAACGGCCTGAAGCGGGGTAGACCAGTTGCCTGCCCCCCAGTCCTTATTGGCCTACTACGGGGTAGACCTATTGCAGCCACCCCCATAATCCATACCAGCCTGCTATGGGATAGACCTATTGCCTCCACCCCCATAGTCCTTACCGGCCTGCTACGGGGTACACCTGTTGCCGTCAATGGGTGAGTGGTTGCCTGGTGTGCGGTAGACTCATTATCCCCTGCGTACCTTGGTCTTTACCAGCCTACTGCTGGGTAGACCTGTTGCCTGCCCCCCGATAGCACTTAACAGCCTGCTCCGGGGAAGACCTGTTGCCTGCCCGCCCCCCAGTCCTTACCGGCCTCCTATGGGATAGACTTCTTGTCCCCCTCCCGCATAGTCACCCGCCTGCTACAGGGTAGACCAGCTGCTGTTGGCCCCCCTTACTGTGGAGCAGCGGCGCCGCATCTTGTCCATCCCATGAGCGTCTTCCTTGCCCTGGCCCTCCCGCCAAGCATGCCTTCGCCACACGCCCTGAAAGTCCCACAGGCCCCGTGCACATGCACCGTGCTCACACTCCTGCTCGCGCATGTTCTTCCCCGAAAGCCGCTCCCTCAACACACCTGACCTGCGTCACTGTCCCTAGCGGCTCCACGCCCCAGTGGCCACTGCTGAGCTATGCTGGCCGCTGCCCCAGCCCCAGCCCCAGCCTGCTCCGCTGACATCCTGCCTGCACCTCGCTTCCCCAACCGTTCCTGGAGAGGAGCCAGCAGTGTTCTCGTGCCCCCTCCCTGTGCCCGAATAGACAGCAGCCCAGCTCCCGCACTCACTTCTGCATCACTCACTCCCTCAGCCAGCTGCCATGCTGCCACCCTGCTGCAGCCTTTGCCGAGGCTGAGCGGGAAGAAACGCCACCAGACCAAAAAGGCCAGAGAGAGCTGAACAGAAGGTTTCATTGAAAAGGAACAGACCGCGCCAATCCTCCTGCCACCCCTCGCAGCCCGGCGTGGCTGATGGTGAAGGGCGGAGCGCCCTCAACCGACAATGGGCAGGGACAGGGAAAGCCTGAAAGCAGCGCCAGCAATGCTGATGGTGGGGGCGGGCTCGCCCCCCAGCATCAATAGCTGGCCGTGAAAGACAGGCGGGGGGCGGGGCACCGACAGGGAGAGGGCATGAGAGAGGGTGGGGGTGGTGCATGTGCGTGTGTGTGTGTATGTGTGTGTGTATGTGTATGTGTATGTATGGGTGTATGTGTGTATGTGTGTGTGAGAGTTCGTCTGAGCCTCTCGTCTGTTTCTGCCCAATGACCCTCGCCTGAGGCCTGCACTGGCCAGGGATGGGAGGAATACCAAGTGTCTGTTCCGCAGGTGATGCCTACCACACTGGTTTCTCATGACAACTAGTCACGGGGCACTGACTCAACAAAGCTCCCACAGATGGAAGAGCAATGGACTGGTCTGGTATGGGCTACCCTGTGTGTGTTCATAACAACAAAGATGGTTTGGTGTGCCTTGAAGTGTCCTGTTTCCACCTGTTCCTCAGCATAACGAGCTCCACATACAATAGTCCATAAATCTTCCCACCTTTTGGCCAGAAGCCACTCGCTTTGGGAAAGGACTATAAAAGTGACTTTCTCAGAGAAGACCCCCGAGATCTCCCCAGACAACAACAGACATCTATTGGCTGGCTCCACGAGGATTCGTCTGCCCGTCTTGGTAGCTATAATCCCGACCCCCTTTTCTCTCTCTCTCTCTCTCTCCCTGTTCCACTATTGCATTTTGGTTGGCACTAAATAAAGTGCATTTCTGTAGAAGTAAACTGGTTTTGTCCCCTGCTGTGCCTTTGGGCTTTGAGATCCATAAAAGAACCAGTCACGACTCCCGCTCTTGAATTGGGCGGACCGTGACAGTGTGTATGAGTGTATGTATGTGTATGTGCATGCACATGCACGTGCATGTGTGTGTGTGTGTGTGCGCGTGTGCCACCCCCCCTAAGCCTCCTCAGTTGGGCGGGATGAGGTGGGGCGAGTGTGCCTGGGACCAGGGGCCCTGTGCCGAGTTCCGCCACGTGCACATGCTTCCCTTCCTTGTGCTGTGGCCCATGAGGTTCTGTTTGTTGTGAAATCAGGTTTGCCAATAGAGAGAGGGCTGCTAGAAAGCCATCTGCGTCCGAGGCATTATGGCGCTGTGAGGGTCCCCCGGCTCTGGGATAGCACAAGGATGTCTGGTCTACCCGGCTCCGGGACCCGCCAACCAGCTGGCGGTGTCCGGCAGCCATCGCTGGAGATGGCGCTGTGAAGGTGTGCGGCCACAGGGCGAATAGGTCTACTCGGATCTGGGGCGGCCAGTGAAGACCAGGTCTACCCAACTCCGGGATCGGCCGCCGTGGGAGATGGTGCTGTGAAGGTGTGCGGCCGCGGGGTTAACAGGTCTACCCACATCTGAGGCGGCCAGCGGAGACCAGGTCCACACGTTTCCGGGCTAGGCGGGCAATCCAGCCATGTCCGCCAGCCGCTGTTGGATATTGTGAGAGTCCATCCGAGCCTCTCATCTGTTTCTGCCCAACGACCCTCGCCTGAGGCCTGCACTGGCCAGGGATGGGAGGAACGCCAAGTGACTCTTCCACAGGTGATGCCTACCACACTGGTTTCTCATGACAACTAGTCACAGGGAGTTTACTCAACAAGCTCCCACAGATGGAAGAACAATGGACTGGTCAGTATGGGCTGACCTGCGTGTGTTCATAACAGCAAAGATGGTCTGATGTGCCTTGAAGCGTCCTGTTTCCACCTGTTCCCCCGCGTAACGAGCTCCACATACAATAGCCCATAAATCTTCCCACCACTTGGCCAGAAGCCACTCGCTTTGGGAAAGGACTATAAAAGTGACTTTCGCAAAGGAGACCCCCGAGATCTCCCCAGACAGCAATGGACATTTACTGGCTGGCTCCACGAGGATTCGTCTGCCCCTCTTGGTAGCTATAATCCCGACCCCTCTCTCTCTCTCCCGATCCTCTCTCTCTCTCTCTGTCCTACTATCGCATTTTTTGGTTGGCACTAAATAAAGTACATTTCTGTAGAAGTAAACTGGTTTTGTCCCCTGCTGTGTCTTTTGTGCTTTAAGATCCATAAAAGAACCAGTCGCGACTCGCTCTTGAATTGGGTGGACCGTGACATTTTTTGGTGTAGTCAACAATTGAATTCCCAATACTGGAGGAGTTGGGGTTTCTGTGCACTTTGTACCAGGGGAAGACCTGTGCCACTTCAGCCGCACCTAGCCTGTCAGTGCCGTAAGGACTGAACAGTGTTAGAAAGCAAGGGAGGTGGTATTGGGTTCTTCCCACAATCTGCACATAGACCCAGGTGGATAATCAACTCCATTTCAGTAATAGGAGAATTTTTTGAAAGGATCTCAGCTGAGCAAAAGATGGGACTTGTGTTTTTTGTTGTTTGCTGCTTGGTGTAGTCGAGGAGACACCCATTGTGAAATTAAAGAGAACCTCACAAGCGGTTTGGTCTCCTCAGCCACTCAGGGATGACAGGGAGTTGTCCTCAGCAGAAGTCTGGGTGATAAGTGTTTTCCTTCCTGAAGTGGTTTTTCCCCCTCGCACATAATCGTAACTCAGAGGTTATAGTTGTTTTATAATTATTATATTTGACTACTTGGGATCGCGAAAAGACAAGTGGTTTTTGTAGTTAAGTTAGTACCTCCCAAGAGTGTGTCTCTTCGCCTGCTCCAGGGAAGAGAAGGGATTCACAGTTTCAGCTGTGCTTTTTGTGTAACTTTAAGTGTGTCTCCCTGAGAGTGATTTTAGTCCCTTCATAAAAATGTCTGAAAATTATAAAGCTGCATTTTACACTTTACTAGCTAAGTATAATGCCAGACCCTCCTAAGGGGGGGAAGACTGGGCATACAGTAATTGGTTTAATTTAGAAAATGTGATTGATAGGATACATTCTTTGCAACATGAAACAAAATTCAAACTGAGCAAGAAAAATAGAACCACACTTTGCTCAGTTCTAGGCGCTTGTCTTTCAGCTGCTGTAGAATCTCGTTTTAAACGAGTGAGTGAGGAAAGTGCAGTGATAGACTCCTTGCAAAACCTGGTAGAAGCTTTGCAGAAACTATTACAGGAGGAAAGAAATCAGGTACAAACTCTGCAGAACCAACTAGAGCAGGAAAGAAATCAAGTAGAAACTCTGGAAAACCAACTAAAGCAGAAGACAAATCAGATAGAAACCCTTGAAAACCAACTAGAAAAGGAAATAAATCACAATTATTTACTACAACTATCACATGCCTCACAACATACAGATACACCTAAAGAAACAGAAGAAAAGGAAACATATCACATAAAGCAGATATACCCACAGAGAGAAGTAGTACACATACAAAATAGTGGGAAAAATTGCTGTTCTAAAATGAGACCTCTCGTTAAAACGGAATATAGATACCTGAATGAGGATTTTGACCCCCACATAACCTCCAAAGAAATCCCATACACTGCTACTGAATTGGCCAAAATAAAGAAAGAATACTCACGTCTCCCACAAGTCTGAGACCGAGTATGTATTTAGAGTTTCACTCACTGGAGGAGATCAAATTAAATTAAGTGAACAAGAAGCCAGTAGATACTGGGGGCCTGGAGTTTTCTTAACAACTGGAAACGCTCGTGTTCCATGGTCTCTAACACAATGTGCAGCCTACTGGGCTGGGGGACTTAGCCCCCTAGAAAGAGGTGGTCCTCTAGCCATAACTGGGACCCCAGACCAACTCCTAAAAACATCCAAAAAGCTGCCTGCTTGCAAATTATACATGAAATAAAATTCACTGCTGGCGATAAATCACCTATGCAATTACCTGTAAATGTAAAACAATACCCTCTTCTCTCTGGTGCCAAAGTAAAGGTCAAACTGGTTATACAGGAATTGCAAAACTCCCCTGTATGGCAAATCGAAAAACCCAAACCTGACACTGTAGCTGTGTACCCACACATAGATGATGTATTGATAGGAGGAGAAGAAAAAAAAAAAGAAGTGAGGGATGTGCAACAGAAAATAATTTCCCACCTAGAAAGCCCTAACTTGCAAATTGCCTCAGAGAAAATTCAAAAACCTTCTCAGGAAGTGAGGTTTTTGAAGACAGCCACTACTGGGACTGCCCCCCCCCCCCCCCCCGACGGGGTGGCCCAGAAATCCTCAGTAACAGAAGGAACTGTAAAAAATGTGGTAATAACAGAAACTGAGAACTTGGGCAACAGTGATGACAAACCTGCCTCAATAATTAAAGCAGCCTCTGCTTTCTCCCCCAAACAATCTTTGTTCACTAATTCTTTGTTCACTGATGCTTCTGCTGAGCAAATTATTGCTGGGGGATGGGGTGACTCTTGGGTTGGAGCGCTGATGGTTATTTGGGGTGTTTTCCAGCTTGAAGTGCGGAGTGCCTTTCTTGTTTGCAACTACACTGACTCGTATGCTGTGTTTAAAGGAGGTACAGAGTGGCTTCCTTCTTGGCAGCAAAATGATTGGGAAGTTAACAGAACTTCTGTCTGCATAGTTCCATCATTTTAACCTCCTGCCTCTTTGTGGCAGATGCTGTTGTGTTTACTTTTCACAGAATAATACCATGGAACATGAAGATTAATTGCTGAATCCCTCATCGAACCTGTATACAGTTACAGCACAGGACCTTTCAGCTGTGTTTTGTGAAAATTCAAAATCAAAGTTTAACTGTTGTACAATTTTTCCAAAAAAATTATGTGTGGGGAAAAACAATACAAAATATAAAGGAGAACTTGATGTCAATGTTGCAACACCTACTACCCAACCACTGGTTATACTGAGCCTAGAAATTTTTAAAATTGGACCTTGGGTAATTCATAAAATTGGCCTACAGAAAATATTGTTTAATTCGGCATGGTCTTTTAAACAAGTCAAATTGCCAATGCAAAACAATGTCTCAGTAATTCAGTCAGCTTGTTCACCTTTTCTTGGCGTGGACAAACAACCTGGTTGCAAAACCAGGATGATTCTTTCAAGAAACAAACAAGAGACATAACCGGTGTTGTGGGAGCAGGATTGGGAATTTTAAATAGCATTTATTCAGAAGTACTAATGAACAAATTAGTTGCCACCACCAGAGACCTGACCAAATTGAAACAACCTCTGCAGTCCTCTTTAACGGCCCTGGGGACACAACAGTGGTTATTATCAAACATTTTACCAGATTGGGAAAAGACAAATGTAAATGATCATAAATTGATAATTGATGCTCTTGGTACTGCTCAAAACAACATCTCCTTAGCCCTCAGCTGTATCCAGGCACAGCTTTGGATGCAAACAGTTGTTGCCTCAATTATAAGGGAAGGGGAAGAAGGCATCTTCCCTACTGCAATCCGGACAATAATTTGGGAAAATGCTAATGATTTTGAAAGGAAGTTTCAGTCCTGATGGAATCTGGTAAACTTTACCTACAACCCCAGCACAAACACAGCCACAGCCTTTGTGTTGACAATACACAACGCTTCAGTGCATTTGATATACCCCATCATTGCATTAGGATTGAATCACGATGGAACTATTCTCTATCCTTTCGAGCATAGAGAATGGGCCCGTCAAATTTGTAAGAAATGGCAAACTGTTAATTTGGAATCTTGCGTTGTTCGGGAGCAACAGGGTTTTATTTGTGAAAGCAATGCCATTGTGGCCCAAGACATCTGTTTAGACACAGAGCAAAATATCTGTCATTTTGAAATACACCTTGATGAGACTCCTGCAACAGTGCTGGTGTACATAGGAAATGGATGTGTGTGTGTAAGAACTGCTTGCAACTCAGTGTTTGTAGAAAATGTAACAGTGAATCTAAAAAATCATTTAAATTTTTGTGTTTGTAATTTTACCACAATCATGGGCTGTGACTTCTCTTATACTGTTCCAGTTATGTCTCATCACCTTTTGCAATCCAATTTTACACTGATTCATCAGTTAGTGCCTGCTCCCATCGGGATGAACCTTACTTTGATTAAACAATTGTTGCTTCACCAGGACTTAATTGGGATCTTGGGAAAAATCAAGAAAAATGGGCAGAAGACCCTGGTGACAGTTCATCACGATGTGAGAGAAATACATCGGGTTTTCGAAAGGGTAAAAGGGGATGCTGAACTCAGGTGGTGGGATACTCTTTTTGGGTGGTCACCTACTGCTACCGGCATCCTAAACAAATTGTGTCATCCCACTGTTGTACTTTTGATTTTGGTTTCGATCAGTTTTGTTTTGTCAGTCATTTGATACATCCTGAATTGGAGAATGGTAAAACGGCTGACACAATTGGCATCAACAATGGAAGCACATAATTTGATCACTACTCCATCTGCTAAAGATACCCCTAAAGTTATTGATACCAGACAAATTACATGAGCAGTGAAAGTCAGGCCTTTAACAGCAAACTGATTAAAATTGTTGTTAGTGGTTATGATTGGTATGATCAGTTTTAGTAATGTTAAGCTTCTGATTAAGATGGTTTTGGAAAATAATTGCTTAAATCATAAAAACATATTATAATGGATACTGATTGTTTTAATTTCAATTGTTTGAATGTTATTTTATTAATTAATTTTGATTCTAATTGTTAGAATTTTAATTGTTTGAATGTCATTTTATTGATTTTGTTTTGATCCTAATTATTTGAATTTTAATTGTTTAAATATTATTTCATTGATTTTGTTCTAATTGTTTGAATTTTAATTGTTTGAATTCTAATTATTTGGATGTTATTTTATTGATTAATTTTGATTGTTTAAAAGATATTTTAGCTAATATCATAGTTATTTCTTTGAAAATTTATTTTAATCAATATTGTTGTGATTATTTTTCACTATTTTTCTGTTTATTTTCAGTCCTTTTCCTTTTCCTTTTCCTTTTCCTTTTCCTTTTCCTTTTCCCTTTCCTTCTTATCCCCGTTTTTTTGTTTTCCCTTTTCCTATTCCCACGATATGCTACCAAGGACGGGTCCTGAAGATGCTACAAGATCACAACATCATGCTGCTGGAGTTTCTCAGCGACGCTCGTTGGTCACGGGGTGATGTGAGAGTCCGTCCGAGCCTCTCCTCTGTTTCTGCCCAATGACCCTCGCCTGAGGCCTGCACTGGCCAGGGATGGGAGGAACGCCAAGTGACTCTTCCACAGGTGATGCCTATCACACTGGTTTCTCATGACAACTAGTCACAGGGAGTTTACTCAACAAGCTCCCACAGATGAAAGAACAATGGACTGGTCAGTATGGGCTGACCTGTGTGTGTTCATAACAGCAAAGATGGTCTGATGTGCCTTGAAGCGTCCTGTTTCCACCTGTTCCCCCGCGTAATGAGCTCCACAGACAATAGTCCATAAATCTTCTCACCTTTTGGCCAGAAGCCACTCGCTTTGGGAAAGGACTATAAAAGTGACTTTCGCAAAGGAGACCCCCGAGATCTCCCCAGACGGCAACGGACATCTACTGGCTGGCTCCACGAGGATTCGTCTGCCTGTCTTGGTAGCTATAATCCCAACTCGCCTTTCTCTCTCTCTCTCTCTCTCTATCTCTCTGTCCCACTATCGCATTTTTTGGTTGGCACTAAATAAAGTACATTTCTGCAGAAGTAAACTGGTTTTGTCCCCTGCTGTGTCTTTTGCGCTCTAAGATCCATAAAAGAACCAGTCGCGACTTGCTCTTGAATTGGGCGGGCCGTGACAGATATGGCACCACGAAAACAGGCGGTTGCAGGGAGAACAGGTCTACCCGGCTCAAGGGTGGCTGGCGAAGGCCAGGTCTACCTGTCTCTGGGACCAGCCTGGCGGTGTCCACCAGCCGCCGCTAAAGATGGGACTGTGAAGGCGGGCGCTCAGGGGGACAACAGGTCCACCTGTCTCCCGTAAGGCTGGCAGTGGAAAGGTCTACACGGCTCTGTGACCGGCCAGCCGGCTGGGGGTGCACGCCACCCAACAAAGATGGGGCTGCAAAGATGTGCGGTTGCGGGGAGAACAGGTCTTCCTCTCTCCGGGGTGGCCGGCACAAGCCAGGTCTACCCGGCTCCGTGATTGGCCGGCCAGCCAGCGGTGCATGCCAGCCACCAGAGATATGGCTGCTAAAATGGGAGGTCTCAAGACGAAAAGGTCTACCATTCTCCGGGGCGGCCAGAGGAGGCCAGGTCTACCCGAGTCCAGAGCCAGCCGGCTCACTGCGGTGTCTGCCAGCCACAGCCTCAGATGGTGCTGTGAAGACGAGCAGTCATGGGGTGAACAGGTCTCCCGGCTCCAGGGCGGCCAGAGGAGGCCTGGTCAACACGTCTCCAATACCTGCCAGGTGGCCGGGGGTGTCCACCAGCTGCCGCCGTAGATGGCGCTGCTAAGGCAGGCGGTCGCAGGGAGAACAGGTCTACCTCACTGCGAGGTAGCAAAGGCCAGGTCTACCCGGCTCTGTGACCAGCCAGCTGGTTGGCGGTGCATGCCAGCTGCCGAAGATGTGGCTGTGAAGGCGGGCAGTCACAGGGTGAACAGGTCTACCCTTCTCCGGGGTCGCCAGCAGAGGCCAGGTCTTCCCGGTTCCAGAGCCGGTCGGCTGCTCGGCGGTGATGCCAGCCAATGCCTCAGATGACTCTGCAAAGACGTGCGGTTGCGGGGTGAACAGGTCTATCTCGCTCCAGGGCGGCCAGTGGAGGCCAGCTCTACCCGGCTCCAGGACCAGTCAGCCGCCGGAGAGGGCTCCGCGAAGGCAGTCGTTCATGGAGAGAACAGGTCTACCTCGCTCCGGGACAACCGACAAAGGCCAGGTCTACCCGGATCTGTGACCAGCCGGCTGGCTGGTGGTGCACGCCAGTCGCCGGAGACGTGGCTATGAAGCCGGGTGGTCACAGGAACAACAGGTCTACCCTTCTTTGGGGTGTCCGAAGGAAACAAGTCTACCCGGATTTCGGACCAGCCAGCCGCCGTGGAGAGCAACGCAAAGTCGTTCGGTCACTAGGAAAACAGGTCTACCTCGCTCCAGGATGGCCGTCAAAGGCCAGGTATACCCAGCTCCGGAGCCCAACGCAAAGTCGGGCGGTCGCTGGGACAAGAGGTCTACATTGCTCCAGGACGGCCTGCAGAGGCCAGGTCTACCCGTCTCTGGGACCGGGTCTACCTCACTCCGGAGCGGCTGGAGGAGACCAGATCTTCCTGTCTTTGGGACCAGCTGGGTGGCCGGCGGTGTCCGCCAGCTACCGCCGTATATGGCGCTGTGAAAACAGGTGGCCGCAGGGAGAACAGGTCTACCTCGCTCCGGGGCGGCCGGCAAAGGCCAAATCTACCCAGCTTTGTGACGGCCGGCTGGCCGGCAGTGACGCCAGCCAATGCCTCATATGGCGCTGCAAAGGCGTGCGGTCAAGGGGTGAACAGGTCTATCCCACTCCGGGGCAGACGGACGAGGCCAGGTCTACCTGGCTCCCTTACCAGCCAGCTGGCTGGCGGTGCACACAAGCTGCCGGAGACGTGGCTGAGAAGTCAAGCGGTCACAGGGACAACAGGTCTACCCTTCTTTGGGGTGTCCGAAGAAGGCCAGGTCTACCCGGCTTTAGGACCAGCCAGCCACCGGGGAGGGCAACGCAAAGTCGGTCGTTCGCGGGGACAGAAGATCAACCTTGCTCCAGGGCGATCTGCGGAGCACAGGTTAACCCGACTCCGAGAATGCCCAGCCGCTGGAGAGGTCGCCGTGAAATTGATCGGACGCTGGGAAACAGGTCTACCTTGCTCCTGGGTGGCCGGCGGAGGTCAGGCCAACCTGGCTTCGGAGCAGGCAAGCCACCGGAGAAGGCACTGTGAAATCAGTCAGTCACAGGGGCAACAGGTCTACCTTGCTTTAAGCGCCTGGAGGAGGCCAGGTCTACCTGTCTCCGAGACCAGCCGGGAGGCCGGCGGTGTCTGCTAGCTGCCGCCATATATGGTGCTGCGAAGGCAGGCGGTCGCATGGAGAACAGGTCCACCTCGCTCCGGGGTGGCTGGCAAAGGCCAAATCTTCCCGGCTCCATGACCGGCCAGCCTCAAAAGAGGGCGCCGCGAAGTCGGTCGGTCACGGGTAGAACAGTTCTACCTCACTCCGGGGAAGCCGGCACAGGACAGGTCTACCCGGTTCCACAGCCGGCCAGCCATCAAAAAGGGCGCCGTGAAGTCAGTCAATCGTGCGGACAACATGTCTAACTCACTCCCGGGTGGCCGGCAGAGGCCAGGTCTACCCGGCTCCGGAGCCAGCCAGTTGCTGGAGAGGGCTCCTGAAATGCGGTCGGTCGTGGGAGAACAGGTCTACCCAGCTCCGAAACCATCAAGCCGCCAGAGAGGGCGCCGCAAAGTCAGTAGATCGCAGGAAAAAAAGGTCTACCTCACTTTCCGACGGCCGGCGGAGGCCAGATCTATCCGGATCCGGTACCGGCCAGCCGCTAGAGAGGCCACCACGTATTCGGTTGGTCGCAGGGACGGCAAGTCTACCTCACTCCGGAGCGGCCAGCAAAGGCCAGGTCTACCTGGATCCAAAACCAGCCGGCTGGCCAGCGGTGATGCCAGTCAATGCCTAAGATGGCGTTGCGAAGAATTGCGTTCGTGGGGTGAACAGGTCTATCCGGCTCCAAGGCACCCGGTGGAGGCCAGGTCTATCTGTCTCCTGGACCGGGCAGCCGACGGAGAGGGCTTCGCGAATGCGGTCGTTTGCGGGGAGAACAGGTGTACCCGGCTCCAGGACCGGACATCCGCAGGAGAAGGCGCCGCAAAGTCGGTCGGTCTCAAGGAATAAAAGTCTACCGCAGTCCAGGGAAGCCGGTGGAGGCCAGGTCTACCTGGCTCCAGGACTGGCCAGCCGCGGAAGAGGGCGCCGCAAAGTCAGTTGATTGCAGGGAAAACAAATCTACCTTGCTTCACGGCGGTCGGCGGAGGCCAGGTCTTCCCGGCTCTGGTAGAGGCCAGTTGCTAGAGAGGGCAACACGAAGTTGGCTGGTCGCAGGGACAATAGACCTACTTCGCTCTGGACCGCCCGTCAAAGGCCTGGTCTACCTGGATCCGTGACCAGCCGGCTGGCTGGAAGTGCACGTAAGCCGCTGGAGATGTGGCTGCAAAGCCGAGCGGTCGCAGGGACAACAGGTCTACCCTTCTTTGGGCCATCCGAAGGAGTCCAGGTCTACCCAGCTTTGAGACCGGCCAGCTGCCGGGGCGGGTGACGCGAATTCAGTCGGTTGCGGGGACAACAGGTCTACCTTGCTCCAGGGCAGCCGGCGGAGGCTAGGTCTACCTGTGTCCGGAACCAGATGGAAGGCCAGCGGTGTCTGCCAACTGCCGCCGTATATGGCGCTGCGAAGGCAGGTGGTCGCATGGAGAAGAGGTCCACCTCGCTCCAGGGTGGCTGGCAAAGGCCAAATCTTCCCAGCTCTGGGACCGCCCAACCACCAGAGAGGGCGTTGCAAAGTCGGTCGATCGTGGGGAAAACAGGTCTACCTCGCTTTCAGGCGGCCGGCAGAAGCCAGGTCTACCTGAGTCCAGAGCCAGCCGGTTTGCTGCCGTGTCTGCCAGCCACAGCCTCAGATGGCGCTGCGAACATGTGCAGTCATGGGGTGAACAGGTCTCCCTGCTCCAAGGCGGCCAGAGGAGGCCAGGTGAACACGTCTCCAAGACCTGCCAGGTGGCCGGGGGTGTCCACCAGCTGCCGCCGTAGATGGCGCTGCTAAGGCAGGCGGTCACAGGGAGAACAGGTCTACCTCGCTGCGGGGCAGCCAGCAAAGGCCAGGTCTACCCGGCTCTGTCACCGGCCGGCTGGCTGGCAATGCACGCCAGCCGCCGTAGATTTGACTGTGAAGGCAGGCGGTCACAGGGTGAACAGATCTACCCTTCTCTGGGGCGATCGGCAAAGGCCAGGTCTTCCCGGTTCCAGAGCCGGTCGGCTGCTCGGCGTTGATGCCAGCCAGTGCCTCAGATGGCTCTGCAAAGACGTGCGGTCGCGGGGTGAACAGGTCTATCTCGCTCCGGGGCGACCGGTGAAGGCCAGGTCTATCTGGCTCCAGGACCAGCCAGCCGCCGGAGAGGGCTCAGCGAAGGCGGTCGTTCACAGGGAGAACAGGTCTACCCGGCTCCTGGACCGGACAGCCGCCGGAGAAGTCGCCACAAAGTCGGTCGGTCCCAGGGAAAAGAGGTCTACCGCGCTCTGCGGCAACCGACAAAGGCCAGGTCTATCCGGATCCGTGACCGGCCGGCTGGCTGCTGGTGCACGCCAGTTGCTGGAGACGTGGCTGTGAAGCAGAGCAGTCACAGGAACAACAGGCCTACCCTTCTTTGGGGCGTCCGAAGAAGGCCAGGTCTACCCGGCTTTAGGACCAGCCAGCCACCGGGGAGGGCAACGCAGAGTCGGTCGTTCGCGGAGACAGCAGATCAACCTTGCTCCAGGGCGGTCTGCGCAGCACAGGTCAATCCGACTTCAGGAATGCCCAGCCGCTGGAGAGGTCGCCGTGAAATCGATCGGACGCTGGGGGAAACAGGTCTACCTTGCTCCTGGGTGGCTGGCGGGGGTCAGGCCAACCTGGCTTCGGAGCAGGCAAGCCACCGGAGAAGGCACCGTGAAATTGGTTGGTCGCAGGGGCAACAGGTCTACCTTGCTCCAAGAGCCCAGAGGAGGCCAGGTCTACCTGTCTCCGAGACCAGCCGGGAGGCCGGCGGTGTCTGCTAGCTGCCACCATATATGGTGCTGCGAAGGCAGGCGGTCGCATGGAGAACAGGTCCACCTCGCTCCGGGGTGGCTGGCAAAGGCCAAATCTTCCCAGCTCCATGAATGGCCAGCCGCAAAAGAGGGCACCGCAAAGTCAGTCGGTCGCGGGTAGAACAGTTCTACCTCACTCCGGGGAAGCCGGCACAGGACAGGTCTACCTGGTTCCACAGCCGGCCAGCCGTCAAAAAGGGCACCGTGAAGTCAGTCAATCGTGCAGACAACATGTCTAACTCACTCCCGGGAGGCCGGCGGAGGCCAGGTCTACCCGGCTCCGGAGCCAGCCAGTTGCTGGAGAGGGCTCCTGAAAGGCGGTCGGTCATGGGAGAAGAGGTCTACCCAGCTCCGGGACCATCAAGCCGCCAGAGAGGGCGCTGCAAAGTCAGTAGATCGCAGGGAAAACAGGTCTACCTCACTTTCCGGCGGCCGGCGGAGGCCAGGTCTACCCGTCTCCGGTACCAGCCAGCTGCTAGAGCGGGCACCGCGAATTTGGTCGGTCGCAGGGACAACAAGTCTACCTCACTCCGGAGCGGCCGGCAAAGGCCAGGTATACCCAGCTCCCTGATTGTTTGGCATTGCGCACCAGCCACCGGAGATGTGGCTGTGAAGGTGGACGGTCACAGGGTGAACAGGTCTACCATTCTCTGGGGCGGCCGGAGGAGTTCAGGTCTTCTCGGCTCCAGAGCCAGCCAGCAGGCCAGCTGTGATGCCAGCCAATGCCTCAGATGGCGCTGTGAAGACGTGCGGTCGTGGGGTGAAAAGGTCTATCCTGCTCCGGGGCGGCCGGCGGAGGCCATGTCTACCCAGCTTTGGGACCGGACAGCCGCTGAAGAGGGCTTCGCGACGGCGTTCTGTCGTAGGGAGAACAGGTCTACCCATCTCTGGGGCCAGTCAGGCGCCAGAGAGGGCACTGCGAAGTCAGTCGTTTGCAGGGAAAACAGGTCTACCTTGTTCCGGGCCAGCTGGCATGGGCCAGATCTACCCAGCTCTGGGGCCAGCCAGCCGCTAGAGAGGGCACCGCGAATTTGGTCGGTCGCAGGGACAACAAGTCTACCTCACTCCGGAGCGGCCGGCAAAGGCCATGTCTACCTGGATCCGTGACCAGCCGGCTGGCTGGAAGTGCACGCAAGCCGTGGAGATGTGGCTGCAAAGCCGAGCGGTCGCAGGGACAACAGGTCTACCCTTCTTTGGGGCATCCAAAGGAGTCCAGGTCTACCCAGCTTTGAGACCGGCCAGCTGCCGGGGCGGGTGACGCGAATTCGGTCAGTTGCGGGGACAACAGGTCTACTTTGCTCCAGGGCAGCCGGCGGAGGCCAGGTCTACCTGTGTCCGGGACCAGACGGAAGGCCGGCGGTGTCCGCCAACTGCCGCCGTATATGGCACCGCGAAGGCAGGTGGTCGCATGGAGAAGAGGTCCACCTCATTCCGGGGTGGCTGGCAAAGGCCAAATCTTCCCAGCTCCGGGACAGTCCAGCCGCCAGAGACGGCGTCGCAAAGTCGGTCGATCGTGGGGAAAACAGGTCTACCTCGCTTTCAGGCGGCCGGCAGAAGCCAGGTCTACCCGAGTCCAGAGCCAGCCGGTTTGCTGCCGTGTCTGCCAGCCACAGCCTCAGATGGCGCTGCGAACATGTGCAGTCATGGGCTGAACAGGTCTCCCTGCTCCAAGGCAGCCAGAGGAGGCCAGGTGAACACGTCTCCAAGACCTGCCAGGTGGCCGGGGGTGTCCACCAGCTGCCGCCGTAGATGGCGCTGCTAAGGCAGGCGGTCACAGGGAGAACAGGTCTACCTCACTGCGGGGCAGCCAGCAAAGGCCAGGTCTACCCGGCTCTGTCACCGACCAGCTGGCTGGCAATGCACGCCAGCCGCCGTAGATGTGACTGCGAAGGCAGGAGGTCACAGGGTGAACAGGTCTACCCTTCTCTGGGGCGATCGGCAAAGGCCAGGTCTTCCCGGTTCCAGAGCCGGTTGGCTGCTCGGCGTTGATGCCAGCCAGTGCCTCAGATGGCTCTGCAAAGACGTGCGGTCGCGGGGTGGACAAGTCTGTCTTGCTCCGTGGTGGCCAGTGGAGGCCAGGTCTATCTGGCTCCAGGACCAGTCAGCCGCCGGAGAAGGCGCCACAAAGTCGGTCGGTCCCAGGGAAAAGAGGTCTACCGCGCTGTGCGGCAACCAACAAAGGCTAGGTCTACCCGGATCCGTGACCGGCCGGCTGGCTGGCGGTGCACACAGGCCAGGTCTATCTGGCTCCGGTGCCTGCCAGCCACCGGAGAGGGCACCGCGGAATTGGTCAGTCACAGGGACAAGAGGTCTACCTCGCTCCAGGGCGGGCGTCAAAGGCCAGGTATAGCCAGCTCCGGAGCCGGCCAGCCGCCAAGGAGGGCCCTGCAAAGTTGGGTGGTTGCTGGGACAACAGGTCTACCTCGCTCCGGGGTGGCCGGCAAAGGCCAAATCTACCTGGCTCTGGAGGCGGCCAGCAGCTGGATAGGGCGCGGTGAAATTGGTGGGTTGCGGGGACAGCAGGTCTACCTTGCTCCGGGGCGGACGGCGGAGGCCAGGACCACCCTGCTCCGGAGCCGGTCAGCGTCTGGGGAGGGTGCCACAAAGGTGAGAGGTCACAAGGAAAACAGGTCTACCTCACTCAGGGTGGCCGACAAAGGCCAAGTCTACCCGGATCTGTGACCAGCCGACTGGCTGGCAGTGCACGCAAGCCGCCAAAATTGTGGCTGCGAAGGCAGGCAGTCACAGGGTGAACAGGTCTACCCTGCTCCAGGGTGTCCAGCGGAGGGCAGGTCTACCCGGCTCCGGGACCGGCCAGCGGCCGGAGAGGACGCCGCAAAGTCGGTCGATCGCGGGGAGAACAGGTCTACCTTGCTCCGGGGCGGCCGGCGAAGACCAGGTCTACCTGGATCCGTGACCAGCCAGCTGGCGGGCGGTGCAGGCAAGCTGCCGGAAACGTGGCTGTGAAGCCGAGCGGTCACAGGGACAACAGGTCTAGCCTTCTTTGGGGTGTCCAAAGGAGTCCAGGTCTACCCGGCTTTGAGACCGGCCAGCCGCCAAGGAGTGCGACGCGAATTCGGTCGGTCGCGGGGACAACAGGTCTACCTTGCACTGGGGCAATCGGAGGAGGCCAGGTCTACATGGCTCTGGGATCGGCCACCTGCAGAGGAGGGGGCTGCAGAGTCGGTCGGTCGCGGGGAGAACAGGTCTACTTCACTCCGGGCTGGCCGACAAAGTGCAGGCATACCCAGCTCCCTGACTGGCCGACTGTTTGGCATTGCGCACCAGCTGCCGGAGATGTGGCTGTGAAGGTGGGCGGTCACAGGGTGAACAGGTCTACCCTTCTCTGGGGCTGCCAGAGGAGTCCAGGTCTTCTCGGCTCCAGAGCCAGCCAGCAGGCCAGCTGTGATGCCAGCCAATGCCTCAGATGGCTCTGCGAAGACGTGCGGTCGCGGGGTGAACAGGTCTATCCTGCTCCGGGGCGGCTGGCAGAGGCCATGTCTACCCAGCTTTGGGACCGGACAGCCGCTGAAGAGGGCTTCGCGAAGGCGTTCTGTCGTAGGGAGAACAGGTCTACCCATCTCTGGGGCCAGTCAGGCACCGAAGAGAGCGCTGCGAAGTCAGTCGTTTGCAGGGAAAACAGGTCTACCTTGTTCTGGGGCAGCTGGCATGGGCCCGGTCTACCCAGCTCCGGGGCTGGCCAGTCGCTGGAGAGAGCGCCGCGAAGTCGGTCGGTTGCGCGGTCCACAGGTCTACTTCGCTCCAGGGCAGCCAGAGGAGGGCAGGTCAACACGGCTCCGGAACCGGCCTGCTGCAAAGAGGGTGCCGCGAAGTCTGTCGGTCACTGGGACAACAGGTCTACCTTGTTCTGGGGCGGCCGGCGGAGGCCAGGTCTACCCAGCTCCAGAGCTACCAGGCTCACCAAAGAGAACTCCGCGAAGTTAGTAGGTCCCAGAGACAACAGGTCTACCTCACTTCGGGGCGGCTAGCGGAGACCAAGTCTACCCAGTTCCAGGACTGGCCAGCCACGTGAGAGGGCTCCACAAATTCGGCTGGTCGCAGGGATAACAGGTCTACCTCGCTCCTGGGTGGCAGGCGGAGGCCAGGTTTACCCGGCTCCGACACTGGACATCTGCTGGTCAGGGCCACGCAAAGTCAGACGGTCGCAGGGACAATAGGTCTACCTCGCTCTGGGGCGGCTGGCAAAGGCTAGGTGTACCCGGCTCTGTAACCGGCCAACTGTTTGGCCTTGCACGCCAGCCGCCAGAGATGTGGCTGCGAAGGTGGGCGGTCACAGGGTGAACAGGTCTATCGTACTCCGGGGCGGCGGGCGGAGGCCAGGTCTTCCTGGCTCCAGAGCCAGCTGACTGGCTGGCGGTGATTGCAGCAAATGCCTCAGATGGCGCTGCGAAGACGTGCCGTCGCGAGGTGAAAAAGTCTACCTCGCTCCAGGGGGGGCCAGAGGAGGCATGTTCTACTAAAATCCGGGACCGGCCAGCCGCCAAAGAGTGCTCCGCAAAGGATGTCGGTCACAGGGAAAACAGGTCTACCCGGCTCCGGATCCGGCTGGCTGCTGGGGACGGCACTGTGAAGTGGGTTGGTCGCGGGGGCAACATGTCTACCTCGCTCCAGGGCGGCCGGAAAAGTCCAGGTGTACCTCACTCTGTCACCGGCCGGCTGTCTGGTGGTGCACGCCAGCCGCCAGAGATGTGGCTACAAAGGTGGGCGGTCACAGGGTTAACAGGTGTGCCTCGCTCCCGGGCGGTCAGCGGAGGCCAGGTCCATCTGGTTCCAGGACTGGCCAGCCGCAGGTGAGGGCGCCGCAAAGTCGGTCGGTCTCGGGGACAACAGGTCTCCCGTGCTCTGGGGTGGCCAGCAGAGGGAATATCTACCCGGCTGCGGAGCCGGCCAGCTGCCGGGGAGGGCGCTGCAAAGTCGGTCAGTCACGGGAACGACAGGTCTACCTTGCTCTGGGGTGGCCGGCGGAGGCCAGATATACCCGACTGCAAGGGCAGCCAGCCGCTGGAGAGGGCGCCGCAAAGTTGGTCGGTCATGGGGACAATAGGTCTACCTCACTCTCAGGCAGCCAGAAAAGGCCATGTCAATCTCACTCCGTGACCGGTGGGTTGGATGAAGGTGCACGCCAGCCGCCGGATATGTGGCTGCAAAGGTGGGCGGTCACGGATTGTACAGGTCTAACCTTCTCCGGGGCGGCCGGCAGAGGCCGGGACTACCCAGCTCCAGAGCCAGCAGGCTGGCCGGAGAGGGCTCCGCAAAGGCAGTCAGTCACTGAGACAACAGGTCTACCTCGCTCCAGGGCGGTCGGCGGAGACCAGGTGTCCTTGTCTCCGAGACCGGCCAGCCACTGGAGAGGCTTCCGCAATGTCGGTCAGTCACGCGGACAACAGGTCTACCTCACTCCGGGGTGGGCAGCGGAGATGAGGTGTACCCAGCTCTGGGATCGGCCACCCACAGGAGAGGATGCCCCAAAATCGTTTGGTCATGTGGACAACAGGTCTACCACGCTCTGGGATGGCTGGCGGAAACCAGATCCACCCAGATCTGGACCTGGCCAGCCACCGGGGAGGGCTTCGTGAAGTCGGTCAGTCATGCGGACAACAGGTCTATCCCGCTCCCGGGCGGCCAGAGGAGGCCAGGTCTACTCAACTCCGGGACCGGCCAGCCGCTGGAGAGGGCGCCGCGAAGTCAGTCAGTCGCGCGTACAACAGGTCTATCACGCTCCGGGATGGCCGGCGGAGACCAGGTCTACCCGCTCCAGGACAGGCCAGCTGCTGGAGAGAGCGCCGCAAAGTAGGTCAGTTGTGCGGACAACAGGTCTACGTTGTTCCGGGGCGCCCGGCAGACGACAGGTCTACCTCACTCCGTGACCGGGTGATGTGGCTGCGAAGGTGGGCAGTCACAGGATGAACAGGTCTACCCTTCTCCGGGGTGGCGGGCGGAGGCCAGGTCTACCCAGCTCCAGAGCCAGTAGACTGGCGGGAGAGGGCTTCGCAAAGGCAGTCAGTCACTGAGACAACATGTCTACCTTGCTACGGGGCGGCCAGAAGGGGCCAGGTCTAAACGGCTCCAGGACTGGCCAGCCGCCAGAGAGGGCCCTGCGAAGTCAGTTGGTCGCGGGGACAACAGGTCTACCTCACTCTGTGGCAGCTGCCGGAGGTCAGATCTACCCGGCTCTGAGATCGGCCAACTGCTGGTGAGGGCACCGTAAGGTCAGTCGGTCGCAGTGACAACAGGTCTACCTCTCTCTGGGGCTGCCGGCAAAGGCCAGGTTTACCCTGCTCTGTGACCGGCCGGCTGTTAGGCAGTGCATGCCAGCCGCCAGACATGTGGCTGAGAATGCTAGCAGTCACAGGGTGAACAGACCTACCCTTCTTTGGGGCAGCTGGCGGAGGCCAGGTCTACTCGCCTCCGGAGCCGGCCAGCCGCCAGGGAGGGCGCCTGAAGTTGGTCGTCGCGGGGCAACAGGTCTACCTCGCTCCGGGATGGACAGCGGAGGCCAAGTCAACCTGGCTTTGGAGCCAGCCAGCCGCCGGAGATAGTGCCATGAAATCGGTCGGTCGCGAGGACAACAGGTCTACCTCGCTCCGGGGCGGCCAACAAAGGCCAGGTCTACCCAGCTCAAGAGCCAGCAGGCTGGCCGGAGAAAGCTCTGCAAAGGCAGTCAGTCACTGAGACAACAGGCCTACCTCGCTCCAGGGCGGCCAGCAGAGGCCAGGTCTTCCCGGCTTCATGACCAGCCGGCTAGCTGATGCTGCATGCCAGCCGCCAGAGATGTGGCTGCGAAGGCGGGCGGTCACGGGGTGAACAGGTCTACCCTTGTCCGGGGCTGCCAGCGGAGGCCAGGTCTTGCCGGCACCGGAGCTAGCTGGGTGGCCGGTGGGGATGAAAGCTAATGCCTCAGATGGCGCAGCAAAGATGTGCAGTCACGGGGTGACCAGGTCTATCCCACTCCAGGGCGGCCGGAGGAGGCAAAGTCTACCGAACTCCGGGACAGGCCAGCCGGTTAAGAGGGCTCTGCGAAGGCCATCGATCTTGGGGAGATCAGGTTTACCGGGCCCCGGGACCGGCCAGCCACCAGAGAGGGCGCCTGAAGTCAGTCGATAGCCGGGACAACAGGTCTACCTTTCTCCGAGGTGGCCAGCGGAGACAAGGTCTACCCGGCTCCGGGACCGCCCAGCCACTGGAGAGGCCACCGCGAAGTTGGTCGGTCGCCGGGACAACAGGTCTATCTGGCTCCGAGATGGCCGGAGGTGGCCAGGTCTACCCATCTCTGGGACCAGATGGGTGGCTGGCGGTGTCCACCAGCTGCCGCCATAGATGGTGCTGCAAAGGCAGGTGGTCACAGGGACAACATATCTACCTCGTTCAGGGGCAGCCAGCATAGGCCAGGTTTTCCCGGCTTTGTGACCGGCCAGCTGCCATGGAGGACGCCGCAAAGGACGGCAGTCGCAAGTACAACAGGTCTACCTCGCTCCGGGGCAGCCGGAGGAGGCCAGCTCTACCTGTTTCCAGGACCTGCCGGGTGGCCGGCGGTGTCCTCCAGCCATTGTCGTATATGGCGCCACCAAGGCAGGCGGTCGCAGGGAGAACAGGTCTACCTCGCTCCAGGGCGGCTGGCAAAGGCCAAGTCTACCCGGCTCCATGACCGACTGGCTGGCCCACAGTGATGCCAGCCAATGACTCAGATGGCGCTGCAAAGATATGCGGTCGCGGGGTGAACCGTTCTATCCTGCTCCGGGGTGGATAGAGGAGACTAGGTCTGCCCGGCTCCAGGCACGGCCTGCCGCCTGGGAGGATGCCGCAAAGGAGGGCAGTCACAAGGACCACAGGTCTACCTCGCTCTGTGGCAGCCAGAGGAGGCCAGATCTACCTGTCTCCGGGACCAGCCATGCGGCCACCGGTGTCCGCCAGCTGCCACCGTATATGGCGCTGCGAAGGCAGGTGGTCTCAGGGAGAACAGGTCTACCTCTCTCTTGGGCGGCCAGCAAAGGCCAGGTCTACCTGTCTCTGTGACCATCCGGCTGGCTGGCAGTGCACGCCAACTGCACGAGATGTGGCTGCGAAGGAGGTCGGTCACAGGGTGAACAGTTCTAACCTTCTCCGAGGCGGCCGGCGGAGGGCTCCATGAAGGCAGTCGGTCGTGGGGAGAACAGGTCTACCTCGCTCCGAGGCAGCTGGCGGAGGCCAGGTCTACCCGGCTTCGGTACCGGCCAGCCGCTGAAGAGGGCGCCGCTAAGTCGGTCAGTCGCGGAGATGTTGGGGCTTGATTGTTTTTCTATTACTGTGTCAATTGAAAGAATTTTTCCCATTATCATACCAATGGAGCTGGCCGGGTTACACCCAGGGTCTCTGATAACTCTATACAAAATGTGTCAATTGCAGTGGCTCCCGGAGGGGCCTCAGAGGCTCCCGGGAGGGGACTCATGTTTTCCGGCAAGCTCGGAGGAGGACACCCTATCTTCATCCACGCAGCTGGAGCACTGGATAGCCAGACCCTCTGTGATCACCTGCCCTGCATCTACCCCGTTCCAGCCTCCTGCCTCTGCGGACACAACCGATCACCCGGACACAAACAGTGAGCGAGGAGACGCTTGCTCCAGCCTGTTCCCACCCTGGACCGGCGTGGCCGCTGCCGCCCCCTCCCGCCTGCGCTCCTGCCGCCCTTTGGCATATCCGGATTGGGACTAACCACAGAGAGAGTGTGCTTGCATCTAAAGGGACTGGCACCGAATTATCTATTCTGTTTCTGTTAGCAATTTTAAGACCTGCTGTTGTTTTCTGCTTGTTCAGTTAGATACATTAGTAAAAGAGCTGTTATTCCCACCCCCTTATCTCTGCCTCAGAGTCCTTGATTCAAACAATTATAATGCTTGGGGGAGTGGAACCAAAGTCTCTATTTCAAAAGGAAACTTCTGCCCTTATTGGCAGACACCTGTCCTTTCAAACCAGGACAGATTTTGGCGCCCAACGTGGGGCAGAGGACACTGAGTTGAGAGTTAACACAGGAATAACAGCTCTTTTAAGTGGCAATATATTGTCTGGCTTAATCTGGTTTGTGTTCCATGTGGTCACAGCCATCTCCCTCCCATTTGCAAGCCCTCATTTGAATATGGGAGTCCTCACCAAAGTTACTGTAGCTATTATCCGATTAGTTTTGTGGATTGATTATGTCAGGAATTCATGGGTTTTTAATTTTTTCTGGGGAGCGGTTGCATGGATCCGGAGCTATTGTACTCTAACTGCGTGTCTCTGGGGTTAATTCAGTTACGGTACTTACTGTGAGGTAACAAGTGCAAGGGAAATTTTCTCCCAACCCATCACCCAGTTTTTTGAGGCTACCCCACCGCTTCTCAAGGATTTCAGATCTGCTTTAACTGCTAGTGTTATTAATCAGTGGCTGGCGTTACTGATTGGCCTGTTCTACTTAGCATTCAGAAACAAGGGAATATTGGCTTGGACGACAACTCTGATACCTGCCCCAGGGATTAGGGATATTGCCCCAGGCCCTACCCCATGAACTAGGGATGTTGCCCCAGAACCTGCCTCTGCTGCAGGGACTAGGGATGCTGTCCCAGAACCTGCCTCTGCCCCAGGGACTAGGGATGATGCCCCAGAGCCTGCCCCTGGGACTAAGGATGTTGCCCCAGAACCGTCACAAAAACCAGACTGATAATTCAGCTGAACTTAAGCAATGAAATCTCAAAAGTGATTTTTACATCTTAAAACAAAAGGAAAATAACTGCATTATAAAAAAAAACAAACTTATTTTCTCTTGGTCCAATACTCTTAAGACCCTTATGTTCCAGAAGAATCTGGTGTAAATAACAGAACATTTCAGATTACAGAACTAAGGTGAAATCAGTTTCTTTTCTATGTGGACTCAGCGGGCTAATTTGTCAAGGACGTTCCCAGGGTGGTAATAGTGCTTGGCAGTAATATGTATCTGCAAAATTCCAGCAGAGCAAACAGCTGGAATAAGTGTCAAGAAAACTCGGTTATCTGCTGTACTAATAACCACAAGTCTGTACACATCATGCTGAGCCAACCTCCAGAAGGAACAATGTCATTACCTTAAAATTTTAGGTTGGCTTGATGAGCTGTTTATTCTAATTAACACGGAAGGAAGTTGCTGGGTAACTACCACCCTCATTTGCAAAGTCTAATGTTCACACTATGATGAGTTCAGAAACATACTTTTCTTTTGAGCATCCCTACATTTAAAGCAACGTTAAATCACATATGGCAAGTAGAAATTTCATCTCTTCATCCTGTAATCATAGACAGAAATAAATTTCCGAAGAGTGCTCACACATCCAATAGAAAAAATGAAATACCTGAAACTGCCTCTGATCAGAGAATAAGTTGCATTTTTATTCCAAAAAAAGCTGCCAAAATTCTGCTTCAGTGTATGAAGTCTAGATCCCTAGTCATGCAGCTAAGGGAATGAGCAAAACACTATAAAATGGTGTCTTGCAAAAAGCATGAAATGATCACTTCTGTCTTTTCAATATTTGTTTTTCTAAGGATTAATGAAATTGGGGGTACCTGCTGTGTATGACATTCTCTATGAATAAGTATTTATAACTATATACATAACTTTTATAAATTAATATAATTTTGTGTTTACAACTTATTTCACAGGATATTGCATTAGAAAAGCTAACTCTCATTTTCAATTAATATAGTAGAACACTAATTTATTGATCTACATTTTGTTACTGGTTCTTTCTCCTACTTAAAATTTTGAAAATTATTCCAAAGAATTTTCAAAACATTCAATACAAAAAAGTTTATTTGTGCTAAGATGTAAGCACAAATAAACTTTAAACTTTGTGAAGATAGACAGAAACTAATGTTGCCATGAGCATTTGAATTAAAAGTTTTTGTTTAGCTAACTTTAAATAGAAATAATGTTTTTTACATGCAATTAGCAAGATGAAAAGCTATCAAAGCACAATCAAAGGTTTCGTTCCATCTGCTTACAAGCTGAGCCTTGATCAAATTAGAGGTGGAAAGATGTGTTTGTTGCAATGGAAAGATGTGAATTATGAAACCCTTAACACAAGGGAAAGGTTCACAGAAAAATTAGAAGTCCTTGATGAGCCAAGACAGATAGAGGAGATAATTTTATTCAATAGATGGAAAAGCTCAGGTCACAATAGTGATAATTTTTTCTCAAGAGCAGCATCCATTGAAAGAACAGTCTGAAGGTGGAATAAGGTTAACACTTCCCAAAATGGGAAAAAACCCCTCAAATCTGACCTAGATTATGTCATCATCTATACTTATCATCAACAATTTTGAAAATGGTACCCAAAATTGTGAATCCTAAACTTTGAGCTGATTTACTGATCCTTTTGTTCTAACAATTTCCCGTAATTTTAACCTTTTTTTTTTTTATTTTTTTTTTCTTCTTTTTTTCATTTTAAGCAGTAGGGAGAAATTAGAAATTAACACCTCAGGATGCTTTTTCTTCAACTTGAAAATTAAGGCAATGAAGTTTATTCATGTCTGTAACACAGAAGGTAACATTTCAGTCTAGATAAAGGAATTGGATACACACAAACAACTACATCTTTGGAAATTACTCTGGAAGCTGGATGGCCCATGAACACTGGGACATGCCTCATATCAAAGTTTTCAATTCAACTAAGGGTGCAAATGACTACAGTGTTCTTGTGACTTCAAAATTTATGTCTGAAAAATCACATTGGAGCAAATTTTAGATCAAGATAACCTCTCGCTGAATTTATCCAAAATATTTAGATAAAGTGAAGTGATCATGCTGCAGAAATATTTCTGATTTTTAGCAAAAAGAATACAGTCATATTCAGTGATATTTTGAAAAAAAACATGGGCACCCTACATTCACATTACTGCTTGGTAAACAACATTTCCCTTCATGTTCAGTATCTCTCTCAGTACTAATTGCAGGATGAAATCAAAGTGAAAAATACTGTATAAGAACTGGTATTCTCCCACACGTATGGGATGCCTGTGTCTGCTTCAGAGAGATTCATCCTGAGTTTTGTACAGTCCCTGTAAGTACCAGAAGCATTAAGTAACCACTGAACCATCTCATATGTTCTCTCAAACACTGGTTTATGCTTCCACATTGCATTGGTTTATGCTTCCAATAGGTATCAGGAGTGGAAATCAACAGGAAGGGGTGGTATAATTGGATGAGAACAAGAGTATTGTTGGCACATGAGAAGTTAAAGAAATATTGGTTACCCAAAAGATCTGAAATATGCACCTTATCTAGTGCAACTTCCATATGGAGGCTTTGAAACAGACACTGTAAATTGTAACTTCTAATTTTTAAATCCTGTAGATGCAAAATCCTCAAGTGAGTAATCAACTGAGAAGTATTTACTCTTAAGGTTTTATACCGTGGCCTTATTGCTCACAATGTTTCCTCCCAGCAAACATACTACTTGCATGAATACCTAAATTCAATTTATCCCCCACCACTTGTAAACTGTTACAAAGAGAAACTGTTTGTTTTCTGTTCTAATTGTTGACATTACATGTTACCAGTAGTAGAATGAACACGGAGTAAGGTTTTACATAGCAAAATAAAGAATGCACATAGACAGTAAACCCTGGATCCCAGCCCTGAAATCCTATTTCATGCTCATTTCTTTGGCTTTGGGAAGACATTATGACAGCCTGTAGCTTACCAGAAATAAAACATTGACACAGACAATCCTAGTTTAAGCAGCTGTTCTGAAGATGCAGAAGAAGATTTAGAATGTTCCCTGGACAAGCAGCCTTAAAATTACTCTCTCGCAGATGAATAAGCATCAATACAAAACACACTGTTACAAACCTTGTACTTCTATATAACAGATAATGAAAAACCATCTGTCCATAGTGGTTATTTGCCAAGCAGCCAGCCCAGCATACCATTTTACTACCTGTATTTAAGATTTCCTACTAATAAACAGTTTCATTAACTGTTTTCATTCTGTCTGCCCATGCTGATTTTAAACATCACCATTCAACCCACCACTTTCAAGGTCAGTCATGTACATTAACAAGATTAATTCCTGAAAGTATAAATGCATTCATCTTTTGGATTTGGAGAAAAATGAAATAAAATAAAATAAAATAAAATAAAATAAAATAAAATAAAATAAAATAAAATAAAATAAAATAAAATAAAATAAAATAAAATAAAATAAAATAAAATAAAATAAAATAAAATAAAGAGAATTTTAAATCAGTGAAAATTAGTGCTAACATTTTACTCTGCAAGAGTTTCTCAAGTTAAGCATAATCTTTCTATGGACTTTTAATGATCAATATCCCGTGCTCTCAATATCCAATTCCAGTCCTAGCTGTCTTTTAGCTGTCAGAAGCCAGTGGCTATTAAGAGATAAATTGTACTCAGCACTACTTTAGTCCAACAAATAACATGAAGAATATGCTTGCAATTAAAATTCACACAATGGAGTATTTTAAGTGAACACATTTTAATATCAGTAGCAGCACATGTCGATGAGGAAAAATACACAATGGCATGATACTCTGCTTTATTATGCAAATGGATGCAGCAAAAATCAAAGCTTATCTCAATCTCATAATAATGTAGTCTGCAGAGAATAATTAATTTACAGTGTGCTTTCTTATATTGTGCACCACTTCACTAAAGGCCATTTTATTTTGGAATTTTCTTTTTTTTTTTTTTATGTTGCAGAGAAAAATAATACCAAAGGTTTTCCATTTTCTCTTTGGGGACCAGAGGGGAAGGGAAGGCACAGTTCTTTATTTTCCATAGCAACACAAAGCTAAAATTTAGCTCTAAAATACCATCTTTTAATTGCTAAAATGCTGTTAAATTTGGGTGTTTAAGGATGAGATTTCCCTGCCCAACAGCTGCCTTACATTACATGAGCATAAGTGTTTGAACAATTTCCACGAAGCAAGTGGTACTATAAGGATTCCATTATACTACACAGTTTCCTACAGAGGATTGCAGTTTAGATGTATTATATACTTGTAAATCTCTGAAGCTCTGTGCTGGGGATGGGAAATGTCATCCAGAGCAGAGAGGTTATGAAGTTGGAAGTATAAAAAGCCAAGATGCTAACCTGCATTTGTGGTGCTGGGTAGGAAGTGGGAAACTGGTGTTCTGTAAATTCTGATTTGTCACTGTAAACCCCATCTCCTCCATAAACTGGTCCAGCTTTATTTTCCTCTGTCTGCCAAAAAGGACAATTTTTCAGCTTTGTAAGAAAAATACTGTTCAAGAGCTGATGTTCAGAACAGCCCATGCTATGTTTTGCAAACACTTTTCCACACTTATTTTTAAATACACATTACCCATAGAGAGTTTTAAAAGAGTGGTCCTCCCACATAAGCCTCCAGAGAGCAGAACTCTAAGCAATAGGATAAGATGTTTGTGTTCTTTCAAATCTGAGGGATCTTATTCCTTACTCTCAAATATTTGTACTGTCTTGTCATTTTGAGCTGGAACCTAAATACAGCTGTTTGGGAAACAGATGAGGTCACACTGCACAGAGGAGAGAAAACCACCATGACCAAGAAGTAATGTTTTACACAACTGGATTATACAATTAACTGAGGGTTAATTGGTCCCATAGGATGTCTGACATTCATCAGGAAGATTTTTTTTTTTTTTGTGTATTTTTCCTTGGATTTTCTAGGGAGCTGCATGCTTGTGGTTGTTTCAAGGGAACTGTGGTTGTTTCAAGGGAACCTGAACAACATGATCTCTGTGTGATCCAGAGGACTCTAAAGCTCATCCCCTGCTGTTTGCCCAGGTCAGAACAACCCTTGTGTGGTTTTTATCTCCTTTACCTGAGATACTTGCACACAGGCAAGCACCTTTCTCCATCCCTAGAAGTCATCCGTCACTCTAACCTCAAGTGTTCATCACAGGATGTAGAACTAGACCAGTGGCAATGCAATCCAAGCTAACACGGGCCCAATTGTCTTTATGTCACTCACCTTTACACACTCCAAATTAAACACCAGCAATTTCCAGGGAAGGTTGACAATAGTTGCTAAAAGGTCATTTGGAGACATTCATTAGTTGTTTGCTGTAGCACAGTCATTATTATTGGCAGCAGAAATTGGCAGAAAGCACTGTTATTGTCAGAAAGCATTAAAAGAGTGTCATTTGTCAATATGTGCTCTCCTGTAGAGCAGCAGTAGGCTAAGAGGACTCCATCTTTCAATTTAAATAGGAAAAAAAAAAAAAAAGCATAAATAGCCTTATATGCTTTTATCTGAATTTCCTGCTACCTGCACTGAAAATATCTGCATCAGCCCACTATCCTATCTGGGAGAAGAAAAGCAGAAAACACGCAGAAGGATTTTATCCTAAATTTTAGTTTCTAGGATTCTGCTATGAGTTTTTCCAGAATGAAGAATCTCTGTGATTATCCACCTGCCAGTCAGGAGGCATATTTAGCAGTAATTCTATTTCTGAGCATAGATACTTAAATGTTGCTATGTAATTGAACTCAGATCTGTTTGCCCTTTATTGATAAGGGTCAAAAGATGCTAAGATTCAAGATTGCCTCCCACCCCTTTTTTTATTTGAGCAAATGTAACCATAATACATTAAAGACTTGGAATATGGAAGTAAAATATAAATCCAAGTTATGTCTCTTTATAATTTTCCATTACAGCAGTCCAATAATGGAATTAATAAAACTTTCATTTTAACACTGTCAAGTTACATTAAAAAGCATTATTTAGCTCTCCCCAAGCCTACACTCTAATAAATGTTAAGTTCCAAATTATTAGGTATTTAAATATTTGTACAAAGAGCCTTTAATAATGAGAATACACACTGAAGACATGTGTGCTGTTGTATTGTTAAACTGAGATAAATAACCTGGGACAATTATTCCCAGTCTTAATAAAGCTGATTTTCTAACCAAATGTCAATAAAATGACTTGTTTTTGATATGAACACAATTGCATTAATAACTTGAGTTATTAAATAATAATTTTCAGAATGAACAGAGAAGCATTGTTAATTGTTTTTATGACACTTCCTTCATCTTAAGCACTCAGATCCTTTTCATTCAGTAAAGCAGTCAAAGGTTGGCACTTCACTTGGATTTCCTTTTTTGTCCCTGTCACAGGAGAAGTGACAAGCAAGAAGATGGGAGAGATAACAGAAGAAAGGGAATATTTATAGGACAGCATCTTTCACTGCTCACCAGCCAGGTCTGTTTTCAATTAGATTGCCCCAACACTTTTCTGCAAGAAAGAAGATGAGCAAATTCCTGCAGTACACTGTCCTGGCTCAGTCCTTCATTTGACTGTCTGCTGGATTCATTCAGTTTTCTAGGAGAACTTCAAAAACTGAAAGCCAGTGTAGTACCATGGGACAGGAATTGCAAAGCAACTAAATGGAAACTGGCAATTGCAGAAGTGTTGATGCAAATCTTATGTCTTCAGGGCTGCTGACAGCTTTGAGTACTAATTTTGACCTTGACCATAATTCTTTTCCTAATTCAAGAGCTTTCCTTTTTATTCTATTCATTAACAATGAAATTGAATTTTTAAATGAATTTACATAGTGAAAGAAGGGGACATGTTTCACTTCAAAGATTTACATGTTCTTAAGGGCCTTGCTCATGTACCCTGTTGGTGAATCACCAAGGAAAAGATGGTTACTGTGTTACAAAAGCAATAAAACATGCAATTTACTAAAACACTAGCTGAAAATATTAGCCATGGAAGAATGAGTCTGATTAGCTAACAGAAACAGATAGGTTTATGATTGCAAGTTTTATGACTATTTGATAACATAAAACACTTTTTTCAAAAGGAAGTTGCAGCACTTAATGCATTTGCTGAGCTTAGTGTTGTCAGCACTACAAATCACTCAACAAGCTGCACTCCTCAGAAATAAAATCTGCACTGCATGGTTAGAAATTTACAGTGTGCTAATAAATTTCTTGAAAGATAATTCCTGATTTTCAATATCTAGTCCAAAGAACACTTATTCCTACAGTCAAAGGCACTTATTGCTGATAAAAGTATAAATAGTATCATCAGTTACTTACATTTAATAATGGCTATAACTGATCTGGAGCAAGTTGTTCCTTATATTTAAAATCAGCCAAAGATGATAATCTTTGATGATGGGTTTCAATTACACTTCCAAGATGCAGTAATACAAGACAACTAGACAATACACTTGGCTGACTGTTTTTTATAACATTTCCCTGGTTGGAAATTTTTAAAAGTATGGTTTTATAGACTTTTCTCAGCTTTGGGGCAGACCAAATTATTCAGTTGCTTCCATATATCCACAAATCACATTTTCTCAGTGTTTGGTTCAAGCTCTGTTGTGTTGATTCTATCAGAAACAAATATCAATGGAAAGCCACAATCACCCTTGCACTGAAAGGAAATCTCTAGGCACAACATCCTAGAACTGTCATACAGCTCCCAATGAAGAGTGAGTCCTTGACTTCAGGAATAATATTTGTTATTACTCTATTATTGCTATTTTAAAGTCTGCTATTTATTTGGGGACTAGTATTAATGCCATGTCAAAGAACTTACTGACAAGACAGTGTTTGATGCTAGGATGAACTCAAAAGAAATGAGAATTAGTGCAGCATCATCTCCAAAAGTACCTATTTGACTTGATCTTATATTAAGGAAAAATTAGGCAGAATGAAGATCAGTAGGTGGTGGCAGATCAGAATTATCCAAGCACTAAAGAAAAAGCAATGTCAAAAAATAACCCAGCAGCCAATTTAGTAGAAATGACAGGATAACCTTTCCTAGGTGTGTGGTCCGAAGTTTCATTAAGGCAGAAGTTCCCAGGCTGTTTTCAGTGGAGATGCAGGTATTGAGACTGAAGATGTTCCACAGACAGCTCATTAGTCACACAGTGACTCCATTCACCAGGCTCCTTCCAGCTGAGAAACTCAAAGAACATACAACAAAAAAAACCCACTAAAAAGTGTGTTCATGATGTCACATTTGCCTATGAGCAATCTTCATTATCACAGAGAGGCTTCTGTGTCAAAGGATCTCCTCAGAGAGACAAGAAGTCTCCCTAGAACAACCTCTGCGACAAGCAGGGCTCATCCTGCAGAAGTGTTCAGCAGCCACTTCCAGCTGCTCCGTTTGTCTCACGGGAAGATCTCAGTCCAGCCATATGGGAGCACCCTTTCCCTCAATCTGCTTCTCTCCATCTCCCCTGCACTAACTGCTCATCTTCTAACACTGAGATCAGTCCTATCCCACTCACTCAGCACCAGCCTAACAAAGGCAAACAGCAGCTACAAATTTCCTCTTTAAACTCTCACACTCCAAGGCTCACGCAGGGCACAATGAATGACTTTCTAATTTTTTTAAATCTTGAAAGAGCACAATAAGACGTGCAAATGAAGGCTGTAGAACTTTGGAGTGCCTGACTTTGGAACGATGTGCTACATCTGAAGAAGTTTGACAAGATTTTTTTGTTAGCCTGAATTGCATTTAATGAAGTATTTAAAAAGACAGATTCTTCTCAAATTCATCACAGTTTTATCTTACAATGCTCTGGTCTGTCTGACACACAGATCTGCACATTAATTAGTTCTCCAAGAGAACTACACGGACACAAGATTTCTGTCTAAATAAAGACCCCTTCCAAACTGTTTTTCCTGCTTCTGTTGCAAACAACAGATAATTAGCCCATAACTGCAGCTGCTTGCATGTTGTCTGGTCTATTTGCATATCTTTGAAACTATTATGCCCAATTAGTAGTTTGGATTGTTTTTCCCTTCTAGCAGTAAGAAGGGAAGAATCTCTTTAAAAATGGGATTTCTCTTAGGCTTTCCACTGAATATGCCACTCAACCACCCTTAGGGCACTGCTATAAGGTAAAAAGCTGTGCCTTAATAAACCAGTTGTTGTTTATCCTTGTACCTGGTAGTCCGCACTCCATTGTACTGATACACAGAAGTATCAGTGGATATCAGTAAATCAGTAAATGGTTACAGATTGAATTTGCATTTATAATTTTATCTTGTTTTACTTGCCTTTTACCTATTTCAGAGGAACACAGTTTACTCAAATATCTACGGTTAATGCAGCATACAAATTTGGCTGCCTTTACCTGTATCCAAGACCACCTTGTTAATCTTCAGCCCAGCACTTGCAAACATAATTCATTTAGAGAACTTCTACTTACATGGGATGTTCATGGATTTGTCTTGTGTCCTAATGCACTGTTTTAAAAGTGAATTCTTTTATTGCAGTACATTTTTGAAAAAACTTGCTGCATCAGAACCACAAAAATTTCACACAAGGTAAAAACCAATAGAAATCTTGATTGCCTGTAAATAAGATGGAATGACAGATCACTTGCACTCTGGCATTTTTGGCTGAAAAGAAGCTTAGGAAACACATACCGTGGTAATGACACAGGAGGGAAGAAAAGTAATCTGTCCATTATTACAAGTACCAAAAGAGCAGAATGATAAACCAGGCCAGTGTTAACATCATATAACCTTCTCAAGCAATATTAACAGATACTGTTTTCTACCTTAAAAATATAACCCTTAAAGGAAGGGTTGTGTCCCACTTCTGCAGCTCAAAATTTCAGTTTAGAAAATTCTAGTCTCAATTCCAACTTAAGAACCTATTTTTGGTACTGGCTGTAGCAAATCTCTGTGCCTCGTTTAAACAATTCTGCCATTAAGTGTTTGGATTGAGCACTCTGCACAATTAAATACCAGTGGCTTTATGGTGGGAAACCTCTTGCTACAGTGAATGCAGCAGTCCATCTCATTGCCATGCAAGCCAGCCATCCTCTCATTCCCTACACCACGCATAAAAAGAAAAACTATTTCTATACTATCCCAAATGCACATGACAGCACAAATACAGTGGTTTCAGGTTTACAGTATCCATTACAATTAATTATCCAAAAGTCCTAGCATAAACTGTGAAAAGCCCTTTCTTTTTGAATAAATGGACTCCATCAAAATTCTTCAGGCCCCTGAACTGACTGCAAATGAACACAAATATTTGCTGGCATTTTGTTACAAACAAAGGCCTTTTCTCTATCAAGTTGTCTGACACGAGATTTTACTGCCCTAGATTTCTAGTATAGCAAAGAACATAACACTCTTGATAGCAGATAAAGCTAAGAATGTGTGCTTTATGATATTTCAAGAGATAAGGCAAATAACAGTAGAAAATATTAATGTTTTATGTAATTTTTTTGCCTTCATAACATCAGTAGAGCTATTTCGCCATCACTCAGTTTATTCAGCGTCAATTAGACTACTCACTACACTATCATACATCAAGTAACAAACGAGAAATTTCCCAGAACTTCTGATAATACAAAAAGAGAAAGAACATCCAAGTAGTCTACAGGCTAGAAATTTATAAGTGGAAGGGACAAACTAAATTACTGCATAAAACCTACCTAAGCACTAAAGTTCCATTTAGTTAGAAGGCTACTGAGTTGACAAAAGCTCAAAACATAGTAATGAATTCCTTCTCCATTCAGAAGTGGAATAGCAGAAAAGAAAATCAGCATTCTACCATTTCAATCCTGTCTTTTTGATATCTCATTTGTCAAGGTTAATATTTGCCTTTCATTGTCCCTAAATAAATTCTGCTTAATTATTATAGTTACTAAAGTTACCTACCTGGCATTTTACAGTAGAGTCAGCATTCACTCTGTTATGAACTCTGAATTGTACATATTTTAAACTCTCTCCTTCCTCTGGGTGACACTATTTCTGTAACAATGGCTATTTTAGATGTCTATTTTGGGATGGGCCTATATTAAAGCTACTGTAAAAAGGTTGTCATTAAAATGCAAATGCAGAAGAACTGTACTCCTCAGATTGCTTCATCCTGTTCCACAGCACTTACATTTGTATTGATTTTATAACAAATGCACACGAGATGGGAAGTGCTGACTTTTCTTGCTCTGCCATGTCTGTTGCTGCTTTTCTTGTCTAAGTGAGGTACACTGTCTCACTGAACTATTACAAAAGAAAAACTAACAATAGGGGAATACGTTCCTGTCCTGGTTTGAAAGGACAGCTGTCTGCCAGTAGGGGCAGAAGTTTCCCTTTTTGGAATAGAGACTTTGGTTCCACTCCCCTCCCCCAAGTATTATGATTGTTTGAATCAAGGACTCTGAGGCAGAGATAAGGGGGGATGGGAATAACAGCTCTTTTACTAAAATATCTAACTATACAAACAGAAAACAATAACAGTTAAAATTGCTAACAGAACGAAATAGATAACTCGGTGTCAGTCCCTTTAGATGCAAGCACGCTGTCTCTGTACTTAGTCCAGAGCCCGGATTTACCAGAGGGCAGACGGGAACGAAGGCAGGAGGGAGGGGGGAGGGGCAGCAGCGGCCACGCCAGTCTCGGGCGGGAACGGGCTCACCCTCACCGAGGGCGGCGGCTCCTCGCTCACCGTGTGTGTCCGGGGGATCAGCTGTGTCCGCAGAAGCAGGAGGCTGGAAACGGGGCAGATGCAGGGCAGGTGATCGCAGAGGGTCTGGCTATGCTGTGCTCGGCCGCATGGCTGAACGATCCCAGGCGTCCTCCTCTGAGCTCGCCGGAAACACGAGTGCCCTCCTGGAAGCCTCAGAGGCCCCTCCGGGGGCCGTCCCCACCCACCCCCTTTTGTCTGGACCCATCAGGGACCCTGGGTGTAGCCCGGCCAGCTCCATTGGCATGATAATGGGAAAAATTCTTACAATTGACACAGTAACAGAAAAACACTCAACCCCCAACATTATCCACCCCGAATTTTTTCCTTTCCAACATGCTACATCATATTGAAATCTTTAAATTATATACATACATGTAGTTACGGGCACAGTATCATATATAGTTCACCCTAGAACAAGGTCCCCTTGGGGTATGCATCGGGTCTCTCCATCCTTTTGCATCACCCACCAAGTGCAACCTGGTCCTTGAGCGAAAACCACCCCACGAACAGGATTGTCTTTGCTGGAAGCAGAGTTCACCCAGACAGTTTTCCCTAACATGCCTCTCAGGTGTACCACTGGAACCTTATCTCCATCTGCTGCTCCCAAGGGCTCTGACTGGGCAGGGCCTGCTCGGTTAGTGGAACCTCAGGTATTCACTAACCATGTGGCCTTTGGTAGATTGATCTCCCAGTTCTTGAAAGTCCCCCCACCAAGTGCCTTTAAGGTGGTTTTAAGCAGACCATTGCACCGTTCGACTTTCCCAGCCGCTGGTGCATGGTAGGGAATAGGGTACACCCACTCGATGCCATGTTCTTTAGCCCAGGTGTTTATAAGGCTATTTTTGAAATGAGTCCCATTGTCTGACTCAATTTTTTCAGGGGTACCATGCCTCCAGAGGACTTGTTTTTCCAGGCCCAGGATGATGCTCCGAGCAGTGGCGTGGGGCACAGCATAGATCTCCAACCATCCGGTTGTGGCTTCCACCATGGTCAGCACGTAGCGCTTGCCCTGGCGGGTCTGAGGCAGTGTGATATAGTCAATCTGCCAGGCCTCTCCGTACTTATATTTCGACCATCGCCCCCCATACCAGAGGGGCTTCACCCGCTTGGCCTGTTTGATGGCAGCGCACGTGTCACAGTCATGAATAACCTGAGAGATGCTGTCCATGGTTAGATCCACCCCTCGGTCTCGTGCCCACTTATAGGTGGCGTCTCTGCCCTGATGGCCTGAGGCATCGTGGGCCCATCGAGCCAGGAACAGTTCTCCCTTGTGTTCCCAATCTAAGTCTATTTTTGAGACCTCTATCTGTGCAGCCTGATCTACCTGCTTGTTGTGCCTGTGTTCTTCATTAGCCCGACTCTTGGGAACATGGGCATCCACATGACGGACTTTCACGGGGAGCTTCTCTACCTGAGTGGCAATGTCTTTCCACTCATCAGCAGCCCAGATTGGTTTTCCTCTACGTTGCCAGTCAGCCTTTTTCCACCTTTCCAGCCAACCCCACAGAGCATTGGCTACCATCCACGAATCAGTGTAAAGGTAGAGCTTTGGCCATTTCTCTCTCTCAGCAATGTCCAAGGCCAGCTGAACAGCTTTGAGTTCAGCAAGTTGACTCCATCCACCTTCTCCTTCAGTAGCTTGTGCAACCTGTCGTGTGGGGCTCCATACGGCTGCTTTCCACTTCCGGTTCATCCCCACAATGCGGCAGGAACCGTTGGTGAAAAGGGCGTAGTGTGTTTCATCTGCTGGCAGCTGGTTGTACGGTGGAGCTTCTTCAGCCCGGGTCACTTGCTTCTGCTCCTCTTCATCAGCGAGACCAAAATCTTCATCTTCTGGCCAGTTTGTAATTATCTCCAAAATCCCAGGGCGATTCGGGTTACCAATACGGGCGCGCTGCGTGATGAGGGCAATCCACTTGCTCCATGTGGCGTCGGTGGCGTGGTGAGTAGAGGGAACCTTTCCTTTGAACATCCACCCCAGCACTGGCAGTCGGGGTGCCAGGTGAAGTTGTGCTTCTGTGCCAATCACCTCTGAGGCAGTTTGAACTCCCTCATAGGCAGCCAAGATTTCCTTCTCTGTGGGAGTGTAGTTGGCTTCAGATCCTTTGTAGCTTCTGCTCCAGAATCCCAGGGGTCGGCCTCGGGTCTCACCAGGCACCTTCTGCCAAAGGCTCCAGGACAGACCATAGTTCCCAGCTGCAGAGTAGAGCACATTCTTTACCTCTGGTCCTGTCCTGACTGGCCAAGGGCCACTGCATGAGCGATTTCCTGTTTGATCTGGGCAAAAGCTTGCTGTTGTTCAGGGCCCCAATGGAAATCGTTCTTCTTGCGAGTGACCTGGTAGAGAGGGCTCACAATCTGGCTGTACTCAGGGACGTGCATTCTCCAAAAGCCGATAGCACCTAGAAAAGCTTGTGTCTCCTTCTTGCTTGTTGGTGGGGACATTGCAGTGATCTTATTGATGACTTCAGTGGGGATCTGGTGCCGTCCATCCTGCCACTTCACTCCCAGGAACTGGATCTCTCGGGCAGGTCCTTTGACTTTGCTCTTTTTAATGGCGAAACCAGCTCCCAGTAAAATCTGGATGATCTTCTCTCCTTTCTCAAACACCTCCATTGCTGTGTTCTCCTACACAATGATGTCATCGATGTACTGTAAATGTTCTGGAGCCTCACCCTTTTCCAGTGCAGCCTGGATCAGTCCGTGGCAGATGGTGGGGCTGTGCTTCCACACCTGGGGCAGTCGGTTCCAGGTGTACTGCACGCCCCTTCAGGTGAAAGCAAACTGAGGCCTGCACTCTGCTGCCAAAGGAATGGAGAAGAATGCATTTGCAATGTCAATGGTGGCATACCACCTTGCTGCCTTGGACTCCAGCTCGTACTGGAGTTCCAGAATGTCCGGCACGGCAGCGCTCAGCGGTGGAGTCACTTCATTCAATGCCCGATAGTCCACAGACAGTCTCCATTCTCCATCAGATTTCTGCACAGGCCAGATAGGACTGTTGAAGGGTGAGTGGCTCTTGCTGACCACCCCTTGGCACTCTAGATCACGGATCATTTTGTGGATGGGGATCACAGCATCTCAATTTGTCCGGTACTGCCGGCGGTGCACGGTCATGGTGGCAATTGGCACCTGTTGTTCAGTCACTTTCAGGAGTCCTACTGCAGAGGGGTTTTCTGACAGTCCAGGCAAGGTGTTCAACTGCTTAATGCTCTCTGTCTCTACAGCAGCTATTCCAAAAGCCCACTTGAACCCTTTTGGGTCTTTGTAGTAGCCGTTCCTGAGGAAGTCTATGCCTAGAATGCACGGTGCCCCTGGGCCAGTTACAATTGGATGTTTCTGCCACCCCTTCCCTGTCAGGCTAATCTCAGCTTCCAGCAAAGTGAATTCCTGTGATCCCCCCGTCACCCCAACAATGGAAACAGGTACCTTCCCCACATGTTCTGATGGTATCAGGGTGCATTGTGAACCAGTATCAACTAACACTTTATGTTTCTGTGGCTTTGACGTGCCAGGCCATCGCACCCACACTATCCAGTAGATCCTGTCATCCCATGCCTCTCCCTGGCTAGAGGCAGGGCCCCTCTAGCCCTGATTATTATTTCTTTCCTGGGCATACATAGTGGAGGTTCCTTCCAGGGGATCTGACAGAACATCCTCCTTGCTGTAATACCCTGCACCTTGCTTGTGGGAGGTTGAGGCTACCTTCATTTTAGTGTGGCTCCCTCGGTTAGCATTTCCCTCCCTGAGCTGACGCACCCGTGCTGCCAGGACAGAAGTGGGTTTCCCATCCCATTTTCCCATGTCTTCCCCATGGTCTCGCAGGAAAAACCACAGGTCAGCTCGTGAGGTGTACCCTCTCTCCCTAGCTGGGGGACGTGAAGCTCTGACTTGGGGGCCTGTGACTCGTACTGCTGCTACGCTGATCTTCCTCACCTCCTCCCTCACCTCCCTCATCTCCTCCCTCATATCCCTCATCCTATCTTCGACCTGTTGGAGGTCCCTGGCCATGGCAGAGACATTAGCCTGCATTGGGCCATTCATCATGCTCTCAAAATTTCTGAGCTTGTTGGCAACAGAACACACTGTCTCTGGACTGTTATCGGCATTAATCATTGCTATGTAGGTGGTATATTGAGATGGACCCAAGGTTGCCAGATTCCATAACATCTGCCCTGTGCACTTGACCTTGTCAGGGTCATTGTCATGCTGTCCATCCCTCCCAAAGAGTACCTCTAATACTGCTGTCTCTCTCAGCTGCTGGATCCCTTCCTCAAGGGTCTTCCAACGCATCCTACGGTGGTGCTCCTGCATTCTCTCTCTGTGGACAAACTTCTCTCTCACACTCATTAAAAGCCGGTCCCAGAGGGAAAGGAGGCCTTGCTCCCTTACGAATATCTGGTCCACACCTGAATCCTGGGCCAAGGATCCCAAATTCCTGGCCTCCGTTCCATCCAGTTGAACACCTGTTCCCGTAAGGTCCCAGACCCGGAGTAACCAAGTTGTGAAAGGCTCACGGCCCCGCCGAGCAATGTCTTTACGCAGGTTACGGAGACTATCGTATGAGAGGGACTTGGTGACAATCTCAACCTCTGGCTCCCTTGCTGGTTGTGAGGACCCTCCTTGCTGATCCCCATTATCTAAGTGCCTCGTTTTAATCTTAGATTTCCTAGTTTCCACAGGAGCAACTGCTGCTGGCTGTGGCTGCTCCCGTGATCCAGCTGGAACCTGGACAGATACAACATCTACGGGTTCCACTGCAGCACCATCTGACTCTCCCTCTTTAGAGCAGAGTTTCTCACCAGTTGGAGAAAAATACTCCTTCATCATCTGGCTATGCTCCTTCAACATCTGACTCTGCTCTTTCAGCATTTGGCCTATATCCTTCACTAGACCCACTCTGGGTGGCTCATTTCTGCAGTGGGCTGTGGGGCAGCATCAGGCTCTGGGGCAGCATCCCTAGTCCCTGGGGCAGGCTCTGGGGCAGCATCCCTAGTCCCTGGGGCAGAGGCAGGTTCTGGGGCAACATCCCTAGTCTCTGGGGCAGAGGCAGGTTCTGGGGCAGCATCCCTAGTCCCTGGGGCAGAGGCAGGTTCTGGGGCAGCATCCCTAGTCCCTGCGGCAGAGGCAGGTTCTGGGGCAGCATCCCTAGTCCCTGGGGCAGGTATCAGAGTTGTTGTCCAAGCCAATATTCCCTTGATTCTGAATGCTAAGTAGAACAAGCCTACCAGCAACACCAGCCACTGTATAATAACACTGGCAATTAAAACAGATCTGAAATCCTTGAGAACCAGTGGGGTAGCCTCAAAAAACTGGGTGATGGGTTGGGAGAAACTTTCCCTTGCACTCATTATCTCACAGTAAGTACCATTACTGAAATAGCCCCAGAAACACGCAGTTAGAGTACGATAGCTCCGGATCCATGCAACCGCTTCCCAGAAAAAATTAAAAACCCATAAATTCCTGACATAATCAATCCACCAAACCAATCGGACAATAGCCACAGCAACCTTGGTGAGGGGGCCCAAATTCAAAAAAGGGCTTACAAATGGGAGGGAGATGGCTGTGACCACATGGAACACAAACCAGATTAAACCAGACAACATATTGCCAGTTAAGAGAGCTGTTATTCCTGTCTTAACTCTCAACTCAGTGCCCTCAGGCCCCACGTTGGGCGCCAAAATCTCTCCTGGTTTGAAAGGACAGGTGTCTGCCAGTAGGGGCAGAAGTTTCGCTTTTTGGAATAGAGACTTTGGTTGCACTCCCCTCCCCCAAGTATTATGATTGTTTGAATCAAGGACTCTGAGGCAGAGATAAGGGGGGGTGGGAATAACAGCTCTTTTACTAATATATCTAACTATACAAACAGAAAACAATAACAGTTAAAATTGCTAACAGAACGAAATAGATAACTCGGTGTCAGTCCCTTGAGATGCAAGCACGCTGTCTCTGTACTTAGTCCAGAGCCCGGATTTACCAGAGGGCAGACGGGAACGAAGGCAGGAGGGAGGGGGGAGGGGCAGCAGCGGCCACGCCGGTCTCGGGCGGGAACGGGCTCACCCTCACCAAGGGCGGCGGCTCCTCGCTCACCGTGTGTGTCCGGGGGATCAGCTGTGTCCGCAGAGGCAGGAGGCTGGAAACGGGGCAGATGCAGGGCAGGTGATCGCAGAGGGTCTGGCTCTGCTGTGCTCGGCCGCATGGCTCAACGATCCCAGGCGTCCTCCTCTGAGCTCGCCGGAAACGCGAGTGCCCTCCCGGAAGCCTCAGAGGCCCCTCCGGGGGCCGTCCCCACCCACCCCCTTTTGTCTGGACCCATCAGGGACCCTGGGTGTAGCCCGGCGAGCTCCATTGGCATGATAATGGGAAAAATTCTTTCAATTGACACAGTAACAGAAAAGCACTCAACCCCCAACAGTTCCTCTTACAGCATAACAATTATAGAGCTTCTCTCTTCAGGAACTAGGTGCAACTAGTTTAGTGCACTAAAAAAATAAAAAGAAAGCGACACCTGTGATTTAATATTTTCTAGAATGCACAGCTTTGAAGAAATGGTAGTTTGGAACACTGGTAAAACATTGACTGAAGCACCACAAGCAAGCATGTTCCTACTCCTTCACCCTCAGCATACAGAGATTCCATGGATTGTATTGTGTAAAATTCTCCAAGTGATGATGGCAATGAGTTAGGCTGAAATAAGGTACTAAAACACTGCCAGTCAGAGGTTTGAGAAGTTTTCCTAGGACACTAGTGCCCTTTTCTTAGATGTGAGACCTCTTGAAGATGTCATTTAAAGATAAGATCTGGACCATTACCTGGCACTGGGAAGAATGAGATGGTAGCTCAGAATGCCAAAGGAGTGCAATGTTGAATTCACACTTCAACACTGACCTTAAACAAATAAATCCTGTAAATATGACACTTTGCCAAAGGCAATGCACAAGGCAAATTATCATAATTGTCTTGTTTCTCAACAATTAGTTCACCTAATGTGTTTTATAAGACCAGTAATACCATTTGCCACAAGACAATTAGTACCAAGTGACTGACAGAATGTCAAAGCTTGTTCCCAGGGACTGTTTCCTATTTGCTTAGCCCATTTCAGAGCAGACTGCAGGCTGAGAAGGGACAGTACAATCACATTGAAATGTATGCAGACAAAAAACCTTTAAATATTACACTTTAGCTCTTGAAATGTTTATTTTTACAGCACATCAAATTAGAAGAAATTTCAGCAGCTGTGCAATCCACAAAAAAAAAAAAAAAAAAAAAAAAAAAGGAAAAAAATAGTATTACCTGGAACTATGGTGTATTGCTAGGAGGAGTTACAACTAAAACAAAAAATAACCCCACCTTTTGTGCTTGACACATGAACCCTTATGAATTTTCCATGAAGAGGTGAAAGATTTCCTGAGTTAGTATTTACTTACTTACTTTACTTACTTTACTTTACTTACTTAATCCAAGCCTGTTTGCAGACAGTACTTGAGAATATCATGACCAAGAAAGCCAGGCCACAAAGTAATGTATGCCAAGGGCATATGCCTAGGGCTGTTTATAACTAGAAATCTGCTTAATATCAAACCAAGTGGGAAGTTTGAACCTGTCCATGGATACAGAAGGTTTTTTGTAAGGATGTGACTGTAGCTTTCTTTCTGCCCCCAATTCAGCAATATTCTTAAACTTTATGGGGAAGAAGAAATAGAAATAGTGTAGCTGCATGAAATCTGCAATGACAAATGAAAAAGTATCATACTGCTGTTGCCCATTCAAGTACTTCACTGTTATCAGTTACAGATTAAACTTCTTTACAAATTTACCTGTGGCTGAGTTTAGAATTAAGTACCTTGGATATAGATAGCAGCAGAGTTGGGTCAAAATCTACTTAGTGCCCTATTATTTTATTTATCCCTCTACCTGGGTTTTTAATATCTTCAGCACACTACTTTAAATTGCAAAGACAAGGCTAATTGGACATCACAGAAAGTAAAGGAAAGAAAACATTACAGTCTTCTGAAAATAACTCTCAAAGGCTTTAATTTCAAAGAGGCTTTCCTCCTTTTCAAGAGGAGCAGTCCCCTGCCAACTTCCTCATAAGAACAGGCCAGTTTAAATAAGTCCCAAAAGCACAGCAAGCAGAAACAGAGGCTGCTCCTTTATACCAGCCAACTCAGCTGTTACCCACCTGGGGCTGGTCCCTGGCCAGAGCCTCGAGCTGGGAAACAGGAAACATTACAGAGGGTGCTGAAATGCAGTGCAATGACCTTGGAATAGGATCCACGACTGACAGGGAGATGGAACTACGAGACACACTGAAAAGTCTGGAAAATCAATGACAACAATTGCTGCAGTGATTTTAAATTTGGTTAGGTAGCACTTCTCTGTTGTAAGCAGGCCCAATGATACATAATGCTGGAATACTCTGCCCAAAAATTAATTGGTCTTTAGTAAATCTTCCATTGTTTTCTATATAATATGGTTCCTCAGCACTACTGTGACAAGAAAGAAGCTTACATCTAAACTTGTTCTTTCTGTACCGCTTTAGACAAGTTCTCAGCAAGTCTATTTTCAACTGCAGTTACAGAGAAGGAAAGAGAATACACCATTACAATCTTCCCCAGGTTCCAAACTAAGGAGATTTCACAACTGAAATGCTATTCAAGCAAATTATATCATTCTTTCAACTTACTTGAAAAGAGCTTCCAAGATAACTTATTTCATAGATAAAAATTGTTGCAGTAAAACTGATTAAAATGTATTACATTATTTATAGTTTTATCTCTGCTTCAGGCAAGGTATTTATACCTTTCATCAGGATTAACTATTTTTACCAAGAATTTTTTAAACGTGTGTCACTCCATTTTAATTCAATCCATTACACCTGTAAGTCTATTTTGGAGAGACTGCTGAGGATTTATTTCACAATAGATGAGCTTAATGTATACTTCAGTGGGAGACAGGATGGGTGCTTGGAGAGATATGGAGAGATGATCCATGCATTAGTTTCCTAACAGAAGAATTTAGTATTAAAAGAGGGAGACATGAAACGTACACACTGGCTGGTATTTAAAGCTTGTTTCAATCCATCTCTTTCATACCTGAAAAAGATGCTGAAGCCACTGATAATATTTCCTTTGGGAGCACATATTATTAGTGGCTATTAACACACACTGGCTGGTGTATTTGTCAACTGATAATTGAACAGTGGTGCAGTTACATCAAGAAAGCAATTTCTCTATTGGTTTCCTAAATTTGAACAAAAGGCTCCTATCTGTTCCACACAGATCATCAGGCATTTCTCTATTTACTTTCTGTTAGCTGTTGAGGGGAGCTCCTATATCAAAACTAGAAGTCCTGAAGAACTTCAGGCAAATTCTACATTTTGATTACAAACTGATAAAGCCTGTTACAGAAACTCTCTGTTTTTCAGGTCATTCCTAGAAAGTGTGAAATTCTGCTCTTGTAACCAATACATCATTCTTTTTTTTTTCCTCATAGCAAAAGGTACAGCTCCACTACATTTCCTCGGGCTGCAATGTCCGCATGTTGATTCCATTTTAAAATGTTTACATATCTGTTCAGCAACTTCCTACACACTGAAGGATTTTTTTTTCCCCAAAGCAAAAAAAAAGCCTCAAACTAATCTTCTCTCTCTTGAGCACAAATAGAAGTGTCTGATACTAAAAAAAAATAGTCAGCCTGCTACTTTTCTAAAAACGCCAACAGAAGAAATGCCTTTCACTCCAAGTCTTCAGAATAAATTGATTCGGTTTGGTAAGCACTACCCAGCTGCCTCAGTGTCATCTGGAATAAGCAGATGCATCCTTTGCTTTGTAAGATCCATGCTCACAAATTACTGTGCATCATACCTGCCTCAACATTTCCCTGAGCAGCTTAATGAGATCCTTGTTGACTTCAGTCTTATTAAGTGTAAACCTGAGGCTGCTGTTGGAAGCTCCTGGCATTTGTTCAATGTTTACTTGGCACATTGTACACTTAATATTTCAGTTGAGAAATGACCGGTGCTGTGTTTTGCACAACATTCTCAGATGGCTTAAAAGGACAGTAGAGCTAAACATAGCCCTTTTGCTTATTCTGTTGTTTTAGGGGAGAGGTTTTCCATCTCCCTGCTATACATTTCTGCTTTATGCAGCAGCATTTGTTTACTTTTGCGTGACACATCAAACACATTAAAAGCTCTTTGTCATGTTTTATCAATGTTTTCCAGATCGTGTCCTGCTTCCACACTGACAAGTTAGACAAAGAAATTCTTGTTGGACAGTGAATTGACCAAACTCACAAAATTTCTTCACATTTTTGCAGATTGATTGTATTCTGCTTTTTCCTTAAGGGACAACATGCATACAAAGAAAATTTAAAAATATTTTTCTCTCAAGAAACAACCCAAGCTCTTTAGGAAGGAATGAGAAAAAAAATAACCAAAGCAGTGTCTATTGATTGTTTTTTAATCCTTCCACTCAGAAAAAAAATCCATCATGCCTTGCTTCTTGGGTGAAGGGTTTAGATAAGATTTAAATACAGGGATGAGGCATAAATAAAAAATAAAAGGCATTTATTGACAATGGACAGCTAAAGAATACCACCTCTACCAAAAACAGTCCAGTGACAGACTCTTTTTTAGAAGGAATAAGTTACATTTGTATTATTCTTTCAGGGACAGTACCCCAGGAACCCACAGCAGATGTATTCTGTTGCTCACAATTATCTAGCCTTCAGACAGACTCAAACACCAGATTCACCACATCATTCTACAGACTGCCCATCAGAGATGTAGCACATCCATCACACTACGGAGGAAGAAGTGAGGAAGGTACCATGAACTATCATCAAAATCAAATTCCTTGTTTTTTTCTAGTAAGCTGCTTTAATTTCACATTATATGGATATTTTCTTTTTCAAGAATAATTAAAGGTTCTGTGAAAAGCAATAACTTATCTCCAAAACTGTGCTAGAAATGGTTTAATTAGACACTGAATATTCCATCAAAATTCATTTAATAGGGGACACAAATTATAATTTTTACCATATATTTCTGATCTTTATCTTACTATCTATTTCCACAAAAAAAACTCTCTTCGGCAATAGAGTTATTTCTAGGTCTCTCTCAATTTTTTGAAGTTGGAGATATTACTTTTAAAACCATGATTTGCTTACCGATCTCAGAATAGAAAAAGCAAACACAGTTGATTTTAGACTTGTCTTAGCTTGATAAAGCACTTGAATCAAGTTTAACTGTGTTTCCTACAGGATTTTGAGGTAGTATATCCTTCCTTTCAAAATCATATTCTCGACTTCTTTCAAACACTGATGGACAGCAGGCTGGACATGAGCCAGCAGTGTGCCCAGGTGGCCAAGAAAGCCAATGGCACCTGGCCTGGATCAGGAATGGTGTGGCCAGCAGGAGCAGGCAGTGATTCTTCACCTGTGCTCGGCACTGGTTGGGCAGCACCTCGAGTGCTGTGTCTAGTTCTGGCCCCCCAATTCAGGAAGGACATGAAAGGCATGGAGTATTTCCAGAGAAGGGCAACAAGGTTGGTGAGGGGTCTGGAACACGAGTCCTGTGAGGAACAGCTGAGGGAGTTGGGGTTGTTTATTCTGGAGAAGAGGAGGCTCAGGGAGACAAGGTGGTGTTCGGGCAAAGGTTGAACTTGATGATCTCCAAGATCTTTTCCAGCCTGGCTGATTCTGTGGTTCTCTGAAACCACCCCTGGAGCACTTGCAGGATGAGCCCTGGGCCTCCTCTTCAGAAGGTCCAGCAGCCCAGGTCCCTCAGCTTCTCCTCAGTCCCCAAAGCCCATCCTGCCAGTCCTGCAGAGCCTCTCCAGCCCCTCCTCACTGCCCAGAACAGGGAGCCCCACACCCAGACACACCAGCCCAGATGTGCCCCCCTGGCCTGTGGTGCCTGTGGCAAGGGAGCAGCACGAGGTACTGCAGGAGCCTGCAGACAATTCCTGAAGCACTTGTAGGATCATCCTGCTCCTCAAGGGATGTTCCTGTACTGCCAGCTCAAGAAGTGAAGTGGGGAGGGGGGCCAGAGACAAAAGGGCAAGCTGGGATGGGCTGTTTGAGGGGGAGGGAACAGGGCTGGGCAAGAGCAAGAAATTTTTATAAGGAAGAGTAAAGAAATCACAGCTGAAGCAAAGGAAATGCTCAGGGCAGTTTGGGGGTGGCTGCCAGGCTGCCCTGGCTCTGAACAACAATATCTGCAGTGGGACAGGAAACTCACAGCTCATGGGAACAAACTTTTAAAGGCCTCCACAAAAAACCTATGTTGTTTCCCTACCTCTCCCCCAGCCCTTTCTGGCCCCAGAGGCTGATGGCATTTGTGCTCACGCAGGTCCATCTCCTCACAGCAGCACTGTGCTGTGTCAGCACTGATTTGCCCCAGTCTCTGCACACAGACATTGCTGCTGCTGCTCCAGAGAAGGAAACAAAAGGGGCATCTCTGGAGAAAACTTTGCTGAGAGATCCTTTAGTTAATTTAACGCCACTGAGGGTGCGGCTCCTCATAGAGTTTATGGTCATAGGGAAGGTGGAGAAAAACAAAGCGGGAAATGCCACAAAGAATGACATTTTTGTGGACAATATTAAAAAAAAGTAGATCAAAGAAAAAAAAAGCTTTAAATTGAAACCAACAAGAAGTATCAAAGATTACTTTTATTACAAGTGATATTCAGAAATTTGCCAGCACTTTATTTTTCCTGAAACCACCCAGTCATCAGTCTCCACACTGCAGCCCTGAGCTCCTGGTTCCTCAGGCTGTAGATGAGGGGGTTCAGGGCTGGAGGCAGCACCGAGTACAGAACTGACAGGGACTGATCCAGGGATGGGGAGGAGATGGAGGGGGTTTTAGGTTGGTAAATGTGTGAGTAATGACGAAAAGGGAGATTGTGGAGACCCAGAAAGGCATTTCCAATTAGAACAAGCCCTGTTCCCTCTCCCTGTCGGTCAGCCTTTTGGTCACTCCCACCGTAATTCCCTGTTGGCCCTCTGCCCTGGCCCTTCCCTTGTGGCACCCCCGTGTCCCTTGGCAATTGGTCCCTAAGGATTTCCCGCCTGCTGATCCCATGACAAAACCTGGAGCCCCACAAGCCCCTTCGCCTTTGTTCCTCGAACCCTGGATCCATGCGAGGCTGAAATAAACATCTCTGTAAAACTGGCAAAGGCCTTTCCTGCTCCTTCACCCCAAGCAACTTCTAAATGCAACACATGGCGCTCCGAACCCGGACTCTTTCCCATGAATGCATCTACATCAACCAGCCCGAGAATGTTTTTTAATCTTACTGTGGTGAGTTTAAAACTCTGCAGCACTCTTTGCTTTTTCTCCTTATAGGTGAAAATGCCAGTAAGATACACCTGCTCGCAGCAGGAAATTTGTCTCCAATTTAAAAACATTCTTTGTCGCAGCAAATTTCAATTTTTGAAGGGGGATTTGAAACTTTTGGTATGCTGGCTGTGTGAAAATTATCCTGACGTTTCACAAAAATAATTTCTAAATAATAACCTTTTTAAATGAAGCCTCGGGAAAATTGCAAAGTGAACACTTTCCAGTAGTAAAAACTCTACGTTTTCCTATTTTAATTCACCTAGGTGTTCAGCTTCCTAATGAATGTTCAGAAAATGCTGAACCCCAGCTTTTTCCGCATTCCCCTTCCCCTACAGCCCCTCTCCTGTCGCAAGAAAAGTTGTCTTTTTCACGTTCTCCCCTCACCTCGGCTGCACAAAATGGCACAGACCGCATGGCGGGACAGACGGAGACCCCTCCTCTCCCATTTTTGGGTCGCGCCTCTCCCCTCCTGTTCGGGACCCTGCCCCCACGCACACCCCGTCCCCGAGCAGCCGAGGGAAGCAGCTGCAGTGACAGAGAGCCCGCGGCCACCCCACTGCTGCCACCGCCCCGGAGCCAGGAGCGGTGCTCCGGCCTCAGAAGTTCTGTGCCAGAAGCCACAGCCCCAGCAGCAGCAGCAGCGCCTCATCGCCAGCACGGCCACCGTGCTGCTCCCTCCCTGTGCTGCCGAAAAGAGAAGCGGCGAAAGCGGCCCCCGCTCGCCACCCGCACACCCCGCCCCGCTCGCAGACTGCCCCCGTGGAGCCCCACGCACCCCCCGCCCCGCGGGCAGCCCCCGTGGGCTGGAGCCCCCGCACTCAGCCCTGCCAGCGCGCACGGCACCCCCAGCACAGAGCAGCCCACACTCCTCAAGCTCTGCCGGTGCCTGCCCACAACAAAAACAGCCCCACCGACACCAGCACGTCCAGCAGCACAGACACGAACACAAATACCAGCAAAAGTAAAAACATCATTGCTAAAAAAGTTTTAGGAACTGTCAAATGGTTCAATGTAAAATTCAGCCCATTAGCCCATTCAAGCTTAATTAGAACAAATTACTGGGAAGTTCTTAACTCTAAATTTTTCCCACAGTCAAATGGATCTTTCTGTCTATATTTAGATTTAAATGGTTCTTGGAACTATTTTTGGCATCACTGTGGTGTGCAGAGTTTTGCAAATCCAAGTACTCTGTTCCAGATACTCAATTTTTGCTTTTTGCTGGCTGCTTTTGCACATCTGTATTTGTTTTCTAAAGCTTTGCACATTTCCCCTACTGGAACCGGTGGCAAATAAAGCACAGGCAGCCAGGAGATGAAAACTGGCTCAGTCTGTGGGGCTGGTGTTGCTGCCACTTTATGGCATTTTAATGCAACTGTGCTCTAAGCAGGCAACTGTGGGCACTCCCAGAACAGCCAGAGCTGCAAAAATGTCTGTGTGCTGATTCACACCCACTGGTCACTGGTTTTGAGCAGCAGGTTAAAGTTCTCCTCACTGATAGAAGGTCAAAGCTGGCAGACAAAATGAACAGGTAAAAAAGTCATCTCATTCATGTCCTAAAATAGGCCCAAGTGAAAGCAATGAGTATCTTTCCTAACCCTTTGCAGGCCCCTGACCTAGCTCAAGGTTGAAATACAGTGGATTTTTTAAAGTTTTCTATTATTTCATAGAACGGCTTGGGTTGAAAGAGACATTAAAGATGGTTTAGTTCCAATCCTCCTGCTATGGGCAGGAATTACTTCTGGGATAAGGATTAAAAAAAGGTTTGATAGGTTAAATGGGGAGGGGGAACATGGACCTTCCTTCCACCTATTAGGGCAGCTTATCCATGAAATAATAAAGCTAACATAATGAAGTGAACATTAATAAAGTGAACATAAAAGGCCAGGCCCTTGAAGATGCAGCAAGACCCAGCCATGATCCCAGTGGCCCTGCAGGGCCAGAAGGCAGAATGACTCCAGGCAGGAGCCCTGTCTACAGAAACCTCTTTTGGAAATGCAGGAGTGTTGCTGGTATTTATTTACTGCTCATTTTCTTGAGCCTCAAACCCACAAACAGGTGTTTTACAAACAGCTAAACATTAGACCTGTTTATTCACCATGAAATGATGTGGGAAAGGGAGATAATTCTTTCTTGTAAGCCCAGTTATTTTGGGATGCCATCCTTCTCTCCACACTCACACAGGTCTGTCAGAGACAGGGATGTGACAGCAGCAGAGGCTAAGCAGGCACACCTCTGGCTGTGAGGATGGCATGGGGCTGCTGGCTCACAACAGGAAATCTTTGGGTAGGCAAGGGTGTCAACTCACTGGACTAGCATGGTGATAAATGAAGATTCCAGAATCACTCACTGATGTCAAACATCCATGTTTTATTGACCATTTTATGACCATTACAAATTAACTTGCTATCATGTTGGAATACAGTTGATTGTGGGTGAATGGGAGGAATGCAACTGTAGAAAGGAAGCTGCTCAGCTGTGTTTGAGGCATAAATAAACTACTTGTACAAATAAAACCTTTTGTTTAACAGTTTTTTGAACTTGACTCTAAATAAATATAAATAGCATTGATCCAAAGCCCATCAAGTTCAACTAAAAGGTGACTGCAGAACTTGGAGGGATTTGGGGTTGCCTTTTTCACAGAAGCTTTTCAGATTTCTCTGAAAAAAATAATCCCTTGAGCCATACTGCAAGCTTAATTTCCAGGAAATCTCTGGGAAGAGAAGGGTGTCAACTGAACACACCAATGCTGTGGATGCTGCCTCCACTGTTAGTGTGGCAAGGGAAAAGTGCTTGCAAACAGCTCATCATTTCTTTTGGGCTCCCTTGACAGGTTTCTGAGTCTTTGGGCCCATCCTAGAGTGTGGCTTCCTGTGGGAGAGGGAATCCAAGTCCTCTCCCTCTGCAAGGACACCCCACTTTGGTACCAAATTCTGCTCCTGGACACTCACTGAGACTACCAGTGCTTTCAGGCAAATACCCACATGCAAAATGTGCCTCATGTTCCACGTTCAGCCACTTAATCTCTCCTTTATCAGAAGGGATTCCTCTCCCTGGAAGCTCTCAGACTCACAACAATGCCCAAACAATTCCAGATCCACTGCAGTTTCCCACCCTCACCAATCCAAATCCCAAAAAGCAGCCCAAGTAGGAATCCTCCTTGTGAGTCCCATCCCTCCAGCACAGGAGACAGGCAGAGCTGTTTCCAGCCACCCCTTGGGTGTCATTTTGCCACCCAAACTTAGATCTGACAAGACTGAAACTGAGCAAGACCCTCAGTAACAATCTGAGTGCAGATTCCTGTCAGCAATAGGTGTGAATATTGTCCTGTTAGTTATTCATAATAGTTACTGATAATATTCAACATTTATAGACCATCAGCACATGGGGTCATTCAGAAAATTCATTGCACTTGGTCATTTTAAAGGCAGGTACCACTCCCCATCTCTTCTTTTGCAAGGCAGAAAAGCATTACCCTCAAATACCACAAAGTTTTTCCAAGGTTAACTAAAAGAACTTAAAACTGTATTTTAAACAAACAAAAAAAATATGCAGGTGCTTTGCATTGAACAGAAAGAAACTTAACAAAACAGAACTGTTTCTAAGGCTCCAAGAGAACAGAGAACATGGAACTATTTACATCCTGGAGACCCAGTTAAGGCACTTGGGTTCCAGTCACAGCCACTGTAAATTCTGCCTCATTCAGTGCATGAGGTCAGGCTGGCTCCTGGTCACATCTCTTGGTTTGTCCAGCAGAAATCTCTGCAACAAAAGTAGGGATAGAGAAAACATTTGGTTGGATCCATCCAACAGGCACATCTGGCAGAAGACAGTCAGTGACTGGACTCACTTTACTCAAAGAGGACCTGCAAAGCTTTTTGACTTTCAGCAGCTGCCTCTTTATGGAGAGGATTTTTAGAGCCTGCCAGGCCCATCCTGATTATTTTCTTTAGCAAGTTTGCCAGCAGATCATGGCAATGCATCCCTTTGCCCAAAGAGGCCCAAAAAACTTTATGTTTTATGGAAAATGACACTGCAAAGGCCCCATGGGATGGCAGGTTACAGCTTCAGAGCATTCCCCACTGCTTGCACTACAGGACAACACAACAGTTGCAATGACTAAACTGTACAACCAGAAACATACCAGCAACTACAGGAATTCCTTTTGGCAAATACTGGTCACAAGGCCAGCAAGGAGTCAAAAATTCAAGTGCAGCCCAGCTGTAGCCAAGCTGCAGGTGCTGCCCTGATGGGGCAGCTCTCCCTCACTCTTTGCTCCCAAAATGAGGAATGAGGAAGCAGAAACTGGGGTGGCTGCAGGGCCAGCCCTGTTTGGTGTCTTCAGAAACCACAGGCAGGGCTGTGAAACAAAGACTTACTGTTCAAACTTCACAGTCTTCTTGTCTTGTCTTCATTTGGCAGAGAAGCCACTGGGAAAGGATTCTTCTCATCCCTTGCAGATCCCTGAAAAAGCACAGAGAGAAAACTGGTCTGAGAGAGGTGCCTAAACCAACTCCAACATCCTAAATTTCCTGAGAAAATGTTCATTTGTCCCAGGCATAGTCTATGCTCCAGGCTCTCCCCTTCTTGCCTTCCTCCCCAGCAGTCCCTCCAACAATGGAAATGGAACCTTGGCTCCTCACTTGGCAACTCACATGCTCTGTAACCATTAAACTTCTCCCAAACATGGAGAAATTCAGCAGCAGGTTCCTTGTTCAGTGGCTGAGAGAGCAGTAAGGGCTGGGAGGAGGAAAATTATCAGGGAAAAATGAGCTGTTAGAAGGCAGAAAAAACAGTGTGCAGAGTCTGGCTTAAATCACAGCCCCACCCTTGCCCAAACATCCCAAATCCCACACCCCAAGCCGACAGTGAACAGCCAAGTTTTAACAAACAGCCAGTAAAATCCAGTCTTATAACCCAGAAATGAAAAGCTGCAAGGGTTATCAACAATTTTGTTATCAAGCTATAAAACTTGAGGCTTAGATTGCAGCCACACCCAGAGGTTTGCTGTTTCTTATTTTTAACCAAACCACCCTTTCTATTTATAAGCACGCTCCTTTTTACACCAGTCTTGTATTTGCAAGTTGCCAACAATCAGAAATAGTTACTTATCTGAGAGGATGTTTGTAAAGAGAATCACACAGCAGGTGTGGGTTGCAGGAATCCTCCAGCCAACTCTCCTGGATATCCATGTTGATGTCCTGGGATTGTTTCTTGTCATCTTCCTCCACTTTCCTGTGCTTGGCAAACAAAGGATCCTGGTTCCTGCAGGGTTATCCATGGCAGGCAGACCCTGGTTCCTGCAGGGTTATCCATGGCAGGCAGGTCCAGGCTGTCAGTCTCAGTTGTGAGTCTGTTTTGGGTTGTCATGGTCGAGTTTGGTGGACATTGTGCAGCAGTCATGGCCAGCAGAGGTGGCAGCACATTTTTCCTCTCAGTTTGGAACGAAGCTTCTGATGCTCTGGACAAGAGAAGGAAATTAATGGATATGATGCACATATAATGTTCTTAAAACTTGGCTATATCCTCTACCAATTCTTGCCAGTGTCTCAACTAGACAACCTTTCCAAAGCTGAGAGGCTTCAAGTGAGAGAGAATTTTAATTGGCAGAGATTTTAACATTCAATAACACAGCACCTAGCAGATTTCTGATCATCTGAAATCAGGATGACCAGGGAATTGTGGCTGCAACAAGGAGCCCCAAATAACTCTCAACCTTGATTCCCCACTGCTCATTTCCACCATTTTTAGTCAGCTTCTCAAAGTTTCCAATAACACACCAATCAGTGAATCCCAGCTGATGGACTGGAGCATCAGAAGAGGAGGAAATGAAGTTAAACACAGTGAGAAGGCTCAGATGTGGGGCTGCACCTCTTGCCTGACTCTGCTGTCCATGGGACAGACCTCTCCTCTCTTTCAGCACCCACCTCTCCCATGCTTTGGTCCCTGCTCCCTGCTCACTGCTCACATTCTCTCCAGCAGCTCTGTCTTGGCACAGCTGATGCTGCACAAGGGATGATTTGACACAGACCACAGCACCTGATCCAGAGCCCTCTCAGCCTAAAAACACCTCCTACCCCTCCCACTCCAAAAGCCAGCACATGACTAAGGCAGCTGCTCATTTTCCCTGAGGAAAAGTGAGGAAGCAACTCCAGAATTAAAGCTTTTTCCATTCCTACCGCAATTGGAACATCCCTTCACCCAGCCAAGCACCAGCCCCATCACCTCTGAGCTTCCAGAGGATGTCAGAAGGGAAAGGCTCCCTACCCTCACCCACCTACACCTGCAGAGCTGCTTTCTGCACTGTAAAGGCCAAGCTGCAGCAGTTGAAGTTGCAGAAGGCACACAAAATTAGGAGCAAACAATTGTCTGGACAGAAGACACAGTTCTTCATCTTACCCTTCTGAAGAGAGACTTAGATTTACACATCCCACCACTGCATACTCACTTTAGTTTACTGGAGTCTCTGTTTGCTGAAGGTGAAGTTTTTTGGGGATGTTTTTTCTCACTCCTTTTTCTTCCTGGGAGTATCCCCCTTGTCTTCTCTCTAACAGGAAAAAAAAAAAAAAAAAAAAAAGAGGAAAAAACATCAGACCAGTAGAGCTCAGTTTGACAGATTCTGGTTGAAAACAGAAAAAATAACACACTGGAGCTACCTTCAGAGGAGAAGGCTCTAGTGCCAACCTGTGAAGGGAATCTCCACACGGGTTTTTCAAACACCACCTTGATCATTGTCCAAACCCACCTCCCCCTGCCCCTCTCACCTTCTTCTTTCTAGGGAACTCCTCAGGACTCTTCATTTCTTTTCTCTTCAAGTCAGGCTTCCTTGCAGGGAAGAACAACTTCTCCTCAGGAGGTGAGGGCACTTTCTCTTTGTGCAAGTCCCCAGACCTGTGGCCATTGGGGGTGAGAGCATCACGTTCCTGAGCATCTCCTGGGAGCTCAGGGTCCAGAAAGCCTTTGGTGCTGGCCTGGGGGGAGCCCTTGTCCTTTCTCTCCTCGGAGGGCTCCTGAAGTGCCAGCTTTGGCACAAAGTTCCAACACAAACGGGCCTCACATGAATGGCAGCAGGAGAGGAGAGGGAGAGGGAGAGGGAGAGGGAGAGGGAGAGGGAGAGGGAAAGGGAAAGGGAAAAAGGAAAAGGAAAAGGAAAAGGAAAAGGAAAAGGAAAAGGAAAAGGAAAAGGAAAAGAAGGAAAGGAAGCCCTAAAGAGACAGCTCTAGATGAAAAGGTAACAAGATCCCCTCAGCAGAAGTAAAGGCCAAAATAGGACTGAGAATATTTACGTTCCAATTTGTGACATTCATTTACAGCATCTCACACTCCAGAGGGAGCAGAGTGATTTATTGCTGGGGAGGAGGCTACAGGAGCATTCTGTGAAATCTTGTGAACCACCCCACTCAGGGCAACTGGTATGGAACAGCAGCACAGACACTTGGGGAAGAGCTGAAGCAGCTGAGCTCCAGGCCATGGCTGTAACCCCAGGGAAGGGACCCATTCTGCAAGCCACAGAATGGGAATCCTGGGGATGGGGATCCTGCCAGAGCCCCACCTCCCCCTGCAGCTGGGAATCCTCAGAAGAGACACTCACACCAAGCTAAGAGGACACACCTGGAAGCAAACCAGCACTCTGTTCCTCCCTCACAACCCTGAAAACCATGGCACTGGCTGGGAAATAAACTGCCTTAAAAGAACATGGTGCCCACTAGAATTTAAAGATGAACCAAGGTGGGAGAAGTAGGAGGTGCATACAGGGAGAAGTCATTCCAGATTTCTTCTGGCTTCTGCTGAATGGACCTGGCATTGGGTAACTTGGGCAGAGAGAGATGAACACACACATGTGAATAAACAGCATGGCAGGGGAGCCTGCCCTGTCACCAGCTTATCCTTGACATGGCCACAAAGCACACAAGTGGCCAGCAGGAAAATCTAGATTTCACTAAACAGGCAAAAAGTTTTGCAAATGCCCTTGACAGGGCCAGGTTTTGAACCACACTGTTCCCACAAGGCACAAATGTTCCTGCAACCAAGATGTGCTTCTGAACACAAGCTTCCCACACTCTGGAGAGGAAAGCAGGTGCCCAAGTGATCCTGGTGGGAATTCCTACAAGCTTTTGACAGTGCTGTATTTGGCCAGGCTTATTTCTGCATCCCTTAGCAGGACAATATTTGGTTGCTCTTCTTTCTGCTTTGTCCATCCAGCCCCAGGCAAAGAGCTGCTTTAATGGAACAAGGAAGCTTGGAAGCTGCTTGAAAACTTTATGTACCCATCTTACGACCTTCCTTCAAATGTTGCTATCACTAATTTTCCCATGATATTTTTATGGGTAAAGCTTGGTGTTTTACATATATTCAGGCATTTGAAGGGACAATTTGACATACAGTCAGTGAGCACACTGGATTCATAGAACCAGAGATCCATGGATCTATAGAAGCACAGAATGTTTTTAGGTTGGGAGGGGTCTTAAATTTCACCAGATTCTGCCCCTCTGCCATGGGCAGGGACACTAGGTTTCTCAAAGGCTTGTCAGACCTGGCCTTGCAGGATTCAAACATTCTGGTGGCCGTTGTACTTACACAAATATAATATATGAATATACACACAAGGCAATTATAATGGCCATGAGCCTTGAAAGTGGAAAAATAATAACTGGCTTCACTTTGGGCTATGGGTGTTTGCACAAGGGCTTTGCCACCTCCCTCTGGAGCCCCTGGCTGCCACAGTTCAACTGCCAGAGCAGCCCCAGGCAGCTGCTCCCACTCCCAATGGGGCAATCCCAGCTGGAGCAGCTGCAGGTACTGCACAGGAAAAGCAAAAAATAAAGTTCCCCCTGCTACACATCTGCTGGTTCTGCCCTCAGCCTCTTCTTCTCAGTGTTGGAACCTTTTGGCAGCACATGGGGCAGAACCAAGGGGCCCCTGTGCTCCCCATGCCACCCTCCTTTCCTAGGGATGGGTTCAGAGACCCTTGGGATTAAAGCTGAACCAGCAGCAGCCTTGCCCTCTCCACTTGAAAGTGATTTGTCCTGCTGCAAGCTGGGACAATAATAATAATCCTAAATATTTGCTATATGAAGAATGCCTTGAAGGCAATTTCCCTGGTTACTGGTCTGCTTTGAAGCTGCTCCTGTTGGTGGCCAGAAGGGACATCCTTGGCGGGCAAGTTGGCAGAATTACCTGGCACAAGCCGGCCGTGCGGGCGAGGGATGCCTCGCTAGCGGCAGTGGATGCGCTGCCAACAGGATTTGCGGGCAGAGCAGAGCAGAGCTCCGGGATGCTGCGGCCGCACTGCAGCAGCCCAAAGGCGGCTCTGCCGTTGGCACCGTCCGGCTCGAACCGCAGCGTCCCAGGAGACACCGGCAGGTAACGGTCATGGAACGGGCACGGGACCGGCACAGAGCTCGCAGCAGCAGCGTCCCGGGTGCCACCGCGTCCCCGCCCGGCTGTCCCCGAGTGCCACCAAGCCCCCAGGGAGCAGGGACACTCAGCTCTGTGCAAAGGTTCGGGGCCATTCCGTGAAAAAAGCAGAGAAATTCAATGATGTGGCCAGCACGCCTTGAGTGCTGATAGAAACTCGGGGACTGGGGGCTCTTCAGCAAGAACTTCATGTGTAAATTGTTTATTAAGGGGATTTAAAAAAACCTCAGCAACCCAACTAGTCTATGTCGTTCACATATTGTGTGTGTTTCTATCAAGTACAGAGAATTCTTGCAATACCTAATGTGAGAGAGGCTTTTTACACAAGAATAACTCCTTCAGGTGGGGAATGCAGTATTAAATCATCTCATTCAAACAGAAATAATTAATCTAAAAAAGTCAAAATCAACATGTTACAGATAAGGCACAACTCACATCCAAGAATTCCTAATTTGCTAAAAAAATCAAAGAAATCTATGCTTAAAAATTATTACCAGATGATTTTTTAATGAGATCAGATTCTGTAGGTCAGTTGCTCTTTCTGCCTTTCAGCTCTACAATACTCTTTTACATTTTATTGTCACGCTCCAAATGTACAAAAGAAACTTTTCTGAGAAAAGAGGGAATCCTCTATGAAATTTCTCTTTAAGAGAGCTTCCAACCACAGCAGTAGCAGCAGTGTTTGCTGGCTGCCCTGATCAGCCAGAAAGTTTGTTCCCATGAGCTGTGAGTTTCCTGTCCCACTGCAGATGGCATTTCTTAGAGCCGGGGCAGCCTGGCAGCCACCCCCAAACTGCCCTGAGTATTTTCCTTGTGTTGACCTTTGCTTTCTTTACTTTTCCCTGGTCCAGATTTCTTCCTATTTCCCATCTCTGTTCTTTCCCCTTCAAACAATTCATGCCTGTTTGCCCTTTCCTCTCTGGCCCCACTCCCCATTTGAGTTCCTGAGCTGGCACCATGGGAACATCCCTTCAGAAGCAGGATCATCCTACAAGTGCTGCAGGAATTGTCTGCAGGCTCCTGCAGTGCCTCGTGCTGCTCCCTTGCCACAGGCACCACAGGCCAGGGGGGCACATCTGGACTGGTGTGTCTGGGTGTGGGGCTCCCTGTTCTGGGCAGTGAGGAGGGGCTGGAGAGGCTCTGCAGGACTGGCAGGATGGGCTTTGGGGACTGAGGAGAAGCTGAGGGACCTGGGCTGCTGGACCTTCTGAAGAGGAGGCCCAGGGCTCATCCTGCAAGTGCTCCAGGGGTGGTTTCAGAGAACCACAGAATCAGCCAGGCTGGAAAAGATCTTGGAGATCATCAAGTCCAACCTGTGCCATGACACCACCTTGTCTTTCTGTGCCTCCTCCAGAATAAACAATCCCTGCTGCCTCAGCCACTCCTCACAGGACTCGTGTTCCAGACCCCTCACCAGCCTTGTTGCCCTTCTCTGGAAACACTCCAGCCCCTCCATGTCCTTCTAAAACTGGGGGCCCAGAACTGCACACAGCACTCGAGGTGCTGCTCAACCAGTGCCGAGCACAGGTGAAGAATCACTGCCTGCTCTTGCTGGCCACACCATTCCTGATCCAGGCCAGGTGCCACTGGCTTTCTTGGCCACCTGGGCACTCTGCTGGCTCATGTCCAGCCTGCTGCCCATCAGTGCCCCCAGCTCCCTTTCTGCCTGGCTGCTGTCCAGCTACTCTGTCACCAGTCTGCATCACTGCAAGGGGTCTTGTGGCCAAAGTGCAGAACCTGGCACTTGGTATTGTTAAACCTGACCTTGTGGGATTTTTCCCCTGGATCCAGACTGTTTTCAGAGATCGAAATATTGTAATTTATGGCTTAAAAAATCTTCACAAAGGATTTTTTCCCAGTTTAACAAAACTATATGAGACAAGTTTCAGAGAAAACCATCACACCCTGAATAGGCCTTCTGATTCAGGCCCTGAACTGCTCACTCATGGATGTAAATGACTCTGGAGAGAATACATTCACTGGGGATGAAGCTGAGCACTTTCAGGGTTGAGAACACGGTCCCAGGTTATCATCTGCTAGGCTCATGCAGACCCTCACTCCAAAGGATGGGGGTAGAGAGGCTTTGGGTGTATAGTGAAAAAGCCTCTGCTTCCAGGCAGTGACTGCCCACCCTCTGCTGTGCAGAGGAGCCCAAACTGCAGGGGCCCCTTCACCCTAGAAAAGCTTCTGCTCAGCAGAGGGGCTGTCATGGCCCACCCAAGGGTCCCCCCCAAAAGGGGACCCTGCACCAGAACACGGCAGAATTATCCACACTGCTGCAAGAAACAGTCTCAAACTAGCTCCCTGCAGGGCAGGCGCCAGGGTGTTTCCACCTGCCCAAAGGTACATTAATCCACGGGATTCTGTGCTTTTCAGTGTAGTGGCAGGGGATCCTCACTACCAAGAATTCAAGATGGAGGGGAGCAATGAGCTCTGATTGGGACCCCCAAAAGAATGATATACTTCTACCTAACCCCTGTCACTCTCTCCCCCCAGGTCCCATAGAACATCTCTTTTTCTAATTATTTCTTTAGTCTCTCTTCCTTTCTCTTTGACTCTTTTAATATTAAATAAAAGATATCAATTTTTTGGCACCGACATCTAACCTCGTTTGGTTTTATTCAGGCTTTTTGGGTATATTTCAAATCTTTCTCAGTCTGTTTGGTTTTCTTCACAGAGGTTTCATTTCTTTTGATTTTCTGTGTTTAAACCAATTCATAACACCTCTCCAGGTCCCTCCGCAGAGCCCTCCTACCCTCCAGTAGATCCACACTCACACCCAACTTGGCGTCACCACAGCTCCATGATGCTCTGAAGTGTCACAATGGTCTCCATGATTCCAGGAGGCTCCATAGTTTCACAGTAGCCTCTTGGTTCCCCAACACCCTTGAGAATCACAATGGCCCTTTCATTCCATGGGACCCTTGGGTGCCACAACAGCCTTTGGCTCCCCAAGGCCCTGCAGTGTCCCAATGGTCTCCCAGTGCAGCAATGCTCTCCTTGGTTCTGCAGTGTCACAATGGCCTCTTGGTCCCATGGGGCACCACGGTGCCAAAATCATTTCTTTCATTCCATGAGTCCCTGCAGTGGCATCATGGCCCCTTGGTCATATGAGGTCCTGCAGTGTCACAATGGTCTCTGTGGTTTCATGAGGCCTGACAGAGTAACACTTGCTTCCCTGGGGCCCTGCAATGTCACAGTCATCACAGAATTACAGAATCAACCAGGTTGTAAAAGACCTTTGAGATCATCAAATCTGACCTGAGACCCAACACAACCTTCTCCCCCAGACCATGGTACTCAGGGCCACATCCAGTCTTTCCTTAAACACCTCCAAAGACGGTGACTCACCAACCTCCCCGGGAAGCCCATTAGAATACCAAACCACCCTTTCTATGAATAATGTTTCTTAATGTGTATCCTAAGTATCCCCTGGTGCAGCTTGTCCAGTCGCAGTATTCTGGGAGAAGAGCTGAGCCCTCACCTGGTGTCAGGAAATTGTAGAGAGTGATGAGGTGTCCCTGAGCCTCCTCTTCTCCAGGATAAACAACCTCAGCTTCCTCAGCCCCTCCTCAAAGGACTTCTCTTCTAGGTCCCCTCACCAGCCTTGTTGCCCTTCTCGGGACACACTCCAGCCCCTCTATGTCCTTCCTAAATTGGAGACCCAGAACTAGGCACAGCACTCGAGGTGCTGCCCAGCCAGTGCTGAGCACAGGTGAAGAATCACTGCCCTGCTCCTGCTGGCCACTCCATTCCTGATCCAGGTCAGGTGCCATTGGCCTTCTTGGCCACCTGGGCACTCTGCTGGCTCATGTCCAGCCTGCTGCCCATCAGTGCCCCCAGCTCCCTTTCTGCCTGGCTGCTGCCCAACCACTCTGTCCCCAGCCTGTAGCACTGCAGGGGTTGTTGTGGCCAAAGTGCCAGATCCAGCACTTGGTATTGTTAATCCTGACCTTGTTGGATTTGGGCCCTGGATCCAGCCTGTCCAGGTCCCTCTGCAGAGCCCTCCAACCCTCCAGCAGATCCACACTCACACCCAGCTTGGTGTCATCTGCACATTTGCTGATGGTGGACTCAATGCCCTCATGCAGATCATCAATGCAGACATTGAAATCCATGCTGGCTGGCTCTGATCCCTCAGCCATTCTGCAGGTGCCCTGTGATGGCTCTCAAGGTGATCTGTTCCATCACCTTGCTGGGCACTGAGGTCAGGCTGACAGGCCTGGAGTTCCCCAGATCCTCCTTCCAGCCCTTCTTGGGGATGGGCTCACATTGGCACCTCCAGTCCTCTGGGACCTCCCTGCTGAGCCAGGACTGATGAGAAATGAAGGAGGGCAGCTTGGGGAGCTCATCCAGCAGCTCCCTCATCCCCCTAGGATGGATCCCATCTGGTCCCAGAGACACCTGTGAGCATCTGAGTGGCTCAGCAGGTGCCCAGCTATTTCCTCCTGGATTACAGGGGTCTGTTCTGCTCCCCTTCCCCATCTGCCAGCTCAGGAGATCACTTGTCCTGAGCATAAAATGTCTTACACTTGAAAACTGAGGCAAAGAAGGGGTTAAGTTCCTCAGACTTTTCTTCATCTTTGGTAACCATATCTTTGCCCAATAAGGAATGGAGGTTCTCCTTGTCCCTGCTTTTCCTGCTAATGCGTTTATAAAATAAGTTTTTTTATCCTTCACAGACACGGCCAGGCTATATCCTAACTGAGGTTTCACCTCTTATTTTTCTGGATGACCTAACCACATCAATAAACACTTCCTGAGTTGCCTGCCCTTCTGTCCAAAGGTGATGCAGCCTCTTTTGCCCCTGAGTTCCAGGAAAAAGCTTCATGCCCAGCCAGATCAGTTATTTTCATTGCTATGTGACTTTTGGCACACGGGACAGGCTGTTTCTACTCCCTCAAGATTTCTTTCTTGAAGTGTCTCCATCCTTCCTGCAATAGTTTGTTTTTAAAGACTGTTTCCCTTAAAAAAATCAGCAGACCTCAGAGCGGCACCTGGGGGTCCAGGAGGGCACTTGGAGGTCAGAGAGGAGAATCTGGGATCCTTCGGGGTCCGGGCGGGCACTGGGGGGGCTCTGACGGGGCTCTCTGGGGCGCAGGGGATGATGGGAGTTGTAGGCGCGGGTATAATACAGTTTAAAGGGGTTACGGAGCATCATGGGAGCTGTAGACAGTGCTGCAATGACTCCCTGGGAGGCGCGGAGCATGATGGGGGATAAAGTCTCAGCTGGAATGGCGTTTTACCGGAACCGCGGAGCATGATGGGTGCTGTAGTCCCGAAAGTAGATCTTGCGGATAGTTTGGGGTCCGGGAGGGCACTGCAGGGACACTTTTGCCTCTGAACGGCGACTTGAGGTTCTCAGGGGGGGGGACGTGTACGGTTCGGGAGAGATTGGAGGGATCTTGGTGAGCTCTAACCGGGCTCTTTAGGGCACGGGGCACGGAAGGAATTTTAGGCGACTGACTGGGTTATGAGGTGCTCTGAGCTCGCGGGGGATGACAGGAGATGAATTCCCAGAAGTGGCTGTAACGGGCATCTGTGGGCTTGGGAGGATTCAGGGGATTCGGGGATGTCTTTGGGAGGTTGCCAAATGGGCGCTGAGGGGACACTTGGGGAACCTGGAGGTTCCGAAGGACATCTATTGGACATATGGAGGGGGGAATACCGGGGTTCTGTGGATCGCGGGGCATGATGGGTATTGTAGTCCCAGCTCCAATAGGGCTCTGTGGGGTCGCGGGGCATGACGGGAGTTAGAGGCAGAAAGGAAAGATGGCACCGGCTTCAGGCACAACCCCCGAAGCACCGATCCCTGGCGCTGAACCTCCTTGGTGGCACCTTGGGCTGGCACACACCTGAGGAGTGTGTCTGTTTTCCATAGGGAAAATTAGGAGTTTTAGATTGCATCAAAAATAACAAAAAGGAAAAACTCCTCTTCCCCTGAGAGCAGCCAGCTATCCAAGCAAAGCAGGTCCCAGGTGAGTGAGGACAGACAGGGTGGGATTTGGAATGTGGAGCAAGGTTCCCCACACTGGGTCAGACCTCAAGGCACAGCTTCTCTGAGCAGGCCAGACCACCTGGGGAGAGACCCTGGATCAATATCAATCACAGAATGCTGCAATCACCTCTGCTTTAAAGAGAATAGTTATAAAATCCATCCTTTAAAATAGGAACAAATATTTTTAAGAAGCACTTTGAAGTATTTTTCCATAACTATTGTAGGAAACGTTTCTAATGAAGTGCACCAGGCCAGAGGGAAATCAAGGTAGAGCCATGGTTTGTTAGGAAACCTCTCAAGAACTCCAAGTGAGAATCAAACTCCAAAGTTTCTTGAAGTTTTAATGGGTCCCAGGGAGGAACAGGAGTGAGAAAGTGTCCCCAAACGTCATTCAGAGCAGAGAACTGGAGGCAGAGCTGACAGGTGGGGACAAAGAGAAGCCAAGTCTTGGTGCCCTGGGGCACAGCAGGGTCTGTGCCACCAAGGGCTGGGAGGAGACACCTTGTCCTGAGCCACTGGGGCCTCCTGGCACAGCCCCAGCAAGGCTGGGCACTGTCACCCCTTGTCCTGCCCTCAGCATCCCCCCACATCCCAGTGGCCTCGGGGATCTGCTGGGAGCAGTCCCTGGGGGCTCCTTCATGCTCCCAGGGACTGCAGGTTTTTCAAAGGACTTTGGGTTTTGCTTTTGCCTTGGAGTCTCTGAGAGCTTTGTGCAATCATGGCCTCCAATTATCTACTTTAATTAGTCTCTTGAGAGCTTTTGTCAGTAACAACACTCCATGGAGCTCATTAATGCTTCAAGGTACTCCAGCTTTCTAAGGTACTTTCCTTTTTCCTTTTTTTGAGTCTCTGAGAGGTTTTTGGGTAATCATGGCCTCCAGTTCTCTCCTCCAAGGAGTCCATGAGGAGCCTGTGTTGGGGATGGACCTCAGTGAGGCCCATTAATGCTTTGAGACACTTTGGGTTTTTTCCTGCCTTGAACTCCTGGAAAGGTTTGTACAATCTCCTCTCAGGCCCTGAGGTTCAAGGGCTCAGCACCAAATGCACCACAGGGGCTCATTTTAAAAAAGCAAACCATGACAAACATGGCAAACCATGGCTCTGCTTTGATTCCCCTCTGGTTGTGAACATGTACAGCAATTTGTTAGATTGAGTATTTTGGCTGCTTTTGATCTTTGACATTTTTATGACCATTTTCATGACTAATCCTTGGTAAGACTCTGGAGGTGTTTCTGGCAAACAACGATTCTGCCTGACTATCAAGATACAATTTGCAGATTTCAGAGGTGGTTTAAAAACACGGTTCTACATTCTTTTTCCTCAGTCTCATTTATGTTAGGAGCAATAATTCTGTTGTCCACAGAGCTCACACCTGTTTAATTCCAGAATAATGTCCCCCAGGTTCTTTGCTGTTCAGCTTTCCTGCACTGTCTGTGGCTGACAAGGCTTGGTGGGTCCTTTCCCCTCCGGCTGGGGAGGTGCCTGGTCCCAGTCCCTGAGGGCACCCAGGCTCCTGGTTGAAATTCCTGTGGAATCCCCTCAGTGTCACATCAGCCTTCACATGGAGCCCCTGGATCAGAGCATTTTCCAAAGAGCTGTTGGGACAAACAGAGAGATTTGGTCTGGCAGGATCTGTAAAACAATATCCCATAACATCCACTTGTTCTCACACAGAACACTTGGCTGCAGGGCCATATTCCCGTCCTTCTCACCCAGGGTTCAGGATTCAAACAGTGTTGTCTTTCCCCATAACTGTTCCTTCAGCTGGCTCAGGAGGGCCATTTGGCCTCTGCACCCACACTCTGGCTCCATTATTAGGACTGGTGCATCCAAACCCTTTATCTCCATGAACAGCAGAGATTTGAGGTGAATGTCCTTTTTTCACAATTGTTTTAAAAACTGCAGCATCAATAATTGTGCTACTCTTCCACAACTGAATATGGGGTTGAATAATCCAATATTTCACTATTGTTTAAGAGAATTATTTTAATTTCTTCTTGATAATCTGCACCATTTACTCCTCCCAAGACATGAACACTTCAAGGCCAAGCTCGAGTGAGCATTTATTAAACTAAAGCATCCTGAAGGAATCTGAATACCTGTTCTGGTATTCATAACTCTCCTTTGCTTCTGATTTATCCTAGCTAATTCTAATGCATAAAGGTCCAGCCCTGCAGCCTCTGGGGTGTCCCTGTCAGGGGCCATCACACCCAGAATAATTTCCCAGGCAGTCCAAGTCTCCCTGTCCATGGTTGTATTTCCAAATTGGGTGCAGCCATGCACATCCAGGGGGTTTCCATTCCCCAGTGGGCCCATTGTTAAGGGGATGGAGCGCATCTGTGAGATGGGATTTTCATTGCAATTAATTTCCATCTCCTATTTTTTTCCAACTGCTCTTTTAACAATTTCTTCACCTGTCAATCAGTGCTGCAGCTTGTGGGTGGTCTGGTGTATGAAAAACCCAGTAGTCTTACTCACTTTATTTTTCACAGGAGCAGACAAAGCATTCCACATCCTAGGGTCAGCAAACCCTATTAAAACTGCCAATTTCATCCCTTCCTCTTTCATTTGTTGTATACAATCTCACAGAGTTCACCAGTGATGTTTGCATCCTGGACAGTAATTTTTTGTAGAGTATTAAGTGTTACATCCCTGAGCAGGAAAAACTAAAAAATTAGTACTTGGAACATTATTTTACAATGCCATTATATATATGTGAAAGTCCATATATTAAATTTTTATTATATATATTATATATATACATATAAATATATATATTATATATATATATAATATATGTATATAATTATTGACTATAATATTACTCTATCCTTTGCACAAATGAATCCAAGTTCAAGATTAAAAGCCTTTTCTGTCACTCCATGTGGGAGCATTTTGGCAGCATTCTCTCTGTTGGTGCTGTTTTGAGATGCCATTAATAAAATTCATCCTCATCTTCCCAAACACACAAGTGCTTTTCATTTTTCCATATTGCAATACATCCAGTGGTTCAGCTTCTTTCAGCTGGCTTCCCCATTGTTGTCACAATGCTCTGACCTAACCCACTCCAGAGGCAGCAAACTCTAGGGAGATTTTCTCTCTACCTGGCAGTTTTGGACAGGACTGATTTCTTACATTTACATACAAAAAGCAACATTTTGTGCCAATCTAGCCAGACCACACCAGCTTTGTTTTACCAGTGGGCAGGGTCAGCAGCAGAGCACAGACACCAAGTTCAGGAATCAGTGTCATTTACCTGTAGCTCATTCTGTTTCATTCTTCTCTTGGGTCACTCCCAAAGCCTGGCCATGTCTCAAGGAGGAACTAAGGGAGCTGACTTTGATCACACATCCCCAAACATGGCCAGAGGTTGGATTTCATGGCTTTGTGCAGCTTCTAAATACAAAAAACTCAATATATGTTTTATTAATGAGTGGATACACCTTATACTAATGACCATGCATATTTTGTTAATGAGTGTATAGAAATTTAACCTTTGGTTGGAAGGTTCATCCAGAGGTCAGCTTTGGCTCAGGACCTGCTGTCCAGGCCTTGGCACTTCAGGGACGTGTTTTTTTGCTGAGTTTGACAGTGCTGGATGAACAGCTAGATTCAGAGTGCTCAGAGGTCTTTTCCAACAGAAAGGTTTTGATAATTCCAGGATTCCACCTGCTAGGATTCACCTAGGTCCATGTTGGCAGCACTATTTTGGTCCAAAAGTCCCCTCTTGCTCAGCTCTTGTGGCCTAAGGCTTCAGCTCCTTTAGCTCCTGGTGCTCAGCTGCTCATGCTGAATGAGATGACTGGCGGAGAAGAATACAGTTAATACAGTTCATCCAGTTCCTTCTGGGACACTGAGAGGGGAGGCTGTGGAACCAGGAGCATTGTTTGGTGTGTTCTCCTCTCTGCCCTTCATACCTTTCAGCACTTTGAACCAGCCAAGAGCTTTCTCCAAGGGTGCAGTTGAAGCAGCTGCTCCTGCTCCCAGCTCTGGCTCTTCCCAGTCTCTGACCTTGACTGGTTTTGTCCCTCTTGCTGTGCCCTCTGTTCCCCCTGTGCTCAGTGGCTGCTGTCCAGGGCTGTGGAACTGGCACAGATCAAGGGCTCCAGCCCCTCCTTTCTCTGCCCTTGAAGCTGCCTGGGCACAGCAGCCTTTTCCATCTGGAAGCTCCACATGGACAGGGAGTCCCCTCCTCTGTTCCCTGTAGACCCTCCTGTAGCTCAGAGCTGCCATCTCAAGTCCCTGCTGGCACTGGGGGCTCCCAGGTGCCCCAGGCTGCTGTGGCACCACTGCACACAGGAGGGAAGAGTGGCAGGGGCTGTGCTGAAAGTCAACTCCATGTGGTGCTGCTGCTGCTGCTGCTGCTGCTGTGGGGGTCATTTGTCCAGCCCTACACAGAGTCAGGGATCAGATCAGGGCACTGCTGCTGATCCCTCGGGATCAGCCACAGTTTGGGTGTTGCTGTCAGTGCCAGCAGAAACGGTGACTGGATGTGGAGACCCAGAAAGGTGTTCCCAACTAGGGAATGCAACCCCTGTTCTGTTCCCTGGCTCAACCCCGTGCCCTCTCCCTGTTGGTCAGCCTTTTGGTCACTCCCACTCTGTTCCCCTGTTGGCCTTTTCACCCTAACCCCTCCCTTGGACACTTCCTGTCCCTTGGCAATTGGTCCCTAAGAATTTCCCCACCTGCTGATCCCATGAAACAACCTGGACCCCCACAAGCTCTTTTGCCTTTGTTCCCCAAACCCTGGATGATGCATGCATGGCTGCAATAAACATCTCTGTAAAACCTGCAAAGGCCTTTCCTGCTCCTTTACCCCAAGCAACATGTAGATGCAACAGCTGGAGCAGCGGGTGCTGACGGTGCCCCAAGCCCCAGAGCTGGAGGGGTCCCTGGGCTTGGGCTGGGAGGGAGCTGCCCCTTCTCTTCCATCTGCCCCACACAGAGCTGGGCCAGGCACAAGTGGAGCAGCACAGTGTATGATCATATTGATAGGAAATGTACACATACTTAATGAATCAGCCTAACCTTCTGAATGAAGTCATCTCTGTGGATAAAAAAAGCTGATGTTAGAAGAAAGAAGAGGCAGAAATTTGCTGATAAACATAGGGATGTCAACCAGAGTAAAATTATGCCTATGGTATCAAGCAATTAGATGAAGATGCATGCTTGCCTCATGGACAATATAGAGCTACCAATTATATAATGTGTGACTGTGTAATCCAAGGTAAGAAGTAAATGTAAACAATACTTAGAAGCACAATAAATGGCTTTTGCTGGATTCACGTTGAATTTTGCAGAGTCCTTTGTCTCCTCTCCTCGGATGTTTACCCTGACATGATCTAAATGGGAGGAAAGGTAGCAGAACAACTCGGAAGGAGAGCCCGGGTGGAGGACAACTCCGAGGGACTGAGACTGGCAGGTCAGAGGGCGGCCTGGGACTGAGTAATGTACATTGGAACTAGTGCCCAGTGAGGGGAGCAGCCGAGAGGAGGAGATGGGAGAAAATTTAACTAAAGAAAGTGCAATAGTGAAGCTTCTCCTCCATATCTTTTCTAAGAGGGAGGTTAAATTATGATGAGGGTATCCTTGCAAAAATGTTATTATGGTCCTTCCCAGGGTATTGGATTTGTTTGGTTGATTGTGCTCCGGGTGCTGGAGCACAGGTTTGTAGGAAAAGAAAAAATCTGGTGTTCCTCCTTGTGACAAAATCATGTCCAGAAGGACAGAAAGGAACAGAAAGTGGGAGATATTGAGACATGAACTGATCTAATGAAAGGAAAGCAGCAAAGGATGGAGGCACAGAGGAGAGTCAAGTGATTGTTTTTCTCTTGTTCCAAGCAGCAGGCAGAGCAGTGGAAGGATGCTGCGTGTCTGGCAGGGTCCCCCTGCCCTATGATGCTTTTGGCAGGCTAATTGAGGCAGCTGACAGCAATGGCAGGTCAGGGACGCACAAAAGAAGAGCACTGGATCTTGGCAGCCCAGCCAGCAGCCAGGACACAGACATTTCTTGTTTAATTAGTGAAATAAAGTAGCTGAGCACTCATTTTCCCCAGAGAACCTGGGAGTCAGGGCTGTATCAGATCGTTGGTGGAGCTTGTGTCATCGCCCCCAGTCTGAAAGGCTGATGATGCTTTTGTGGGCCAGGATCAGCTGAATTCCCCCAGGAACATGCTTGGAGTGAAAGAGAGCCACTATCTTCTGCTTTTTAAAGAGATTGCAGGGAATTCTTTCTGGAGATTGATTTCTAAACAAAGCCAAGGTTGCATTGGGACATGGGAGACATGGGACATGGTGGTCATGGGACAAATAAAACGGCTTCTGTGGCATGAAGTAAGTAATGTATCAAAGGAGGCAAAAGAATTAGCAACAACTTGAAAACTGATAATTACTGTAATCTGGGAAATGAAGGCAGAATGAAATGCTGCCTCTGGAGCATTTGCTGTTCTGGTGCAGAACTTGATGTCCACATATCCCATAAAAGTATTTGTGTGAGCTTGCCAAATACTGCATTCCTTCCTTTGCTCCTCCATTGGCACCACTGCTGGAAGAAGCAAAAGGAGGAGGGTCACAGACACTACAGAACTTTTCTCTAGCACAGGACCCAGGCATTGTTAACCCTCAAGAGGCAACGAGCTCAGCACCAAATGATCCAATGGAAATGGAGCCCAAGGGACAGGGAGCTGCAATCCCTCTACCACAACATGCCCCTCGCACCCTCCACCTGTACCCACCACTGCCTCTGTGAACTCTGTCATCACCCACTGGCCAGTATACTTGGCATGCCATGGGTGATCAACATTCATGGGAATTGGAGTTATTTAAGAAATGGCAGGAGTTGGAACAACAACGAAAACTGCATGAGCAATTCATACCAGACATCATGGCAGCCATGGACCGGCTGACAGGGATTTAGAATATAAAGATGGATGAGCCAGGGACAATGATTATTCCCAGATTGGAAAGGACTGATAAAGGATGCAGTCATTGAGGGTGAATTTATTCCAATGGTGTATCAAATACAGCATGGGGAGGGGGGGGAGTGACAGGAATGGAGGGAGGCATCCAAATACGTGATTTGCACTAGAGTGAAAAATTATTAAAGAAGCTTAACAGTAGATTTTGCAGTATGGGCTAACATCTCCCTATACACAAACTTTTATTTGCAATATTTTTACTGGATCACACTTAACTCCTTTTGATAGCAGGCAGATAGCTAGACTGATGTGCAAGGGTTGGTATGGTGGACAAGGTAGATTGATTTGTGTCAAATTGCCACAGTTAATATTGGAAAATTGACCATGTTTAGGTCAGACCATAACCAGTTACTGAATTCAGCACATGGAATGTTACAAAGGCAAGGAAAAAGAGAGATGTAAATCAGTTAAACCCAGATTGTGATGATACAGTACAGTTTTGGCATGAACCTGTGCATGTTCTGAACTCTTAGCTTTTACCCTGAGTTGCAGCAGAAAATGCACTTAAGAAGTGCAGTTAGGCTCCTGGGCTGGTAAACAAATAAACTTAACCTCTGCTTTTAAATGACATAAATAGCATAAGGCATTCAACTTTACCAAATAGAACAGTATTGATTCTTTACTGTTAGCTCAAGGACTTGAGTGTGAGGATTTTGAGGGGATGTGTTGTATGAACCTTTCTCATCATTCAAAATCAATTTACTGGAAACTGGCACAATTGAAAGAGAATATGAAAAAATTAACAGTGAGTAATGGAGGATTTGGAGAATGGCTTCAAGGTTGAGGAATTACTAGATGGTTGAAAGATATTCTGATCCAGGGACTTACTGTGTTGATTGTAATAGTGTTGTTATTAATGATTGTGCCATGTATACTTAGGGAATTATGAACATGGTTGAGAATACTATAAAGGAGATTTGGCTGGTTAAAGAGAAAGAATGGGAAATTGTAGGATCATATTTACAGGAAAATGGACATGTACTAAATGAACCAGCCTAACTTTCTGAATGAGGTTATCTCAGTGGATAAAAAAGCTGATGTTAGAAGAAGAAAGAAGAAGCAGAAAGTTGCTGACAAACATAGTAAAATGATGAGTAAAATGATGCTTTTGGTATCAACCAATTAGATGAAGAAAAAGATGTGTGCGTGTCTCATGGACAATATAGAGCTACCAATCAAGAGATTTGTGGACAAAGTGGAGCTCCCAATTAAATAATGTGTGAATGTGTAATCCAAGATAAGAAGTGAATGTAAACAATGTTTAAAAGCACACTAAATGGCTTTTGCTTGATTCACATTGAATCATGCACAGTCCTGTGTCTTCTCTCCTCACATGATATGCCAAGGGCAGTTGGATCAGTCAGGCCAAGCCAACCAGACCTGTTACCTGTTTCCTTGGATCCATGGGGCCCTGCAGTGTCACAGTGGCCCCTTGTTTCCATGTGGCTTTGCAGTGTCACAATGGTAGTGTCATATTGGATCCTTGGTTCCATGAGGCCGCTGAGTGTCACAATGGTCTCCATTATTCCATAAGGTCCTGAAGTGTCACAATGGCCCCTTGGCTGCACGAGTCCTTGGTGTGTCACAATGGGCTCCCCTTCTTCCATGAGGCCTTGCAGTGTCACAGGGGTCTCCTTGGTACCACAGTATTGGGATATAAATATTACGAGAGACGGGGCCACTGACAGACGTTATAAAAGATGGTTTATTGCCTCACAGCATCAGCCTCATCAAAGGGTGAGACATTAGAGGTGTTAGATCCAGCAACATAATACCAGAAGCTGCTTAATGCTTAGTTACAATGCCTGGTATATATATTTTTTTTAGTCAATCAAATACTTCTACAAGGCTTGCTAGCATCCTTTTATACCAATCATTAATTGCTTTGCTTTCCAGGGTTTTGCTGCAGTGCGTAATTTTTAACCAATCATATAACACTTCACAAAGTTAGACTGATACATCTTAAACCTCTAGCTAACTTTATAACAGGTCCTATTGCTAAACTTTAAAATCTTTTACTATCTTACTTAACATACTGCTTTGCTTACAAAATGCATATTTCTGTTGGCTTAGAATGTATTTTTACTTAAACTATCAACTTACATTCTTGTTTTATGTCCGTCTCACTTTAATGCTCTAATTCTCTCAGCTTTCTCCAGGGTCTTAGGTCAAACCTTGCATCCATCTCTGTCTCTGATCCTGTACGCACAAGACCCTGAGAGCTCTCCGTGGCTGCATTTCCCACATCACAGTATCGCAATGGACCCTTGGATCCATGGGGACTCACAATGGCAGAAGGATCTCCTTGGTTCCATGAGGCCCTGCAGAGCCCCTTGATTCAACGAGGCCTCAAAGTGTCATCGTGGCCTCAAGGATTCCATGAGGCCCTGCAGGGTCACAATGGACCTTTGGTTCTGTGGGGTCCTGGACTGTTACAGGAATCCTTAGTTCCATGGGGACCTGTAGTGTCACAATGGACTTCTTGGTTCCATGGGCTGCAAAGTATCACAATAATCTCCATGGTTCCATGAGACCCTGCAGTGTCACAACAGACCATTGATTCCATGACAGCCCACATTGTCACAATGGCCCCCTAGTTCCAATGAGCCCCACGGTGTCACTATGGATTCCTTGGTTTCATAAGGCCCTGAAATGCAACAATGGCCCTTTTGTTTCACAAAGCTTCAAATTGTAAAAATGGCCTCCATGGTTTAATGAGGCCGTGCTGTGTCACAGCGGACCCTCAGTTCCATGATGCCCCATAGTATCACAATGGTCTTCTTGGTTTGCAGTGTGAGAATGCCCCCTTGGTCCCTTGGAGCTCACAGGGTCGCTCTTGTGCCCTTGCTTCCATGAGGCCCTGCAGTGCCACAATGGTCCTTTGCTTCCACGAGGCCTCGAAGTGTCATCACGATCTCCCTGGTTCCATGAGGCCCTGTAGTGTAACAAAGCTCTCCTTGGTTCCACAATGTCAGAATGGCTCCTTTGTCCCATGGAGCCCCACACTGTCACTGTGGTCCCCTTGATTCCCTGCTGTGTTATAGTGGCCCCAGTGGTTACAATGGTCTCTTGTGAGACTCTCTACAACTACCTGAACAGAGGTTGTAGTCACGTGGGGGTTGGTCTCTTCTCCCAGGGAATCACTGACAGAACAAGAGAACACAGTCTTAAGATGCCCCAGCAGAAGTTTAGGTTTGACATCAGGGAAAAAGTTTTCACTGAATGAGTGATTGGGAACTGGAAGTTTCTGCCCAGGAAGATAGTGGAGTCAACACACCTGAGAGCATTTAAAATGAGATTGGATGAAGCACTCAGTGCCATGGTATAGATGATGAGGTGACGTTAGGTCATAGGATGGAGTTAAACATCTCAAAGGTCTTTTCAAACCTCGTTAATTCTGTGATTCTAGGTCATAATAGTCTCCATTGCTCCATGAGGCACTGGGTGTTAAAATTGTCCCCCTGGTTCCATGAGGCCAGGCAATATCAGAATGGCACCTTTGTTTCATGGAGCACCACAGTCTCTGTATGGTCCCCTTGGTTCCACAGAGCTCTACAATGTAACAATGGACCCTTGTTCCATGAGGTTCCTCAGTGTCACAGTGATCTTCTTGGATCCCCAGTGTCACAATGGCCCCTTGGCTCCATGTGGCCACATGGTGTCACAGTGGCTCCTGTTTGCATGAGGCAAGGAAATATCAAAATAGCCCCTTGTTTCCATGAGATTCCACAGTGTCACAATGGTGTCCCTGGTTCCAGGAAGGTCTCCTGCATCACAATGGCCTCTTGGTTCCATGAGGTTACAAGGTGTCACAGTTGAATCCTCAGTTCTGAGAGGCCACACTGCTGCCAGGTCTCGAAATACCAGAATAAGACTCCTTAACTCAAATTTGGTGTTGAAGAGGATATCATTTATTCATGTCTGAGGTCCAATGTGGGATAATTCCTAATCTTATGTGGACAATTGATTCTACAAATGAGTTGCTTATATTCAGTCACTACATGTGTATTACAATTTACCAATTTCCATTAAATCTACCCCAAGTTCCCAGAATCAGTCCTTGATTTCTCTTGTCACTGCACCCTTCGTTCAGGTGTATTCTTACTGTCTTCCAATCATACTTGCTGGGAAAACAGCCCCTGCATGCCTTGATGCGGTGCTAAAAGTTCACAGGCACCGTATAAAATGGAATTTAACATTTAGGTATCAATCCCAAGGCTTTATGTAGGCAGGCAGGAGGCAGAGCTGTCAGCAAAGGAAGGGCCAGCGAGGTGGGGCAGCCGGGGGATGACGACAGCCTGCAGGGACAGAGGCGCAGGGCATGGACACCGTAGGAGAACCTGGGCTGCAGAGGGCACAGGGATGGGCAGCAGCTGAAAGGCCCTGCCAGAGCCAACTGCTGCAGCACTTGGGCCATGGCTGCTGGCCCTGGGCCTGAGGCCAGCAGGGGACAAGTGAGCCTTGCTGTTCTGGGGCCTCATTGCCTCCTTGTCCCTGCTCAGCAGGCTGGCAGGGGCTGCCCCATGGTCCTGCCCTTGGCATTGCACATCCCAGAGCCCAGTGCCCTGGGAAGAGCCCTGAGCAATGAGGGAGGGACAGGATGTGCCTTGCCAGGGGCTGGGGCTCAGGCCTTGGCCCTTTGCATTCCTGAAACACACCCAGGTTTGCTCAGCATCAGAGACACCTTTCCTTTGCTGTCATCACCAGTGTTCTGTTCTAACTGGAACCTGGGGACACTTTCTGAGTCCTGTCTCTCAGTGGAAACCATTAAAACTTCAAGAAAATTTAGAGTTTGAATATGACTTTGCATTTTTGAGAAATTTTCCTTCTCAGCTCCCTCTCAGGGACTGGTGTCCAGGGACTCAGCACTTTTGGAAAATCCCAGCTCTTCAGAGACAGGGAAGCTGAATGCATTGTAAATAATTTTCTTCCATTATCAGTCTCATTGAAGGGTGAAACATAAGAGATGTAAAACTCAATGCCACTCTTTCAGAAGCCAAGTTATTTCCTGGTTACAGTACATTATAAATATTTGAAACTTGTTTCTAGTTCAATCTCTCTCTCAACAATGTCTTCTCTATTGCATGGCATTTCTTAGTCGGCACACCTTATCTCAGAGTTTGCACACAGGTGTACATGACTGTGAGCTTTCATTCAGGCTTTGAGAATCCTTTGCAAATCCATTTCTCAGAAACAGAAATATGAACTACAGAATGCTGCAATCGCCTCTGCTCTAAAGACAGCAGTAGTAAAGCAGGAATCAATACACCCTTTAAAACTGATATTACTAAGAAGCTTTTTGACATATTTCTCCATAAATGGAGTTGAAAACCTTCTGAATGAACAGCACCAAAAGGAAATCAAGGCAGAGCCGTGGTTTGCTAGAAAACCTCTCAAGAATTCAGTCATAATTGAACTCCAAAGTTCCCGATACCGTTCATGGGTCCCACTGAGGGACAAAACTTTGTAAGTGTCCTCAGGTTCCAGTTAGAGCAGGAAATTGCAGGCGGAGATAACAGGTGATGTGGGAAATGCAAGCATAGAGAGCTCTCAGGGCCTGGTGCATACAGGCTCAAAGATAGAGATAGACACAAGGTTTGACCTAAGACCTTGGAGAATGCTTGGAGAATTAGAGCATTAAAGGTAAAATAGATATAAAACAAGAAGATAAGTTTGTAGTTTAAGTAGAGATATGTTTTAAGCAAACAGAGCTATGTATTATGTAAGCAAAGCAGTATGTTAAGTAAGATAGTGAAAGATTTTAAAGTTTAGCAATAGAACCTGTTATAAAGTTAGCTAGAAGCCAAAGATGTATCAATGTAAGTTTTTGAAGTGTTACATGATTGGTTAAAAAATTACGCATTTCTGCAAAACCACGAGAAGTAAAACAATTAATGATTGGTGTAAAAAGACTAGCAAAATTCATAGAAGTATTTGTTTGGCTGAAAACAAACAGAAAACATTGTAACTAAGAATTAGGTGGCTTCTGATATTATGATATGGGATGTAACATCTTTAATGTCTCACCCTTCTATGAGACTGATGCTATCAAACACTAAAGTATCTTTTATGGCATCTCTCAGTTGCCCCATCTTTTGTAATATTAACCTCTCGAGAGGGATTTTTTTGGACAGCCGGTCTACCATTTGAAATCAATGGTGATATGGGAACACTGCATCTATGCCATTAAAAATTCATAGGGATTTATGGACATCAGGTTAACATCATTGAAATCAATAGGCATCTTTGTTCAGCTCAAAATTTGGGAATTCCAAGCCAAAAGTTGGGATTTTTAGCACAAAAAATTTTGGAACATCAGGTCTGCCCATATAAATCAATAGGCATTGAAGGACACCACATCTACCTTTACTGAAATTATTTGGGGATCGAGGAACACCAGGTCTATCCATTAATAGGGTTTCATTCAGAAGGTTTACTGGTTAAACTGGCAGCACTGGGTGTGGCTAAGGGGGCCACTGAGATTTTTGGGAGCACTGAGGCAAAAGTGGGGGCATTGGGAGGGATTAATAGAGATGAATGAAGATAAACAGGACACCGTTGAAGTCAATAGGTGTGGCATCAGATGTGGGGGTTCTTTCTGACCCCCAGGTTCTCTATGGCACCTTACTCCAGAGCTCTTAGGCTCCTGCTCTGAGCTCTTGGCTCCTATTTCGTCGGGTTATCTTAAATAAGCAAAGCTGCTAATACTTAAAAAGGTTATTTATTACAAAGAAGATCTTACTGCAAAGCACATCTGTCACAACAGGTAATAGCAAAAGCAATGGCAAGCAATGGCAAAGGCAGCAGCAATAAGCAATAAGTGAATGGCTAGAAGCCCTTGCAAAAGCCAATAGCTAAAAGCAAGTGGCTAAAAGCCAAATGGCTAAAAGCAACAACTCTTTCAATACATAGTCTTATATAGGATTTTTCTAACAAGCTAAGATGCAAACTCGGACCACCACTCCTTAATCTATTAGAATTCTAGTTTCTTAGCTCCTCAGGTTACATACAATACTACGCATAGAATCTGTCTTGTTCTATCTAAGAAATGAAAGCAATATTCTTACTATAACTCTATTATGTCGAAGTCCTGACTACAACTGTAGGCCTGGAGCCTCTACTGAAGATATATCAGTATATTTGCAACCTTCAATAGAACACAAGCTACTACTGTGGAATCCAGACCTTTTACTCACTAAAAACATCAGAACTCACTCTAAGCCTTATTCAATCCCTGCAATCTGATTCCTCTCTGAAGGATTCAGAGAGACCCCTAACTCACTGACTGCAACAAATAGGAATTTAGGGACATCATGTCTACCCCGTGAAAGCAATGATTTTTGGGACACCAGTTTTCGGGGGCCCCAGGGGTTTTGGGCCATCCAGGTATCCAAGGGGTACCCAGGTGTATCCGGGTGATTTTTGAGGTGATCCGGGACATATTTGGTGGTACTCAGATGATTTTTGGGAATACCCAGGTGATGTTTTCGGCACTCAAGTGTCCTGACTCACCTTGATGGGCTGGAAGGAGATGATGGCCACCGTTGCGTGCTCCCAGTCAACGTGGACACAGATTAGCCTACCAGGAGCCACCCAACATTCACAGGGTACTCCAAAACTCCATATAAGTGCCCCAGTGGTGGAGGGAGCCCCGAGTTACCTCAGGAGGGGACGTAGCACAGGCACAGCCAGGCACTTTGGTCTGTGGGGTCAGAGAAGATGGCATTCTGCACCAGCTCCAGCTCTGGGAAGGGGCAAAGGGGGCACCTCAGAATCTCAGTGGAGCAGAGAGGTCACCCAAATTGGTGCACAAGAAAACTCTGTAACCTACAAAATAAGTTATAGGTATATGTTTTATACAGCACTGAGGTGCATGGGGCATAGCTCCTCCAAAAACATGCACACCTTTGATGACCTGCACCTATCTTTTTATTCTCTACAAACTAGGAGTGCACAATACCCCTAAATACATATTCATTTCATAACCCCACCGGTCCCTGCTTTGTATTAAAATTAGCTCCACACCTCTTTGCGACTGCCCCCATACTCCTTGTTGATCACTCTGGTGGTCATCTGGGGTCTTTGGGATGAAGAAAGCAGTCTTCCTCTCAGTTGAACTTTTCACCTCGTCTTCTTTGTGTATTAGTCTCTGGTCATTTTCCAGACCTTGATACCAGTTTTTGCTGGCTCAGCAGTCTAAGGAATCCCTGTTATCTGGAAGGGGCCTAGCTCTTCCATCCTGTTTGTGCCTTCTTGGCCCTCTATTTTATCATGTAGCCTTGCTCTGTCTTCCTGTTCTTGCAAAGGCAGCAAATGTCCCACATTGCTAGAATCCTGTCAGCCCCCTTCTATTTAAAGTATCCTCCTGTATTTTTATCCTTAACATTTTAATTTTAATTCCCCCTGTTTCAGTGTCACAATGGCTCCTTGATTCTATGGGGCCCGCAGTTCAATCCTTGACCCTTGGTTCCATAGGGGTCTGGAGTCACAATGGTCCCTCTGATTCCATGAGGCAGCAGAGTGTCCCAATGTTCTCTTTGGTTCTATGAGCATCTGTAGTATCTCTACGGTGTCCTTGAATCTGCTGCTGTCCATGTCACAACTGACCCATGGTTCCATGAGGTTCCATGGTGTCTCCAAGTTGTCCATGAACCCTCATTGTCACAACTGACCCACGGTTCCATGAGGTTCTGCAGTGTCACCATGGTCGCTGTCAGAGGCTGGATGAGATCAATGTCCCAGACACGTCGGGATGAGCTGCCCATCCATCACACAGTGGGCTGGTGCTGACCCAGGCTCTGATTGCTCCAGCAATCACAAGTCCCACCAGGGGGGAGGCCCGTGAAGGCCCAGGGGCTTAAAAAAACATGAAGCATGTGCTCAGTCCAAGTCCCTGCCTTCTGCTCCTGCGGTCTGTGTCACACCAAAGGCAATGCTCCACACTCATCCCTGGAGCCCCAGCCCAGCTCCTGAGTGACCAAATGACCAAAAGTCCTACCTGGGGGAAGGACCCAGGAAGACCAAGGAGAATTTCAGGCAGACCACTAGGCAAGAGCACATCTTGACCCTACCTCCTCTTGGAATTTCTGTCTGAACAGTACTGGAATACGAGAGTGGGCATCTCTGTATCTTTTTTGTCTTTCTCTCTATGTTTTCTATTTCTTCTGCTTCTGTCCTCTTCCAAATGTTGAGTAACTTGGGAAAGGGGGATTACTAGACAGCGCCATTGGCTGCGGAGATCCTGCCTGCTTCCCCCTCCCCCCAGAGTGGCCAGACCGGCCCATGGCGTAGCTGGAATGCTGCCCCTGATAAGTTTTTCCAAAAACCCCAGGGTCAAGGAGGAGGGGAGGCCGTCAGCCTTTGGGTGCTGCCTCATAAGTTGATATGGTCCACAAAAATAGTTATAGGAAACCTGTAAGTTGAGGAAGGGATTTTTACACAGTGATCAGATTTACATTCTCCTGAATGGCTGATTCACTGTGACATAGAGGCCAGGAGAAAACTGTTTTCTTGCTAAACATGTTAATCTCCATAGACTGATGAAAAGTTCTCCTCACCCAAGTAAATGGGTGAAAGGCTGTTTGTAGAGATGGTAAATTGACTGATCTGTTTCTGTACATTATCAGTGTGAAAGAAAAGAAGTTTTAGGGGGAAGAGAAATATTCTGAAAATTTTATTGAGATTTTTTTTTCTTGTAGTTTCTAGTAATAAAGCTTTTTCTTTGTATCCTTTAATGTTTGAGCTAGTTTTGCCTTCCTCCTAATCCCATCTCACAGCAGAAAATGAGTAAATAATTCTAGAGGGTGCACTGGCAATTTAGCCAGTGCAAAATCCACGACAAACTTAATATTGAACTCTTCTTTCTTGACCTCTTCAGTTCAGGGATTCAGTGAGAAAAACTCAAAAGTATTTGTTCAAAACACCCAAACAAGAAAAGCCCCTGGGAATAATTTAAGTTTTCAAGTCTTCTGTGTTTAATTAGACAGACTTCAGTAGTGTATTCAAAGTGAATATGCTATATACTATATTGAAAACAATGCAGGGAGAAGCATTTTGTCCCGATTTCTTTTTGTATTTATTGATCGATACCAGCAATATCCAATTGATATCGAACCCCTGAATCTTCTAATGAAGTCTGAATAGATATGAAAATCATGACCCTTCATGGATGGCAATAAATAACACTTTGTCCTCACCCCCTCCTTCTAATTCCCTCATCTGACAACTGGAACTACAATGAATCAGCAATGGTGTGGCCAGCAGGAACAGGACAGTGATTCTTCCCTTGTACTCAGCACTGGTTGGGCAGCACCTCAAGTGCTGTGTCCAGTTCTAGACCACAAATTAGGGAAGACATGGAGGGGCTGGAGATTGTCCAGAGAAGGGCAACAAGGCTGGTGAGAGGTCTGGAATACAAGTCCTGTGAGAATCAACTGAGGGAGCTGAGGATGTTTATCCTGGAGAAGAGGAAGCTCAGGTGAGACCTCATCACTCTTTACAACTCCCTGACAGGAGGATGCAGGCAGGTGGAGGTTGGGCTCTTTTTCCAGGGAAAAGTCACAGGAAAAGAGGACACAGCTCTAAGCTACACCAGGGAATAATTAAACTGGACACTTGGAAATATTCTTCACTGAAAGGGTGATTGGGCATTGGAATGGGCTGCCCAGGGAGGTGGGGGAGTCACCGTCCCTTGGAAGTGTTTAAGGAAAGACTGGACATGGCACTGAGTGCAATGATCTGGGTGACAAGGGGGTGTTGGGTCACAGGTTGGACTTGATGCTCTCAGAGATTTATTCTAGCCTGGGTGATTCTGTGATGATCGTGACACTGCAAGGCCCTGGGGAACTGAGAGAACCAGAGTGCGACTGTATACAACATGGCACCACAGTGCCAAGGGGCCACAGTGACACTGTGGGGCTACATGGAAGCAAGGAATCCATGGTGACTGTCTGGGTCCTTGTGGAACCACAGAGGTCACTGTGACACTTCAGGGCCTTGTGGAACCAAGGGGCCATTGTGACACTGCAGAACTAAGGAGAACCTTATGAGAGCCTGGGGCCAATGGAATCAAGGGGCCATTGTTCCACTGCAAGGACTCTTGGAACTGAGGGAAAAATTGTGACACTGTGGTGACCCATGGAACCAAGGGTCCCTGGTGACACTGCAGAATCTTGTGGAACCAGGGCTCCATTGTGATATTGCAGCACCAGGGAATTCATGGTGGCACACTGAGGCCCCATGGAACCAAGGGGCCGGTGCTGCTCCCCATAGACTCAGGGAATGAAGGAAACATGTTTGATACTGTGGTGCCTGTTGGGACCAAGAGGCCATTGTGACACTGTGGGACCAAGGAGAGCATTGCTGCACTGCGAGACCTCATGGAACCAAGGATCCACTGTGGCACTGCAGGGCTTTGGGGGACCAAAATGCCTTTGTGACACTGTGGGGCCCAGGGATCCAAGGGACTTTGGGACATCAAGGGGTCCCATGGAAGCAAAAGGGAATTGTGACAAAGGGAGGACTCATGGAATCATAGAGACCATTGTGACATTCTAGGACCTCGTAAGACCGTGGTGGCACCATGCTGGGTGTGAGTGTGGGTCTTCTGGTGGAGGGTAGGAGGGCTCTGCAGAGGGACCTGGACAGGCTGGATCCAGGGCCCAAATCCAACAGGGTGAGGTTTAATAAGTCCAAGTGCTGGGTCCTGCACTTGGGTCACAACAACCCTTGCAGTGCTATGTAGCGGTCGTAGCACAGTATGATCAGGAAATAATACTCTCCTGACATAAAGAAAACAAAAAAGAAAACCTGAGCAACACATCCAGCATAAGAGATGTTCCTGGTGTCCCAGAGGGAATTGTGCATGGCTTTGGGGACAGAGGTGCAGATGGTGCCCAGGTCGCTGAGGGCCAGGTTGAGCAGGAAGAAGAACATGGGCAGCATTGGGCTGCTCAAGATTTTTTTGAGGGGATGTGTTGCACCACAGCCCTGCCCTGGGAGGGAATTTCCCTTCTTGCATCCAGTCTGGACTATCCCAGCTGCACTTTTCATTAATTCTTTCTTTCTTAGGCAGTTTTACACTATATCAAAAGTGTCTCTGAAACAGCTCTTTAAACACTCTGATGGCTCTCCTCCACTGTCATCTCCACTCCATTGGGCACAGAGCTCCTTTGTCCCAATAATGTTGTCGTGTGCCTGAAGCCTGCATACCTCATCTTAGGAGTTCTCTGGGCCCTCACCAAAGTATTTACAATTGATAACATTGAGCTCATAATCTAAGAAAATCACCAGAGGAACAAGACCAGCCAGACCGCTCTGTTCCGGCTACTTTTGTCTGGGAGCAATCCTTGGACAGATAGAATCTGGGAGGCCAAATCCCAGTTTTGGCCGTTGGCCCTGGATGAGAAAGAGAGGTTTTTTCCATAGGAAGTAAGGAACAGACTCAGTGTTTCAGGGGCAGATGAGAGCTGACCACCAGAGCCAAAACAGCCATATCTGGTTGTCATGGCAGCTTTTCTCTGAGAGAAACCCTTGCATACACAGAGATTTTTAGGGGCAGTACCAGTTTCGGCCATGGGCACCAGAAAGACAGAGAGTTCTTTTCCATTGGAAGGAAAGCCCAGAGCCCCAGTACTCCAGGGGCTGATGAGAGGTAGCCCTTGTCATGCAAAACTCATTTTGACCTGTCTGGTGGTCCATGGGAGGCCAAGCATGCCAGACCTTTTTCATGTCCCCTTGGTTCTGTGGGAACCCACAGCATCACAATTGTCTCCATGATTCCATGGGGCCTGGCAGTGCCACAATGGTCTCCTTGGATCCATGGTGCCCTGCAGGATCGCAGCAGCCCTTTGGCTGCACAAGGCTCTGTAAAGCCACAATGGTCTTTGGGCTTCACAAAGCCCTGCTGCTTCACACTGGCCCTATGGGACCACGTGGCCCAGCAGTGTCAAAACGATGCCTGTGGTTCCACGAGGCCTCACGAGGCACAGTGTCACAATGATCCTTGGATCCATGGTGCCCTACAGTGCCACAATGGTGACACCTTTGGTCACAATGGACTTCTAGTTCCATGAGCTTTCATAATCCCACCAACAGTTCTGCTGTGTCACCATGGACCCTTTGTCCCACGAGGTTCTGAAGTGTAACATGGTTGCCTTGTTCCGTGAGGTTCTGCAGTGTCACCATGGACTTTTTGGTTCTGTGGGGCCCAGCAGTGTCACAACGCACCCAAGGTTGCAGGAGATTCCATAGTGTCACCATGGCCTCCTTGGATCTGCAGTATAACAATGGCCCCTTGGTTCCATGTGCCCCACAGTGTCACAATGGCCCCTTGGTTCCATGAGGCCTTTCTCTGTCACAATGTGCTTTTGGTTCCATGAGGTTTCCCAGTGTCACAAGTGACCACAGATTCCATATGGCCCCACTCTGACAAAACGGATTTTGGTTCCATGCAGCCCCACAGTGTCAAAAGGTCCCTTTGTTCCTTGAGGTTTCATAGTGGCACAGGTGACTCCTTGGTTCTGTGAGGCCCTGCTGTAACCAAATCTCCAAAATATTAGATTAAGACTTCTTAACACTAATTTGGTGTTAAAGTGTGCATAATTTTTTTCAGATCTCAGGTCAATGTGGGATAACTCCTAAACTTATGTGGACATGTCATTCTACACATCCAGGTTTGCTCAGCATCAGAGACACCTTTCCCTTGTTTGTCCCCTCCTGTCATCACTGCCACCAGTGTTCTACACTCACTGGAACCTGGGGACACTTTCTCAATCATATCCCCCAGTGGGACCCATAAAAACTTCAAGAAACTTTGGACTTTAAACCTCACTTTGAGTTCCTGAGCAGTTTTTTGAGCATACTCTGAGGGACTGAGTCTTATGTAAACAGCACCAAAGCCCTGAGAAGGTCATTAAACTACTTGTGCTGTGTCTGTGCTGCTCAGCTGGGCCGAGCTGCTGGCACAGAGAGCTATCCTGACAACCAAGAAGAGCTTCAAAAAAAAGACATTTCTGCTGAGGAGCAGCTCCTCTCCCAGCCCAGCAGGGTTGAGGGCACTGCCTGCAGCCATCCCAGGTACAGCACAGAGGCACAGAGAGTTTCAATCAGTCAGGGCTGGGAAGATGCTCAGAAGTGACTGGGGCAGAATCACTCCCAGCCGTTGGCACAGGAAGCCTCTGGCTGCAGGACAAGGCAGCTGCAGCTCCTGCAGTGATCTCCTAAAGCTGGAGCATCCCAATGCCTACAGAAACTGTGACTACATTCTCTGATTCTCTCCTGTGTAGAGCAGCCAGGGGTGCCCAGGGCTGTCTGCAGAGCAGGGTCCTGCAGCCCAGGGTGCTGTGCTGGGGCAGGGACTCTGCTGCCTGCCAGGGACAGCTCTCAGCCAGCCCTGGGAGCTGCCCCACCACTGGGGGACAAGGTCTGGGTGGAAGGAAAGAGCTCATATGGCTTGGAAGTGTTCTCCTTGTGTGGTGAGGATGCTGCCTTGTTCAGGACTACTCCCAGCATGACACTTAAATCCAGAAGATTTCCAATGAGATTTTACAGGGAGCACTGCCAGGAAGCAGCTGTGTAAAAGGGAAAATCCTTCTTTTTTAACCTACTGCTCTGGGTTGCCTGGATGGGAAATTTCACACTGATAATGCTCTCTCACTTCAGGATGATAAAAAACTAAGAAAATTCCTCAGATCTCAAAAATTTTCCTTTTCCCTCAGAACTCAGCTCCTGGTTGTTTCTACCGATATTTTTGTAGTCAATGCTATTTTCCCCTCTCTCTTTCTCTCCACTGCACATCGGGCTTGGCTGCCTGCAGGGAGAACTCTTCTGGGTGGGAGGCGATGGCTTGGAGGGAAGGAGCATAGAGGGAGGTGACCTGGAAAGATTCTTGGCAGCACTGTTGGGAGATAGACCTGCAAAGTGGAGATACAAATGGTAATAGAGGCTGCAATGCCAACCTAAAGCATCTAAAGCTCCATATTCCATGGCACACATTTCCTGGAAACTTCTAAATAGCTGCCCAGGGAAACATGTTCCTGCCAGCAGCTCCTTGAGGCAGGCCAGGGCCACACCCTGACCCACTTGCACAGAGCTCCCAGGGCAGCAGCCTGGTCTCTGGGCTGCCCTGGGACAGCAGGGAGCCCAGAGCCCTGTGCTTCCAGCAATGGCTCAGCTGCACATGCAGCCTCCTGCTCCTCTCCCTGCCCCACAGCTGAGCAGCCCTGCAGATCCACGCGGCACTGGGAGCAGCACAGCCCATGGCAGGGGGCACCTGCAGGGCAGAACTGCTCCCTGGCAATGGGCACAGGCTCTCCAGGCTGGCACAAGACCCTTCCTCCTGCCAGAGAGTGGCCCAGCTCCCACCTCACTTCTGTGTGAGGCTGAGGCATGCTCACAAGAGAACAGGTGAGTTAGATGACCTTCCGCCTTTATCATACCATATACGTGTCCAATGGTTGAAGCTCTAGAGGGGCTTTTGAATTTTTGAGAAAATTTCTTTTTTTCTCTTTTTCATGGATCTAGCCCGTGTTTAATTCCTCTGAACACTATTGAGTCATCATGTCTGAAGGGAAAGGTGGAAAGCTCCAATGATAAGAGGGGAGGAAAGATTTCTTCTTGATGTTGGCCTTCTGTGAATATCCAGTAAAGACCCACACAGCTGTGGCTGCTATTTCTGCAAACCTCAAAGAGCTCTCAGCAAGCAGGCAGGCCTTGCTGGTGGCTTTATATCACCGTAATATCATCCTCAGTGTTGGACCCAATCACCAAACAGAGGAAGAACAGGAAATTTATCTGTAGTGAGACCCAACATTGATGGCTAAGAAAGAAACAGGACTTGCATCTCCTGACCATGTCTAGTTTGTGGTCATCTGTGGCCACAGTCCCTGTCCTGGCTGACAGTAATGGGTGATTTGGCTACTGTCAAAAAGGAGAAAGCAGAGTGAACTAATGACAGAATGTTGTGATGCCATGGGTGTCCCTGCAGGATGACCTATAGCTGTCAGCCACCACCTCTGACACAGGGCCAGCACTGACCACCATGGACCAATTTTCCCTGAACAGTGGTGGGATTTTTTGCCATTTTTGTCAGGCCTTTCAGCTCCTTTCTATCCTCACCTTTTCCTTCTGTGGCCTTTCCTTTTCCAGTAGAATCCATGTTTGAACCCGTGCTTGTGTCTCACAGAAGTATCTGGGGTTGAATTTGGGAACTGTCTGGGATAGACAGCGACAGGAGCTGATCCCCAGCCCTAGAACAAGGTGGGGTGACTCCAGTCACCAGCAGTGGGCACAGACAGCAGAGCCAGATGCGTTTCCTGCTGCGTCTCCTGCCGTTGTGTCTGCGTCATCCACAACCTTCCCAGCCCCAGCGCGAGGCTGCCCCTTTGTGACGCGCTCGCCCCTGGTTCTCTTGTTTCCATGGCCAAAGAACCCCCACCCCAGCTCCATCCCCTCCCCTCCCCTCCCCTTCCCTTCCCTTCCCTTCCCTTCCCTTCCCTTCCCTTCCCTTCCCTTTCCCTCCCTTCCCTTCCCTTCCCTTCCCTTCCCTTCCCTTCCCTTCCCTTCCCTTCCCTTCCCTTCCCTTCCCTTCCTTCCCTTCCCTTCCCTTCCCTTCCCTTCCCTTCCCTTCCCTTCCCTTCCCTTCCCTTCCCTTCCCTTCCCTTCCCTTCCCTTCCCTTCCCTTCCCTTCCCAAGGGCAGCCAGCCCTGGGCCCAGCCAGGCCTGAGGGTTTGACACTGACTAGGAAGTTGATGCTTTCCAAAGCTGCTGTTCAAGGCCTTCATTTATGTCCTTCCCACTCAGGTCTGGGCTGCAGCTTGTTGTCTAGGGATTTGTTTATTTCTCTTCACAACAACTAAAGTGCTGAGACACAACCAGGTGTTGGCAGTAAAAAAAGCTTTGCACCCCCCAGGATATGACCCCTGAATTCATTTGGCCGATATCACTAGGAAACAAACTGACCATCCAAATGTTCCACCTTTGCTCTGCTTCATTGCTTCAGGGGTTTATTCCCTGCTTTCTTTATTGCAGAGACACTGAAACACAACATAAACAGGATTTGCCTCAAAATATTTCTGATCTTGGTGCTTCCTGACAATTCAAAATTTTCTTAATGGAAATAGCACGGAGCAGGTTTTTCTGAAATACTCTCCAACAGAGCCGTTCAAACTAATCGTGCTTGATTTGGCAGAACTGAACATGAGCCAAGGGACCAGTGGGTCTGATCCCTTTTCCTGCATCAGCAAAATTATTTCTTCAAGTCTCATCTCTCCTATCTCCTCAAAGAAATTTTTCACTCTTCATTCACTGCCCCCAGTATTTAGTGGGCCAATATGATCAGTGTGTCTGTCGGGTGGAAATTGACCATACAAAGGTTCTCCTTCATTGTGGCAGGGGTTTATTCCTGCTTTCTTTCCTGCAGACACACCCAAACCCAACACTGCAACACCAGCCTCAAAACGATTCTCATTCTGACTGTCCCTGAAAATTCAGAACAATACTCAGAGTGTTTCCCCATTCCCAGGGACAGGTTCCAGGGCTGGGCTCTCACTTGCACAGAATGAAGAAGAGCTGCTGCACTTGCCAGTGGCTCAGGGGGCTCACAATCAGTGCTTTGAATGCAGCTTTTGTGCACACTCTGCCTCCCTGAGCCGAGCAGCATTCCTGGGCATGGACACCCCTGCTGCAACCAACATCCTCCCAGCACAGCTGCAGAACAAGATTGCAGCAAGTCCTGGCTGAAGGAGTCTCCAGTCTGCTGCAGCCCTTCACCTGCAGTGGAATCACCTTGTGCTGCCATGGGGGAGCAAAGGGGGTGAGGGAGCTCTTTGCAGATGAGGGTCTCCTCAATGTGCTGCTGCTGCTCCTCCCTGGACCTGATTCAGCTGCTGGTGCCTTCCCCTGCAGCTGTATCAGGAGCCTGCCTGGAAAAATGACACTGCCAGTGCAAGTGACAGCCACCCATCCCTACCATGGCTCTGCCCACAGGGCGTCCAGCCTGCCAAACTGCTCCAGTCAGGTGATGTTAGACAACGTAAAAATGGCATCAATCAATGCATTTTCCACATTCTGCCAAAATCATGGCCACACAGTCCACATATTGGGGGCAGACTGCTCTTGGCAGAATGGGGGCAGCCCCAGCAGCTGCTCTCCCCGTGGCTGGATGGCCATGGCAGTGGAGGCGAGTGTCTCACCATGACCACTGCTGTGGCACCCAGTGCTCTGGAGTTGTTCCCACTGAACTCAGGGTGCTGCTACAGCAGCAACATCACTCCATACATTTGATAACAAAGACTTGGAATGGCATACAGGACTTGCCCAAAGGGCTACTAAAAAAAAAAAAAAAACGGGAGGCGGCAGGGGAGTTAGAAGAGTTCACTCCTTCTAATAGAAGCATGCATGGATTTAAGCAGGGACATTGGGCTAATCACACTGGGGACTGGTTTGAAAGCCTTGTCTCTAGGAATTCCCACCAGTCAGCAAGATTTTTTTCTGGAGAAAGGAGTAGATAAATGTGGAGGAAGTTCGGTGAGGGAAATATGCAACCAATCAATGTGATTGATAAAGCATAGTGCGATTTATTGAAGACACCATCTATATTTATAATCCAAAATATAATGATTTAAGCATATTTAGCATAACTTCATTGGTTTCAGGTACATACGCCTCTCCTACTATTGGCTCTTGCAAGTGTGAGATGACCACTCCTTCTACTTTTTCAGCTATGTCTGTATGTGTGCTTTTTAACAGCAAACCTACTGCATCTATCCTCTATATAGCAACAAACTAACCATCTCTTCCTTCTCTCACATCCTCTAGCTGCAGTAGTATCAATTTTATGAATAGGCTGCTATAGTCTGACCTTGCTAATACGTGCAGTTTAGCAGCTAGATTCTTGCCCTGAATCCTCAGACGAGCCATTTTCATGGCCTGCTAATAAGGTCTCAGCTGAGCCATGTCCATTACTTGCTAACCAAGCATCAACACTCCTCATCCTCCTCTGTCTACAGCAGAAGCAGCAGCACCTTGGCTTGCAGCATCTCAGTTTGTCTGAGCTGCCCTAAAGGCCCTGCTGGCAGGGAGATGCCCCAGGGCAGTGCCCTGTGCTGGGAGGGGTGTGCAGGGCAGAGCTGAGCCCCCAGGGCTGGGCTGGGCTCTGGGAGCACTGGCAGGGACAAGCCTTGGATACAGAGAAACATGTCCCAGTAGGCACAACTCCAGGCAACAGAGAGCCAGAGCAACCCTGGATAACCTCCCTCCTTAGGTGCCTAGGGAAATACAGAAGGGTTTAGAAACATAGACTTTAAAACTAGAGCTTCCTAAAGGTGCACTTTATTTTTCTGCCATATTTTACGTGTGATTACCCTTAATTATAGGAAGGTATTATCAGCAAAATGCAGCTTTGTGGCAGCATCAGGTCTGAAAACACTGGAGCACAAGGAGCCCTGTTTTCCATCTGGGCTCCCCAGTATTCAGGCTGAGAGCAATGCTGAAGATGAGGCACTAACTAAGCAGTAGAAACTCAAATCCAAAAAGAGAAGATTTTTGTGAAGCGATCCCACAGGAAGAACACTAGTTCTCAGATGATTCCTAATTTAATTGCAAAGGATTGACTCAAGGAAATCTGCCCCAGCTTGTCAAAGTCTTCTTTCAACAGTCCAAAATGCCCAGAGTGAAGAAATGTCCAACAGCAGCTCCATCAGCCACTTCCTCCTGCTGGCACTGGCAGACACGCAGCAGCTGCAGCTCCTGCACTTCTGCCTCTTCCTGGGTATCTCCCTGGCTGCCCTCCTGGGCAACAGCCTCATCATCAGCGCCGTAGCCTGCGGCCACCACCTGCACACCCCCATGTTCTTCTTCCTGCTCAACCTGGCCCTCACTGACCTGGGCTGCATCTGCACCACTGTGCCCAAAGCCATGCACAATTCTCTCTGGGACACCAGGAACATCTCCTACTCAGGATGTGCTGCTCAGGTGTTTTTCCTTGCCTTTTTCATTTCAGCAGAGTACTGTCTCTTGACCATCATGTGCTATGACCGCTACGTGTCCATCTGCAAACCCCTGCACTACGGGACCCTCCTGGGCAGCAGAGCTTGTGCCCACATGGCAGCAGCTGCCTGGGCCAGTGCTTTTCTCTATTCACTGTTGCACACGGCCAATACATTTTCCCTGCCCCTGTGCCAGTTCTTCTGTGAAATCCCACAGATCCTCAAGCTCTCCTGTTCACACTCCTACCTCAGGAAATTTGGGGCTTCTGCTTTTAATACTTCCTTATCACTTGGCTGTTTTGTGTTCATTGTTCTCTCCTATGTGAAGATCTTCAGGGCTGTGCTGAGGATCCCCTCTGAGCAGTGACGGCACAAAGCCTTTTCCACTTGCCTCCCTCACCTGGCCGTGGTCTCTCAGTTCCTCAGCACTGATACATTTACCTACCTGAAGCCCCCCTTTATCTCCTCCTCATCTCTGGATCTCTCCCTGTCAGTTCTGTACTCAGGGGTGCCTCCAGCCCTGAATCCCCTCATCTATAGCCTGAGGAACCAGGAGCTCAAAGGAGCCCTGGGAAAATTGATGACTCTGTATTTTCAGAAGCATTAAATGCTCTCTTTTCTTCTGCAGAGCCTTTAGAATGTAACTCTTTACAATCTCTCTCTTTTGTTTCTTTCTTGTCTGTCCTTTTTTTTTTTTTTTTTGAACTTTTTCTACTGTTGTGTTTTGTACAAAATACTCTAAATTGCTCCTTGAATTTCTACATTAATATCTGCTTTTCTTTTGGAAGGCAAAGATGTGCAAAAGTTATATTCCCATGCATTTAAATAAAAGTAAGTGCATGCCTTCTCCTGTGTGTCCAGGATTCTTCCCCAGCCCTTCTCTGTCTCAGCAGAGCAGTGACTGTGAGCAGAGGCAGAGGTGAAATCTCCCAGCACAGCAGCACAGCCAGGGACAATGGCCCTGGCTCTTCCCACATCTGCTCTTCCCAGCTCCACCCTCTCCTTGCCAGCCCTTCTGTGGCTGTGAGGCCACAGTGCTCTGGCAGTTTGGTCACTGTCCTGCTGCGTGTCCCTGCTGTGAGCACAGGCAGGGACAGGCATGGGCACTGCTGGGACACAGCTGGGCTCCAGCACAGCAGCTCCACCAGCAAAGGGCATCTCCTGAGGGCAGGGCAGGAAGGCTTTGCTCTCCTCCAGAGCTGCTGTCAGGAATGTGCTCCAGGAATGCCCTGGCAAAACAAAGCTTAGTGTCTGGGGCAGAGGGGAAATGTGCAGGAGACACACAGCAATGTCCTGGCACAGCCAGAGCTCCTGGGATGGACCTGAGGGAGCAGCAGAGCAGGGCCTAGGCTGTGTCTGTTGTGAGCACAGCCTGGGAAGGTGCCCCAGGGAAATTGTCCCACACCAGCCCCTGCAACCACTATACCCAGCACTGGCCTCTGCTCCACCTGCAGGAGGTTGTTTGTACCTGCATGGAGGGACACCAAGTGACCAGTGCGCAGTGTGTGTTTGCTGCATACTGAGAATATTTCAGCAGTGCACTGTGTGTGTGTGGGGAGATGAACCCAAGTGAGCACAAACACTATCAGCAGCACTCAGGAGTGACACAGTTCTGGTGGCACAAACGGTGCCTTGAGGACACTTCACTCTGGGAAGTGAATTCATTACTGGGCTGTGGTTAGGACTGCATAGAGAGAAACATCCCTGGCAGGGAGGGTCCAGGAAAAAAAAAGCTCAGGGCAGCCATGGACTGCACAAATGACAATTGGAGTGCTGGATCTGTTAGGAGAAATCAAAGCTGCCTCCCTTCTGAACCACCCCGAGGACCTGGACAGGGCTGTGCTGTGTTCTGGGCACTGAGCTGGAACTGTGGGATGTGGAAAAGGCTTTTCCTGTCAGGGATGTTGACAAGGCTGGGCACTGTCACTGTGAGACCTCTCTTAAACCTCTCAGAAATGCCAGAGCCATCCCGGAGTGTCCTGGGCACTTGGGAAGTGCAGACATGGAACCAGTCTGCAAACAGGACAGGGAGGAGCACTGGAACAGTCACAGACTGGTCAGGCTCAGCAGGGAAGGGCATGTGGCAAATCCTCCTGCAGCCATTCCAGGCACTGGCAGCACAAGGCAGGGATTGCAGAACCCTCATGGAGGGAAAAGAAGGGGATGATGTTTTCCCAGACTTTAGCCAGGCCTGGGACATGGTCTGCTGTGCTCTCCTCAGAGCCAGATTGGAGACACCTGGGCTGCAGGAATGGAACATGGGGTGGGAATTTGACTGAACAATGAGGGTCAAATGTCATCCATGGCACAGAGTCCTCCTGGCAGCCACTCCCTGGTGACATCCCTCAGTGACCACCCTTGACCACCACTGTGGAACATTTCTATTAACTCTATAATGGCGTGAAATGTAGTTTCAATTCCTTTATGGATGCTGTCAAGTTGTAGGGAGTCTGTGGTTGAACTCATCTAGTTAATGGTGACTGGAAAACATAATTGGGCAAGATGACTGGCATGTGTAAATTTGTCTTGCCATCAGGTCTGGACCAGCCAGAGAGAAAAGGGAGAAAAAACAAATGCATCAGATGAAAGGCTTTTCAATATAGAAAAAAAAATTAAAGCAACTAAAAACTGCAAACCCAAGAAAAAAAAAAAAAAAGCAAAAAGACAACCTAAAACAAAAACCAAAAAACAAATCAAGACCTACCCACAAGAATAAAAATATCCCCATAAACTAATCACAACGAGCAAAGGCAACAAACAGAAGAAAAGGATATAGACAAGAAGTCTTCTAGCAGTGGAAAATATTTAACCACATTGTGGCTGGAGAGGATTCTGTATGTGTCTGTGCTGTTCTGAAGGAGAAATGTCTTAAAAAAGAAAAAAAAAAATATATCTTCTATGCCTTTTTTCTTTTCTGCTTCTCTGAGTTTATTGCTGAGCATGGTGTGATACGGAATGGAACATCCCTTGGGTCAGTCCAGCACAGCTGTCCTGTTCTCTCAGGAGCACTTGCCCACCCCAAGCCCAGGAGTCAGAGGGGTTTCAGACACGCCTCATGCGGGGTGAGCACTGTGACAAGGACAGGAGAACAGAACCACATTGACTCTTATCAAGGACAGGAACACAACAGCACAGCCCTGGAGAAATGGACAAAGGGTGTAATTCAGGCAAAGAGAAGTCACACAAAAGGCAAGCAGGATGCCAGATCAGCTCTACTGAAACACTAATCTAAGAAAATTAGGATTTTAGTGACCTTGCTGAAAACAATAAAAAGTTAGAAGGGAGTAGTTATCTGAAACTTAAATAATTAATTGTCTGTCATTTCATGTTTGCTCAACTGCGCTTACAATTGGGAAAGACGAAACTAGGGAGCAGAACCACAGGAACATAGACAATGCAAGCAGATACCCATTCTTTGGAAAATTGGACTATCCCCAGAAATCATTTGTATTGTCACTGATAGAAAAGGTCAAGAGTTTAGGGTGAGGAAGACTCGCCTTACTTCATCTTTTTAAGACCCCTCCCCATGAAAACGACCCCAGACTTAATTTAAGAAGTCAATCAATCATGTTTAATAGATATTCAAGCTAATTATCATAGGAAGCAGGGAATGGGAGGGGCTGTTATTATGTATATGTATTTGCTTGAATCCTTTGCTAATAGACTTTGTGATCACCTGTGATTTGCAGTGTGTATTAGAGGATTACCTCATGCTGCTGCCCAGCGCTGAATAAACATGCACTTTGTAACTTTAAACTGTTAGAGAGTCTTTTGTCTGTCACAGGTCAGTATCGGTATTAGACCAATACTCATATTTTGGTAATTCAGTTGGTGACTCTGATGGGATCCTGTTGTCTCTGGCCAAGGGGCCAGCGGGGTTCGGGAACCCTCTAGGGCACCCACCTGGGATCTTCCTAGGAAGAGGGCTCCTTTTTCCTCACTGGCACCGCAGGGAGCAGAACTGGGACTGCCAGAGATACGGACAAAAAGGTATGCTTAAAAATTAAAGACCTGTAAGAGAGGCAAACTGGTAAGACACTGCAAGACGTTGAGCGCACAGTGAAAAAGCCTGAAGTGGATTTGTTTGTAAGTTTCCATGGAATTTGGTAGTGGTTTGTGTTCCAGGTGGGGCTGGTAACAGCTCCAGGAACTCTTGCCCCGTAGTGGGGGATAGCGGCGGGCCGGTCGTGGCTTCGGGAGCAGAGCTCGTGTGGCAGTGTGTCGGTGAAGCTTGGGCAGTGTCAATAACAGCATTGCCAGTATTGCTGGGGTACAAGAGCAGTGGTTGATCCAATTTGATTTGTGGTTTAAAGGCGGCGTCATGGTAATTTCCAATTTGGGTCACCAAGCTTGTGGGTGGCAGTGTGTGAGGACTCCTTTTGTGGGCTTGATCACAGTTTGTGTGTGCCAAATGTATGTGTGTGTTTGAGTGTGCAGCTTGTTTTTGTGAACTTTCTGTGTTTGAATTGTGAGTCAGTGATGCGTCCTATGTGTTTTGGTTTGTTTGCTTTTGGGACTGTGTTGGCAAAAGTTTTGCATTTGTGTGGGAGTCCAGGGTTTTTCCCTGGCTCCTTTGGGCGTGCAAAAACCCCCCTGGCAGACCCCTCAGAGACCCCTGAGTGCTGCCCAGGAGCTGCAGGGGCTGGATTTGGCTCCTTGGGAGAACCTGCCCACATTGAGAGAAGAGACACAGAAAATAATGATGAGTAGAGTGTAAATTAGAATGTTAGAACATAGATAAATAGGTTTTCTTGAATGTTTATGATAAGGGACACGTGGCCAAGATGGAGAATTTGGGGGGTGGACACCTTTTCCTCCTTCTTCTCCATGTCATCCATGTTGGGTGACACGTTGGCCTCTTGGATTGGTTGGGGTAAGGGCTGGACCATTTAATAAAATTGTATTGTATTGGTAAAATTTTGTAAACATGTAATACGTAGTACTAACTATATAAGATAAGCCCTGCCTTGACCAGGCAGATTCCACCATGGATGCCAGGCTGAGCAGACCGCTGCTGGCCAGGCAAAATGTCCCAGAGATAAGAAATAATAAACTGTCCTTGGAAAAAGAGAAAACCGTCTCCGGCAGTCTCTCTTGGGCGGCTTCGGGGAAAACCAGGTTTTGAACCACCTTCATGTCCCTCTGGGGTGATCTCGAGGCAAAGGAGAAACCCCAGACTGGGACACATTTGTAAGTTGTGAAAAAATTTGAGGTTTACACCTGAGTAGTAGAAAGGATATCTATGCCCAGGAGGGCAGAGGAATTTGGAGCACTGGCATTATGCTTGAATTGTGTGAAATAGGCTGTGTGTGTGTATTTTAACTGTGTGTATGCAGAAGGATTGTGGATTTGTAAAAAAATATAGTTAGTTGTTTGTGAAGCTTTACAAATTTTTAGTATGAAAGGTGGTGTTTTGACTAAGCGTGGTTAGTTTCTAAGTGCAGAGGGGTGAGGCAGCGACGTGAGCCCAGAGCTGCTTTCTTCCCCCACCGCAGAGAAATTGTGTTCTGGCCAAAGTTTGATAGATTTTTGGCAGAGCATTGTGAATTTTAACCCTAGGTATAACGAGACAGGTTTGATACCTAGGACTAGTAACTAAAGAGGGAAAGAATAAATTTGTTGCTTTGTGAGTGAACTGTTTAAAAGTGTTTGGTTGCAATATGTGTGTCCCTTACCCTTATTTTAACTTGTTTGGTTTATTGGTTTTCACAGTTAAAGTTTTGTAAGTGAATTGTTTAAGAGTGTTTGGTTGTAATATGTGTGTCTCTTTGAGTTATTTTAAGTGATTTAGTTCATTGGTTTTCACTGTTAATTCTTTATTTTGTTGATTGCTTTTATCCCTTGCCTTTTCCTTTGCTGATAAAATTATATGCCAGGAATAGAAGGTTCAGGGAGGGGGATCCCAGGACAAATGATCTTCCCTGTCCGAGAGAGGTTGGTGACTGTAACCGTTAAGTTGCGTTTCATTTTGTAGTTTGTCGAGAATTGTGGGTCAGACAGGTGTATAAGTGGAAGGTCTTCATACCAAGTTACTGCTAGGTGAAGCTCCAGAGATGGGATAAGCTTAAAAGGCATTGAGAGAAAAAGAATTTTCAATATGGGGGCAAGTGAAAGCAAAGAGGTTGCTAAAGGTAGTGCTTTAGGATGTGTTTTGGCATATTGGAAAGAGCTGGTGAATCATAAGGATACAGAAACTAAAATAGAGCTTATTAAGTTGTGCACACAGTGGTGGCCACTTTATAAACTTGAGGAGGGGGCGAAGTGGACCCCATCAGGGACGCTGGACTATAACACTCTGGTACAGCTGATGCTTTTCCTTAGGCGTGAGCAGAAGTGGCATGAAGTTCCTTATGCTATCATGTTTTTCACCATTAGGAATCACCACAAGTGGCAAAGGGCTTGTGGAATTAGACCACCCTCTGCCCTTTAGTGTTGGTTCTTGAAAAATACAATAAAGCTAATAAGAAAAAAACTCAAGAGGTGTTGCAGCACATGCTCAATAAATCAAAGGGGTACACATCCTGACAAGGTATATTGTATGGAAACTCAGGAAGAGGAGACAGAGGAATTTCTCAGACCACCCCCTAAAAGACAAGGAAGGGGGAGGGTGGTAGGGGAAGCAGATTTGAAATTGCCATCAACTTCAGGTTTTACCTCTGCTTCATCCCCTGCTTCATCCTCACTTGAGAGAACAGTAATTAATATGGGAGTCTCCCCTCCCAATTCCCGTGTCACAAGAGTCAACCCAACAGTATCCACCCTATTTTATGTTATGCTATTTTATGTTTATGCAATTAAACAGAATTCCTCTCAAACTCCTTCTGAATTTCTAGATCAGTTGTGAGGAGCAATGCGTCAACACACCACTCTGGACCCTGAATCTGATAAGAGAATACAACATTTGGTAAATTTGTTTTTAGGGCAATATACAAGAGACATCAAGTGAAAGCTCCAGAAGATGCGGGGCCCAGCAAGTCGGAACTTGGAGACTTTGCTAGATGAGGCCTGGAGAGTTTTCAGGAATTGAAAAGAGGGGTGTAAACCAGAGACAAAGAAACTAGTAGCAATAATACAGGAAAATGTAAAAGGGCTTCTGGCTACTAAAAAAGCATATTTTTGTAAACCATAAAAGTATAAGCTGGGAAAACAGTGGGGAATTCATCGATTTTTGTGTATGTCTAAAGCTCCATCTGCACTTTTAGGCAGGGATCTCCTAGAGCAGCTGGAAGAAAAAAATAATATTGAAAAATGGGAAAATTAGTTTGGAGATATGAGATCAACAATATGTGGAATTGTTAATTTGAAAATGAAGAAGAAATTATTAAAAAGAATAAAAGATCAGGTGCTCCCTGGAGGGTGGGCCTCTAATATACCAGGGAGAGCAAAGAATGCTCTACCAGTACAAATCTGGCTTAAAGAAGGAGAACAATCAGTAAGGGTCAAAAAATATCCGTTGAAAAGGGAAGATAGAGAAGGAATTAAACCAATCATAGAAAACTTCTTGCAAAGAGGACTTAAAAAAGTGACAATCTGATTTTAATGCTCCTATTTTGCCTCTGAAAAAGCCTGATGGACCATACAGGTTAGAACAAGATTTAAGAGGTGTTAATAAGATAACTGAAGACTTATACCCAGTGGTTGCTAACCCCTGCACCTTGTTAACTTTTGAACACCTGAACTAACCTGGTTTACTGTTTTAGATTTGAAGGATGTTTTCTTTTGCCTCCCTCTCCAAGAAGCCAGCCAGAAAATTTTTGCATTTGAATGGGAAAATCCAAAAACTGGACGTAAAACTGAACTCACATGGTGTGTACTACCCTAGGGGTTCAAGAACTCCCCTACCATGTTTGGAGAACAGCTGGCAAAGGATTTGGAGTCTTGGGAACCTCCACCAAGAGAGGGACAGCTGCTTCAGTACGTGGATGACCTCTTCAAAGCCACCCAGAACCAGGAGGCATGTGTGGATTGGACAGTGAGCCTCCTAAACTTTTTGGGCCTGCAGGGGTACCGGGTATCCCAAAAGAAAGCCCAGATGTGGAAACAAACAGTGATTTACCTGGGATGTGAAGTAAGTGCTGGACAAAGGACCTTGGGGAAAGACCATAAGGAAGCAATATGCCAAACTTCAAAACTCCAGACAGTGAAAGAACTGAGAACCTTTCCAGGCATGACAGGCTGGTGCAGACTGTGGATTTATAACTATGGATTGTTCGTTAAACCCCTGTACACCTTAATTATGGAAGGGAACAGGGATCTTCAGTGGACAACAGAAGCAACACGAGCCTTCAACCAACTAAAGGCTCTTATGTCAGCTCCAGCCCTGGGACTTCCAGATGTGAGTAAACCATTCTTTCTGTTTTCTCACAAAAAACAAGGGATTCCTCTGAGAGTACTAGCACAGGACCTGGGGCTGTACCAGAGGGCAATTGCCTCCATCTCCAAACAGCTGGACACAGCAGCCAAGGGGTGGCCAGGGTGCCTCAGAGCTGTTGCAGCAGTAGCAGTGAACATCCAAGAGACACACAAGTTCACCCTGGGCCAGAAGATGACCGTGCTGCTATCCCACACAGTGGCTGCAGTCCTGGAGGCAAAAGGGGGACATTGGCTTTCCCCACAAAGATTTATAAAGTACCAGGCCATACTGGTAGAACAAGATGATATTGAAATTGTGGTAACTAACATTGTGAACCCAGCTTCTTTCCTCAGTGGGAGTATGGGAGAACCAGTGATCCACGACTGCCTGGAGACCATTGAAGCCACCTACTGCAGTCACCCGGATCTGAAGGACACCCCTCTCGAGGAGGCTGAGAGCTGGTTCACTGATGGAAGCATCTATATCATCAGTGGAAAAAGACATGCTGGGTATGCAGTTACCACAAGCAGAGAGGAAATAGAGTCTGGACCATTGCCAACAAACACCTCTGCACAAAAAGCTGAAATAATTGCCTTAACCTGGGCTTTAGAGCTGGCAAAAGAAAAAGAAATCAATATTTATACAGACTCAAGGTATGCATTTGGAGTGGTACATGCACACAGAGCAATTTGGAAAGAAAGAGGACTGCTGAACTGACAAGGAAAAAATATTAAACATGCCCAAGAAATACTAAAACTGTTAGATGCAGTTCAGTTACCTGAAAAGGAAGCTCTTATGCACATCAGGGCACACCAAAAAGTGAGCTCAGACTTGGAAGAAGGAAATATGCTGGCGGACAGAGAGGCAAAAGACGCAGCCCAAGGTGAGGTACCCAGTGAAATAGTCGAGGCAGCATTAATTCCATATGGTAAGATCTCTATTGAGGGTAAGCCAGTATATAACAAAAAGGATGAAAAACTTATTAAGGAAGAAGAAGCAACTTATAACCAGGAAGGCTGGATTGTAACCAAAGAAGGAAAAGTTGTAGTACCTTCTTACTTGTTGTGCTCACTAGTGCTAAAAGAACATGAGAAAACACATTGGGGAATGGATGCTGTGTACAGTTATTTAAAGGATAGAATTCTGGCTAGAAAATTACAAGGCACAGTTACACAAGTAACTCGTCAGTGTGGTCTTCGCCTCCGAACTAATCCTAAAAACATTCCAAAGCCTAAAGTTGGACAAATTGGGAAGGGCTGTGGACCTGGGCAGCAATGGCAAATTGATTTTATGGAATTGCCCAGGAAAGGGGGGTATCGTTACTTATTAGTGTTAACAGATACCTTTTCAGGATGGCCAGAAGCCTTCCCTACCTAAACAGCTAAGGCACAAGAGGTGACCAAGGCATTGTTACAAGAAATAATACCACGTTTTGGAGTCCCAGCCACTGTATCTTCTGATAGAGAGCCACATTTTAACTCAAAAATTGTACAGCAAATTAGTCACCACTTGGGAATAAATTGGGAATTGCATTCCCCATATCACCCTCAGTCCAGTGGCCAAGTAGAGAAAATGAACCATATGATCAAACAACAAATTGTTAGGCTGGGGCAAGAGGCAAATTTCCCTTGGCCCCAGGCTTTTCCACTGGCATTAGTATGGATTAGAACAAAACCAAGAACAAAAGGGAAATTAAGCCCTTTTGAAATATTGTATGGAAGACCATATGCGGTCCAAGAAGGAATAACACCCATTCAAGTAGAGGAACAAACTCTACACAAATACATGGTGGCCCTGAATAAATAACTTAGAAAAATTGAAAAATATGTGGCTGGGGCCCAAAGCAGAGAATTAGATGGACCAGTACATGATGTACAACCTGGGGATTATGTATATGTTAAGTCTTTTGCAGAGAAGACTTTGGAACCACAGTGGGAAGGACCATTGCAGGTACTCCTCACCACCTTCACAGCAGTCAAGATCAAGGAACAGAAGGCATGGATCCATCACTCCCGAGTGAAAAACACTCCTGAAGAAATCTGGAAAATTGCACCAGAGAATGAAGATCAGAACCTGAAATTCACCAAGAACAGCGAGTAATGGACTTATAGCTATCATGGACATAATGCAAATGGTTGTGACCCTTGTGGTCATTGCCACGACTGTAATAAGAGTCAAAACAGCAACACATCAGTACAATGTAACCGGGATTTATCGATGCCAAGGGAAAGCTTACGATCCCTACTCTCGTAGAGCTTTAAGCAAAATGCTAAGGGTCACAAATGCAAGTATGTGGGAAGGGAGGAATGTTTGTAGATGTGAATATGCATTTGTACAAGACGGGTTCCATGAGGCTTACCATCCACCCATGGAACTCATCCAAGTTGGTCCTGGAAGCTGTGACAAATGTTTGACCACATGTCCTGAATTTAGACTTAAAATTGAAGGATGCGCAGCAAAAGGGTTTGATCTTGATTTTAATGTTACTCAATATTGCACCGAGCTTCACAAAATGAAAGCCAAATCCACCTTACCAGTGTCAGAGAGGGCTGTAGCAATCCAAACTCTGGTTATTTCAAAGAAAAAGGAACAACCCATAATTCCCACAATTACTAAAATTGAACCATATGCTATTAAGAAAACAGGAATTCAGAGACTGCTAACTAACCCAAAATGGTCTCTAAAGTGAGTAGAAATGGGAATGCAGGTAAATGCTTCTACCATTCGGCCAGAATGTGTCTCATTTCTCAAAACTCCTTTTGTGGAATGGACTACTTGGCTTCAAAACCGTATGCCCTCTAGTTTTAAGAAAAAGAGAGACCTCACTGAGATATTAGGAACAGGATTGGGAGTTTTAAACACAATGGACTCAGAGGTGTTAATGAACAAATTAACTGTAATGGGAAGTGATTTAGTTAATTTACAGCAGCCTTTGCAATCTTCTTTATTAGCACTAGGTAACAATCATTAGAAACTAACCAAAATATTACCAAAACGGGAAAACATAGAAGAGCAAGACCATGAGGTAATAATTAAAGCGCCAGGCACAGCTAGTGCAAACATTTCTCTGGCTCTTGGATGTACTCAAGCACAAATGTGGATTCAGCCAGTGGCTGCCGCGGTTATCAGGGAAGGTGAAGAAGGGATATTCCCTGCTGAAATTCTCAAAATTGTTTGGGATAATGGCTCTGAGATAGAAAGAGAGCTTCATCCTTGGTGGATTTTGGTTAATTTTACCTATGACCCTGAGACAAATGGACAGCTTTTGTTTTAACTATACATAGTGCATCCATGAGCTTAATACACTCAATAGTTTCTTTAGGACTAAATCATGAAGGGACTGTACTGTATCCTTCTGAACATAGAACGTGGGCATGAAAAATTGAAGAAAATTGGCAGACCATTAACCTAGAGCCCTGTTCTATGAGAAAACAATTGGGATATATATGTGAGGGAACTTTAGAAGACAACAAAGATACTTGTCTGGACACGGACCAAAGCATTTGCCACTTTGAAATGCATCTAACCAACCAGACAACTTCACTTGTGTATATAGGACAAGATTGTGTCTGTCTTAGAACAGCATGTCCCGCCATAACAATAGACAGTCAAATCATGGATGAGACTCAGTTCAATTTATATCTTTGAAATTTTGCTAAAATCAAAGGATGTGACTTTTCCTACCAGGCACCTGTAATATCACATCAGTACACAAAGGCAAACCTGGTTACTGTGCAAGAAATATTGCGTGCGTCTACAGGTATAAATTTAACTGTAGTCGCTCAGCTACTTAAACATCAAGAATTAAGAAATATTTTAAAATAAATTCAAGATGCAGGGAAAAGAACTTTAATCACAATACACCATGATGCGGAAACCACAAAAGGAGTCTTTAAAAGATTTGAAGAACATGTGTCTCATCATTGGTGGGATGTGATATTTGCATGGTCACCAACAGCAACTGGTTTGCTTAATGCTTTAATTCACCCAATCACTGTGCTGCTTATTTTAGTCAGTACAAGTTTGATTTTGTCTGTTGCTGTACTTGTTTGGAATTGGAGAATATTACAACAAGTAGCAGACTCAGCATCGCTATCAGAGGCGAATGGCTTGGCCTTAAGAGATCGCCGGCGTGTGTCTTGGATAGATGAAGAGAAATCCCCATAGTGAGTAAAAGAATTCGCTCATTTCAAAGGAGAAGTGGGGAATGAAACACTAATCTTAGAAAATTAGGATTTTAGTGACCTTGCTGAAAACAATTAAAAAATTAGAAGGGAGTAGTTATCTGAAACTTAAATAATTTAATGTCTGTCATTTCATGTTTGCTCAGCTGCACTTACAATTGGGAAAGACGAAACTAGGGAGCAGAACCACAGGAACATAGACAATGCAAGCAGATACCCATTCTTTGGAAAATTGGACTATCCCCAGAAATCATTTGTATTGTCACTGATAGAAAAGGCCAAGAGTTTAGGGTGAGGAAGACTCGCCTTATTTCCTCCTTTTAAGACCCCTCTCCACGAAAACGACCCCAGACTTAATTTAAGAAGTCAATCACGCATGTTTAATAGATATTCAAGCTAATTACCATAGGAAGTGGGGGATGGGAGGGGCTGTTATTATGAATATGTATTTGTTTGAATCCTCTGCTAATAAATAGACTCTGTGATCACCTGTGAATTTGCAGTGTGTGTTAGAAGATTACCTCATGCTGCTGCTCAGCACTGAATAAACATTCACTTTCTAACCTTAAACTGTTAGAGAGTCTTTTGTCTGTCACAGTTAAGTATCGGTATTAGACCAATACTCATATTTTGATAATTCACTGGCAGACCCTCATCCTGTCACACCTGCAGCCATTGTGCCCTCCCAGATCCCCTGGGTCCTGCTCTGCACAGCTGCCACACATGGGAGTGCCAGGGACCCCATCTCCAACAAGGCTCCCATTCCAGCCCTGTCCCTCTCTGGGTCTTGCCCACAGCTCCCCAGGGCCCTTGTCCCCACTCAGTGTCTCTGCCATGCCCTGGCCCTGGCCCCAGGCCAGCAATGGCCCAGAGCAGGATGTGCCCATGCCCAGGGCTGTGGGGGAGCTGGTGTTTGTCCCCAGGCAGCCACTGGGATCAAACTGGGCAAACAGAGGTGCCAGTCAGGGGGAGGGATGTTGGTGTCCTGTCTGCATCTCTGATGAGCCCTGTTTACCCAGGGCCTGGGGCACCAGGAGGACATTCAGCATTTGGGGTATCCAAGAAGTGAAAATCCCCTGAGAAGTGGTTCCTCAGAGCTGTCCATGGCTTCAATTTATGTTTGACATTCCACAACATGGAAGAAGGCTTTTGCTTCTCTCTGTTCACAGGGACACTGAAGATCCAACTTTTATAAATGGATATTGGATGTGTTAGATTTTGTCCAATTAATCAAACAACATAGTTAAATTTAGCAGTAATTTATTAATAATAGCAATTGTATATAAACAAATACAATCAAAATATATGAGTTATACAAATTGAAGTAAATACAAAATTTAGCAGCAATTGAAGTATAATAGGGTTTGGTAAATAAAGCATAAGCAAAACCGACCGGGGGATCCCTGACTGGGGGTATGGGCAGGGCCCTTCCTCACACTGTACCAAATCAGCCAAGCTAAAATCTCACTTATATACTGGTTACTAATGCATATTAATACAGAATCTTCTAGAAAGCTCCTCCTCGTTTCTATTCCTAGAATATACGTCACTCTGTTGTGTTGCTCATGCGTCAAAAATAAAAAAATATCCTCTAAAAGTCCCAGAAAAACAAAAACAACAACAAAAAAAATTCCCCAAAACACTTTTAAAAATCCCTAAAAAATACCCAAAAACAACCTTAAAGACCCTCCAGAAAAAACACAAAAGCACTTTAAAATCCCCTAAAAAGAACCACAAAAAGCCCCAAAATTCCCACTTAAAACTCTCCCCAGAAAACCTTTTAAAACTCCCCAAAAAAACTACAAACCCCCTGTAAAAACTCCAAAAATCCACCAAAAAAACTCCTTTTAAAATCCCTTAAAAAAACCCACAAGCATTTAAAATCCTTAAAAGAAAAAAAAAGAAAAACGGGGGAAAAAAGCCCCAAAATCCTGAAAAATCGATCGACAGGCATCAGTAATCGAGCCCAGAGCACTCGATCAGCAGGCATGACTAATGGAGCCCAGAGCAATCGATCAGCAGGCATTACTAATGGAGCCCAAAGCACTCGATCGGCAGCAATTAGCAATAGAGCCCAGAGGAATGGATTGGAGGGCATTACCCTTATTAAATGGGTTTTTTGCCTTTTTTTGGCAGAATTTTTGCACTTTTTTTTTTTTTTAAGGGATTTGAAATGGGTTTTTGTTTTGTTTATTTTGTTTTTGTTTTTGTTTTTGTTTTTTTCTTAATGGGATTTTTTTGAAGAAGTTTTTGGAGGAGTGTTGGATTTTTTAAAGGGGTGTTTGTTTTTTGGGTTTTTAAAAGGATTTTGTGGGATGGGAATTTTTGGAGCTTTATGAGGGTTTTTTTAGGGTTTTATTTTAGGGATTTTTAAAGAGTTTTTAGGGTTTTTTGAGGGTCTTTAGAGAATTTTTTTTTTATTTTTAAATGATTTTTTGTTTCTGTTTTCAGTTTTTCTGGGATTTTCTTAAGGATTTTATGTTCAAGGGGAGATTTGCGGGTTTTTCATAGTTTTTGGGAGGAAGGTTGGGGTTTTTGTGGGTTTTAAAAGAGTTTTGTGGGGGTTTTAAAGTGGAATTTTGGGGTTTATGTTTTTTTTTTTTTTTTAGTTTGGGGTTCTTCTGTGGTGTTTAAAGGGGTTTAGGGTTGCATTGGAGGGCTTTTAAGGTTGTTTTGGGTATTTTTTAGGGTTTTTAAAATGTTTTTCGGGGATATTTTAAGGTTTTTTGTTCGAGGGGTTTTTGAGGGTTTGAGTGTTTTTTGTGGGGCTTGGTAATGGGGAAATTTTTTGGCAGTTTTGGGGGGAATTGGGGGGTTTTTGGGGATGTTTTGAGTTTTTGGGGGTTTTTGCTTTTTGCGGGTGTTTTTGCATGTGTGTGCTTTGATACATTTTTTCCTTTTTGTTTTCCTCTTTTCCCACTTTTTACCCCCCAAAATTTCCCTCCATTATTTTTGGGTGACCACATGTTTTTGGGTGTCCCGTGTTTTGGGGTGTCCCCATATTTCGGGGTGTCCCCCTGGGATTTGGAGTGTCCCCTCCATTATTTTGGGGTGTCCTCTGTGTTTCAGCGGGTCCTCTCAATTATTTTGGGGTGTCCCAGGTTTTGGGGTGTTCCCCCGTGTTTTGGGGTGTCCCGTGTTTTTGGGTGTCCCGTGCTTTGGGGTGTCCCCTCCATTATTTTGGGATGTCCCCGTGTTTTGGGGTGTTCCCTCCATTATTTTTGTGTGTCCCCGTGGTTTTGGATGTCCTGTGTTTTGGGCTGTCCCGTGTTTCAGGGTGTCCCCTCCATTATTTTGGAGTGTCCCGTGTTTTGGGGTGTACCCCCGTGTTTAAACATGCCGTGTGTTTTGAGGTGTCTCCCCAGTTTTGGTGTGTCCCCGTGTTTTGGAGTGTCCCCCCCGTGTTTTGGGTGTCCCCGTGTTTTGGGGTGTCCCGTGTTTGGGGGTGTCCCATCCATTATTTTGGGGTGTCCCCTTGTTTTGGGGTGTCTCCTCAGTTTTGGGGTTTCCCGTGTTTTGGAGTGTCCCCCCGTGTTTTGGGTGTCCCCGTGTTTTGGGGTGTCCCGTGTTTGGGGGTGTCCCATCCATTATTTTGGGGTGTCCCCTTGTTTTGGAGTTTCCCGTGTTTTGGGGTGTCCCCTCCGTTTTGGTGTGTTCTGTGTTTTGGGGTTTCCCCTCCATTATTTCGGGGTGTCCCCTGTTTTGGAGTGTCCCCCCGTGTTTTGGGGTGTCCCCCTGCGTGTTGGTGTGTTCCGAGTTTTGGGGTGTCCCTTCCACTATTTTGGGGCATCCCGTGTTTTGGGGCATCAAGTATTTTGGGGTGTCTCCTCGTTTTTCGGGGTGTTCCCCCGTGTTTTGGGTTGTCCCCGTGTTTTGGAGTGTCCCCGTGTTTTGGGGTGTATCTTTCATTGTTTTGGGGTTTCCCCAAGTTTTTGGGGTGCTCCCTTGTTTTGGGGTGTCCCCTCCGTTATTTTGGGGTGTTCCATGTTTTGGGGTCCCCTCATGTTTTGGAGTGTCCCGGGTTTTGGGGTATTCCCATGTTTTGGGTGTCTCAGGTTTCAGGGTGTCTCATGTTTTGAGGTGTCCCCTCCGCTATTTTGTGTTGTCCCGTGTTTTGGGGTGTTCCCCCCCGTGTTTTGAATTGTCCTCTCCTTTATTTTGGGGTGCCCTATGTTATGGGGTGACCCCCCTGTGTTTTGGGGTGCTCCCGTGTTTTGGGGTGTCCCCTCCATTATTTTGGGGTACCCCCGTGTTTAGGGGTGTCCCCTCCATTGTTTTGGGTTGTCCAGTGTTTTGGGGTGTCCCCGTGTTCTGGAGTGTCCCCGTGTTTTGGGGCATACCTTTCATTATTTTGGGGTTTCCCCAAGTTTTTGGGGTGTTCCCGTTTTTTGGGGTGTCCCCTCCATTATTTTGGGGTGTTCCATGTTTTGGGGTCCCTTCATGTTTTGGAGTGTCCCGGGTTTTGGGGTATTCCCATGTTTTCGGGTGTCCTCCTCGTGTTTTCGGGTGTCCCTGTTTTTTGACGTGTTCCCCAGTGTTTTGGGGTGTTCTCTCCTTTATTTTAGGGTGTCCAGTATTTTGGGGTGTCTCCCATTTTGGAGTGTCCCCGTGTTTTGGGGTGTTCCCCCGTTTTGTGGGGTCCCCTCGTGTTTCGGGGTGTCCCCCCCATGTTTTGTGGTGTCTCGTGTTTTGGAATGGCCCCCCCCATGTTTCGATGAGTCCCCTGTTTTGGGGTGTCCCCCAGTATTTTGCGGTGTCCCTCTGTTTTGGGGTGTCCCCACGTGTTTCGGGGTGTTCCTCCCCCCCCCCCCCCCCCCCCGCGTGTTATGAGGTGTCCTGTGTTTTGGGGTCCCCTGGTGTTTTGGGGTGTCCCGGATTTTGGGGTGTCCCCTTGTTTTTGGGTGTTCCCCTGTGTTTTGGGAGTCTCAGGTTTCAGGGTGTCCCATTTTTTGAGGTGTCCCCTCCACTACTTTCTGTTGTCCCATGTTTTGGGGTGTTCCCCCCGTGTTTTGGGGTGTCCTCTCCTTTATTTTGGGGTGCCCCATGTTTTGCGGTGACCCCCCTGTGTTTTGGGGTGCCCCCGTGTTTTGGGGTTGTCATGGTCCGCCCAATTCAAGAGCGAGTCGCGACTGGTTCTTTTATGGATCTCAGAGCGCAAAAGACACAGCAGGGGACAAAACCAGTTTACTTCTACAGAAATGCACTTTATTTAGTGCCAACCAAAATGCGATAGTGGGAGAGAGAGAGAGAGAGAGAGAGAGAGAGGAAAGGGGGGTCGGGATTATACCTACCAAGACGGGCAGACGAATCCTCGTGGAGCAGCCAATAGATGTCTGTTGCCGTCTGGGGAGATCTTGGGGATCTTTTCTGAGAAAATCACTTTTATAGTCCTTTCCCAAAGCGAGTGGCTTCTGGCCAAAAGGTGGGAAGATTTATGGACTATTGTATGTGGAGATTGTTACGCTGAGGAACAGGTGGAAACAGGACGCTTCAAGGCACACCAAACCATCTTTGTTGTTATGAACACACGCAGGGCACCCTATACTGACCAGTCCATTGTTCTTCCATCTGTGGGAGCTTTGTTGAGTCAGCGCCCCGTGACTAGTTGTCATGAGAAACTGGTCCTGGTAAGCATCACCTGTGGAACAGTCACTTGGCATTCCTCCCATCCCTGGCCAGCGCAGGCCTCAGGCGAGGGTCGTTGGGCAGAAACAGACGAGAGGCTCGGACGGACTCTCACACCATAGGACTGCGCAATGCCACAATGGTCCCTTGATTCCGTGAGGTTGCACAGTCTCAAAATGAGCCCTTGGTTCTATTGGGTTCCCTAGGATGACAATGGCCCTTTGCTTCCACCAAGCCTGGATGTGTTACACTGGCCCCTTGCTTCCACGAGGCCCTGCAGTGTCACAATGGTTGCCTTGGTTCCATGAGGCCCTGCAGTGTCACAATGGTCTCTTTTGGTTCCACAGTGCCACCACAGCACCTTGGTTCCATGAAGCCCTGAAGTACAGAATGGCCCCTTGATTGCACTGGGCCCCTCTTTGTTAACCTGAGTTCTTAGTTCCACAGAGCCCTGTAGTTCCACAGTGGTCTCCTTGGTTCCATGGTGCACACAGTGTCACAATGGCCCCTCAGGTCTACAAGGCCCCATAGTGTCACAATGGCCACTTGCTCCCATGAGGCCCTGTGATGTCACAATGGTCTCATTGGTTGCACAAGGCCCTGCAGTTCCACAGTGGCTCTTGAAGTGTCATAATAGTCTCAGCAAGTTCCCCCACTGGTTCAAAATGGTCTCCTTGGTTCTATGATGTCTGTAGTGTAACAATGGTCCTTGGTTCCACAGAGTCAGAATGACCCCGTGGTCCCATGGAGCCCCACAGCACCTTATAGAGCCCCACGGCCCTTATGGAGCCCCACAATGTCACTATGATCCCCTTGATTGCATGAGGCCCTGCAGTGCAACATCGACCCCTTGGTTACACAAGGACCTGCAATGTCACAACGTTCCCTTAGTTCCAATGGATCCTGAAGTGTCATAATGGTCTCCACGGTTCCATGAGGCCCCACAATTGTCACCATGATGTTTGGTTCCACAAGCTTTCATTCTGTCAACAGCAATATCCTTGGTCCCGCAGTGTCACAATGGAGCCTTTGTTCCATGAGGTTCAGTAGCATAACATTGATGCCTTGATTCGATGAGGTTGGGTAGCACCACAATGATCTCCATGGTTCTTCAGCCCTGCTGTGGCTACGTGAAGAAATGGATCTATGGTCCCATGAGGTTCCATAGTTTCACCAGGGTCTCTTTGGCTCCACAACGCCTTGCTGTGCCACAATTGCCTCTCATGGTTCCGTGAGTTTCCATACTGTTGATAATGATCTCCTTGGTTCCACAGTATCACAATGGACCCCTGGTTCTATGAGCTGCCTGGCCTCCCAAAGCCTCTCACAGACCCTAATGGGCCCTCATTGCCCCTCACAGGTCCCCATGGCCCCCCATTGCCCCTCATGGCACCTCACAGCCCCAGGCATGGTGCTCCACCCAAAGTAGGAGTTGGGCCCTCTTTGTTCCCCTTTTATTTCAGACCCTTCACAGCAAGGAGTAAAGAAAGGCTGAAATGGAGCCTTTCCCCAGCATTTCCCTCGGGGTTAATTGCGATCTGAAGCTCTGTGCTGGTGCTGCCCCAGCATGAACATCCCTGCAGCCCCAAGGCCTTTGCTGTCCCCCATGTCCATTCCCTGTCCCCGGTGTCCATTCCATGTCCCCCATGTCCATTCCCTGACCCCAGTCAGAAAGAAAATTGGGAGGAAACATGTAGAAGGTATAAAGTTAAGTTAGCATGGAAGAATGAGAAAAGAAAAAGAGAGAGAGGAGAGACAATGGAATCATGTGATAGAGTGCCGGTGGGGGAGGAGCACATTTGGACATTGCAGTAGGAGAGGGACCCGCTCTGGGACATGGGTTGTGATAAGGAGAGTGAGCACAGGGAGGAAAAAACATCTGGAAAAGCAGATTGTATGTTAAAAAACTGGGATTTTCTTTTAAAGGGTTTGTTTGGTTCAGTGGAAAAATGAATGATTGTGAGCTGTGGGAAAATGAATACCCCCAGGCAGTTGTGAGGGGAACTAGAATAAGTACAGAGGATAATGCAGGCAGCTTGTTAGGGGTGTCAGGGGCTCCTATTATACCAGTGAGCCAGCACACTGGAGCCCTTGTTAACTTTTAAGATGGATCCAGATTGAGAACAGATGTGTTTCCTGATAGATACAGGTGCCTCTCAATCCACGCTGAATTTAATCCCTAATGGGGGGAAATTGTGAAAAATATAATTGATTATTCAAAGGGTGAGTGGAAAGCATGAGTAAGTGCATTTTTTTTCAATCACTGTTAGTAGATGTGGGTGTTAGGGTCCTGGCCAAGAGCTGTAGGATGGTCTGAGGGGTCCAGGAGTGGCTGAGGGGCTGTCAGGGGCATTTTTCAGTGGTCATGACTCCCATAAATCCAAAAAGCTGCCAACAGACCCCTGCCTCAAAGATGCTGCTGGGGTTTGGGGGCTCCATGTTAGGGTTCATCCTTCTGGAGCTGCAGGAGAAGGTGGGGGGTCCCCAGGGTCTATGTGTTTCTCCCCCCAGAGTGTGTGTGACCCTCCCCCCCCCCAGTCCTGGTGTCACCCCCTTTTCCCTCCCCAAAGGGCTCCTGGGAGGGTGCAGAGGGGGTGCGCAGAGGGGATGACTGCACCCCAGCCCCTTTGTTCAGCACCAAGCTGGGCTTGGGGCTGCAGGAGGAAGATGTCAAGGGGAAGCAGATCCTGCAGGTGGGACAGTGCTTGGGCTAAGGGCAAGCACACCTGGACAGGGCAAGCAGCCCTGCACACCTGGCACATGTGTGACTCTGCCCCAGGAAGGGAGCAGAACATTCCCATCCCCATGGATCAGGGCTGGGAGCAGCACTTGGAGCAGGGATATGGAAATACTGGGAGTGACTGGGACCACACTGAGGGCTACTGAGAGCATCTGGGAGCAAGTGGGAATGATGGGTGCACGCTGAAGGTAACTGGGATATATTGGGAATGAGTGAGATCATCCTGAGGGCAACCAGAACCATACTGGGGATTCTGGGGTGACTGGGAGCAGGCTGAGAGCAGTTTGGACCATGTTGGGGCAATTGGGATATACTGGGAGCAACTGGAACCTCACTGAGACTGACTGGAATCATAGCTGACTGGGCAACTGGAATCATGCTGGAAGCAATTGGGAGGAAGTGGGAGTGACTGGGAGCATGCTGGGGGCAGTTCGGATATACTGAGAGAGACTGGGAGGCACTGGGATCATACTGAGTGTAACTGGAACCATGGCAATGGACTGGGCTGGGTTATGTGGGGCCTCAGGATGCACAGGGAGCACTGTGACCCTGTGGGGCCTGATGGAAACAAGGGAACATTGTGACACTCTGGCCCCTGCCCTGTATATGGGGTGTTTCAGGAAGCCCTGGGTTGCCCGGTACAGCAGAGCAGATCCCCTGGCTCAAAATGCAGCAGCTCCCTAAGACACCCTGGGCAGGCAAGCAGCTGGGAGAAGAGGAAGCCCAAGGTCCAGCACCCCAAGGATGGTACCAGCTGATAGACAGGGCAGGAGGGAGACCCTACTACTGGGATGGCACCGGGACTCCCAAGCACTGTGCCAAGGTTGTGCGACATCATAAGCAACAGTGTTACAACACAGAAGGCTGTGTGACATCACAGAGAGGCTATGTGACATAACAGGGAGGCTGTGTGACCTCAGAGGGGCTGTGTGAGGCCACTGGGGAGGTCACTGCACCCCAAACCCCCCTCACAAATTCCCCCAGAGAAGTCCAACACTGCTCGTGCACAGCGGGGTCCCCTGTCCCCACGGGTCCTTCCGCCCCTGTGCCACAGTCTACCCCAGAGGATGTTCCAAAGGGGGACAGGAATCCCCTGGCAGTATCCCCATGTCCCCCAGGACCAGAGTCTGGGCCAGGGTTCCTTCACCCTGTAACGAACAAGGGATTGAGAGCACTTAAAAAATCCTTGCAAGGTATCAACAAAAAACAGATTTAATATTAAGAGACAGCATGACAAAGTTCCTTGGCAGGACTCACTCTACTCCTGACTGGACACTTCAGGCACATCAAGGAAGCAAAGCAACAACAAAAACAAAAACAAAAACAAAAAAAAAAAAAAAAAAAAAAAATCAAACAAGAAATTAACCGAGAACTGTCTCTCTGTGTGCTTGTCTGGGTGTGTGTGACAAAAGGACAGTGAAGGCAAGGATAAAAGGAATATGGCCTAAAAGCTTAAGAGAGCTCAAAATAATGGGACTGAACTTACACCTTAACTGATACCTTCAACTTCACAGTTTTGCAAAAGAACAGCACTTAGCAGTATTTAACCTAATTTATAACCTATGGTGTAGCTATTTAACAGAGGAAGAACACTTAACAGTATTTAACTAAGCTTGCAACTTATATTAAACTTCACAACTCAGCAAAAGAACAACTCCTTGCAGCATTTAACTTAGCTTACACCTTGTGACTTAACCTTACTTGTAGACCTCACTGACTCGGATATCCAAGGCCCTCAAAACCCTCAGAGAGCAGCATTTCAGCCCCATTTGTCAGAGTACAGGTGTGCACACACACATAGAGAGTCAGTGCAAGAGACCTGTGAGAAATTCCTCTGGAGGGCAAGAAAATGCTCACTCTGAATGCTTTTGGTCATCTCCCCAGCAGGTGAAGGGTTGAGCCTCGAGGAGTGGGAGATTGACCCAGGCTCCGTTGTTGTTCAGGGATGTCCCGAGTGCAGCACGTGAAAGAGTTCCTGGCTCAGAGAGGCGCCACTCGGAGGGAGGTGCTGGCCCAGGAGAGCTCCAAGGAGCTCCTTGTGGAGCCCTGTTTGTAGGGCCCCAAGAGAGGGGATTCAGTCACAGCAATATGGGCACCACTGAAGGCCCAGACAAGGTTTGCTAGGCCTTTTTCAGGCTCTGAGCTCTTTTTCTCTTTTCTCAGGCTGGGAAAGTTTTTCCCAGGCTGAGACAGTTTCTAAGCTCCGGCCTGAGCCTTTCCCAGGATGATAACTTTCTGGTAAACAGAAAGGAATTAATAAAGAGAGATTAGTACCTGGTGTTGACTGAGAAACAGTTCTCGTGCTACAGGACAAGAGATGTTTTCTCGTGTTGTCCAATGGACTGCTGTCCTGTTCCAAACTTGGAAACCACAGTATAAATATGGTTTGGTTTTCCAATAAAATGCTTCTTTAGCCTCATACGCTCAAGAAGTCCTTGTCGTTATTATACGTGACTCTCAGCGTACAGCAACACAGCAATGTCTCATCCTGGCCGCACTTGACATCCACAGCTTTCTTTGGAAGGGGGAAAACAGGGTTGTTGTGCCACTGAGGCAACAAAAACAGTCCCAGGGCTGCTCCTAAAGGAACCAGGAGCTCATTGGGCAGCAGCAGTGTCTGGGAGCAGACAGTGTTTGTGCTGAGCTCCAGAGGAACTGAGCCCAGGGGCTGTTGGCCAAGGCTGAGGCCCAGTGAGCATTTCTCAGCTCAGAAGGTGGCCTGAGAAGGGAAGGAGGGAATGCACCAGCACAGGGCCCATGGAACCAAGGGAACATTTTGACACTGTGGGGCCTCATGGTGTCATGGAAACCACTGTGACATTGCTGGGCCTCATGGAACCAAGGGGAATGTACTGACACTCTGTGGCTCTGTGGAATGTACGAGTCATTGCTACACTGTGGGGCCCTATCAAACCAAGGGTCCATTGTAACACTGCAGGCCTCATGGGAGCCCTGCAGACCATTTTGACACTTTGGGGTGTCATGGAACCAAGGGGCCATTGTGACACTGTGAGATTCCATGGAGCCAAAGGTCAATTGTGACATTGCAAGGCCTCATGGAACCAAGAAGAGACCATTCAGACACTTCACAGCCTCCTAGAACCAAGGAGACCATTGTGATACTGAGGGGACTAATAGAATCATGGAGACCATTGTGACACTATGAGGCCACATATAATAAGCAAAACACTGTGACACTGTGAGGCCTTATGGAACCAGTGAGACTATTGTGACCCTGCGAGTCCCCATAGAACTAAGAGAATCATTTTGAGGCCGTGGGGCCTTCGTGAAACTGAGGCCTTTGTGACACTGTAGGGCTGCATGGAACCAAAGGTCTGTTGTGATGTTGCAGGGCCTCATGTCATCAAGGGTCCATTGGGACACTGTGGAGCCAAAGGAGATCATTGTGACACTGCAAAGCCCCATCTCCAAAGGTCCATGGTAACATTGCGAGCCTCATGGAACAGTTACTTGACATTGTGGGGCCTGTGGAACCACGAAGACCATTGTGACACTGCAAGGCCTCATGGAATCATTGGGACTATAGTGACACTACAGGCCCCAATGAAACCAAAGTAACACAGAATAGGTCTGGCTGGGTTGGCGTCCCAGGGACCACCTGACTGGTCCAGTTGACCTTGGCACGTTTAGGGGCTATTCTCATCTGCTACTGAAAAACTATGGTGTAGCTGCTGGGGCTAGGGTGGTTCCAGCCTCAGGCTTCTATGGGAGACCGGATCGCTCTGAGAGCTCCTGAGGCAGAGTGCCAGCCACAAGAATAGCAAGAGACAGAGACTCCGGGACTTGCCGTAGCGATTCTGAAAGCACCTTTATTTCTTCAAAGGGTTCTACCAGCAAAATCCAGTTACATAGCACAGCAAGGGGGTCTTTATAGGTTTCAAAGGGATTGAAATTCTAACCAGTAAAATTATGAGTTGAAAAACTATCCAATTACATTAAGATTCTAGGTGAGAAAAAAACAATCATCTAGTAAAGTTAAAAACCAAGAGAAATCCCAAATGATAACAGGGGTTTGGGGGGGGGGGGCATCTCTCATGAAAAGTTTAATTATCTCAGGGCACAAAATCCCAAGGGCCTTTTCCAGGCACCTTTGTATCATCCACACTATGGCTCTGTGCTTTCCTTCCTATGGAAAAGAACTGTCCTCCACCTCCAGGCACCCATGGCCAGAACTGAGATTTCACTGCCAAATATCCTTATATTCAGGGATTGTTCCCATAGGAATATAGCTGGGATAAATCTGGCTGCAATGATTTCAGGAGGGTCACCTCTCATCTGTCCCAAAACACTGGAGAAGGTTCCATGCTTTCTTTCCTATGGAAGGAACTGTCCTGTTTCTCCAGGCACCCATGGCCTAGATGGGGATTCAACCTCCAAAACTCCCTATATGCAAAGACTGATCCTAGACAAAATCTGCCATCACTGACATGTCTGGCTGGCCTTGCTCTAGAGAGGCTCTCATCTGCCTTGCAAACACTGGGGCTCTGTGCTTTCCTTCTGTGTTCGTTTTACATGCTTGTGGGGAGGGTTGGCTTCCTCTCAGGGAAAGCTTCACATGGTCCGGGAATGGAGGGGGCTGTCCCGTCTCCCAGGCCTTCTCCTGTGAGATGCTGGCACCAATCAGAGAGCTGATTTGGTGATGGACAGCTCGGGAAACTAATGAAAAAGTTATTTTGCTTTTACAAATCACAATGGATGAAGTTCTGGTTGGGTCTTTCGGCTTCTGGTCTCCGGAGGAGCGGGGGTCCCAGGCTGGGGGCCTGGCCCTGGCTCTGCCGGGGGCCCGGTTCGGCCCCCCTGCCTGGCACTGGTTCTGCAGGGAGCCCTTAGTCCGGCCCCGGCTTGGCTGGGTGGGGCGGCCTGGACCCCCCAGCACTGGCCGAATGGATCCCCCAGAACCGGCTGCATGGACCCCCCAGAACCGGCCGCATGGACCCCCCGGCACCAGCCAAATGGACCCCCCGGCACCGGCCGCATGGACCCCCCGGCACCGGCTGCATGGCCTCGAGCACCGGCCGTATAAATCCTCTGGCACTGTCCGCATGGACCTTCTGGCACCGGGTGCATGCTTTCTTCTTAACAATCTAGATACTATTTTAACTTCTTAATGCTTAAATAAAATTCTTAATCTCCTGAACCCCCTTAATAAGAAGGAATAAAGCATGAAGTCCACAAAAGTCGGCGGAATGAAAATGAAGCTCGTGATGGAAAGAAATTCAAAAAATGCAACTAATAAGTAGCTAAAAACCTTTTTTTTTTGTGGGGCTATGAGGTGCTTGTGACTTCACTAAAATTCCTTTAAACTGTAAAATATACTTGGAAAGTATGGGTGCTTGAGTTAAAAATTTTCCTTGCCTTGGAAAATTGAGCTCTCTGTTTTGGAACTTGAATATGGACAGAGACATTTGATAGAAAAGATGATGAAGAGAATTTTGTTTTTCAGCAGCCTGCCTTTAAAAGTAGTACCCCATGTATGCACCGTAACCCATAACACGGCTCTGAAAAGACTGTGTAAATGGGAGGAAAATTCATTGGTTCTGTAGGTCCCTGGCAAATGCAGACTCTGAAGGTAAAAATACCCCCTAAGTCTAAAGCAGAAAAAGGAACTTCTCTCTCTTAAATGAACTGAACTAATTATTTGAGTAGATAACTGACTAAAGTGCTCTCTGTATGTGGTTGGTAAAAAATGTGGAATGAAAGGAGGAGGGAATAATCTAGGAATCTTATTCTGAATAATTTTGTCTTGTGTTATTAATACATTTCTTCTTGTACTTTCTTCTTAAGTTTTGAGCCTGCGTTGTCTTTACTCCTAAATCCTATCTCTAAAGGAAATTAAATAATTAAAATTGGCAAGCCCTCTAGTCACACCGTGCCACCTTCCTATGGAAAAGAATTGTCTTTTGCAGCCAGGTGCCCGTGGCCAGAACTGGGATTCCACCTCCAACATTGCCCGTTGTGAGAGACTGGAGGAGATTTTTGGCTCAAAGCATTTTGTGTGTGTGGGAGGAAGGGGCAGGTCTAGCCTTGCCCTGCCCTGTAACCCAAATCATCGCAGAGCTTCTATCCCAGCCCAGCAGTGTCTGCCAGTCCCTGGCAGACCAAAGGAAATGCTCCACACCCTGGTGCCTCTGGAACCCCAGTCCAGCTCCTGAGAGACCAAATGACTCTAAGTCCCAACAGGGGTAACGGCCCAGGAAGACCAAGGAGTTTTTAAGGCTGAACAGGAGGCAAGCACACATCTTGACCCCACCTCCTCTTAGAATTTCTGTCTGAACACTGCTGGAGTCCAGGTGTTGGTAGCTGTGTGTGTGTTCTTTTCTATATCTTTTTTGTCTTTCTTCTTCTATTTCTGTTCTCTTGCAAATTTTGAGTAACTTAGAACTGAACTGACTTAAAGTTTGTGAAGTAGAATGGGCCAAGTTAATGCTTTGAGAAGTGTTTGGTTTTTATTTACTTGAATGTCATATTAAACCTTTTTCCGAAGTTTCTCTGATTTTCTAAAGTTGCTAGTAAAGTCTGTTTTGTAGTTTTGAGGTCCTGAGAATCTCTTGTTGGAATTTCTCCAGTGTTTCAAATTCAGAGTACAAAAATAATTGGAATTCCTTTTAAATGTCTCCTTGAAAGAGTTGTTTGGGGGATGGAAATCAGGGCTTGTCTGTCCTGCTTGGCACACCCCAGGCAGGGCTTGCACAGCCACATTCCACAGTCCATTTCCCACCTGGACCAGCTGATGTCTCTGTGTTCTGCTTCCCCACCCCCAGGGGCGTTCTCCTTGTCTGCCCATTCTCCCATGGACTCTGGGCAGGGATGGCCTCAGTGGGGCATGCTGACATCCTGCAACTGCTCCAAGGATGGTTTCAGAGAATCACAGAATCAGCAAGGTTGGAAAAGACCTTGGAGATCATCAAGTCCAACCTGTGCCCTGACACCACCTTGACTCCCCTGAGCCTCCTCTTCTCTAGGATAAACATCCCCAGCTCCCTTCAGTCACTCCTCATAGGACTTGTGTTCCAGACCCCTCACCAGCCTTGTTGCCCTACTTTGACATGCTCCAGTTCCTCCACGTCCTTCATAAATTGAGGGGCCCAGAATTGGAGACAGCACACAGAATGCTGCCCAACCAGCACTGCGCACAGGGGAAGAATCACTGCCCTGGTCCTGCTGGCCACACTATTCCTGATTCAGGCCAGGTGCCATTGAAATTCTTGGCCACCTGGGCACACTGCTGTTTCATTTCCAGCTTGCTGTCCATCAGTCCCTGCAGGTCCCTTTCTGCCTGGCTGCAGTCCAGCTACTCTATCCCCAGCCTGCAGCACTGCAGGGATTGTTGTGGCCAAAGTGGGGCCTCCTCTTCAGAAGGTCCAGGTCCCTCAGCTTCTCTGCATTGCCCACAAAGCCCATCCTGTCAGTCCTGCAGAGCCTCTCCAGCCCTTCCTCACTGCCCAGAACAGGGAGCCCCACACCCAGACACAGCAGCCCAGATGTGCCCCCCTGGCCTGTGGTGCCTCTGGCAAGGAAGCAGCACGAGACACTGCAGGACCCTGCAGACAATTGCTGCAGCACTTGTAGGATGATCCTGCTCCCCAAGGGATGTTCTCATGGTGCCAGATCAGGAACTGAAATGGGGAGTGGGGCCAGAGAGGAAAGGGCAAACAGGTGGGCTGTTTGTAGAGGAGGGAACAGGAGTGGACAACAGAAAGAAATGTGAACCAGGAAGGGGAAAGCAAGCAAAGTTGAAGCAAAGGAAATGCTATGGGCAGTTTGGGGGTGGCTGCCAGGCAGCCCTGACTCTTCAGCAACAACATTTGCAGTGGGACACGAAACTCACAGCTCATGGGAACAAACTTTCTGGCTGACTGCAGAGGCCACTACAAACCTGAGTTGTTTCCCTCCCATTCCCGAGCTCTTCTTAGTGGCATTTTTGCTCACTCAGCTCTATCTCCCCACAGCAGCACCATGGGTTACTGATGCCCACTCTGTGCAATGCAAACAGGGGCTCCTGAGCCAGTCCTGCCATGTCTGTGCCTGCAAGGATGCGGCACCTGTGTGAGCTGGGGGAGAAGCCAGGGCTGCAGAGGGGGGATGTTGTTGGCAGGTGCATGAGGACACTCCAGGTCGCTGCCCTGGGCTGTCCAGCGCAGTGGGGATGGATCAGCCCCTGCTCTGCTGCTCCTTTCCAGGGTCTGCCCCTTGCAGAGCACCAGCCATGCTGTTTGCCCCCAGACTGCCCACAGACATCCTGGGGCTGCTCACAGGGGTCTTCTCTGCTCAGCATGAGCCTGGCCAAGTGTTGTGGAGAGAGCCTGGCCAAGGAGCCTGGAGCCCCCAGGCCCTGCCCTGAGGCAGCAGTGCTGCCCCAGCAGTGCCCATGGACTGTCCCTGCTGCAGCCCTGGCACTGCTACCCCCAGGGCTGTGCCCGGCCCCCAGAGCACTCGGGCCCTGCAGCAACACGAGGTTCTGTACTGTCGACAACGATCTCCTTGGTTCTGCAGTACCACAATGGACCCCTGGTTCCATGAGCTGCCTGGCCTCCCAAAGCCTCTCACAGACCCTAATGGTCCCTCATTTCCCCTCACAGGTCCCCATGGCCCCCCATTGCTCCTCATGGCACCTCACAGCCACAGGCATGGTGCTCCACCCAAAGTAGGAGTCGGGTCCCCTTTGTTCCCCTTTTATTTCAGACCCTTCACAGCAAGGAGTAAAGAAAGGCTGAAATGGAGCCTTTCCCCAGCATTTCCCTCGGGGTAAATTGCGATCTGAAGCTCTGTGCTGGTGCTGCCCCAGCGTGAACATCCCTGCAGCCCCAAGGCCTTTGCTGTCCCCCGTGTCCATACCCTGTCCCCAGTCCCGCCCAAGGCCTTTGCTGTCCCCTGTGTCCATTCCCTGTCCCCAGTCCCACCCAAGGCCTTTGCTCTCCCCCATGTCCATTCCCTGTCCCGAGTCCCACCCAGCTCTGGCAGCAGCAGGATCCACAGTGCAGTGGGTGCCGGCCCAGCCCAGCCAGGGCTCCCGGGCAGGAGCAGCAGCAGTGCCAGCCCCTTCCCACCTGCTCCTGCCTTGCTCCCAAGGGCTTTTTCCAGGGGAATTCTGCAGTGGAGACACAAGCACTCACCAAGAGCCCTGATTCCTCAGGGCCCAGTTGTGCTGCCCTGACCCAGCCTCCAGAGGAAGAAAGGGTCGGGTTCCAGCACTACTTTCAGCACCGTTTTACTCACCTGAAGTGACAACAGGAGGCTGTTGGAGCCTTTGCCTTGGGAATTGTAGATCACGGCTGCTCTTGCCCCTCCTGCTTGCCACTTGAATTTTATCCATAAAACTGCAAGTGCCTCTTTCAATTGGTGTTATCCGCAATGCTTTCATGACAGTGAACTAAGTGTTTTTGTTTCAGGCATAAAGATAAGCAGATACTGAAATGCCTACCAGCCTCTGAGCACCGAGTTGAGGAGAATTAAAGCCACACAGGCCACATTTGCAGTGCTCAAACACAATCCTGTTGCTGGCGCTGTTGAACTGACAGAGGCCATCACAGAAATTGCCACCGTGGTATGGAATTAAGTTAAAAAATCCACCAGGGAAATGGAAAACAGAACTTCTCAACTAGCTTCATTGCTTCTTCCCAGCAGCAGGAAATGTATATGTCCTGAGGTATTTCCAGCTGCAGCTGATCCCAGTGGGAGCCCAGCCTGCTGCCCAGCCCCAGCAGGATCCTGAGCCCAGCCCGGGCAGGTCCCACAGTATCAGGAGCTCAGAGCACGCAGGGCCGGGCCCAGCCGCCCATTGCGGGGCAGCAGCGCAGGTGGGATGTCCTGCAGCCCAAACCTCCTGCTCCTGCCACACAGCGCCCAGCCTGCTCCCCTGCTCCTCCTCTCCCAGCATGGCACAAATTCCAGCCCAGAGGAGGCTTCCCCAGAGAGGGCTCAGGCTCCTGTTTCAGCCTAAGTGTCCTGCAGAGGAACAGAGCATCTTTCAGGGAGTTCCACATGCTCAGGCTTCTCACTTCATGGTGAATCTGGGATGGAAATGGCCTTGCTAAGAAAGCCAAAAGCCAAGGGAGTGAATTAGTAATTATTAGAAAAAATTACCCTTCTTCCAGGCAAGGTTAACCAAGTCATCCTCTGCATTTCTTCTTTTCAGATTCTTTTAGTTGGCTACTCTGAGAGGTCCAGCTTGTTCTGGTGCTTTTCATGAATGGATTGTACTCTTGATTTATGCACCAATGCACCACACATGGAATCATCTACACTGAACTCAGATACAAACTTCCTCTGTCAGACTGTTTTCACATTCCAGATTATTTTCAAGATGTCCACTGAGAGGCTGGAATGATTATCACACAACTCTCCACTTCTGGATGCAGGCCCTAGAGATTCTTTCTTTGAATTCAGCCACGTTTGTATTCCCTAACTAGTCCTGCCTGGTACCACCTCCTGTTTTCTTAGGTTGGAACAGCAGCAAGGAGAACCATACGCACAGCACAACTCCCCAGCCCACCAGCAAAAGAAAGAACAAGTTGTCAAGTTCTCAAAACATTTGTCCTGCTTTGCTGCAATGCACAGTGTGGAAAGCCAAGAGAAGCTGCAGTTGGTGGCATGTCTTGTGACAGGAGCCCGTTGTCCAGTAACGTTCTTGAAAAGAACAAACATCACTGTGGAGAAAATTCTTGGAAAAGCAGAACAGCTTTCCAGGAGTTAAATGAAAATGGAAAGAAACAACCCAAGATGTTCACATATACTATTAATTCCTTTCCTTATACATTCCCTTTTTCTGTGTTGCACTGGTTCTACATCACAGTCATACCTAACTGGCCTTACCTCGAAGACCTAGGACTTGGCAAGCTTTACGCACTCTACGTGGTATTGTTAGCTACTCACAGTTTGCCTTCTTGCTGTTTTGCTTTGAAAGCAATACTGGAGACACCAGAAACTTGCAAATGCAAGATTTTGGAGCAGAGCACTTTGGCTGGCTATGGATTCTAGAGACAGGGCATGTGCTCCCACAGCATTTCACCATCAGCAGTGACAATACACACAGCAGCAAAGGTGATTCCTAGGACATTGTGCAGGGGTCAAGACTCCCTGTCTTAGCATGACAAAGTTCATGTGTTTCGACAGACTCAGGATCAAAACTAGTTTGCTTTTCTAGCTGTGTCGATGAACAGCAGGACAAATAAAGCAGCCAGAAGTTTCTTTGCAGAGAGGGCCTTTGCTCTGGGCTGAAAGGGCTGGATTGGCAGGGAGGAGGCAGGCAGCTGAGAGCTGAACTGCTGTATTGGACTAGCATCCAAACCCGGCAAAAAGAGCAGTTTCATTCTTTCAATTTAATTCTCCTATTGGCAGTCTCCGATTTTCCCCTGGAACTGGACAAGAAAACAGGAACAGCCCTGGGGACACTGCCGCTGCCCACCCCAAGCGGCCGGGGAGCAGCGCTGCCCAGCAGAGGCTGCATTTCTCGCTCCTCTTGTCTTTCTCGGCCCTCCGATAGGGCTGGCTCTGCCTGGCGCTCCTGGCTGCTCTTTTGGCACTTTTCCTCTGCTCCAGGGAAAAGAGCAGACAGCGCTTTGCTTGCATGTGAGGAACAGACTGCAGCGCGAGGCGAGCGGGCGCAATGGGGCCCGGGGCATGCGAGCACAAGGGGCAGGTTGCAAGCCTGCCAGAAATAAAAGTTCCAATCTAGGGAAGAAGCAGCTGAACAACACAGTGGTTGTGGTGTGGGTGCGGGAGGAAGAGATGCTCCAAGACTCCGGTTCGGCCCCGGAGTGGAGCGGCGTGTGCTGCTGCAGGGCATGTGGGGCTTGCCTGTGGGGCGGAACGGGGAACTGACACGCAGAGAACAGACACACGAGAATGGACACATGGACACGCGGACAAACGCTCCCAGCGCTTCGGCAGCAGCAGTGACAGCGGCAGCGGCAGCAGCTGAAGAACAGCGATTCCACTGACTCTCTGCGTCCCTTCTCTTGTTCCTCCACTCCCTTTCCCGCTGTCCCACATTCTGTCTTGGTGTCCTACAGCCTCTCCCACTGTTACCTTCCCAGTCTCCCCTCCCCTCTTGGCGTCCCTGTCCCGGCCCCTTCCTCTCCCCGTGCCAACTCGCGCCATGCCCCCAGCCTGTCCCCGGCCCCGGGAGGGGCTGCCCCTTCCCCATCCCCGGCCCCATCCCTGTCCCCATCCCTGCCCCCTCCCCTCCCATCCCATCACAGTCTCGCCTCCGCCCAGCTCTGGCTGTACTGGAGGTGGTGCTGCTGGGCAGGCATCATTGCCTGGAGCTGCAGCGGCATCACCTCCCTTTGGCTCCGCCTGGCCCAAGCCCAGTCCTGGCTCCGGTCCCGACGCGGGGTCCAGTCCCAGCCCCAACCCCGGCCCCGGCCCAGGCCCCTGTCCCGGTCCCTGTCCTGGTCCCGGTCCAAGCTCCTCCCAGGACCCGTGGAGGACACTCACAGCGTGGCTCCTCCCGTCACCTCCGCAGCGGCTTTCTCAGTCTGAGCTCTGCCGCTCGGCAGCGTGGCCTCTGGCCTCGAGCCGCCGGGGCCCGGGGAGGGTGGAGATGCCGGGCCTGGGGCGCTTGTGGAGCGCTCAGGGGTGGTGTGTGGCCCCGGGCTGAGCGCTGACAGCTGCGTGTCACCCGCAGGGGAGGCGCAGGAGGCCCTGCAGGAGCGGTACCGGCTGGGTTCGCTGCTGGGCAGAGGTGGCTTCGGCAGCGTCTTCTCACGGACGGCGCCCCGGTGAGTGGCGGGCTGGCAGCGGGTGGAGGAGGGTGGAGGAGAAGAAAGAGGAGGTAGAGGAGGACTCCAGGGCGCGGCAGAGTGGGTGGCAAGCTGAGCTTGCTGCTGCTTCTTGCTCGCAGATCGCCATCAAATGCGTGCCACGGGATCGCATCCAGCACTGGGGAGAGCTGGTGAGTGAGCGGGGCCAGTGGTAGAAGGTGGGGTGTGCTGGGCAGAGAGGAGCTGGAGACTGGCAGGGTGGGAGCCACCGGCAGCCCTGCAGGGAGAGCGAGCGTGGGGTGAGCAGGGGATGCCGAGCATCCCGGGCTGGGTGAGAGGCCCCAGAGCCCTGGCACAGCCTCAGCCCCACTGATGGCATCGTGGTCCTTGCGCAGCCCGACGGTGCCCGTACGTCTCTGGAGATCGTACTGCTGGACAAGGTGTCCTCTGGGTGTGCTGGTGTCATTCAGCTCCTGGAGAGGGTTGAGCTGCCCAACAGCTTCTTGTTGGTGCTGGAGCATCCGGAGCGGTGCCAGGACCTCTCGGGTGTGCTGGCCGAGCGGAGGTTCCTGCCGGAGGAGGAGGCACGGGGGCTGTTCCGCCAGGCACTGGAGGCCATGCGGCACTGCACCACCATGCGGGGTCCTGCACAGGGACATCAAGCCCGAGAACATTCTGCTCAACCTGGCCACCGGGCAGCTGAAATTGATCGACTTTGACTGTGGCACCTTTGTCCAAGACACAGCCTACACCCAGTTTGCAGGTGAGCCCTCCCAAGGGATGCTCCTGGGCATCTCATGGCCCAAGCCTGGGTGTAGCCCTCGGACTTCCCCCTGTTGCAGCTGCGATGGGATTAATGCTTGAGCCAAGTTGATTTGGGTGGGGGCATGAGGGGAGCCAGCTCCCAGCCCTGCCTTCTGCCCTGGGCTGGGGCTGGAGCTGGGGCAGCTAGGCCAACAAAAACCCCCGTGGGGGTAGCAGGGAGGGGGGTCTGATCCCGTGCCCCAGCTGGTTTGCTGTCCAGGCGAGAAAGGGCTTGAACTGCTCTTCTCCCCTCGTTTACATTGGCTTATTAACATTTTTTGAGGCCCGGCAGGGAAAAGAGTGGGTTTTCTTCACCACTGGGTGGATTTTTCTTTTTGTGTGTCATGGTTAGGCCTTCCCAGGGCTTCTGCTGCTGCCCTCTTCCAGCACCAGTGGCTTCTTTCCCAGCCCCAAGTTTGTACAAGAGTCCCAGGTGCTGGCGAGAGGGCATCAGGTCACACCACGTGCCACTGGGGCAGCCTTTGCATGCCCAGGGATGCTGGGGCCAGGCCCCGGGAGCAGCAGCATCCCCCTGATGAGTTCCATCTGTATTCCATAGGAACTCTGTCCTACAGCCTCCCAGAATGGATCTACCACCAACGCTACCATGGCGAGGCAGCAATGTTCTGGTCCCTGGACCTCCTGCTGTTCCACCTGGTCATAGGGAAGCACCCATTCAGGAGGGGCCAGGAGATGATCTGGGGACGAATCTTGTTCCCACGATGGCTCACTCAAGGTGGATGGATCCTCATCTCTGGGCATCTCTGGGAGGGAATACCAGTGCTGGGAGACAGCAGCGGGCTCATGAGCATCCTGCTGTGGCAGCTGCTGAAGGAGTGGCACAGGTCCTGCTCTCCTGCTCATCTCCAAACAGAGAATCTATGGGGAAGTTTAGGCACAGCTCTGGGCACACCCAGCATGGCCTGGGCATGAGAATGGTGGGGGGGCAACTTCTCCAACTGACTGGCAATTTCTGCTTTCTCTCTTCAGAGTGCCAGGATATTATTAAGAGGTGTTTGTCCATGCAACCCTTAGACAGGCTGTCCTTACAAGACCTTTTCCAACATCCTTGGCTGCAGGGCATTCGTCTGCCCTAGAAGATGGGAGAGATGCACGTCGCACAGTTGCATCCAGAGGCCTGGCAAGTAACAGCTCCACACATCTCTTGGGAATCAGTGGCAGTCCAAACCAGCCTGCTTTTAACTCTGAGCAGGGGTCATAAGAAGGGAACACACAGCTCTTGGGCTGGAGCTGAGCTGGAGACCTGGGGTGGCAAGCACTGGTGGCCACCTTCCCACCTAGTTTTGCTTGTTTGGTCCACCGAGGGCTGGGGCCCTGGGCAGAACACTGACAGCCTGGTCTGGCCCCCAGGACAAGAGGAGTCCCTGCAGAAGCTGTACCAGGTGGGGCTGCTGCTGAAGACACCAAGGACAACCTCAAGGACAACAATCTCTTCCTCAACCTGGCCAGCTGAAGATGATGGACTTTGATTCTGGCACCTTCTTCACAGACACGCTCTGCGCCCCGTTTGCAAGTGAGTTCACTGCCGGGGGAAGCTGCCAGATCTGGGCATGGCACAGCCTGGCCGGGCACCAAAGGGTCCCCCTTTTACTGGGGTGGATGCCACAAAGTCTTCAGTAGGCTGCCAAACTGCTTTTTGGCTCTGGGCAGCTGCTGAGGGGTTGGATGTGCCATGGCTGGTTGCAGGCTGGGCACATGTGCTGCCCTCCTGCTCTGCTGCCAGGGGCAGCAGTGACTGGGAGGTTTGTGCCCAGCTCCAGGTGCAGCCAGCATGGCCTGGGCACTGAGGACAACTGGGACAAGGGGGACAGGAGCCTTCAGCTGACGGGTGGGTTCTGGTTTTTCTCGTTACAGCCGGGCTCTGTGGATGCTGAGGCTGCTCTGGGCTCTGCCAGGGCTCTGCTGGGTTCAGCCCTGGGCACAGGGCTCTGCCCTTATATTGCTTTGACATCTTTGCATCAGATGAGCCCATTCCGAGTGCACCGCCTGAGCTTTCTGCTTTGCAGGAGAGTGAGACGCTCCTGCAGGCCAAGGGTTTGCCATTAGGGACACACAGTCAATTGGCAAGAACCCACACTCTCCACGGTGCCAGCTGAACATCTGGATTTCCACAGGATGTCCCACTCTTCATTCTTTTTTGGCTGAAATTGTGCAGTTGCACTTTCTTCCTCCTCTAGAAGTGCCACGAGTGGTCAAAACCTGGGGAGCAGGCCGTGTTCCTAAGGCTGTGCAGTCTGGAGCTGATGGAAGGAGAATTGCCCTTCTGCACTCCCAAACCAAGCAAAAAGCAGTAAGTGTGACTTTCTGTCTTTAAGAAGCCCCTGACAGTTTCAAAGGGAATGTGCAGCTCTTTCACAGGGTGAGAAGGAAGAGCATTTCCTAAAGGATTTGGGCAGTGACAGAGTTTAGATTGCCAGTCTTGCCAGGAGCTGGCAGGGCACAAAAAATTTTCTTCTTGCTTCACTCCAATTCCACCACAATTTAAAATAACAATATTGGAAACAAACCTCAAAATCTTTTTAAAAAAGGTTACTGAGGCCAGTAAAATGGATCATGCCATCAACTAATTTACAAAGTAAATAACTGAGTTTTCTGCTGTGGAAGATCAGTTATTAAACTGAATTAAAAGTTACAGAAGATTTTTCACTGCAAACTTGGGTTTGTTTTTTTTTTATCTTTCACATTTTATAGAGGTTTTTTCTTTTCTTTTTCCTTTTTCTTTTGCTTAAAACAGAAAACATGCCATAAAATAGGAGTGTCTTCTGTTCCTGGTTCCCGTGTGGAGCAGCTCCATCCCACTGGCTAAGCTGTTCAGGCAGAGCAGTCTCTAGAAGAGACAGGAGGGACTTAGAGTCATTTGGTCTCTCAGGAGCTGGACTGGGGTTCCAGAGGCACCAGGGTGTGGAGCATTTCCTTTGGTCTGCCAGGGACTGGCAGACACTGCTGGGCTGGGATAGAAGCTCTGCGATGATTTGGGTTACAGGGCAGGGCAAGGCTAGACCTGCCCCTTCCTCCCACACACACAAAATGCTTTGAGCCAAAAATCTCCTCCAGTCTCTCACAACGGGCAATGTTGGAGGTGGAATCCCAGTTCTGGCCACGGGCACCTGGCTGCAAAAGACAATTCTTTTCCATAGGAAGGTGGCACGGTGTGACTAGAGGGCTTGCCAATTTTAATTATTTAATTTCCTTTAGAGATAGGATTTAGGAGTAAAGACAACGCAGGCTCAAAACTTAAGAAGAAAGTACAAGAAGAAATGTATTAATAACACAAGACAAAATTATTCAGAATAAGATTCCTAGATTATTCCCTCCTCCTTTCATTCCACATTTTTTACCAACCACATACAGAGAGCACTTTAGTCAGTTATCTACTCAAATAATTAGTTCAGTTCATTTAAGAGAGAGAAGTTCCTTTTTCTGCTTTAGACTTAGGGGGTATTTTTACCTTCAGAGTCTGCATTTGCCAGGGACCTACAGAACCAATGAATTTTCCTCCCATTTACACAGTCTTTTCAGAGCCGTGTTATGGGTTACGGTGCATACATGGGGTACTACTTTTAAAGGCAGGCTGCTGAAAAACAAAATTCTCTTCATCATCTTTTCTATCAAATGTCTCTGTCCATATTCAAGTTCCAAAACAGAGAGCTCAATTTTCCAAGGCAAGGAAAATTTTTAACTCAAGCACCCATACTTTCCAAGTATATTTTACAGTTTAAAGGAATTTTAGTGAAGTCACAAGCACCTCATAGCCCCACAAAAAAAAAAGGTTTTTAGCTACTTATTAGTTGCATTTTTTGAATTTCTTTCCATCACGAGCTTCATTTTCATTCCGCCGACTTTTGTGGACTTCATGCTTTATTCCTTCTTATTAAGGGGGTTCAGGAGATTAAGAATTTTATTTAAGCATTAAGAAGTTAAAATAGTATCTAGATTGTTAAGAAGAAAGCATGCACCCGGTGCCAGAAGGTCCATGCGGACAGTGCCAGAGGATTTATACGGCCGGTGCTCGAGGCCATGCAGCCGGTGCCGGGGGGTCCATGCAGCCGGTGCCGGGGGGTCCATTTGGCTGGTGCCGGGGGGTCCATGCGGCCGGTTCTGGGGGGTCCATGCAGCCGGTTCTGGGGGATCCATTCGGCCAGTGCTGGGGGGTCCAGGCCGCCCCACCCAGCCAAGCCGGGGCCGGACTAAGGGCTCCCTGCAGAACCAGTGCCAGGCAGGGGGGCCGAACCGGGCCCCCGGCAGAGCCAGGGCCAGGCCCCCAGCCTGGGACCCCCGCTCCTCCGGAGACCAGAAGCCGAAAGACCCAACCAGAACTTCATCCATTGTGATTTGTAAAAGCAAAATAACTTTTTCATTAGTTTCCCGAGCTGTCCATCACCAAATCAGCTCTCTGATTGGTGCCAGCATCTCACAGGAGAAGGCCTGGGAGACGGGACAGCCCCCTCCATTCCCGGACCATGTGAAGCTTTCCCTGAGAGGAAGCCAACCCTCCCCACAAGCATGTAAAACGAACACAGAAGGAAAGCACAGAGCCCCAGTGTTTGCAAGGCAGATGAGAGCCTCTCTAGAGCAAGGCCAGCCAGACATGTCAGTGATGGCAGATTTTGTCTAGGATCAGTCTTTGCATATAGGGAGTTTTGGAGGTTGAATCCCCATCTAGGCCATGGGTGCCTGGAGAAACAGGACAGTTCCTTCCATAGGAAAGAAAGCATGGAACCTTCTCCAGTGTTTTGGGACAGATGAGAGGTGACCCTCCTGAAATCATTGCAGCCAGATTTATCCCAGCTATATTCCTATGGGAACAATCCCTGAATATAAGGATATTTGGCAGTGAAATCTCAGTTCTGGCCATGGGTGCCTGGAGGTGGAGGACAGTTCTTTTCCATAGGAAGGAAAGCACAGAGCCATAGTGTGGATGATACAAAGGTGCCTGGAAAAGGCCCTTGGGATTTTGTGCCCTGAGATAATTAAACTCTTCATGAGAGATGCCCCCCCCCCCCAAACCCCTGTTATCATTTGGGATTTCTCTTGGTTTTTAACTTTACTAGATGATTGTTTTTTTCTCACCTAGAATCTTAATGTAATTGGATAGTTTTTCAACTCATAATTTTACTGGTTAGAATTTCAATCCCTTTGAAACCTATAAAGACCCCCTTGCTGTGCTATGTAACTGGATTTTGCTGGTAGAACCCTTTGAAGAAATAAAGGTGCTTTCAGAATCGCTACGGCAAGTCCCGGAGTCTCTGTCTCTTGCTATTCTTGTGGCTGGCACTCTGCCTCAGGAGCTCTCAGAGCGATCCGGTCTCCCATAGAAGCCTGAGGCTGGAACCACCCTAGCCCCAGCAGCTACACCATAGTTTTTCAGTAGCAGATGAGAATAGCCCCTAAACGTGCCAAGGTCAACTGGACCAGTCAGGTGGTCCCTGGGACGCCAACCCAGCCAGACCTATTCTGTGTTACTTTGGTTTCATTGGGGCCTGTAGTGTCACTATAGTCCCAATGATTCCATGAGGCCTTGCAGTGTCACAATGGTCTTCGTGGTTCCACAGGCCCCACAATGTCAAGTAACTGTTCCATGAGGCTCGCAATGTTACCATGGACCTTTGGAGATGGGGCTTTGCAGTGTCACAATGATCTCCTTTGGCTCCACAGTGTCCCAATGGACCCTTGATGACATGAGGCCCTGCAACGTCACAACAGACCTTTGGTTCCATGCAGCCCTACAGTGTCACAAAGGCCTCAGTTTCACGAAGGCCCCACGGCCTCAAAATGATTCTCTTAGTTCTATGGGGACTCGCAGGGTCACAATAGTCTCACTGGTTCCATAAGGCCTCACAGTGTCACAGTGTTTTGCTTATTATATGTGGCCTCATAGTGTCACAATGGTCTCCATGATTCTATTAGTCCCCTCAGTATCACAATGGTCTCCTTGGTTCTAGGAGGCTGTGAAGTGTCTGAATGGTCTCTTCTTGGTTCCATGAGGCCTTGCAATGTCACAATTGACCTTTGGCTCCATGGAATCTCACAGTGTCACAATGGCCCCTTGGTTCCATGACACCCCAAAGTGTCAAAATGGTCTGCAGGGCTCCCATGAGGCCTGCAGTGTTACAATGGACCCTTGGTTTGATAGGGCCCCACAGTGTAGCAATGACTCGTACATTCCACAGAGCCACAGAGTGTCAGTACATTCCCCTTGGTTCCATGAGGCCCAGCAATGTCACAGTGGTTTCCATGACACCATGAGGCCCCACAGTGTCAAAATGTTCCCTTGGTTCCATGGGCCCTGTGCTGGTGCATTCCCTCCTTCCCTTCTCAGGCCACCTTCTGAGCTGAGAAATGCTCACTGGGCCTCAGCCTTGGCCAACAGCCCCTGGGCTCAGTTCCTCTGGAGCTCAGCACAAACACTGTCTGCTCCCAGACACTGCTGCTGCCCAATGAGCTCCTGGTTCCTTTAGGAGCAGCCCTGGGACTGTTTTTGTTGCCTCAGTGGCACAACAACCCTGTTTTCCCCCTTCCAAAGAAAGCTGTGGATGTCAAGTGCGGCCAGGATGAGACATTGCTGTGTTGCTGTACGCTGAGAGTCACGTATAATAACGACAAGGACTTCTTGAGCGTATGAGGCTAAAGAAGCATTTTATTGGAAAACCAAACCATATTTATACTGTGGTTTCCAAGTTTGGAACAGGACAGCAGTCCATTGGACAACACGAGAAAACATCTCTTGTCCTGTAGCACGAGAACTGTTTCTCAGTCAACACCAGGTACTAATCTCTCTTTATTAATTCCTTTCTGTTTACCAGAAAGTTATCATCCTGGGAAAGGCTCAGGCCGGAGCTTAGAAACTGTCTCAGCCTGGGAAAAACTTTCCCAGCCTGAGAAAAGAGAAAAAGAGCTCAGAGCCTGAAAAAGGCCTAGCAAACCTTGTCTGGGCCTTCAGTGGTGCCCATATTGCTGTGACTGAATCCCCTCTCTTGGGGCCCTACAAACAGGGCTCCACAAGGAGCTCCTTGGAGCTCTCCTGGGCCAGCACCTCCCTCCGAGTGGCGCCTCTCTGAGCCAGGAACTCTTTCACGTGCTGCACTCGGGACATCCCTGAACAACAACGGAGCCTGGGTCAATCTCCCACTCCTCGAGGCTCAACCCTTCACCTGCTGGGGAGATGACCAAAAGCATTCAGAGTGAGCATTTTCTTGCCCTCCAGAGGAATTTCTCACAGGTCTCTTGCACTGACTCTCTATGTGTGTGTGCACACCTGTACTCTGACAAATGGGGCTGAAATGCTGCTCTCTGAGGGTTTTGAGGGCCTTGGATATCCGAGTCAGTGAGGTCTACAAGTAAGGTTAAGTCACAAGGTGTAAGCTAAGTTAAATGCTGCAAGGAGTTGTTCTTTTGCTGAGTTGTGAAGTTTAATATAAGTTGCAAGCTTAGTTAAATACTGTTAAGTGTTCTTCCTCTGTTAAATAGCTACACCATAGGTTATAAATTAGGTTAAATACTGCTAAGTGCTGTTCTTTTGCAAAACTGTGAAGTTGAAGGTATCAGTTAAGGTGTAAGTTCAGTCCCGTTATTTTGAGCTCTCTTAAGCTTTTAGGCCATATTCCTTTTATCCTTGCCTTCACTGTCCTTTTGTCACACACACCCAGACAAGCACACAGAGAGACAGTTCTCGGTTCATTTCTTGTTTGATTTTTTTTTTTTTTTTTTTTTTTTTTTTTTTTTTTGTTTTTGTTGTTGCTTTGCTTCCTTGATGTGCCTGAAGTGTCCAGTCAGGAGTAGAGTGAGTCCTGCCAAGGAACTTTGTCATGCTGTCTCTTAATATTAAATCTGTTTTTTGTTGATACCTTGCAAGGATTTTTTAAGTGCTCTCAATCCCTTGTTCGTTACAGGGTGAAGGAACCCTGGCCCAGACTCTGGTCCTGGGGGACATGGGGATACTGCCAGGGGATTCCTGTCCCCCTTTGGAACATCCTCTGGGGTAGACTGTGGCACAGGGGCGGAAGGACCCGTGGGGACAGGGGACCCCGCTGTGCACGAGCAGTGTTGGACTTCTCTGGGGGAATTTGTGAGGGGGGTTTGGGGTGCAGTGACCTCCCCAGTGGCCTCACACAGCCCCTCTGAGGTCACACAGCCTCCCTGTTATGTCACATAGCCTCTCTGTGATGTCACACAGCCTTCTGTGTTGTAACACTGTTGCTTATGATGTCGCACAACCTTGGCACAGTGCTTGGGAGTCCCGGTGCCATCCCAGTAGTAGGGTCTCCCTCCTGCCCTGTCTATCAGCTGGTACCATCCTTGGGGTGCTGGACCTTGGGCTTCCTCTTCTCCCAGCTGCTTGCCTGCCCAGGGTGTCTTAGGGAGCTGCTGCATTTTGAGCCAGGGGATCTGCTCTGCTGTACCGGGCAACCCAGGGCTTCCTGAAACACCCCATATACAGGGCAGGGGCCAGAGTGTCACAATGTTCCCTTGTTTCCATCAGGCCCCACAGGGTCACAGTGCTCCCTGTGCATCCTGAGGCCCCACATAACCCAGCCCAGTCCATTGCCATGGTTCCAGTTACACTCAGTATGATCCCAGTGCCTCCCAGTCTCTCTCAGTATATCCGAACTGCCCCCAGCATGCTCCCAGTCACTCCCACTTCCTCCCAATTGCTTCCAGCATGATTCCAGTTGCCCAGTCAGCTATGATTCCAGTCAGTCTCAGTGAGGTTCCAGTTGCTCCCAGTATATCCCAATTGCCCCAACATGGTCCAAACTGCTCTCAGCCTGCTCCCAGTCACCCCAGAATCCCCAGTATGGTTCTGGTTGCCCTCAGGATGATCTCACTCATTCCCAATATATCCCAGTTACCTTCAGCGTGCACCCATCATTCCCACTTGCTCCCAGATGCTCTCAGTAGCCCTCAGTGTGGTCCCAGTCACTCCCAGTATTTCCATATCCCTGCTCCAAGTGCTGCTCCCAGCCCTGATCCATGGGGATGGGAATGTTCTGCTCCCTTCCTGGGGCAGAGTCACACATGTGCCAGGTGTGCAGGGCTGCTTGCCCTGTCCAGGTGTGCTTGCCCTTAGCCCAAGCACTGTCCCACCTGCAGGATCTGCTTCCCCTTGACATCTTCCTCCTGCAGCCCCAAGCCCAGCTTGGTGCTGAACAAAGGGGCTGGGGTGCAGTCATCCCCTCTGCGCACCCCCTCTGCACCCTCCCAGGAGCCCTTTGGGGAGGGAAAAGGGGGTGACACCAGGATGGGGGGGGGGAGGGTCACACACACTCTGGGGGGAGAAACACATAGACCCTGGGGACCCCCCACCTTCTCCTGCAGCTCCAGAAGGATGAACCCTAACATGGAGCCCCCAAACCCCAGCAGCATCTTTGAGGCAGGGGTCTGTTGGCAGCTTTTTGGATTTATGGGAGTCATGACCACTGAAAAATGCCCTGACAGCCCCTCAGCCACTCCTGGACCCCTCAGACCATCCTACAGCTCTTGGCCAGGACCCTAACACCCACATCTACTAACAGTGATTGAAAAAAAATGCACTTACTCATGCTTTCCACTCACCCTTTGAATAATCAATGATATTTTTCACGATTTCCCCCCATTAGGGATTAAATTCAGTGTGGATTGAGAGGCGCCTGTATCTATCAGGAAACACATCTGTTCTCAATCTGGATCCATCTTAAAAGTTAACAAGGGCTCCAGTGTTCTGGCTCACTGGTATAATAGGAGCCCCTGACACCCCTAACAATCTGTCTGCATTATCCTCTGTACTTCTTCTAGTTCCCCTCACAACTGCCTGGGGGTATTCATTTTCCCACAGCTGACAACCATTCATTTTTCCACTGAACCAAACAAACCCTTTAAAAGAAAATCCCAGTTTTTTAACATACAATCTGCTTTTCCAGATGTTTTTTCCTCCCTGTGCTCACTCTCCTTATCACAACCCATGTCCCAGAGCGGGTCCCTCTCCTACTGCAATGTCCAAATGTGCTCCTCCCCCACCGGCACTCTATCACATGATTCCATTGTCTCTCCTCTCTCTCTTTTTCTTTTCTCATTCTTCCATGCTAACTTAACTTTATACCTTCTACATGTTTCCTCCCAATTTTCTTTCTGACTGGGGTCAGGGAATGGACATGGGGGACATGGAATGGACACCGGGGACAGGGAATGGACATGGGGGACAGCAAAGGCCTTGGGGCTGCAGGGATGTTCATGCTGGGGCAGCACCAGCACAGAGCTTCAGATCGCAATTAACCCCGAGGGAAATGCTGGGGAAAGGCTCCATTTCAGCCTTTCTTTACTCCTTGCTGTGAAGGGTCTGAAATAAAAGGGGAACAAAGAGGGCCCAACTCCTACTTTGGGTGGAGCACCATGCCTGGGGCTGTGAGGTGCCATGAGGGGCAATGGGGGGCCATGGGGACCTGTGAGGGGCAATGAGGGCCCATTAGGGTCTGTGAGAGGCTTTGGGAGGCCAGGCAGCTCATAGAACCAGGGGTCCATTGTGATACTGTGGAACCAAGGAGATCATTATCAACAGTATGGAAACTCACGGAACCATGAGAGGCAATTGTGGCACAGCAAGGCGTTGTGGAGCCAAAGAGACCCTGGTGAAACTATGGAACCTCATGGGACCATAGATCCATTTCTTCACGTAGCCACAGCAGGGCTGAAGAACCATGGAGATCATTGTGGTGCTACCCAACCTCATCGAATCAAGGCATCAATGTTATGCTACTGAACCTCATGGAACAAAGGCTCCATTGTGACACTGCGGGACCAAGGATATTGCTGTTGACAGAATGAAAGCTTGTGGAACCAAACATCATGGTGACAATTGTGGGGCCTCATGGAACCGTGGAGACCATTATGACACTTCAGGATCCATTGGAACTAAGGGAACGTTGTGACATTGCAGGTCCTTGTGTAACCAAGGGGTCGATGTTGCACTGCAGGGCCTCATGCAATCAAGGGGATCATAGTGACATTGTGGGGCTCCATAAGGGCCGTGGGGCTCTATAAGGTGCTGTGGGGCTCCATGGGACCACGGGGTCATTCTGACTCTGTGGAACCAAGGACCATTGTTACACTACAGACATCATAGAACCAAGGAGACCATTTTGAACCAGTGGGGGAACTTGCTGAGACTATTATGACACTTCAAGAGCCACTGTGGAACTGCAGGGCCTTGTGCAACCAATGAGACCATTGTGACATCACAGGGCCTCATGGGAGCAAGTGGCCATTGTGACACTATGGGGCCTTGTAGACCTGAGGGGCCATTGTGACACTGTGTGCACCATGGAACCAAGGAGACCACTGTGGAACTACAGGGCTCTGTGGAACTAAGAACTCAGGTTAACAAAGAGGGGCCCAGTGCAATCAAGGGGCCATTCTGTACTTCAGGGCTTCATGGAACCAAGGTGCTGTGGTGGCACTGTGGAACCAAAAGAGACCATTGTGACACTGCAGGGCCTCATGGAACCAAGGCAACCATTGTGACACTGCAGGGCCTCGTGGAAGCAAGGGGCCAGTGTAACACATCCAGGCTTGGTGGAAGCAAAGGGCCATTGTCATCCTAGGGAACCCAATAGAACCAAGGGCTCATTTTGAGACTGTGCAACCTCACGGAATCAAGGGACCATTGTGGCATTGCGCAGTCCTATGGTGTGAGAGTCCGTCCGAGCCTCTCGTCTGTTTCTGCCCAACGACCCTCGCCTGAGGCCTGCGCTGGCCAGGGATGGGAGGAATGCCAAGTGACTGTTCCACAGGTGATGCTTACCAGGACCAGTTTCTCATGACAACTAGTCACGGGGCGCTGACTCAACAAAGCTCCCACAGATGGAAGAACAATGGACTGGTCAGTATAGGGTGCCCTGCGTGTGTTCATAACAACAAAGATGGTTTGGTGTGCCTTGAAGCGTCCTGTTTCCACCTGTTCCTCAGCGTAACAATCTCCACATACAATAGTCCATAAATCTTCCCACCTTTTGGCCAGAAGCCACTCGCTTTGGGAAAGGACTATAAAAGTGATTTTCTCAGAAAAGATCCCCAAGATCTCCCCAGACGGCAACAGACATCTATTGGCTGCTCCACGAGGATTCGTCTGCCCGTCTTGGTAGGTATAATCCCGACCCCCCTTTCCTCTCTCTCTCTCTCTCTCTCTCTCTCTCCCACTATCGCATTTTGGTTGGCACTAAATAAAGTGCATTTCTGTAGAAGTAAACTGGTTTTGTCCCCTGCTGTGTCTTTTGCGCTCTGAGATCCATAAAAGAACCAGTCGCGACTCGCTCTTGAATTGGGCGGACCATGACAACCCCAAAACACGGGGGCACCCCAAAACACAGGGGGGTCACCGCAAAACATGGGGCACCCCAAAATAAAGGAGAGGACACCCCAAAACACGGGGGGAACACCCCAAAACATGGGACAACAGAAAGTAGTGGAGGGGACACCTCAAAAAATGGGACACCCTGAAACCTGAGACTCCCAAAACACAGGGGAACACCCAAAAACAAGGGGACACCCCAAAATCCGGGACACCCCAAAACACCAGGGGACCCCAAAACACAGGACACCTCATAACACGCGGGGGGGGGGGGGGGGGGGGGGGGACACCCCGAAACACGTGGGGACACCCCAAAACAGAGGGACACCGCAAAATACTGGGGGACACCCCAAAACAGGGGACTCATCGAAACATGGGGGGGGCCATTCCAAAACACGAGACACCACAAAACATGGGGGGGACACCCCGAAACACGAGGGGACCCCACAAAACGGGGGAACACCCCAAAACACGGGGACACTCCAAAATGGGAGACACCCCAAAATACTGGACACCCTAAAATAAAGGAGAGAACACCCCAAAACACTGGGGAACACGTCAAAAAACAGGGACACCCGAAAACACGAGGAGGACACCCGAAAACATGGGAATACCCCAAAACCCGGGACACTCCAAAACATGAAGGGACCCCAAAACATGGAACACCCCAAAATAATGGAGGGGACACCCCAAAAAACGGGAACACCCCAAAAACTTGGGGAAACCCCAAAATAATGAAAGGTATGCCCCAAAACACGGGGACACTCCAGAACACGGGGACACCCCAAAACACTGGACAACCCAAAACAATGGAGGGGACACCCCTAAACACGGGGGTACCCCAAAATAATGGAGGGGACACCCCAAAACACGGGAGCACCCCAAAACACAGGGGGGTCACCCCATAACATAGGGCACCCCAAAATAAAGGAGAGGACAATTCAAAACACGGGGGGGAACACCCCAAAACACGGGACAACACAAAATAGCGGAGGGGACACCTCAAAACATGAGACACCCTGAAACCTGAGACACCCAAAACATGGGAATACCCCAAAACCCGGGACACTCCAAAACATGAGGGGACCCCAAAACATGGAACACCCCAAAATAACGGAGGGGACACCCCAAAACAAGGGAGCACCCCAAAAACTTGGGGAAACCCCAAAACAATGAAAGATACACCCCAAAACACGGGGACACTCCAAAACACGGGGACAACCCAAAACACGGGGGAACACCCCGAAAAACGAGGAGACACCCCAAAATACTTGATGCCCCAAAACACGGGATGCCCCAAAATAGTGGAAGGGACACCCCAAAACTCGGAACACACCAACACGCAGGGGGACACCCCAAAACACGGGGGGACACTCCAAAACAGGGGACACCCCGAAATAATGGAGGGGAAACCCCAAAACACAGAACACACCAAAACGGAGGGGACACCCCAAAACACGGGAAACTCCAAAACAAGGGGACACCCCAAAATAATGGATGGGACACCCCCAAACACGGGACACCCCAAAACACGGGGACACCCAAAACACGGGGGGACACTCCAAAACACGGGAAACCCCAAAACTGAGGAGACACCCCAAAACAAGGGGACACCCCAAAATAATGGATGGGACACCCCCAAACACGGGACACCCCAAAACACGGGGACACCCAAAACACGGGGGGACACTCCAAAACACGGGGACACACCAAAACTGGGGAGACACCTCAAAACACACGGCATGTTTAAACACGGGGGTACACCCCAAAACACGGGACACTCCAAAATAATGGAGGGGACACCCTGAAACACGGGACAGCCCAAAACACAGGACATCCAAAACCACGGGGACACACAAAAATAATGGAGGGAACACCCCAAAACACGGGGACATCCCAAAATAATGGAGGGGACACCCCAAAGCACGGGACACCCAAAAACACGGGACACCCCAAAACACGGGGGAACACCCCAAAACCTGGGACACCCCAAAATAATTGAGAGGACCCGCTGAAACACAGAGGACACCCCAAAATAATGGAGGGGACACTCCAAATCCCAGGGGGACACCCCGAAATATGGGGACACCCCAAAACACGGGACACCCAAAAACATGTGGTCACCCAAAAATAATGGAGGGAAATTTTGGGGGGTAAAAAGTGGGAAAAGAGGAAAACAAAAAGGAAAAAATGTATCAAAGCACACACATGCAAAAACACCCGCAAAAAGCAAAAACCCCCAAAAACTCAAAACATCCCCAAAAACCCCCCAATTCCCCCCAAAACTGCCAAAAAATTTCCCCATTACCAAGCCCCACAAAAAACACTCAAACCCTCAAAAACCCCTCGAACAAAAAACCTTAAAATATCCCCGAAAAACATTTTAAAAACCCTAAAAAATACCCAAAACAACCTTAAAAGCCCTCCAATGCAACCCTAAACCCCTTTAAACACCACAGAAGAACCCCAAACTAAAAAAAAAAAAAAAAACATAAACCCCAAAATTCCACTTTAAAACCCCCACAAAACTCTTTTAAAACCCACAAAAACCCCAACCTTCCTCCCAAAAACTATGAAAAACCCGCAAATCTCCCCTTGAACATAAAATCCTTAAGAAAATCCCAGAAAAACTGAAAACAGAAACAAAAAATCATTTAAAAATAAAAAAAAAATTCTCTAAAGACCCTCAAAAAACCCTAAAAACTCTTTAAAAATCCCTAAAATAAAACCCTAAAAAAACCCTCATAAAGCTCCAAAAATTCCCATCCCACAAAATCCTTTTAAAAACCCAAAAAACAAACACCCCTTTAAAAAATCCAACACTCCTCCAAAAACTTCTTCAAATAAATCCCATTAAGAAAAAAACAAAAACAAAAACAAAACAAAATAAACAAAACAAAAACCCATTTCAAATCCCTTAAAAAAAAAAAAAAGTGCAAAAATTCTGCCAAAAAAAGGCAAAAAACCCATTTAATAAGGGTAATGCCCTCCAATCCATTCCTCTGGGCTCTATTGCTAATTGCTGCCGATCGAGTGCTTTGGGCTCCATTAGTAATGCCTGCTGATCGATTGCTCTGGGCTCCATTAGTCATGCCTGCTGATCGAGTGCTCTGGGCTCGATTACTGATGCCTGTCGATCGATTTTTCAGGATTTTGGGGCTTTTTTCCCCCGTTTTTCTTTTTTTTTCTTTTAAGGATTTTAAATGCTTGTGGGTTTTTTTAAGGGATTTTAAAAGGAGTTTTTTTGGTGGATTTTTGGAGTTTTTACAGGGGGTTTGTAGTTTTTTTGGGGAGTTTTAAAAGGTTTTCTGGGGAGAGTTTTAAGTGGGAATTTTGGGGCTTTTTGTGGTTCTTTTTAGGGGATTTTAAAGTGCTTTTGTGTTTTTTCTGGAGGGTCTTTAAGGTTGTTTTTGGGTATTTTTTAGGGATTTTTAAAAGTGTTTTGGGGAATTTTTTTGTTGTTGTTTTTGTTTTTCTGGGACTTTTAGAGGATATTTTTTTATTTTTGACGCATGAGCAACACAACAGAGTGACGTATATTCTAGGAATAGAAACGAGGAGGAGCTTTCTAGAAGATTCTGTATTAATATGCATTAGTAACCAGTATATAAGTGAGATTTTAGCTTGGCTGATTTGGTACAGTGTGAGGAAGGGCCCTGCCCATACCCCCAGTCAGGGATCCCCCGGTCGGTTTTGCTTATGCTTTATTTACCAAACCCTATTATACTTCAATTGCTGCTAAATTTTGTATTTACTTCAATTTGTATAACTCATATATTTTGATTGTATTTGTTTATATACAATTGCTATTATTAATAAATTACTGCTAAATTTAACTATGTTGTTTGATTAATTGGACAAAATCTAACACATCCAATATCCATTTATAAAAGTTGGATCTTCAGTGTCCCTGTGAACAGAGAGAAGCAAAAGCCTTCTTCAATGTTGTGGAATGTCAAACATAAATTGAAGCCATGGACAGCTCTGAGGAACCACTTCTCAGGGGATTTTCACTTCTTGGATACCCCAAATGCTGAATGTCCTCCTGGTGCCCCAGGCCCTGGGTAAACAGGGCTCATCAGAGATGCAGACAGGACACCAACATCCCTCCCCCTGACTGGCACCTCTGTTTGCCCAGTTTGATCCCAGTGGCTGCCTGGGGACAAACACCAGCTCCCCCACAGCCCTGGGCATGGGCACATCCTGCTCTGGGCCATTGCTGGCCTGGGGCCAGGGCCAGGGCATGGCAGAGACACTGAGTGGGGACAAGGGCCCTGGGGAGCTGTGGGCAAGACCCAGAGAGGGACAGGGCTGGAATGGGAGCCTTGTTGGAGATGGGGTCCGTGGCACTCCCATGTGTGGCAGCTGTGCAGAGCAGGACCCAGGGGATCTGGGAGGGCACAATGGCTGCAGGTGTGACAGGATGAGGGTCTGCCAGTGAATTATCAAAATATGAGTATTGGTCTTATATCAATACTCAACTGTGACGGACAAAAGACTCTCCAACAGTTTAAAGTTACAAAGTGCATGTTTATTCAGTGCTGGGCAGCAGCATGAGGTAATCCTCTAATAAGCACTGCAAAATCACAGGTGATCACAGAGTCTATTTATTAGCAGAGGATTCAAACAAATACATATTCATAATAACAGCCCCTCCCATTCCCTGCTTCCTATGATAATTAGCTTGAACAGCTATTAAACATGATTGATTGACTTCTTAAATTAAGTCTGGGGTCGTTTTCATGGGGAGGGGTCTTAAAAGGAGGAAGTAAGGCGAGTCTTCCTCACCCTAAACTCTTGACCTTTTCTATCAGTGACAATACAAATGATTTCTGGGGATAGTTCAATTTTGCAAAGAATGGGTTTCTGGTTGCATTTTCTATGTTCCTTTGGTTCTGCTCACTAGTTTCATCTTTTCCCATTGTAAGTGCAGCTGAGCAAACATGAAATGACAGACAATTAATTATTTAAGTTTCGGATAACTACTCCCTTCTAACTTTTTATTGTTTTCAGCAAGGTCACTAAAATCCTAATTTTCTAAGATTAGTGTTTCAGTAGAGCTGATCTGGCATCCTGCTTGCCTTTTGTGTGACTTCTCTTTGCCTGAGGTACACCCTTTATCCATTTCTACAGGGCTGTGCTGTTCTGTTCTACTGTCCTTGATAAGAGTCAATGTGATTCTGTTCTCCGGTCCTTGTCACAGTGCTCACCCCTCATGACGCGTGTCTGAAACCCCTCTGACTCCTGGGCTTAGGGTGGGCAAGTGCTCCTGAGAGAACAGGACAGCTGTGCTGGATGTTCCATTCCGTATCACACCATGCTCAGCAATAAACTCAGAGAAGTGGAAGGGAAAAGGGGCATAGAAGATTATTTTTTTTTCTTTTTTAAGACATTTGTCCCTCAGAACAGCAAAGACACATACAGAATCCTCTCCAGCCACAATGTGGTTAAACATTTTCCACTGCTCAAAGACTTCCTGTCAATATGCTTTTCTTCTGTTTGTTGTCTTTGCTAGTTGTGATTAGCTTATGGGGATTTTTTTGTTCTTGTGGGTAGGTCTTGATTTTTTTTTTTTCTTTAATTTTTTTTCTATATTGAAAAGCCTTTCATCTGATGCATTTGTTTTTTCTCCCTTTTCTCTCTGGCTTGGTCCAGACCTGATGGCAAGACAAATTTACCCATGCCAGTCATCTTGCTCAATTAAGTTTTCCAGTCACCATTAACTAGATGAGTTCAACCACAGACTCCCTACAACTTGACAGCATCCATAAAGGAATTGAAACTACATTTCATGCCATTATAGAGTTAATAGAAATGTTCCACAGTGGTGGTCAAGGGTGGTCACTGAGGGATGTCACCAGGGAGTGGCTGCCAGGAGGACTCTGTGCCATGGATGACATTTGACCCTCATTGTTCAGCCAAATTCCCACCCTGTGTTCCACCCCTTCAGCCCAGCTGTCTCCAATCTGGCTCTGAGGAGAGCACAGCAGTCCATGTACCAAGCCTGGCTAAAGTCTGGGAAAACATCATCCCCTTCTTTTCCCTCCATGGGGGTTCTGCAATCCCTGTCTTGTGCTGCCAGTGCCTGGAATGGCTGCAGGAGGAGTTGTCACATGCCCTTCCCTGCTGAGCCTGACCAGTCTGTGAATGTCCCAGTGCTCCTCCCTGCCTTGTTTGCAGACTGGTTCCATGTCTGCACTTCCCAAGTGCCCAGGAAGCACTGGGATGGCTCTGGCATTTCGGAGAGGTTTGAGAGAGGTCTCACAGTCACAGTTCCCAACCTTGTCAACATCTCTTATACCAAAGGCCTTTTCCACATCCCTCAGCTCCAGCTCAGTGCCCAGAACACAGCACAGCCCTGTCCAGGTCCTCGGGGTGGTTCAGAAGGGAGGCAGCTCTGATTTCTCCTAACAGATCCAGCACTCCAATTGTCTTTTTTTGCAGTCCATGACTGCCCTGAACTTTTTTTTCCTGGACCCTCCCTGCCAGGGATGTTTCTCTCTATGCAGTCCTAACCACAGCCCAGTAATGAATTCAGGTGATTTCCCAGAGTGAAGTGTCCTCAAGGCACCGTTTGTGCCACCAGAACTGTGTCACTCCTGAGTGCTGCTGATAGTGTTTGTGCTCACTTGGGTTCATCTCTCCACACACACAGAGTGCACTGCTGAAATATTCTCAGTACACAGCAAACACACACTGCGCACTGGTCACTTGGTGTCCCTCCATGCAGGGACAAACAACCTCCTGCAGGTGGAGCAGAGGCCAGTGCTGGGTATAGTGGTTGCAGGGGCTGGTGTGGGACAATTTCCCTGGGGCACCTTCCCAGGCTGTGCCCACAACAGACACAGCCTAGGCCCTGCTCTGCTGCTCCCTCAGGTCCATCCCAGGAGCTCTGGCTGTGCCAGGACATTGCTGTGTGTCCCCGGCACATTTCCCCTCTGCCCCAGACACTAAGCTTTGTTTTGCCAGGGCATTCCTGGAGCACATTCCTGACAGCAGCTCTGGAGGAGAGCAAAGCCTTCCTGCCCTGCCCTCAGGAGATGCCCTTTGCTGGTGAAGCTGCTGTGCTGGAGCCCAGCTGTGTCCCAGCAGTGCCCATGGCCTGTCCCTGCCTGTGCTCACAGCAGGGACATGCAGCAGGACAGTGACCAAGCTGCCAGAGCACTGTGGCCTCACAGCCACAGAAGGGCTGGCAAGGAGAGGGTGGAGCTGGGAAGAGCAGATGTAGGGAGAGCCAGGGCCATTGTCCTGCTGTGCTGGGAGATTTCACCTCTGCCTCTGCTCACAGGCACTGCTCTGCTGAGACAGAGAAGGGCTGGGGAAGAATCCAGGACACACAAGAGAGGGCATGAACTTACTTTTATTTAAATGCATGGGAAGATAACTTTTGCACATCTTTGCCTTCCAAAAGAGAAGCAGATATTAATGTAGAAATTCAAGGAGTAATTTAGAGTATTTTGTATAATAAAAAAAAAAAAAAAAAGAACAGACAAGAAAGAAAAAAAAGAGAGAGATTGTAAAGAGTTACATTCTAAAGGCTCTGCAGAAGAAAAGAGAGCATTTAATGCTTCTGAAAATACAGAGTCATCAATTTTCCCAGGGCTCCTTTGAGCTCCTGGTTCCTCAGGCTATAGATGAGGGGATTCAGAGCTGGAGGCACCCCTGAGTACAGAACTGACAGGGAGAGATCCAGAGATGAGGAGGAGATAAAGGGGGGCTTCAGGTAGGTAAATGTATCAGTGCTGAGGAACTGAGAGACCACGGCCAGGTGAGGGAGGCAAGTGGAAAAGGCTTTGTGCCGTCACTGCTCAGAGGGGATCCTCAGCACAGCCCTGAAGATCTTCACATAGGAGAGAACAATGAACACAAAACAGCCAAGTGATAAGGAAGTATTAAAAGCAGAAGCCCCAAATTTCCTGAGGTAGGAGTGTGAACAGGAGAGCTTGAGGATCTGTGGGATTTCACAGAAGAACTGGCACAGGGGCAGGGAAAATGTATTGGCTGTGTGCAACAGTGAATAGAGAAAAGCACTGGCCCAGGCAGCTGCTGCCATGTGGGCACAAGCTCTGCTGCCCAGGAGGGTCCCGTAGTGCAGGGGTTTGCAGATGGACACGTAGCGGTCATAGCACATGATGGTCAAGAGACAGTACTCTGCTGAAATGAAAAAGGCAAGGAAAAACACCTGAGCAGCACATCCTGAGTAGGAGATGTTCCTGGTGTCCCAGAGAGAATTGTGCATGGCTTTGGGCACAGTGGTGCAGATGCAGCCCAGGTCAGTGAGGGCCAGGTTGAGCAGGAAGAAGAACATGGTGTGCAGATGGTGGCCGCAGGCTATGGCGCTGATGATGAGGCTGTTGCCCAGGAGGGCAGCCAGGGAGATACCCAGGAAGAGGCAGAAGTGCAGGAGCTGCGGCTGCTGCGTGTCTGCCAGTGCCAGCAGGAGGAAGTGGCTGATGGAGCTGCTGTTGGACATTTCTTCACTCTGGGCATTTTGGACTGTTGAAAGAAGACTTTGACAAGCTGGGGCAGATTTCCTTGAGTCAATCCTTTGCAATTAAATTAGGAATCATCTGAGAACTAGTGTTCTTCCTGTGGGATCGCTTCACAAAAATCTTCTCTTTTTGGATTTGAGTTTCTACTGCTTAGTTAGTGCCTCATCTTCAGCATTGCTCTCAGCCTGAATACTGGGGAGCCCAGATGGAAAACAGGGCTCCTTGTGCTCCAGTGTTTTCAGACCTGATGCTGCCACAAAGCTGCATTTTGCTGATAATACCTTCCTATAATTAAGGGTAATCACACGTAAAATATGGCAGAAAAATAAAGTGCACCTTTAGGAAGCTCTAGTTTTAAAGTCTATGTTTCTAAACCCTTCTGTATTTCCCTAGGCACCTAAGGAGGGAGGTTATCCAGGGTTGCTCTGGCTCTCTGTTGCCTGGAGTTGTGCCTACTGGGACATGTTTCTCTGTATCCAAGGCTTGTCCCTGCCAGTGCTCCCAGAGCCCAGCCCAGCCCTGGGGGCTCAGCTCTGCCCTGCACACCCCTCCCAGCACAGGGCACTGCCCTGGGGCATCTCCCTGCCAGCAGGGCCTTTAGGGCAGCTCAGACAAACTGAGATGCTGCAAGCCAAGGTGCTGCTGCTTCTGCTGTAGACAGAGGAGGATGAGGAGTGTTGATGCTTGGTTAGCAAGTAATGGACATGGCTCAGCTGAGGCCTTATTAGCAGGCCATGAAAATGGCTCGTCTGAGGATTCAGGGCAAGAATCTAGCTGCTAAACTGCACGTATTAGCAAGGTCAGACTATAGCAGCCTATTCATAAAATTGATACTACTGCAGCTAGAGGATGTGAGAGAAGGAAGAGATGGTTAGTTTGTTGCTATATAGAGGATAGATGCAGTAGGTTTGCTGTTAAAAAGCACACATACAGACATAGCTGAAAAAGTAGAAGGAGTGGTCATCTCACACTTGCAAGAGCCAATAGTAGGAGAGGCGTATGTACCTGAAACCAATGAAATTATGCTAAATATGCTTAAATCATTATATTTTGGATTATAAATATAGATGGTGTCTTCAATAAATCGCACTATGCTTTATCAATCACATTGATTGGTTGCATATTTCCCTCACCGAACTTCCTCCACATTTATCTACTCCTTTCTCCAGAAAAAAATCTTGCTGACTGGTGGGAATTCCTAGAGACAAGGCTTTCAAACCAGTCCCCAGTGTGATTAGCCCAATGTCCCTGCTTAAATCCATGCATGCTTCTATTAGAAGGAGTGAACTCTTCTAACTCCCCTGCCGCCTCCCGTTTTTTTTTTTTTTTTAGTAGCCCTTTGGGCAAGTCCTGTATGCCATTCCAAGTCTTTGTTATCAAATGTATGGAGTGATGTTGCTGCTGTAGCAGCACCCTGAGTTCAGTGGGAACAACTCCAGAGCACTGGGTGCCACAGCAGTGGTCATGGTGAGACACTCGCCTCCACTGCCATGGCCATCCAGCCACGGGGAGAGCAGCTGCTGGGGCTGCCCCCATTCTGCCAAGAGCAGTCTGCCCCCAATATGTGGACTGTGTGGCCATGATTTTGGCAGAATGTGGAAAATGCATTGATTGATGCCATTTTTACGTTGTCTAACATCACCTGACTGGAGCAGTTTGGCAGGCTGGACGCCCTGTGGGCAGAGCCATGGTAGGGATGGGTGGCTGTCACTTGCACTGGCAGTGTCATTTTTCCAGGCAGGCTCCTGATACAGCTGCAGGGGAAGGCACCAGCAGCTGAATCAGGTCCAGGGAGGAGCAGCAGCAGCACATTGAGGAGACCCTCATCTGCAAAGAGCTCCCTCACCCCCTTTGCTCCCCCATGGCAGCACAAGGTGATTCCACTGCAGGTGAAGGGCTGCAGCAGACTGGAGACTCCTTCAGCCAGGACTTGCTGCAATCTTGTTCTGCAGCTGTGCTGGGAGGATGTTGGTTGCAGCAGGGGTGTCCATGCCCAGGAATGCTGCTCGGCTCAGGGAGGCAGAGTGTGCACAAAAGCTGCATTCAAAGCACTGATTGTGAGCCCCCTGAGCCACTGGCAAGTGCAGCAGCTCTTCTTCATTCTGTGCAAGTGAGAGCCCAGCCCTGGAACCTGTCCCTGGGAATGGGGAAACACTCCGAGTATTGTTCTGAATTTTCAGGGACAGTCAGAATGAGAATCGTTTTGAGGCTGGTGTTGCAGTGTTGGGTTTGGGTGTGTCTGCAGGAAAGAAAGCAGGAATAAACCCCTGCCACAATGAAGGAGAACCTTTGTATGGTCAATTTCCACCCGACAGACACACTGATCATATTGGCCCACTAAATACTGGGGGCAGTGAATGAAGAGTGAAAAATTTCTTTGAGGAGATAGGAGAGATGAGACTTGAAGAAATAATTTTGCTGATGCAGGAAAAGGGATCAGACCCACTGGTCCCTTGGCTCATGTTCAGTTCTGCCAAATCAAGCACGATTAGTTTGAACGGCTCTGTTGGAGAGTATTTCAGAAAAACCTGCTCCGTGCTATTTCCATTAAGAAAATTTTGAATTGTCAGGAAGCACCAAGATCAGAAATATTTTGAGGCAAATCCTGTTTATGTTGTGTTTCAGTGTCTCTGCAATAAAGAAAGCAGGGAATAAACCCCTGAAGCAATGAAGCAGAGCAAAGGTGGAACATTTGGATGGTCAGTTTGTTTCCTAGTGATATCGGCCAAATGAATTCAGGGGTCATATCCTGGGGGGTGCAAAGCTTTTTTTACTGCCAACACCTGGTTGTGTCTCAGCACTTTAGTTGTTGTGAAGAGAAATAAACAAATCCCTAGACAACAAGCTGCAGCCCAGACCTGAGTGGGAAGGACATAAATGAAGGCCTTGAACAGCAGCTTTGGAAAGCATCAACTTCCTAGTCAGTGTCAAACCCTCAGGCCTGGCTGGGCCCAGGGCTGGCTGCCCTTGGGAAGGGAAGGGAAGGGAAGGGAAGGGAAGGGAAGGGAAGGGAAGGGAAGGGAAGGGAAGGGAAGGGAAGGGAAGGGAAGGGAAGGGAAGGGAAGGGAAGGGAAGGGAAGGGAAGGGAAGGGAAGGGAAGGGAAGGGAAGGGAAGGGAAGGGAAGGGAAGGGAAGGGAAGGGAAGGGAAGGGAAGGGAAGGGAAGGGAAGGGAAGGGAAGGGAAGGGAAGGGAAGGGAAGGGAAGGGGAGGGGAGGGGAGGGGATGGAGCTGGGGTGGGGGTTCTTTGGCCATGGAAACAAGAGAACCAGGGGCGAGCGCGTCACAAAGGGGCAGCCTCGCGCTGGGGCTGGGAAGGTTGTGGATGACGCAGACACAACGGCAGGAGACGCAGCAGGAAACGCATCTGGCTCTGCTGTCTGTGCCCACTGCTGGTGACTGGAGTCACCCCACCTTGTTCTAGGGCTGGGGATCAGCTCCTGTCGCTGTCTATCCCAGACAGTTCCCAAATTCAACCCCAGATACTTCTGTGAGACACAAGCACGGGTTCAAACATGGATTCTACTGGAAAAGGAAAGGCCACAGAAGGAAAAGGTGAGGATAGAAAGGAGCTGAAAGGCCTGACAAAAATGGCAAAAAATCCCACCACTGTTCAGGGAAAATTGGTCCATGGTGGTCAGTGCTGGCCCTGTGTCAGAGGTGGTGGCTGACAGCTATAGGTCATCCTGCAGGGACACCCATGGCATCACAACATTCTGTCATTAGTTCACTCTGCTTTCTCCTTTTTGACAGTAGCCAAATCACCCATTACTGTCAGCCAGGACAGGGACTGTGGCCACAGATGACCACAAACTAGACATGGTCAGGAGATGCAAGTCCTGTTTCTTTCTTAGCCATCAATGTTGGGTCTCACTACAGATAAATTTCCTGTTCTTCCTCTGTTTGGTGATTGGGTCCAACACTGAGGATGATATTACGGTGATATAAAGCCACCAGCAAGGCCTGCCTGCTTGCTGAGAGCTCTTTGAGGTTTGCAGAAATAGCAGCCACAGCTGTGTGGGTCTTTACTGGATATTCACAGAAGGCCAACATCAAGAAGAAATCTTTCCTCCCCTCTTATCATTGGAGCTTTCCACCTTTCCCTTCAGACATGATGACTCAATAGTGTTCAGAGGAATTAAACACGGGCTAGATCCATGAAAAAGAGAAAAAAAGAAATTTTCTCAAAAATTCAAAAGCCCCTCTAGAGCTTCAACCATTGGACACGTATATGGTATGATAAAGGCGGAAGGTCATCTAACTCACCTGTTCTCTTGTGAGCATGCCTCAGCCTCACACAGAAGTGAGGTGGGAGCTGGGCCACTCTCTGGCAGGAGGAAGGGTCTTGTGCCAGCCTGGAGAGCCTGTGCCCATTGCCAGGGAGCAGTTCTGCCCTGCAGGTGCCCCCTGCCATGGGCTGTGCTGCTCCCAGTGCCGCGTGGATCTGCAGGGCTGCTCAGCTGTGGGGCAGGGAGAGGAGCAGGAGGCTGCATGTGCAGCTGAGCCATTGCTGGAAGCACAGGGCTCTGGGCTCCCTGCTGTCCCAGGGCAGCCCAGAGACCAGGCTGCTGCCCTGGGAGCTCTGTGCAAGTGGGTCAGGGTGTGGCCCTGGCCTGCCTCAAGGAGCTGCTGGCAGGAACATGTTTCCCTGGGCAGCTATTTAGAAGTTTCCAGGAAATGTGTGCCATGGAATATGGAGCTTTAGATGCTTTAGGTTGGCATTGCAGCCTCTATTACCATTTGTATCTCCACTTTGCAGGTCTATCTCCCAACAGTGCTGCCAAGAATCTTTCCAGGTCACCTCCCTCTATGCTCCTTCCCTCCAAGCCATCGCCTCCCACCCAGAAGAGTTCTCCCTGCAGGCAGCCAAGCCCGATGTGCAGTGGAGAGAAAGAGAGAGGGAAAAATAGCATTGACTACAAAAATATCGGTAGAAACAACCAGGAGCTGAGTTCTGAGGGAAAAGGAAAATTTTTGAGATCTGAGGAATTTTCTTAGTTTTTTATCATCCTGAAGTGAGAGAGCATTATCAGTGTGAAATTTCCCATCCAGGCAACCCAGAGCAGTAGGTTAAAAAAGAAGGATTTTCCCTTTTACACAGCTGCTTCCTGGCAGTGCTCCCTGTAAAATCTCATTGGAAATCTTCTGGATTTAAGTGTCATGCTGGGAGTAGTCCTGAACAAGGCAGCATCCTCACCACACAAGGAGAACACTTCCAAGCCATATGAGCTCTTTCCTTCCACCCAGACCTTGTCCCCCAGTGGTGGGGCAGCTCCCAGGGCTGGCTGAGAGCTGTCCCTGGCAGGCAGCAGAGTCCCTGCCCCAGCACAGCACCCTGGGCTGCAGGACCCTGCTCTGCAGACAGCCCTGGGCACCCCTGGCTGCTCTACACAGGAGAGAATCAGAGAATGTAGTCACAGTTTCTGTAGGCATTGGGATGCTCCAGCTTTAGGAGATCACTGCAGGAGCTGCAGCTGCCTTGTCCTGCAGCCAGAGGCTTCCTGTGCCAACGGCTGGGAGTGATTCTGCCCCAGTCACTTCTGAGCATCTTCCCAGCCCTGACTGATTGAAACTCTCTGTGCCTCTGTGCTGTACCTGGGATGGCTGCAGGCAGTGCCCTCAACCCTGCTGGGCTGGGAGAGGAGCTGCTCCTCAGCAGAAATGTCTTTTTTTTGAAGCTCTTCTTGGTTGTCAGGATAGCTCTCTGTGCCAGCAGCTCGGCCCAGCTGAGCAGCACAGACACAGCACAAGTAGTTTAATGACCTTCTCAGGGCTTTGGTGCTGTTTACATAAGACTCAGTCCCTCAGAGTATGCTCAAAAAACTGCTCAAGAACTCAAAGTGAGGTTTAAAGTCCAAAGTTTCTTGAAGTTTTTATGGGTCCCACTGGGGGATATGATTGAGAAAGTGTCCCCAGGTTCCAGTGAGTGTAGAACACTGGTGGCAGTGATGACAGGAGGGGACAAACAAGGGAAAGGTGTCTCTGATGCTGAGCAAACCTGGATGTGTAGAATGACATGTCCACATAAGTTTAGGAGTTATCCCACATTGACCTGAGATCTGAAAAAAATTATGCACACTTTAACACCAAATTAGTGTTAAGAAGTCTTAATCTGATATTTTGGAGATTTGGTTACAGCAGGGCCTCACAGAACCAAGGAGTCACCTGTGCCACTATGAAACCTCAAGGAACAAAGGGACCTTTTGACACTGTGGGGCTGCATGGAACCAAAATCCGTTTTGTCAGAGTGGGGCCATATGGAATCTGTGGTCACTTGTGACACTGGGAAACCTCATGGAACCAAAAGCACATTGTGACAGAGAAAGGCCTCATGGAACCAAGGGGCCATTGTGACACTGTGGGGCACATGGAACCAAGGGGCCATTGTTATACTGCAGATCCAAGGAGGCCATGGTGACACTATGGAATCTCCTGCAACCTTGGGTGCGTTGTGACACTGCTGGGCCCCACAGAACCAAAAAGTCCATGGTGACACTGCAGAACCTCACGGAACAAGGCAACCATGTTACACTTCAGAACCTCGTGGGACAAAGGGTCCATGGTGACACAGCAGAACTGTTGGTGGGATTATGAAAGCTCATGGAACTAGAAGTCCATTGTGACCAAAGGTGTCACCATTGTGGCACTGTAGGGCACCATGGATCCAAGGATCATTGTGACACTGTGCCTCGTGAGGCCTCGTGGAACCACAGGCATCGTTTTGACACTGCTGGGCCACGTGGTCCCATAGGGCCAGTGTGAAGCAGCAGGGCTTTGTGAAGCCCAAAGACCATTGTGGCTTTACAGAGCCTTGTGCAGCCAAAGGGCTGCTGCGATCCTGCAGGGCACCATGGATCCAAGGAGACCATTGTGGCACTGCCAGGCCCCATGGAATCATGGAGACAATTGTGATGCTGTGGGTTCCCACAGAACCAAGGGGACATGAAAAAGGTCTGGCATGCTTGGCCTCCCATGGACCACCAGACAGGTCAAAATGAGTTTTGCATGACAAGGGCTACCTCTCATCAGCCCCTGGAGTACTGGGGCTCTGGGCTTTCCTTCCAATGGAAAAGAACTCTCTGTCTTTCTGGTGCCCATGGCCGAAACTGGTACTGCCCCTAAAAATCTCTGTGTATGCAAGGGTTTCTCTCAGAGAAAAGCTGCCATGACAACCAGATATGGCTGTTTTGGCTCTGGTGGTCAGCTCTCATCTGCCCCTGAAACACTGAGTCTGTTCCTTACTTCCTATGGAAAAAACCTCTCTTTCTCATCCAGGGCCAACGGCCAAAACTGGGATTTGGCCTCCCAGATTCTATCTGTCCAAGGATTGCTCCCAGACAAAAGTAGCCGGAACAGAGCGGTCTGGCTGGTCTTGTTCCTCTGGTGATTTTCTTAGATTATGAGCTCAATGTTATCAATTGTAAATACTTTGGTGAGGGCCCAGAGAACTCCTAAGATGAGGTATGCAGGCTTCAGGCACACGACAACATTATTGGGACAAAGGAGCTCTGTGCCCAATGGAGTGGAGATGACAGTGGAGGAGAGCCATCAGAGTGTTTAAAGAGCTGTTTCAGAGACACTTTTGATATAGTGTAAAACTGCCTAAGAAAGAAAGAATTAATGAAAAGTGCAGCTGGGATAGTCCAGACTGGATGCAAGAAGGGAAATTCCCTCCCAGGGCAGGGCTGTGGTGCAACACATCCCCTCAAAAAAATCTTGAGCAGCCCAATGCTGCCCATGTTCTTCTTCCTGCTCAACCTGGCCCTCAGCGACCTGGGCACCATCTGCACCTCTGTCCCCAAAGCCATGCACAATTCCCTCTGGGACACCAGGAACATCTCTTATGCTGGATGTGTTGCTCAGGTTTTCTTTTTTGTTTTCTTTATGTCAGGAGAGTATTATTTCCTGATCATACTGTGCTACGACCGCTACATAGCACTGCAAGGGTTGTTGTGACCCAAGTGCAGGACCCAGCACTTGGACTTATTAAACCTCACCCTGTTGGATTTGGGCCCTGGATCCAGCCTGTCCAGGTCCCTCTGCAGAGCCCTCCTACCCTCCACCAGAAGACCCACACTCACACCCAGCATGGTGCCACCACGGTCTTACGAGGTCCTAGAATGTCACAATGGTCTCTATGATTCCATGAGTCCTCCCTTTGTCACAATTCCCTTTTGCTTCCATGGGACCCCTTGATGTCCCAAAGTCCCTTGGATCCCTGGGCCCCACAGTGTCACAAAGGCATTTTGGTCCCCCAAAGCCCTGCAGTGCCACAGTGGATCCTTGGTTCCATGAGGTCTCGCAGTGCAGCAATGCTCTCCTTGGTCCCACAGTGTCACAATGGCCTCTTGGTCCCAACAGGCACCACAGTATCAAACATGTTTCCTTCATTCCCTGAGTCTATGGGGAGCAGCACCGGCCCCTTGGTTCCATGGGGCCTCAGTGTGCCACCATGAATTCCCTGGTGCTGCAATATCACAATGGAGCCCTGGTTCCACAAGATTCTGCAGTGTCACCAGGGACCCTTGGTTCCATGGGTCACCACAGTGTCACAATTTTTCCCTCAGTTCCAAGAGTCCTTGCAGTGGAACAATGGCCCCTTGATTCCATTGGCCCCAGGCTCTCATAAGGTTCTCCTTAGTTCTGCAGTGTCACAATGGCCCCTTGGTTCCACAAGGCCCTGAAGTGTCACAGTGACCTCTGTGGTTCCACAAGGACCCAGACAGTCACCATGGATTCCTTGCTTCCATGTAGCCCCACAGTGTCACTGTGGCCCCTTGGCACTGTGGTGCCATGTTGTATACAGTCGCACTCTGGTTCTCTCAGTTCCCCAGGGCCTTGCAGTGTCACGATCATCACAGAATCACCCAGGCTAGAATAAATCTCTGAGAGCATCAAGTCCAACCTGTGACCCAACACCCCCTTGTCACCCAGATCATTGCACTCAGTGCCATGTCCAGTCTTTCCTTAAACACTTCCAAGGGACGGTGACTCCCCCACCTCCCTGGGCAGCCCATTCCAATGCCCAATCACCCTTTCAGTGAAGAATATTTCCAAGTGTCCAGTTTAATTATTCCCTGGTGTAGCTTAGAGCTGTGTCCTCTTTTCCTGTGACTTTTCCCTGGAAAAAGAGCCCAACCTCCACCTGCCTGCATCCTCCTGTCAGGGAGTTGTAAAGAGTGATGAGGTCTCACCTGAGCTTCCTCTTCTCCAGGATAAACATCCTCAGCTCCCTCAGTTGATTCTCACAGGACTTGTATTCCAGACCTCTCACCAGCCTTGTTGCCCTTCTCTGGACAATCTCCAGCCCCTCCATGTCTTCCCTAATTTGTGGTCTAGAACTGGACACAGCACTTGAGGTGCTGCCCAACCAGTGCTGAGTACAAGGGAAGAATCACTGTCCTGTTCCTGCTGGCCACACCATTGCTGATTCATTGTAGTTCCAGTTGTCAGATGAGGGAATTAGAAGGAGGGGGTGAGGACAAAGTGTTATTTATTGCCATCCATGAAGGGTCATGATTTTCATATCTATTCAGACTTCATTAGAAGATTCAGGGGTTCGATATCAATTGGATATTGCTGGTATCGATCAATAAATACAAAAAGAAATCGGGACAAAATGCTTCTCCCTGCATTGTTTTCAATATAGTATATAGCATATTCACTTTGAATACACTACTGAAGTCTGTCTAATTAAACACAGAAGACTTGAAAACTTAAATTATTCCCAGGGGCTTTTCTTGTTTGGGTGTTTTGAACAAATACTTTTGAGTTTTTCTCACTGAATCCCTGAACTGAAGAGGTCAAGAAAGAAGAGTTCAATATTAAGTTTGTCGTGGATTTTGCACTGGCTAAATTGCCAGTGCACCCTCTAGAATTATTTACTCATTTTCTGCTGTGAGATGGGATTAGGAGGAAGGCAAAACTAGCTCAAACATTAAAGGATACAAAGAAAAAGCTTTATTACTAGAAACTACAAGAAAAAAAAATCTCAATAAAATTTTCAGAATATTTCTCTTCCCCCTAAAACTTCTTTTCTTTCACACTGATAATGTACAGAAACAGATCAGTCAATTTACCATCTCTACAAACAGCCTTTCACCCATTTACTTGGGTGAGGAGAACTTTTCATCAGTCTATGGAGATTAACATGTTTAGCAAGAAAACAGTTTTCTCCTGGCCTCTATGTCACAGTGAATCAGCCATTCAGGAGAATGTAAATCTGATCACTGTGTAAAAATCCCTTCCTCAACTTACAGGTTTCCTATAACTATTTTTGTGGACCATATCAACTTATGAGGCAGCACCCAAAGGCTGACGGCCTCCCCTCCTCCTTGACCCTGGGGTTTTTGGAAAAACTTATCAGGGGCAGCATTCCAGCTACGCCATGGGCCGGTCTGGCCACTCTGGGGGGAGGGGGAAGCAGGCAGGATCTCCGCAGCCAATGGCGCTGTCTAGTAATCCCCCTTTCCCAAGTTACTCAACATTTGGAAGAGGACAGAAGCAGAAGAAATAGAAAACATAGAGAGAAAGACAAAAAAGATACAGAGATGCCCACTCTCGTATTCCAGTACTGTTCAGACAGAAATTCCAAGAGGAGGTAGGGTCAAGATGTGCTCTTGCCTAGTGGTCTGCCTGAAATTCTCCTTGGTCTTCCTGGGTCCTTCCCCCAGGTAGGACTTTTGGTCATTTGGTCACTCAGGAGCTGGGCTGGGGCTCCAGGGATGAGTGTGGAGCATTGCCTTTGGTGTGACACAGACCGCAGGAGCAGAAGGCAGGGACTTGGACTGAGCACATGCTTCATGTTTTTTTAAGCCCCTGGGCCTTCACGGGCCTCCCCCCTGGTGGGACTTGTGATTGCTGGAGCAATCAGAGCCTGGGTCAGCACCAGCCCACTGTGTGATGGATGGGCAGCTCATCCCGACGTGTCTGGGACATTGATCTCATCCAGCCTCTGACAGCGACCATGGTGACACTGCAGAACCTCATGGAACCGTGGGTCAGTTGTGACAATGAGGGTTCATGGACAACTTGGAGACACCATGGAACCTCATGGAACCATGGGTCAGTTGTGACATGGACAGCAGCAGATTCAAGGACACCGTAGAGATACTACAGATGCTCATAGAACCAAAGAGAACATTGGGACACTCTGCTGCCTCATGGAATCAGAGGGACCATTGTGACTCCAGACCCCTATGGAACCAAGGGTCAAGGATTGAACTGCGGGCCCCATAGAATCAAGGAGCCATTGTGACACTGAAACAGGGGGAATTAAAATTAAAATGTTAAGGATAAAAATACAGGAGGATACTTTAAATAGAAGGGGGCTGACAGGATTCTAGCAATGTGGGACATTTGCTGCCTTTGCAAGAACAGGAAGACAGAGCAAGGCTACATGATAAAATAGAGGGCCAAGAAGGCACAAACAGGATGGAAGAGCTAGGCCCCTTCCAGATAACAGGGATTCCTTAGACTGCTGAGCCAGCAAAAACTGGTATCAAGGTCTGGAAAATGACCAGAGACTAATACACAAAGAAGACGAGGTGAAAAGTTCAACTGAGAGGAAGACTGCTTTCTTCATCCCAAAGACCCCAGATGACCACCAGAGTGATCAACAAGGAGTATGGGGGCAGTCGCAAAGAGGTGTGGAGCTAATTTTAATACAAAGCAGGGACCGGTGGGGTTATGAAATGAATATGTATTTAGGGGTATTGTGCACTCCTAGTTTGTAGAGAATAAAAAGATAGGTGCAGGTCATCAAAGGTGTGCATGTTTTTGGAGGAGCTATGCCCCATGCACCTCAGTGCTGTATAAAACATATACCTATAACTTATTTTGTAGGTTACAGAGTTTTCTTGTGCACCAATTTGGGTGACCTCTCTGCTCCACTGAGATTCTGAGGTGCCCCCTTTGCCCCTTCCCAGAGCTGGAGCTGGTGCAGAATGCCATCTTCTCTGACCCCACAGACCAAAGTGCCTGGCTGTGCCTGTGCTACGTCCCCTCCTGAGGTAACTCGGGGCTCCCTCCACCACTGGGGCACTTATATGGAGTTTTGGAGTACCCTGTGAATGTTGGGTGGCTCCTGGTAGGCTAATCTGTGTCCACGTTGACTGGGAGCACGCAACGGTGGCCATCATCTCCTTCCAGCCCATCAAGGTGAGTCAGGACACTTGAGTGCCGAAAACATCACCTGGGTATTCCCAAAAATCATCTGAGTACCACCAAATATGTCCCGGATCACCTCAAAAATCACCCGGATACACCTGGGTACCCCTTGGATACCTGGATGGCCCAAAACCCCTGGGGCCCCCGAAAACTGGTGTCCCAAAAATCATTGCTTTCACGGGGTAGACATGATGTCCCTAAATTCCTATTTGTTGCAGTCAGTGAGTTAGGGGTCTCTCTGAATCCTTCAGAGAGGAATCAGATTGCAGGGATTGAATAAGGCTTAGAGTGAGTTCTGATGTTTTTAGTGAGTAAAAGGTCTGGATTCCACAGTAGTAGCTTGTGTTCTATTGAAGGTTGCAAATATACTGATATATCTTCAGTAGAGGCTCCAGGCCTACAGTTGTAGTCAGGACTTCGACATAATAGAGTTATAGTAAGAATATTGCTTTCATTTCTTAGATAGAACAAGACAGATTCTATGCGTAGTATTGTATGTAACCTGAGGAGCTAAGAAACTAGAATTCTAATAGATTAAGGAGTGGTGGTCCGAGTTTGCATCTTAGCTTGTTAGAAAAATCCTATATAAGACTATGTATTGAAAGAGTTGTTGCTTTTAGCCATTTGGCTTTTAGCCACTTGCTTTTAGCTATTGGCTTTTGCAAGGGCTTCTAGCCATTCACTTATTGCTTATTGCTGCTGCCTTTGCCATTGCTTGCCATTGCTTTTGCTATTACCTGTTGTGACAGATGTGCTTTGCAGTAAGATCTTCTTTGTAATAAATAACCTTTTTAAGTATTAGCAGCTTTGCTTATTTAAGATAACCCGACGAAATAGGAGCCAAGAGCTCAGAGCAGGAGCCTAAGAGCTCTGGAGTAAGGTGCCATAGAGAACCTGGGGGTCAGAAAGAACCCCCACATCTGATGCCACACCTATTGACTTCAACGGTGTCCTGTTTATCTTCATTCATCTCTATTAATCCCTCCCAATGCCCCCACTTTTGCCTCAGTGCTCCCAAAAATCTCAGTGGCCCCCTTAGCCACACCCAGTGCTGCCAGTTTAACCAGTAAACCTTCTGAATGAAACCCTATTAATGGATAGACCTGGTGTTCCTCGATCCTCAAATAATTTCAGTAAAGGTAGATGTGGTGTCCTTCAATGCCTATTGATTTATATGGGCAGACCTGATGTTCCAAAATTTTTTGTGCTAAAAATCCCAACTTTTGGCTTGGAATTCCCAAATTTTGAGCTGAACAAAGATGCCTATTGATTTCAATGATGTTAACCTGATGTCCATAAATCCCTATGAATTTTTAATGGCATAGATGCAGTGTTCCCATATCACCATTGATTTCAAATGGTAGACCGGCTGTCCAAAAAAATCCCTCTCGGGAGGTTAATATTACAAAAGATGGGGCAACTGAGAGATGCCATAAAAGATACTTTAGTGTTTGATAGCATCAGTCTCATAGAAGGGTGAGACATTAAAGATGTTACATCCCATATCATAATATCAGAAGCCACCTAATTCTTAGTTACAATGTTTTCTGTTTGTTTTCAGCCAAACAAATACTTCTATGAATTTTGCTAGTCTTTTTACACCAATCATTAATTGTTTTACTTCTCGTGGTTTTGCAGAAATGCGTAATTTTTTAACCAATCATGTAACACTTCAAAAACTTACATTGATACATCTTTGGCTTCTAGCTAACTTTATAACAGGTTCTATTGCTAAACTTTAAAATCTTTCACTATCTTACTTAACATACTGCTTTGCTTACATAATACATAGCTCTGTTTGCTTAAAACATATCTCTACTTAAACTACAAACTTATCTTCTTGTTTTATATCTATTTTACCTTTAATGCTCTAATTCTCCAAGCATTCTCCAAGGTCTTAGGTCAAACCTTGTGTCTATCTCTATCTTTGAGCCTGTATGCACCAGGCCCTGAGAGCTCTCTATGCTTGCATTTCCCACATCACCTGTTATCTCCGCCTGCAATTTCCTGCTCTAACTGGAACCTGAGGACACTTCCAAAGTTTTGTCCCTCAGTGGGACCCATGAACGGTATCGGGAACTTTGGAGTTCAATTATGACTGAATTCTTGAGAGGTTTTCTAGCAAACCACGGCTCTGCCTTGATTTCCTTTTGGTGCTGTTCATTCAGAAGGTTTTCAACTCCATTTATGGAGAAATATGTCAAAAAGCTTCTTAGTAATATCAGTTTTAAAGGGTGTATTGATTCCTGCTTTACTACTGCTGTCTTTAGAGCAGAGGCGATTGCAGCATTCTGTAGTTCATATTTCTGTTTCTGAGAAATGGATTTGCAAAGGATTCTCAAAGCCTGAATGAAAGCTCACAGTCATGTACACCTGTGTGCAAACTCTGAGATAAGGTGTGCCGACTAAGAAATGCCATGCAATAGAGAAGACATTGTTGAGAGAGAGATTGAACTAGAAACAAGTTTCAAATATTTATAATGTACTGTAACCAGGAAATAACTTGGCTTCTGAAAGAGTGGCATTGAGTTTTACATCTCTTATGTTTCACCCTTCAATGAGACTGATAATGGAAGAAAATTATTTACAATGCATTCAGCTTCCCTGTCTCTGAAGAGCTGGGATTTTCCAAAAGTGCTGAGTCCCTGGACACCAGTCCCTGAGAGGGAGCTGAGAAGGAAAATTTCTCAAAAATGCAAAGTCATATTCAAACTCTAAATTTTCTTGAAGTTTTAATGGTTTCCACTGAGAGACAGGACTCAGAAAGTGTCCCCAGGTTCCAGTTAGAACAGAACACTGGTGATGACAGCAAAGGAAAGGTGTCTCTGATGCTGAGCAAACCTGGGTGTGTTTCAGGAATGCAAAGGGCCAAGGCCTGAGCCCCAGCCCCTGGCAAGGCACATCCTGTCCCTCCCTCATTGCTCAGGGCTCTTCCCAGGGCACTGGGCTCTGGGATGTGCAATGCCAAGGGCAGGACCATGGGGCAGCCCCTGCCAGCCTGCTGAGCAGGGACAAGGAGGCAATGAGGCCCCAGAACAGCAAGGCTCACTTGTCCCCTGCTGGCCTCAGGCCCAGGGCCAGCAGCCATGGCCCAAGTGCTGCAGCAGTTGGCTCTGGCAGGGCCTTTCAGCTGCTGCCCATCCCTGTGCCCTCTGCAGCCCAGGTTCTCCTACGGTGTCCATGCCCTGCGCCTCTGTCCCTGCAGGCTGTCGTCATCCCCCGGCTGCCCCACCTCGCTGGCCCTTCCTTTGCTGACAGCTCTGCCTCCTGCCTGCCTACATAAAGCCTTGGGATTGATACCTAAATGTTAAATTCCATTTTATACGGTGCCTGTGAACTTTTAGCACCGCATCAAGGCATGCAGGGGCTGTTTTCCCAGCAAGTATGATTGGAAGACAGTAAGAATACACCTGAACGAAGGGTGCAGTGACAAGAGAAATCAAGGACTGATTCTGGGAACTTGGGGTAGATTTAATGGAAATTGGTAAATTGTAATACACATGTAGTGACTGAATATAAGCAACTCATTTGTAGAATCAATTGTCCACATAAGATTAGGAATTATCCCACATTGGACCTCAGACATGAATAAATGATATCCTCTTCAACACCAAATTTGAGTTAAGGAGTCTTATTCTGGTATTTCGAGACCTGGCAGCAGTGTGGCCTCTCAGAACTGAGGATTCAACTGTGACACCTTGTAACCTCATGGAACCAAGAGGCCATTGTGATGCAGGAGACCTTCCTGGAACCAGGGACACCATTGTGACACTGTGGAATCTCATGGAAACAAGGGGCTATTTTGATATTTCCTTGCCTCATGCAAACAGGAGCCACTGTGACACCATGTGGCCACATGGAGCCAAGGGGCCATTGTGACACTGGGGATCCAAGAAGATCACTGTGACACTGAGGAACCTCATGGAACAAGGGTCCATTGTTACATTGTAGAGCTCTGTGGAACCAAGGGGACCATACAGAGACTGTGGTGCTCCATGAAACAAAGGTGCCATTCTGATATTGCCTGGCCTCATGGAACCAGGGGGACAATTTTAACACCCAGTGCCTCATGGAGCAATGGAGACTATTATGACCTAGAATCACAGAATTAACGAGGTTTGAAAAGACCTTTGAGATGTTTAACTCCATCCTATGACCTAACGTCACCTCATCATCTATACCATGGCACTGAGTGCTTCATCCAATCTCATTTTAAATGCTCTCAGGTGTGTTGACTCCACTATCTTCCTGGGCAGAAACTTCCAGTTCCCAATCACTCATTCAGTGAAAACTTTTTCCCTGATGTCAAACCTAAACTTCTGCTGGGGCATCTTAAGACTGTGTTCTCTTGTTCTGTCAGTGATTCCCTGGGAGAAGAGACCAACCCCCACGTGACTACAACCTCTGTTCAGGTAGTTGTAGAGAGTCTCACAAGAGACCATTGTAACCACTGGGGCCACTATAACACAGCAGGGAATCAAGGGGACCACAGTGACAGTGTGGGGCTCCATGGGACAAAGGAGCCATTCTGACATTGTGGAACCAAGGAGAGCTTTGTTACACTACAGGGCCTCATGGAACCAGGGAGATCGTGATGACACTTCGAGGCCTCGTGGAAGCAAAGGACCATTGTGGCACTGCAGGGCCTCATGGAAGCAAGGGCACAAGAGCGACCCTGTGAGCTCCAAGGGACCAAGGGGGCATTCTCACACTGCAAACCAAGAAGACCATTGTGATACTATGGGGCATCATGGAACTGAGGGTCCGCTGTGACACAGCACGGCCTCATTAAACCATGGAGGCCATTTTTACAATTTGAAGCTTTGTGAAACAAAAGGGCCATTGTTGCATTTCAGGGCCTTATGAAACCAAGGAATCCATAGTGACACCGTGGGGCTCATTGGAACTAGGGGGCCATTGTGACAATGTGGGCTGTCATGGAATCAATGGTCTGTTGTGACACTGCAGGGTCTCATGGAACCATGGAGATTATTGTGATACTTTGCAGCCCATGGAACCAAGAAGTCCATTGTGACACTACAGGTCCCCATGGAACTAAGGATTCCTGTAACAGTCCAGGACCCCACAGAACCAAAGGTCCATTGTGACCCTGCAGGGCCTCATGGAATCCTTGAGGCCACGATGACACTTTGAGGCCTCGTTGAATCAAGGGGCTCTGCAGGGCCTCATGGAACCAAGGAGATCCTTCTGCCATTGTGAGTCCCCATGGATCCAAGGGTCCATTGCGATACTGTGATGTGGGAAATGCAGCCACGGAGAGCTCTCAGGGTCTTGTGCGTACAGGATCAGAGACAGAGATGGATGCAAGGTTTGACCTAAGACCCTGGAGAAAGCTGAGAGAATTAGAGCATTAAAGTGAGACGGACATAAAACAAGAATGTAAGTTGATAGTTTAAGTAAAAATACATTCTAAGCCAACAGAAATATGCATTTTGTAAGCAAAGCAGTATGTTAAGTAAGATAGTAAAAGATTTTAAAGTTTAGCAATAGGACCTGTTATAAAGTTAGCTAGAGGTTTAAGATGTATCAGTCTAACTTTGTGAAGTGTTATATGATTGGTTAAAAATTACGCACTGCAGCAAAACCCTGGAAAGCAAAGCAATTAATGATTGGTATAAAAGGATGCTAGCAAGCCTTGTAGAAGTATTTGATTGACTAAAAAAAATATATATACCAGGCATTGTAACTAAGCATTAAGCAGCTTCTGGTATTATGTTGCTGGATCTAACACCTCTAATGTCTCACCCTTTGATGAGGCTGATGCTGTGAGGCAATAAACCATCTTTTATAACGTCTGTCAGTGGCCCCGTCTCTCGTAATATTTATATCCCAATACTGTGGTACCAAGGAGACCCCTGTGACACTGCAAGGCCTCATGGAAGAAGGGGAGCCCATTGTGACACACCAAGGACTCGTGCAGCCAAGGGGCCATTGTGACACTTCAGGACCTTATGGAATAATGGAGACCATTGTGACACTCAGCGGCCTCATGGAACCAAGGATCCAATATGACACTACCATTGTGACACTGCAAAGCCACATGGAAACAAGGGGCCACTGTGACACTGCAGGGCCCCATGGATCCAAGGAAACAGGTAACAGGTCTGGTTGGCTTGGCCTGACTGATCCAACTGCCCTTGGCATATCATGTGAGGAGAGAAGACACAGGACTGTGCATGATTCAATGTGAATCAAGCAAAAGCCATTTAGTGTGCTTTTAAACATTGTTTACATTCACTTCTTATCTTGGATTACACATTCACACATTATTTAATTGGGAGCTCCACTTTGTCCACAAATCTCTTGATTGGTAGCTCTATATTGTCCATGAGACACGCACACATCTTTTTCTTCATCTAATTGGTTGATACCAAAAGCATCATTTTACTCATCATTTTACTATGTTTGTCAGCAACTTTCTGCTTCTTCTTTCTTCTTCTAACATCAGCTTTTTTATCCACTGAGATAACCTCATTCAGAAAGTTAGGCTGGTTCATTTAGTACATGTCCATTTTCCTGTAAATATGATCCTACAATTTCCCATTCTTTCTCTTTAACCAGCCAAATCTCCTTTATAGTATTCTCAACCATGTTCATAATTCCCTAAGTATACATGGCACAATCATTAATAACAACACTATTACAATCAACACAGTAAGTCCCTGGATCAGAATATCTTTCAACCATCTAGTAATTCCTCAACCTTGAAGCCATTCTCCAAATCCTCCATTACTCACTGTTAATTTTTTCATATTCTCTTTCAATTGTGCCAGTTTCCAGTAAATTGATTTTGAATGATGAGAAAGGTTCATACAACACATCCCCTCAAAATCCTCACACTCAAGTCCTTGAGCTAACAGTAAAGAATCAATACTGTTCTATTTGGTAAAGTTGAATGCCTTATGCTATTTATGTCATTTAAAAGCAGAGGTTAAGTTTATTTGTTTACCAGCCCAGGAGCCTAACTGCACTTCTTAAGTGCATTTTCTGCTGCAACTCAGGGTAAAAGCTAAGAGTTCAGAACATGCACAGGTTCATGCCAAAACTGTACTGTATCATCACAATCTGGGTTTAACTGATTTACATCTCTCTTTTTCCTTGCCTTTGTAACATTCCATGTGCTGAATTCAGTAACTGGTTATGGTCTGACCTAAACATGGTCAATTTTCCAATATTAACTGTGGCAATTTGACACAAATCAATCTACCTTGTCCACCATACCAACCCTTGCACATCAGTCTAGCTATCTGCCTGCTATCAAAAGGAGTTAAGTGTGATCCAGTAAAAATATTGCAAATAAAAGTTTGTGTATAGGGAGATGTTAGCCCATACTGCAAAATCTACTGTTAAGCTTCTTTAATAATTTTTCACTCTAGTGCAAATCACGTATTTGGATGCCTCCCTCCATTCCTGTCACTCCCCCCCCTCCCCATGCTGTATTTGATACACCATTGGAATAAATTCACCCTCAATGACTGCATCCTTTATCAGTCCTTTCCAATCTGGGAATAATCATTGTCCCTGGCTCATCCATCTTTATATTCTAAATCCCTGTCAGCCGGTCCATGGCTGCCATGATGTCTGGTATGAATTGCTCATGCAGTTTTCGTTGTTGTTCCAACTCCTGCCATTTCTTAAATAACTCCAATTCCCATGAATGTTGATCACCCATGGCATGCCAAGTATACTGGCCAGTGGGTGATGACAGAGTTCACAGAGGCAGTGGTGGGTACAGGTGGAGGGTGCGAGGGGCATGTTGTGGTAGAGGGATTGCAGCTCCCTGTCCCTTGGGCTCCATTTCCATTGGATCATTTGGTGCTGAGCTCGTTGCCTCTTGAGGGTTAACAATGCCTGGGTCCTGTGCTAGAGAAAAGTTCTGTAGTGTCTGTGACCCTCCTCCTTTTGCTTCTTCCAGCAGTGGTGCCAATGGAGGAGCAAAGGAAGGAATGCAGTATTTGGCAAGCTCACACAAATACTTTTATGGGATATGTGGACATCAAGTTCTGCACCAGAACAGCAAATGCTCCAGAGGCAGCATTTCATTCTGCCTTCATTTCCCAGATTACAGTAATTATCAGTTTTCAAGTTGTTGCTAATTCTTTTGCCTCCTTTGATACATTACTTACTTCATGCCACAGAAGCCGTTTTATTTGTCCCATGACCACCATGTCCCATGTCTCCCATGTCCCAATGCAACCTTGGCTTTGTTTAGAAATCAATCTCCAGAAAGAATTCCCTGCAATCTCTTTAAAAAGCAGAAGATAGTGGCTCTCTTTCACTCCAAGCATGTTCCTGGGGGAATTCAGCTGATCCTGGCCCACAAAAGCATCATCAGCCTTTCAGACTGGGGGCGATGACACAAGCTCCACCAACGATCTGATACAGCCCTGACTCCCAGGTTCTCTGGGGAAAATGAGTGCTCAGCTACTTTATTTCACTAATTAAACAAGAAATGTCTGTGTCCTGGCTGCTGGCTGGGCTGCCAAGATCCAGTGCTCTTCTTTTGTGCGTCCCTGACCTGCCATTGCTGTCAGCTGCCTCAATTAGCCTGCCAAAAGCATCATAGGGCAGGGGGACCCTGCCAGACACGCAGCATCCTTCCACTGCTCTGCCTGCTGCTTGGAACAAGAGAAAAACAATCACTTGACTCTCCTCTGTGCCTCCATCCTTTGCTGCTTTCCTTTCATTAGATCAGTTCATGTCTCAATATCTCCCACTTTCTGTTCCTTTCTGTCCTTCTGGACATGATTTTGTCACAAGGAGGAACACCAGATTTTTTCTTTTCCTACAAACCTGTGCTCCAGCACCCGGAGCACAATCAACCAAACAAATCCAATACCCTGGGAAGGACCATAATAACATTTTTGCAAGGATACCCTCATCATAATTTAACCTCCCTCTTAGAAAAGATATGGAGGAGAAGCTTCACTATTGCACTTTCTTTAGTTAAATTTTCTCCCATCTCCTCCTCTCGGCTGCTCCCCTCACTGGGCACTAGTTCCAATGTACATTACTCAGTCCCAGGCCGCCCTCTGACCTGCCAGTCTCAGTCCCTCGGAGTTGTCCTCCACCCGGGCTCTCCTTCCGAGTTGTTCTGCTACCTTTCCTCCCATTTAGATCATGTCAGGGTAAACATCCGAGGAGAGGAGACAAAGGACTCTGCAAAATTCAACGTGAATCCAGCAAAAGCCATTTATTGTGCTTCTAAGTATTGTTTACATTTACTTCTTACCTTGGATTACACAGTCACACATTATATAATTGGTAGCTCTATATTGTCCATGAGGCAAGCATGCATCTTCATCTAATTGCTTGATACCATAGGCATAATTTTACTCTGGTTGACATCCCTATGTTTATCAGCAAATTTCTGCCTCTTCTTTCTTCTAACATCAGCTTTTTTTATCCACAGAGATGACTTCATTCAGAAGGTTAGGCTGATTCATTAAGTATGTGTACATTTCCTATCAATATGATCATACACTGTGCTGCTCCACTTGTGCCTGGCCCAGCTCTGTGTGGGGCAGATGGAAGAGAAGGGGCAGCTCCCTCCCAGCCCAAGCCCAGGGACCCCTCCAGCTCTGGGGCTTGGGGCACCGTCAGCACCCGCTGCTCCAGCTGTTGCATCTACATGTTGCTTGGGGTAAAGGAGCAGGAAAGGCCTTTGCAGGTTTTACAGAGATGTTTATTGCAGCCATGCATGCATCATCCAGGGTTTGGGGAACAAAGGCAAAAGAGCTTGTGGGGGTCCAGGTTGTTTCATGGGATCAGCAGGTGGGGAAATTCTTAGGGACCAATTGCCAAGGGACAGGAAGTGTCCAAGGGAGGGGTTAGGGTGAAAAGGCCAACAGGGGAACAGAGTGGGAGTGACCAAAAGGCTGACCAACAGGGAGAGGGCACGGGGTTGAGCCAGGGAACAGAACAGGGGTTGCATTCCCTAGTTGGGAACACCTTTCTGGGTCTCCACATCCAGTCACCGTTTCTGCTGGCACTGACAGCAACACCCAAACTGTGGCTGATCCCGAGGGATCAGCAGCAGTGCCCTGATCTGATCCCTGACTCTGTGTAGGGCTGGACAAATGACCCCCACAGCAGCAGCAGCAGCAGCAGCAGCAGCAGCAGCAGCAGCAGCAGCAGCAGCAGCAGCAGCAGCACCACATGGAGTTGACTTTCAGCACAGCCCCTGCCACTCTTCCCTCCTGTGTGCAGTGGTGCCACAGCAGCCTGGGGCACCTGGGAGCCCCCAGTGCCAGCAGGGACTTGAGATGGCAGCTCTGAGCTACAGGAGGGTCTACAGGGAACAGAGGAGGGGACTCCCTGTCCATGTGGAGCTTCCAGATGGAAAAGGCTGCTGTGCCCAGGCAGCTTCAAGGGCAGAGAAAGGAGGGGCTGGAGCCCTTGATCTGTGCCAGTTCCACAGCCCTGGACAGCAGCCACTGAGCACAGGGGGAACAGAGGGCACAGCAAGAGGGACAAAACCAGTCAAGGTCAGAGACTGGGAAGAGCCAGAGCTGGGAGCAGGAGCAGCTGCTTCAACTGCACCCTTGGAGAAAGCTCTTGGCTGGTTCAAAGTGCTGAAAGGTATGAAGGGCAGAGAGGAGAACACACCAAACAATGCTCCTGGTTCCACAGCCTCCCCTCTCAGTGTCCCAGAAGGAACTGGATGAACTGTATTAACTGTATTCTTCTCCGCCAGTCATCTCATTCAGCATGAGCAGCTGAGCACCAGGAGCTAAAGGAGCTGAAGCCTTAGGCCACAAGAGCTGAGCAAGAGGGGACTTTTGGACCAAAATAGTGCTGCCAACATGGACCTAGGTGAATCCTAGCAGGTGGAATCCTGGAATTATCAAAACCTTTCTGTTGGAAAAGACCTCTGAGCACTCTGAATCTAGCTGTTCATCCAGCACTGTCAAACTCAGCAAAAAAACACGTCCCTGAAGTGCCAAGGCCTGGACAGCAGGTCCTGAGCCAAAGCTGACCTCTGGATGAACCTTCCAACCAAAGGTTAAATTTCTATACACTCATTAACAAAATATGCATGGTCATTAGTATAAGGTGTATCCACTCATTAATAAAACATATATTGAGTTTTTTGTATTTAGAAGCTGCACAAAGCCATGAAATCCAACCTCTGGCCATGTTTGGGGATGTGTGATCAAAGTCAGCTCCCTTAGTTCCTCCTTGAGACATGGCCAGGCTTTGGGAGTGACCCAAGAGAAGAATGAAACAGAATGAGCTACAGGTAAATGACACTGATTCCTGAACTTGGTGTCTGTGCTCTGCTGCTGACCCTGCCCACTGGTAAAACAAAGCTGGTGTGGTCTGGCTAGATTGGCACAAAATGTTGCTTTTTGTATGTAAATGTAAGAAATCAGTCCTGTCCAAAACTGCCAGGTAGAGAGAAAATCTCCCTAGAGTTTGCTGCCTCTGGAGTGGGTTAGGTCAGAGCATTGTGACAACAATGGGGAAGCCAGCTGAAAGAAGCTGAACCACTGGATGTATTGCAATATGGAAAAATGAAAAGCACTTGTGTGTTTGGGAAGATGAGGATGAATTTTATTAATGGCATCTCAAAACAGCACCAACAGAGAGAATGCTGCCAAAATGCTCCCACATGGAGTGACAGAAAAGGCTTTTAATCTTGAACTTGGATTCATTTGTGCAAAGGATAGAGTAATATTATAGTCAATAATTATATACATATATTATATATATATATAATATATATATTTATATGTATATATATAATATATATAATAAAAATTTAATATATGGACTTTCACATATATATAATGGCATTGTAAAATAATGTTCCAAGTACTAATTTTTTAGTTTTTCCTGCTCAGGGATGTAACACTTAATACTCTACAAAAAATTACTGTCCAGGATGCAAACATCACTGGTGAACTCTGTGAGATTGTATACAACAAATGAAAGAGGAAGGGATGAAATTGGCAGTTTTAATAGGGTTTGCTGACCCTAGGATGTGGAATGCTTTGTCTGCTCCTGTGAAAAATAAAGTGAGTAAGACTACTGGGTTTTTCATACACCAGACCACCCACAAGCTGCAGCACTGATTGACAGGTGAAGAAATTGTTAAAAGAGCAGTTGGAAAAAAATAGGAGATGGAAATTAATTGCAATGAAAATCCCATCTCACAGATGCGCTCCATCCCCTTAACAATGGGCCCACTGGGGAATGGAAACCCCCTGGATGTGCATGGCTGCACCCAATTTGGAAATACAACCATGGACAGGGAGACTTGGACTGCCTGGGAAATTATTCTGGGTGTGATGGCCCCTGACAGGGACACCCCAGAGGCTGCAGGGCTGGACCTTTATGCATTAGAATTAGCTAGGATAAATCAGAAGCAAAGGAGAGTTATGAATACCAGAACAGGTATTCAGATTCCTTCAGGATGCTTTAGTTTAATAAATGCTCACTCGAGCTTGGCCTTGAAGTGTTCATGTCTTGGGAGGAGTAAATGGTGCAGATTATCAAGAAGAAATTAAAATAATTCTCTTAAACAATAGTGAAATATTGGATTATTCAACCCCATATTCAGTTGTGGAAGAGTAGCACAATTATTGATGCTGCAGTTTTTAAAACAATTGTGAAAAAAGGACATTCACCTCAAATCTCTGCTGTTCATGGAGATAAAGGGTTTGGATGCACCAGTCCTAATAATGGAGCCAGAGTGTGGGTGCAGAGGCCAAATGGCCCTCCTGAGCCAGCTGAAGGAACAGTTATGGGGAAAGACAACACTGTTTGAATCCTGAACCCTGGGTGAGAAGGACGGGAATATGGCCCTGCAGCCAAGTGTTCTGTGTGAGAACAAGTGGATGTTATGGGATATTGTTTTACAGATCCTGCCAGACCAAATCTCTCTGTTTGTCCCAACAGCTCTTTGGAAAATGCTCTGATCCAGGGGCTCCATGTGAAGGCTGATGTGACACTGAGGGGATTCCACAGGAATTTCAACCAGGAGCCTGGGTGCCCTCAGGGACTGGGACCAGGCACCTCCCCAGCCGGAGGGGAAAGGACCCACCAAGCCTTGTCAGCCACAGACAGTGCAGGAAAGCTGAACAGCAAAGAACCTGGGGGACATTATTCTGGAATTAAACAGGTGTGAGCTCTGTGGACAACAGAATTATTGCTCCTAACATAAATGAGACTGAGGAAAAAGAATGTAGAACCGTGTTTTTAAACCACCTCTGAAATCTGCAAATTGTATCTTGATAGTCAGGCAGAATCGTTGTTTGCCAGAAACACCTCCAGAGTCTTACCAAGGATTAGTCATGAAAATGGTCATAAAAATGTCAAAGATCAAAAGCAGCCAAAATACTCAATCTAACAAATTGCTGTACATGTTCACAACCAGAGGGGAATCAAAGCAGAGCCATGGTTTGCCATGTTTGTCATGGTTTGCTTTTTTAAAATGAGCCCCTGTGGTGCATTTGGTGCTGAGCCCTTGAACCTCAGGGCCTGAGAGGAGATTGTACAAACCTTTCCAGGAGTTCAAGGCAGGAAAAAACCCAAAGTGTCTCAAAGCATTAATGGGCCTCACTGAGGTCCATCCCCAACACAGGCTCCTCATGGACTCCTTGGAGGAGAGAACTGGAGGCCATGATTACCCAAAAACCTCTCAGAGACTCAAAAAAAGGAAAAAGGAAAGTACCTTAGAAAGCTGGAGTACCTTGAAGCATTAATGAGCTCCATGGAGTGTTGTTACTGACAAAAGCTCTCAAGAGACTAATTAAAGTAGATAATTGGAGGCCATGATTGCACAAAGCTCTCAGAGACTCCAAGGCAAAAGCAAAACCCAAAGTCCTTTGAAAAACCTGCAGTCCCTGGGAGCATGAAGGAGCCCCAGGGACTGCTCCCAGCAGATCCCCGAGGCCACTGGGATGTGGGGGGATGCTGAGGGCAGGACAAGGGGTGACAGTGCCCAGCCTTGCTGGGGCTGTGCCAGGAGGCCCCAGTGGCTCAGGACAAGGTGTCTCCTCCCAGCCCTTGGTGGCACAGACCCTGCTGTGCCCCAGGGCACCAAGACTTGGCTTCTCTTTGTCCCCACCTGTCAGCTCTGCCTCCAGTTCTCTGCTCTGAATGACGTTTGGGGACACTTTCTCACTCCTGTTCCTCCCTGGGACCCATTAAAACTTCAAGAAACTTTGGAGTTTGATTCTCACTTGGAGTTCTTGAGAGGTTTCCTAACAAACCATGGCTCTACCTTGATTTCCCTCTGGCCTGGTGCACTTCATTAGAAACGTTTCCTACAATAGTTATGGAAAAATACTTCGAAAGTGCTTCTTAAAAATATTTGTTCCTATTTTAAAGGATGGATTTTATAACTATTCTCTTTAAAGCAGAGGTGATTGCAGCATTCTGTGATTGATATTGATCCAGGGTCTCTCCCCAGGTGGTCTGGCCTGCTCAGAGAAGCTGTGCCTTGAGGTCTGACCCAGTGTGGGGAACCTTGCTCCACATTCCAAATCCCACCCTGTCTGTTCTCACTCACCTGGGACCTGCTTTGCTTGGATAGCTGGCTGCTCTCAGGGAAAGAGGAGTTTTTCCTTTTTGTTATTTTTGATGCAATCTAAAACTCCTAATTTTCCCTATGGAAAACAGACACACTCCTCAGGTGTGTGCCAGCCCAAGGTGCCACCAAGGAGGTTCAGCGCCAGGGATCGGTGCTTCGGGGGTTGTGCCTGAAGCCGGTGCCATCTTTCCTTTCTGCCTCTAACTCCCGTCATGCCCCGCGGCCCCACAGAGCCCTATTGGAGCTGGGACTACAATACCCATCATGCCCCGCGATCCACAGAACCCCGGTATTCCCCCCTCCATATGTCCAATAGATGTCCTTCGGAACCTCCAGGTTCCCCAAGTGTCCCCTCAGCGCCCATTTGGCAACCTCCCAAAGACATCCCCGAATCCCCTGAATCCTCCCAAGCCCACAGATGCCCGTTACAGCCACTTCTGGGAATTCATCTCCTGTCATCCCCCGCGAGCTCAGAGCACCTCATAACCCAGTCAGTCGCCTAAAATTCCTTCCGTGCCCCGTGCCCTAAAGAGCCCGGTTAGAGCTCACCAAGATCCCTCCAATCTCTCCCGAACCGTACACGTCCCCCCCCCTGAGAACCTCAAGTCGCCGTTCAGAGGCAAAAGTGTCCCTGCAGTGCCCTCCCGGACCCCAAACTATCCGCAAGATCTACTTTCGGGACTACAGCACCCATCATGCTCCGCGGTTCCGGTAAAACGCCATTCCAGCTGAGACTTTATCCCCCATCATGCTCCGCGCCTCCCAGGGAGTCATTGCAGCACTGTCTACAGCTCCCATGATGCTCCGTAACCCCTTTAAACTGTATTATACCCGCGCCTACAACTCCCATCATCCCCTGCGCCCCAGAGAGCCCCGTCAGAGCCCCCCCAGTGCCCGCCCGGACCCCGAAGGATCCCAGATTCTCCTCTCTGACCTCCAAGTGCCCTCCTGGACCCCCAGGTGCCGCTCTGAGGTCTGCTGATTTTTTTAAGGGAAACAGTCTTTAAAAACAAACTATTGCAGGAAGGATGGAGACACTTCAAGAAAGAAATCTTGAGGGAGTAGAAACAGCCTGTCCCGTGTGCCAAAAGTCACATAGCAATGAAAATAACTGATCTGGCTGGGCATGAAGCTTTTTCCTGGAACTCAGGGGCAAAAGAGGCTGCATCACCTTTGGACAGAAGGGCAGGCAACTCAGGAAGTGTTTATTGATGTGGTTAGGTCATCCAGAAAAATAAGAGGTGAAACCTCAGTTAGGATATAGCCTGGCCGTGTCTGTGAAGGATAAAAAAACTTATTTTATAAACGCATTAGCAGGAAAAGCAGGGACAAGGAGAACCTCCATTCCTTATTGGGCAAAGATATGGTTACCAAAGATGAAGAAAAGTCTGAGGAACTTAACCCCTTCTTTGCCTCAGTTTTCAAGTGTAAGACATTTTATGCTCAGGACAAGTGATCTCCTGAGCTGGCAGATGGGGAAGGGGAGCAGAACAGACCCCTGTAATCCAGGAGGAAATAGCTGGGCACCTGCTGAGCCACTCAGATGCTCACAGGTGTCTCTGGGACCAGATGGGATCCATCCTAGGGGGATGAGGGAGCTGCTGGATGAGCTCCCCAAGCTGCCCTCCTTCATTTCTCATCAGTCCTGGCTCAGCAGGGAGGTCCCAGAGGACTGGAGGTGCCAATGTGAGCCCATCCCCAAGAAGGGCTGGAAGGAGGATCTGGGGAACTCCAGGCCTGTCAGCCTGACCTCAGTGCCCAGCAAGGTGATGGAACAGATCACCTTGAGAGCCATCACAGGGCACCTGCAGAATGGCTGAGGGATCAGAGCCAGCCAGCATGGATTTCAATGTCTGCATTGATGATCTGCATGAGGGCATTGAGTCCACCATCAGCAAATGTGCAGATGACACCAAGCTGGGTGTGAGTGTGGATCTGCTGGAGGGTTGGAGGGCTCTGCAGAGGGACCTGGACAGGCTGGATCCAGGGCCCAAATCCAACAAGGTCAGGATTAACAATACCAAGTGCTGGATCTGGCACTTTGGCCACAACAACCCCTGCAGTGCTACAGGCTGGGGACAGAGTGGTTGGGCAGCAGCCAGGCAGAAAGGGAGCTGGGGGCACTGATGGGCAGCAGGCTGGACATGAGCCAGCAGAGTGCCCAGGTGGCCAAGAAGGCCAATGGCACCTGACCTGGATCAGGAATGGAGTGGCCAGCAGGAGCAGGGCAGTGATTCTTCACCTGTGCTCAGCACTGGCTGGGCAGCACCTCGAGTGCTGTGCCTAGTTCTGGGTCTCCAATTTAGGAAGGACATAGAGGGGCTGGAGTGTGTCCCGAGAAGGGCAACAAGGCTGGTGAGGGGACCTAGAAGAGAAGTCCTTTGAGGAGGGGCTGAGGAAGCTGAGGTTGTTTATCCTGGAGAAGAGGAGGCTCAGGGACACCTCATCACTCTCTACAATTTCCTGACACCAGGTGAGGGCTCAGCTCTTCTCCCAGAATACTGCGACTGGACAAGCTGCACCAGGGGATACTTAGGATACACATTAAGAAACATTATTCATAGAAAGGGTGGTTTGGTATTCTAATGGGCTTCCCGGGGAGGTTGGTGAGTCACCGTCTTTGGAGGTGTTTAAGGAAAGACTGGATGTGGCCCTGAGTACCATGGTCTGGGGGAGAAGGTTGTGTTGGGTCTCAGGTCAGATTTGATGATCTCAAAGGTCTTCTACAACCTGGTTGATTCTGTAATTCTGTGATGACTGTGACATTGCAGGGCCCCAGGGAAGCAAGTGTTACTCTGTCAGGCCTCATGAAACCACAGAGACCATTGTGACACTGCAGGACCTCATATGACCAAGGGGCCATGATGCCACTGCAGGGACTCATGGAATGAAAGAAATGATTTTGGCACCGTGGTGCCCCATGGGACCAAGAGGCCATTGTGACACTGCAGAACCAAGGAGAGCATTGCTGCACTGGGAGACCATTGGGACACTGCAGGGCCTTGGGGAGCCAAAGGCTGTTGTGGCACCCAAGGGTCCCATGGAATGAAAGGGCCATTGTGATTCTCAAGGGTGTTGGGGAACCAAGAGGCTACTGTGAAACTATGGAGCCTCCTGGAATCATGGAGACCATTGTGACACTTCAGAGCATCATGGAGCTGTGGTGACGCCAAGTTGGGTGTGAGTGTGGATCTACTGGAGGGTAGGAGGGCTCTGCGGAGGGACCTGGAGAGGTGTTATGAATTGGTTTAAACACAGAAAATCAAAAGAAATGAAACCTCTGTGAAGAAAACCAAACAGACTGAGAAAGATTTGAAATATACCCAAAAAGCCTGAATAAAACCAAACGAGGTTAGATGTCGGTGCCAAAAAATTGATATCTTTTATTTAATATTAAAAGAGTCAAAGAGAAAGGAAGAGAGACTAAAGAAATAATTAGAAAAAGAGATGTTCTATGGGACCTGGGGGGAGAGAGTGACAGGGGTTAGGTAGAAGTATATCATTCTTTTGGGGGTCCCAATCAGAGCTCATTGCTCCCCTCCATCTTGAATTCTTGGTAGTGAGGATCCCCTGCCACTACACTGAAAAGCACAGAATCCCGTGGATTAATGTACCTTTGGGCAGGTGGAAACACCCTGGCGCCTGCCCTGCAGGGAGCTAGTTTGAGACTGTTTCTTGCAGCAGTGTGGATAATTCTGCCGTGTTCTGGTGCAGGGTCCCCTTTTGGGGGGGACCCTTGGGTGGGCCATGACAGCCCCTCTGCTGAGCAGAAGCTTTTCTAGGGTGAAGGGGCCCCTGCAGTTTGGGCTCCTCTGCACAGCAGAGGGTGGGCAGTCACTGCCTGGAAGCAGAGGCTTTTTCACTATACACCCAAAGCCTCTCTACCCCCATCCTTTGGAGTGAGGGTCTGCATGAGCCTAGCAGATGATAACCTGGGACCGTGTTCTCAACCCTGAAAGTGCTCAGCTTCATCCCCAGTGAATGTATTCTCTCCAGAGTCATTTACATCCATGAGTGAGCAGTTCAGGGCCTGAATCAGAAGGCCTATTCAGGGTGTGATGGTTTTCTCTGAAACTTGTCTCATATAGTTTTGTTAAACTGGGAAAAAATCCTTTGTGAAGATTTTTTAAGCCATAAATTACAATATTTCGATCTCTGAAAACAGTCTGGATCCAGGGGAAAAATCCCACAAGGTCAGGTTTAACAATACCAAGTGCCAGGTTCTGCACTTTGGCCACAAGACCCCTTGCAGTGATGCAGACTGGTGACAGAGTAGCTGGACAGCAGCCAGGCAGAAAGGGAGCTGGGGGCACTGATGGGCAGCAGGCTGGACATGAGCCAGCAGAGTGCCCAGGTGGCCAAGAAAGCCAGTGGCACCTGGCCTGGATCAGGAATGGTGTGGCCAGCAAGAGCAGGCAGTGATTCTTCACCTGTGCTCGGCACTGGTTGAGCAGCACCTCGAGTGCTGTGTGCAGTTCTGGGCCCCCAGTTTTAGAAGGACATGGAGGGGCTGGAGTGTTTCCAGAGAAGGGCAACAAGGCTGGTGAGGGGTCTGGAACACGAGTCCTGTGAGGAGTGGCTGAGGCAGCAGGGATTGTTTATTCTGGAGGAGGCACAGAAAGACAAGGTGGTGTCATGGCACAGGTTGGACTTGATGATCTCCAAGATCTTTTCCAGCCTGGCTGATTCTGTGGTTCTCTGAAACCACCCCTGGAGCACTTGCAGGATGAGCCCTGGGCCTCCTCTTCAGAAGGTCCAGCAGCCCAGGTCCCTCAGCTTCTCCTCAGTCCCCAAAGCCCATCCTGCCAGTCCTGCAGAGCCTCTCCAGCCCCTCCTCACTGCCCAGAACAGGGAGCCCCACACCCAGACACACCAGTCCAGATGTGCCCCCCTGGCCTGTGGTGCCTGTGGCAAGGGAGCAGCACGAGGCACTGCAGGAGCCTGCAGACAATTCCTGCAGCACTTGTAGGATGATCCTGCTTCTGAAGGGATGTTCCCATGGTGCCAGCTCAGGAACTCAAATGGGGAGTGGGGCCAGAGAGGAAAGGGCAAACAGGCATGAATTGTTTGAAGGGGAAAGAACAGAGATGGGAAATAGGAAGAAATCTGGACCAGGGAAAAGTAAAGAAAGCAAAGGTCAACACAAGGAAAATACTCAGGGCAGTTTGGGGGTGGCTGCCAGGCTGCCCCGGCTCTAAGAAATGCCATCTGCAGTGGGACAGGAAACTCACAGCTCATGGGAACAAACTTTCTGGCTGATCAGGGCAGCCAGCAAACACTGCTGCTACTGCTGTGGTTGGAAGCTCTCTTAAAGAGAAATTTCATAGAGGATTCCCTCTTTTCTCAGAAAAGTTTCTTTTGTACATTTGGAGCGTGACAATAAAATGTAAAAGAGTATTGTAGAGCTGAAAGGCAGAAAGAGCAACTGACCTACAGAATCTGATCTCATTAAAAAATCATCTGGTAATAATTTTTAAGCATAGATTTCTTTGATTTTTTTAGCAAATTAGGAATTCTTGGATGTGAGTTGTGCCTTATCTGTAACATGTTGATTTTGACTTTTTTAGATTAATTATTTCTGTTTGAATGAGATGATTTAATACTGCATTCCCCACCTGAAGGAGTTATTCTTGTGTAAAAAGCCTCTCTCACATTAGGTATTGCAAGAATTCTCTGTACTTGATAGAAACACACACAATATGTGAACGACATAGACTAGTTGGGTTGCTGAGGTTTTTTTAAATCCCCTTAATAAACAATTTACACATGAAGTTCTTGCTGAAGAGCCCCCAGTCCCCGAGTTTCTATCAGCACTCAAGGCGTGCTGGCCACATCATTGAATTTCTCTGCTTTTTTCACGGAATGGCCCCGAACCTTTGCACAGAGCTGAGTGTCCCTGCTCCCTGGGGGCTTGGTGGCACTCGGGGACAGCCGGGCGGGGACGCGGTGGCACCCGGGACGCTGCTGCTGCGAGCTCTGTGCCGGTCCCGTGCCCGTTCCACGCCGGACCCGTGCCCGTTCCATGACCGTTACCTGCCGGTGTCTCCTGGGACGCTGCGGTTCGAGCCGGACGGTGCCAACGGCAGAGCCGCCTTTGGGCTGCTGCAGTGCGGCCGCAGCATCCCGGAGCTCTGCTCTGCTCTGCTCTGCCCGCAAATCCTGTTGGCAGCGCATCCACTGCCGCTAGCGAGGCATCCCTCGCCCGCACGGCCGGCTTGTGCCAGGTAATTCTGCCAACTTGCCCGCCAAGGACGTCCCTTCTGGCCACCAACAGGAGCAGCTTCAAAGCAGACCAGTAACCAGGGAAATTGCCTTCAAGGCATTCTTCATATAGCAAATATTTAGGATTATTATTATTGTCCCAGCTTGCAGCAGGACAAATCACTTTCAAGTGGAGAGGGCAAGGCTGCTGCTGGTTCAGCTTTAATCCCAAGGGTCTCTGAACCCATCCCTAGGAAAGGAGGGTGGCATGGGGAGCACAGGGGCCCCTTGGTTCTGCCCCATGTGCTGCCAAAAGGTTCCAACACTGAGAAGAAGAGGCTGAGGGCAGAACCAGCAGATGTGTAGCAGGGGGAACTTTATTTTTTGCTTTTCCTGTGCAGTACCTGCAGCTGCTCCAGCTGGGATTGCCCCATTGGGAGTGGGAGCAGCTGCCTGGGGCTGCTCTGGCAGTTGAACTGTGGCAGCCAGGGGCTCCAGAGGGAGGTGGCAAAGCCCTTGTGCAAACACCCATAGCCCAAAGTGAAGCCAGTTATTATTTTTCCACTTTCAAGGCTCATGGCCATTATAATTGCCTTGTGTGTATATTCATATATTATATTTGTGTAAGTACAACGGCCACCAGAATGTTTGAATCCTGCAAGGCCAGGTCTGACAAGCCTTTGAGAAACCTAGTGTCCCTGCCCATGGCAGAGGGGCAGAATCTGGTGAAATTTAAGACCCCTCCCAACCTAAAAACATTCTGTGCTTCTATAGATCCATGGATCTCTGGTTCTATGAATCCAGTGTGCTCACTGACTGTATGTCAAATTGTCCCTTCAAATGCCTGAATATATGTAAAACACCAAGCTTTACCCATAAAAATATCATGGGAAAATTAGTGATAGCAACATTTGAAGGAAGGTCGTAAGATGGGTACATAAAGTTTTCAAGCAGCTTCCAAGCTTCCTTGTTCCATTAAAGCAGCTCTTTGCCTGGGGCTGGATGGACAAAGCAGAAAGAAGAGCAACCAAATATTGTCCTGCTAAGGGATGCAGAAATAAGCCTGGCCAAATACAGCACTGTCAAAAGCTTGTAGGAATTCCCACCAGGGTCACTTGGGCACCTGCTTTCCTCTCCAGAGTGAGGGAAGCTTGTGTTCAGAAGCACATCTTGGTTGCAGGAACATTTGTGCCTTGTGGGAACAGTGTGGTTCAAAACCTGGCCCTGTCAAGGGCATTTGCAAAACTTTTTGCCTGTTTAGTGAAATCTAGATTTTCCTGCTGGCCACTTGTGTGCTTTGTGGCCATGTCAAGGGTAAGCTGGTGACAGGGCAGGCTCCCCTGCCATGCTGTTTATTCACATGTGTGTGTTCATCTCTCTCTGCCCAAGTTACCCAATGCCAGGTCCATTCAGCAGAAGCCAGAAGAAATCTGGAATGACTTCTCCCTGTATGCACCTCCTACTTCTCCCACCTTGGTTCATCTTTAAATTCTAGTGGGCACCATGTTCTTTTAAGGCAGTTTATTTCCCAGCCAGTGCCATGGTTTTCAGGGTTGTGAGGGAGGAACAGAGTGCTGGTTTGCTTCCAGGTGTGTCCTCTTAGCTTGGTGTGAGTGTCTCTTCTGAGGATTCCCAGCTGCAGGGGGAGGTGGGGCTCTGGCAGGATCGCCATCCCCAGGATTCCCATTCTGTGGCTTGCAGAATGGGTCCCTTCCCTGGGGTTACAGCCATGGCCTGGAGCTCAGCTGCTTCAGCTCTTCCCCAAGTGTCTGTGCTGCTGTTCCATACCAGTTGCCCTGAGTGGGGTGGTTCACAAGATTTCACAGAATGCTCCTGTAGCCTCCTCCCCAGCAATAAATCACTCTTCTCCCTCTGGAGTGTGAGATGCTGTAAATGAATGTCACAAATTGGAACGTAAATATTCTCAGTCCTATTTTGGCCTTTACTTCTGCTGAGGGGATCTTGTTACCTTTTCATCTAGAGCTGTCTCTTTAGGGCTTCCTTTCCTTCTTTTCCTTTTCCTTTTCCTTTTCCTTTTCCTTTTCCTTTTCCTTTTCCTTTTCCTTTTCCTTTTCCTTTTCCCTTTCCCTCTCCCTCTCCCTCTCCCTCTCCCTCTCCCTCTCCCTCTCCTCTCCTCTCCTGCTGCCATTCATGTGAGGCCCGTTTGTGTTGGAACTTTGAAGCCTGGGAGTTTTGAACTTTTTGTGCTTTCTGACACTGATCCCCAAAAGAACACAGCTTTTGATTTGAGGCCTTGGAGAAGGCTCCCAAATTTAAGTGATAAAGTTAGAATCACTGGTGTGTAGTTAGAAGTGTGCAATTTCACATGGTGAAGGGTTTTGAATTAGAGGTTTTAGAATATAGTAATAGGTATGGGACAAGATGGAGGTTCTTAGGCATTGTTTTTGGGGTTTTTTTTCTTCTTGTTCCTTCTTCTTCATGATTCCAGGAAGTAGTTTTTGGTTGGAGAGTTAGTACTGCAGTGCAGGTCACAGTTACTGGGTCAGAAGTATAAATAATATTGATGTTAGTTCTTAATTTGATAGTTTGCTTTTAAAAGACTTTGTAACTAGCTAAATTCACCTATATTTTCTTACTGTTGGCTTAATAGCTAGAAGTGTTGAAGAACTCTCTGCACTTTAGATAAAATTTAATAAATCAATCCAAACAAAAAATTCATCTTTAGGGCATTAAATTCTGACTCTATGTGAAGACAGAAGAAAAAAGATAACCACTGTCACATTTGGTTATCTAAAGGCAGGGTTCTTAGGGCACATTTGTTTTTAAAATTGAACCAAATACCCTAGAGCCTGTAGCAGTTTGTCATGCCCTTGGCCAAATCTGGAGTTAAGAGCTGACCTGAAATGCAGGATCCCCACTGGGGGAAGGGGAAAATGGATCTCTTGGTTCTCCCATTCTCAGCTCTGTGTAATCCCCACATTTGGATCATTCATGTTTAGGAGCACTGCCAGTCAGGCACTCCAGGCTCTGGGGGTAACAAGACTCTGGAGATCTTGACCTCTGCTTTAGGCATGAGCTCATGCAGATGGAGAATATCTGTTTGTTCTCTTCCAGAGAATCTGACTCAAACTGAGGCTCCAAAATGGAACCAAGAGGCAACCAGATCAGCATCCATAGGTAGGAATTGATTTGATGTCATCTTGGTTTCCCAGGTGCTGTGATGAATGTTGGGATGGTTTAGAAAAAAGATCCTCCTTCCAATGCAAGAATCAGAATCCCTGAGTGGGAGAAATAAAGATTGTCCTGTCAGTGGGAGTGGTTTCAGAGCACATGGGTATTTTCAGAGCTTCTCTTACTGACACAGGCCTGGGTGATGTCAGGGCAGGTTCTCTGCTGAACTTTGTGAAGCCAGTGTCTCATTACTGGGGCCAGGGCACTCCCTTCTACACTTTGGGATGCTTTGTGTCCAGGAGTATTTTCCCATTTCACTCTGTAGCAAAGCACAAGAGTTGTTTTTGGGGGTGGGTGCAAGCTCTTATTTCTTGTGGAACATGTTTGGAAATGATGGGGACTGAGCTGATGTTTCAGGGCAGGGGAGACTGGGAGAGCTACAGGCTTAGCTTGTAAGATTGAGCATTTCAGTGAATAGCAGATACTTTGCTCTGAATTAGGCGTGTCATCTAGTGCAAAAACCTGATTTATTGTAAGTAATGGTGCTCAGAATGAGATGAGGCAGCCTCTAGGGAAGATTAAACTTTCAGGAACTGATTATTTTTGTGGTATTGGAGAAAGTGCCACTTCTAGGGGAAACAAGGCAGCCTGAGGCACTTGGGAAGTTGAAAGGGCCAAGAAGAATCTAGGAACTGTATGTATAAAGAAGACTGTGCAGCAGAGTAGAAATAGTTAGCTGCATGCTCTCTGCCTGCATGCTTTTCCTTCCCCGATGTCCACACATATCAGAGGCAGAGTTTCCCTCATTTTGCAGTAATCTTTCACAGACCAGGGACAATTTAGGGGATCTGGTTTTCTGGTTTTCCTATCATGTTGCATGATAGGACACAGCTTTATTGGTGTTTTGTTGTGGGGCTGGTGGCATTGAGTACGTGCATATGTGGCTGAGGAGGAGCAGGGGGATTTGACCTGGTGTTTTCTGAATGTCTGAGATTTCCTTTCTAATTACATTGATGGGATTGCCCTAAATACAACTGCATGTTTTTTTGTGGAAGCAGCTTTCCAAATATCCATTTAAAGCAGAGAGTGAATTTCCAAGGCTGCTTATAAAGTGGACAAAAGTCAGTCCTTGAAAGTGGTATAGAGGATTCCCTTTGACTCCCAAGGGGAGAGTGGGGTGAGAGCTCTGAAGGAGAACAAGAATGGCAATTTCTCCATTGATCGTTGCCAGTGGATTTGCCAGTTTATGTGCTGATCTCCCTCAGCGACTGCTTCTCCATTTGCTTCACAATGAAATGGGGGGAGAGTCTTTTCCCTTTCACCCCTCCTGATGTCTGGGATGAGGAGCAGCAGTCCTTAAGGAGGATGTGCTCTCCTCTGTGTGTCTCATTGCTCTGGGCAAAGCACACATCTGGACACAACTGATCTGTCCACTGTCAGCACCCTGTGGATTTCAACATTGCTTTGCTGGACATGTGGCCTTGTGGGAAAGCCCCAGTTAGTGCACAGAGTATAAGAACAGGGGTTCAAGTGTTAACTCTCCTTTCTCTGTCTCCTGAAAGCTGGAACAACAACAGAGACCTGCTCCGCAGCCTGGCACAAGAGAGGCGGAGGAGGCAGGTGGAGGATAAATGTGCATTCTGGGAGAAGACTCCTGTCTTTCCAGAACCCTACAAGGTAGTGGGAGTGGGGTGCAGGCTGCAAGGAGAGGAGGAAGGTGGAGGTTTGGGGTGGGAGAGGAGAGCTGTGCCTCCTGCATGGGCTGTAGCAGACTTTAGCCCGATCCCTGCAAGAACAGCATCTTCCCATCTGCTCCACTGAGCTGCCCTGACTTCCCTTGTGGGTGATTCCATGAAGATCCTGAGCAGTCTCTGGCTGAGCTGGGTCTCTTGCCCGGGCTGTTGGTGACATTTCTCTCTGTGTCCCTGTGTTGCAGACGGATAAAGAGGATGAGCTGGCACGGCGCATCAAGCGCCTGCTGGGCGAGTGGGACCCCAGGCTGATCCCGAGGCACGAGTCCCCTCCAGGACCTCTGTGGTTCCCAGAAAAGCCCAAATCCAAGGCACAGACCTGCAGCAATGGTCTGGTCAGGAATACAAACCCATCTGAGGACACACAGAAGGAATCCTCACTGGTATCGCTAGACCTCAAGCGTGACACTGAGCAGAACCGTGGTGACTGCAATGAAAGTGTCTCAAAACAGAGGTCAGAAGCCAAAGCTGTACAATCCAAAATCCTTCCTGAACCTGTCAAGGTGAGTGCAATTGTTGAGCCATGGCAGCGTGGGCAGGAGAGCCACAGAGAAGGTTTTCAAGCTGTGTTGCCTTTGGAAGGAGAAGGAAGAGCTGGAGGCTGCAGTCAGCTTTTCCTGGTACAGGGTGGTGATCTGCAAAGGACTGTAGGCAATATCTTGTGGAATATGAGAGGAAGCAGAGAGAAGTAAAGCAGAGCAGTGCCTTGCCTTCTGCAGGAGCCATTCCTCTGTGCCAAACAGATAAAGCACCATTCCTGGTCTCAAATTCTTGGAAATGCAGAGTTCTGCAATGAGCCCTCAGGCCTCCAGCAATGGGCAGTGTTTGTCCTTGCTGCTTGAACATGATTTTATTTGAGTGAATGACAAGTGTTAGGGAGGATCAGTGGGAAGAAAGGAGCAGGGATGCTGCATCTTCCTTGGAGAGTGTGGTGAGAGAGGGGTGGAATCCCTGCTGCCTTCTGCCATCAGCTGGGGGTGGACTCGGCTCTGCAGAACATCCTCAGGTCCAAATCTGGCTGCTAAATCCTTCACTTTCCCAGGCAAAGGGAGAGTGAGGAATGTTAGCTGGGGAATCTGCAAATCCTTCAGGGACAGGAGGAGGATGGCTAAAGTCACCAGAATTTGCATAAACTGTGTTGTATCTTCCCAGATGTGTCAGAAGTCTGTGTCTTGTCCAGACTGCTCTGGCCTTTAGAACAATAAGGAGTCTCATTTTATTTGGGTGAATGAGAAATATTCCTTTTCTCTAGTACTGGCTTAGAAGAATTGGCAACTATTATTTCTGATTGGTGTTTATTAACTAGAAAAAGCCTTTTGCTCAACTCTTTTAAATGCAGAGGGAGCCTGTGCCTTTGAAGGCAAAGCTTAGCTACTTAAAACAAAATAAGACTGCATAAACATACTTATATAACATCATCATCATCATCAACAACAGCAACAACAATAATAATAATAATAATAATAATAATAATAATAATAATAATAATAATAATAATAATAATAATAGTAGTGTTGTAGTGGTAGTAGTAGTAGTAGTAGTAGTAGTAGTAGTTTAAGAATGGAAACAGTATTTCCTGACTGCCAGGTTCCAAAGGGAACACAGACATTTTTCTCAGAGGAGAAGGTGACTGTGGGGATTTCAGCTGGTTTTCCACCTGGTCTCCATTCTTAACTCCCTTCAGATGGGCCTTTTTATCCTTACTGGCATTTTATTATTAATGGACTTCCATGACATTTGTAGAGCTGTTGGTAAGCAAATGCTGGCTGAGTGCATGTCAATTAGTAAAAAATCTAAATAAATTCCTTCTGCCTCCCTCATTCTTGTTTCAGGAAAAGAAGCCCACTGATGTCCCTTCCACTGAAAAAACTTTGAAGGTTTGTGCTTTTCAATAAAAGATCTCTGTGTTTGCTTGTTTTGCTTCCATTAAGGAAATGGGTGGGGGAAAAATACATTGCTCAGCTCCTGTTCACTCAGCAGGAGTTTCCCTCCCTGGAGGTGTGTTTTAGGGTGGGCTGAGAAGAAGAAGAGATAAAAGCTGGAGCTCTAAGATCAGCCTTCCTCCCAGTCTGTAACACTCTCTAGAGCAGTTCAACTGCTCTAGGGCAAACCTCTCTTGCCTCTTTTCCTCTGTTTTCAGTGGGCTCTGTGTTTGTAGAGCTCTAACATGGCTGAGCCAGAGGATGAATGGAAAATGCTTCAGGGACTCACATTTCTGTTGCAGCTGTTATATCCAAATGTGATACATTCCATGAACATAAGCAAGCTCTGTGTGTGGAAGCACAAACCCCATTTTACCCTGATTGTCAGCAAAGGCTTTACTGAGTGTGTTGGACAGAGGTGGGAGTGCGGGGTGCTGCCCACCAAGTCAGGTTTAGATGGTGCCTATGCCAGGCACACAGGTCTTTGAATCATCCCCACCTGCTGAGTTCCCTGAGCTAACCTTGCCTCCCCCTCTCCTCTTTGTTTTTGTGAACAAAACAGGTTGTGAAAAAGCCACGTCCTTCACTTGCTTCTCCAAGGTACAGTTGTGTTCCCAAAAAACCCTCTAGACCAAAGTAGAAAAACAAAACTACTTTGACGTGAGGGGCAGATGGGAAAGGGCTCCTGGTTTCTCTTGAAATTAAAGGCTTTGGTTTGTGTCTGCCTGGAGCTGCTGTTGAAAACTGGTTTTCAGTTTTGTGGGGTTTTCAGGAAAGCTCCAATTAGAAATGAATAACCCAGGCATGCTGGAGTTTGCCTATGAGCCAGACTTGTATTTCCCCAGGTGTTCCCTTCTTTTCTTCTCCTCCCCTCCTCCAGTGTGTAGATCCAATGTTTTTGTCTTAGCCAAGGAACAGAGATTAAAAAAGTGAAAACTTAATGGGGAAAAAAAACCCAGAAACAAACAAAAAAATCAACCTGAAATTTGTCAGCCTTTATTGGAAATTTTCCTTTGAGGGTTGTTGCTTTCAGAAAGGAACTGGCAAGTTTTGGTGGTCTGGGGTTTAATTTAGCTTTAGTTGCCCAAATGCACATTCACAATATAGCAGTGAGATTGTGTTTACATTTTTTTTCTCCCTGGGGGTGAGTTGAAGGTTTGCTTGTTCCCCCAGAGGGGTTTTTATGCTGGTTCTTTATTTTTGGAGCATGGCAATGTGTTCCTCTGGCATTCTCCCCTCTGCTCTCAGGCACAGGTATGGGTTTAGTATTGAATGCTGCCATATCAGTGGGATAAGTAAATAACTTTCCCCTCTGTTTCTGTCTAGCCTTGCCTCCTGGTGGGCTTGCAGAGCTCTCCAGCCCCAGGAGAAGAGGATGGCACCAGCTCAGCCTAGCAGCTGGGGCTCAGGGAGCCCCAGGGACCATCACAGCTCCCCAGCACCTCCAGGAGCTCCAGCACCAGTGGTGAGTGCAAATCCAATGGAGAGTTTGCTCCTCAGCCCCTTGCCTCACTCTCTGCTGTCTGAGGACAGGAGACCCTAAATCCTGTCACTCTTAGGTGTCCCCTGGAGACCTCTGCAGCAGCATCAGGCATTTCTTGCCCTCTGTTCCCTGTTTGAATTTGTCAGTAAATAACCCTTCATGGACTTAAGGAGCCTAACCTGGCAGTGCTCCCCCTTGTCCTTTGGCATCACTGTCTAGTCCTTCTGGAGTTTTCTCTCCAGGATTAGTCCATTTTGAAGCTGAGAGATGAAATTTTGAGTGTGTATGCTCAATGACACTCCTCTGCAGAACGGATCTCTGGGCTGTGGCCCCTGAGTGACTGATTTCTGTTCATGGCTGTTTTGGACAATGGCTCTGTATGTGAAAAAAATTCCTGCTTTCATTTTCTGCTTCTTTCAGTCCTGTCAATGTCATATTTCTTTTGTTTCTGCTTGGTCTCAAAGATGAGCCTTTCTTTGATAATACAATCCTGCAGTGCTGAAGGCTGGAGCCCAGCCTGAGTTACCTGAGCAGGAGCAGAGCTCTGAACTGGAATCCAAGCATCACCTGCACCTGGCACGGGCTGCATTTTAACCAGGGGTTTTTTTGTTTTGTTTTTTTTAGTTGTTTTTTTTTTTTTTTTTTTACTTCAGAAAGATGAGTCTGATTTTATATGAGTGAATGACAAATGTTCCTCCTCTACAACTGAATTTCTCTAGAATTGGGAACTATTATTTCTAAACTGTTTTTTCTTAACTAATGAAACTTTTTGCTCAACTCTTTCACATGCAGAGGCAGCCTGTGTCTTTGCAGGCAAAGCTTGGCTGCTTCAATAGCAACTAAAGGAAAGTGATATTCAGTAAAGGGAGCAAGCTGCAAGAACAAATTTTATTAAGAATATTAATAAAAAGTCAGCAATGGAAGCAGTGTTTCCTGCCAGGGAATACAGACATTGATCTCACAGGAGGTGACTGTGGTGGCTTCAGCTCTTGCTCTGCTTGCTCTCTGTTCTCTTCAGACAGAGCTGTCAATCCTTAATAGCATTTCTTTATGAATGGACTTGCATGACATTTCCAGAGCTGCTGGTCAGCAAATGTTTGCTGAGTGCATGCTGGTTTGCTGTCAGTGAGTAAAACACCCAAACAAGCTCACACTGCTCCCTCTCTCTTGTTTCAGCCCATCGTGCACGTTTATGTGCAGTCCATTGAAGGAATATTGAAGGTGGGTGCTCTTCAACACCAGATCTCCATGGGGAAGCCTGACCCAATCCATGGGGAGGTGGATCCCTCTGGCTCTGGAAGGCTGAAACTCCCTGTGTCCATCAGCAAAACTCCTGAGAGCTACTTCTCTCCCTCTCTTCCCAGGAAATGAGCAGCCCCCTGTCACCTCTCCTGCCACCTCTTCAGTCACCAGCTAGAACAGAGACTTCCAAACTTCCCCTGGAGGCAAAGGTAACCCAGCCCATCTCTGCCAGGGCTTCTGCTGAATTACAGGAGATCTTTCTGCTGAGCAGAAGTTCAGTCTTGCCAGGAGGAGCCTGTCTGGAGTCCAGCCTGAGCTCCCTGACCATAAACAGTGCTGTGAGTTGGAAGCCAAACTCCAAACTGCACCTTGTCTGGGGTTCCTTATAGCCAGCTGTTTTGATTTTTTCTTTTTAACTTCAGTACAAGGAGTCTCATTCTATTTGTGTGAATGACAGATATTCCTGTTTCTTGAGAACTGGCTTAGAAGAATTGGGAACAATTATGTCTAACAAAAAAATGTTGGTGTTTTTGTTTTTGTTTTTGTTTTGTTTTGTTTTAACTAATGAGGCTTTAGGCACAACTCTTATATGCAGAGGCAGCAGCCTGTGCCTTTGCAGGCAAGGCTCAGCTTCTTCAACAGCAACCTAAGGAAAGTGCAATTATATAAAGGGAGCAGACTGCAGTAACATATATATTGAAAAAATAGTGATAATAAGGATAATAATAATAATAATAATAATAATAATAGTAATAGTAATAAGTAGGAGGAGTAGTACCAGTAGTTTAGAAATGGAAACCGTTTTCCCTGACTGCCAGTGTCCAAAGGGAAGACAGATATCTCAGAGAAGGAGTTGACAGTGATGGTTTCTGCTCTCTCCACTCCTGGTCTCCATTATTAGCTCCCCTTCAGACAGGCCTTTTCATCCTTATTTTATTGTTAATACACTTGCAAGACATTTATAGAGCTGTTGGTAAGCAAACCTGCCAATTCCTAAAAAAGCCCAAACTCCTTCTGTTTCCCTCTTTCCTTTTTCAGGAAATAAATACTGAAATTGATGAGCCATCCACTGAGGAAATTTTGAGGGTAAGTGCTCTTAAAAAGATCTCTGTGCTTGCTTATGTTTTGCATATATTAAGGAAATAGGTGGGGACAAAATATATTTTGAGAGCTATTTCTCTCCCTCTCTTCCCAGGAAATGAACAGCTCACTGCCACCTCTCCTGTCACCTCTTCAGTCACCAGCTAGAACAGAGACTTCCAAACTTCCATTGGCAACAAAGGTAAACCAGCCCAGTTTTGCCAGGGCTTCTGATAAATTACAGGAGATCTTTCTGCTGAGCAGAAGTCCAGCTCAGTTGTTTGGCAGCACTTAGAATGTTTTAAAAATATGTATTCAAAAGTGCCACATGCCCCTAATGTGCCATTAACACAGTTTTGAGGTCAGTAGAGGCAGTGTTAAGCAACATGCTAAGCTACTTTGTCCTTTAATTCTAGGAATCCCAATCTTTTGGATCTGAAGCACAGAAGCAGGGTAAGAAGAAATGCAAAGAAAACCCAGTTCTTTGTGTGCTGACAGATAATTTTGTGTGTTATATGTGGCAGAGTGTTCACACTGATTAAACAGCATGATTTCCTCTGCTTTGCTGAGCACAGGTGAATTTAGGAATGGCTTAAGAAACTGCAAACAATCATTACCTAGAACTCAAGATAGCAGTTCAGCAGAGGACAAGCAGTATTTTATTAGGAAACTCCCATCTGGAGTGATGAATGCAATTATGGTCTTTGAGGGGCAAACCCCTCCTGGAAGAAAGGAATCTGGTGCTCAGAGACCACAGGGCAAAATATGCTACAGGTCAGGAAAATAAACACAACCTTTTCATTTTTGATTTCCAGAGCAGGCTGGTGCAGCTTCAGAAACATTGCAGAGTTCTCAGCCAAGAACATTGTAAGTAACCAGACTGTGCTCCCATCTCTGATGGGCAGTTACTTATAAGAACCTGGAATGCACAAAAATTTGGGTTATCAGTCAGATTTTTCTCAGAAAACCTCAATGCAGGGAATTTTCACCAACAGGAAAATTATTTCTTGATGGACTCATGAAATGATTTAGGTTGGAAAAGATCTTGAAGATCAAGTCCTATAGTTGATGCAACAACACCAGTGCACTAAACCATGTCATGATTGCAATGACTGTGTTTAAAACCAAAACAAAAGTGAAGAAAAAGCCCCCAAGTTTTCATGAACCAGACTGAAAAAGTCTTTTAATTTGTGGTGCTTAACATCTTATCACACTTTGTGCTTATCAACCTACTAATAATGCCTTTGACTGAAATAAGGGATACCAGCTGAATCTGATTCCTAGATATGGTTTTGAAGCCTGGCAAGACTAGCAAAGCTACAGTTACAAAAGCTGTGTAAATCTAGCAGTGAAATTTGAAAGTAATCTCCTGTGCCCAAGGAAAAGGTTTCTAAGAAGTTTTGCAATGATTATATTTTTATTTAAGAATAAAGAAATATGGTATTTCAGGTGGATTTTCTAAAAACCTCACTTTATATGCTAATAGTGTAGCTCTGCTAATAGTTGCAGAGTGGGGTGAAGATGAAATTTCTGTAGCCTGCTGGAATTGTGTCTGTCTGGCTGTGAGTTGGAGGTTTGAATATTTCTGGAGGGTTTTTTATGCTGGTGCTTTATTTTTGGAGCATGGCAATGTGTTCCTCTGGCCTTCTCCCCTCTGCTGTCTGTGCCCAAACACAGGGTTTGGGTTTGGTTTTGGATGCTGCCATGCCAGTGGGATAAGTAAATGGGATAAGTGAGGGATTCCCCCTTCCTGCAGTCTGATTATGTCTCCTGTGGGCTTGCAGAGCTCTCCAGACCCAGCAGAAGAGGATGGCAGCAGCACAGCCCAGCAGCTGGGGCTCAGGGAGCCCCAGGGACAGCCCCAGCTCCCCAGCCTGTGACACAGAGGGCAGCTCCAGTGACAGTGAGGAGGAATCTGCCAGGGAGCTGGACCTGCCGGCACGAAAGGTGAGTGCAGGGACCATGGAGAGGCTCCCACAGCCCCTGCCCTGCAGGGTGGTGCCTCTGGAGGAAAGCAGACCTTACCAAATTCTGCCTGGTGTGTCCTGCAAACACTGATCTGTGAGACCGTCTCACTCTGAGCTATTTGCCACAGGCTGGTTTATGGCTTTTTATTCAGCAAATATCTATCCATAATGCCCAAGGAGCAAGTTAGTACAAGTGGCCTGATAGTTTAGAGTCAGTTCTTCAGTGGTCTAAGCTCAGACTTTGTGACCTCTGGGCAAGAGTCCCTGGGCTCTGCTGAGCTGTGCTAGGACAGAAACAGCCCATAAAGGCATCAGCCTTGAACCATTCTTTTCTCTTTTTTTGGCAGCCTGAGCCACCAGCTTATAACAAGTGGTGGCTGGGCAACCTGCTAAGCCAGGCAAAGCGAGGAGCAAGGCCAGGAGAGGCTCTCAGGGGAATTGCCTGTGGGAATGGACATGAGCAGGGCATCAGCAGCAGCTCCTGCCAGCAGCTCTCCAAGGCAACGGAGCCTCTTCACAAGAGCTGGGGCCAAGTGGGCGAGGACCCTCAGAAGAGCTCTGGCCCCCTGACAAAGCATTCCCAGGTGGATCAGGCTCCTCAGCAAACTCCTCAGACCAAGCAGAGCTGCCTGGAGCCCCCTGGGCTCACCAAGGGGGCCGTGCCCAACGAGTCTGTGGCTACCAAAAGGCCTGGAGAGCCCCTGGAGCACAACAAATCCAAAAGAGTGCAGAAGGGTGAGAGCGAGCCTGGTCCTGTGGGGGTCACAGAGCAGTCCTGCAAGGATCAGCTGGAAGCCAAAGAGGTAGAGAAGCCAAAAACCACTGAGAGTGAAGAGCCAAAGCTGGCACTTCAGGAGCCCTCCGAGGAGAGAAAGGACAAGGGCTCCCCCCAGGCCAGCACCAAAGGCTTTCTGGACCCTGAGCTCCCAGGAGATGCTCAGGAACGTGATGCTCTCACCCCCAATGGCCACAGGTCTGGGGACTTGCACAAAGAGAAAGTGCCCTCACCTCCTGAGGAGAAGTTGTTCTTCCCTGCAAAGAAGCCTGACTTGAAGAGAAAAGAAATGAAGAGTCCTGAGGAGTTCCCTAGAAAGAAGAAGGTGAGAGGGGCAGGGGGAGGTGGGTTTGGACAATGATCAAGGTGGTGTTTGAAAAACCCGTGTGGAGATTCCCTTCACAGGTTGGCACTAGAGCCTTCTCCTCTGAAGGTAGCTCCAGTGTGTTATTTTTTCTGTTTTCAACCAGAATCTGTCAAACTGAGCTCTACTGGTCTGATGTTTTTTCCTCTTTTTTTTTTTTTTTTTTTTTTTCCTGTTAGAGAGAAGACAAGGGGGATACTCCCAGGAAGAAAAAGGAGTGAGAAAAAACATCCCCAAAAAACTTCACCTTCAGCAAACAGAGACTCCAGTAAACTAAAGTGAGTATGCAGTGGTGGGATGTGTAAATCTAAGTCTCTCTTCAGAAGGGTAAGATGAAGAACTGTGTCTTCTGTCCAGACAATTGTTTGCTCCTAATTTTGTGTGCCTTCTGCAACTTCAACTGCTGCAGCTTGGCCTTTACAGTGCAGAAAGCAGCTCTGCAGGTGTAGGTGGGTGAGGGTAGGGAGCCTTTCCCTTCTGACATCCTCTGGAAGCTCAGAGGTGATGGGGCTGGTGCTTGGCTGGGTGAAGGGATGTTCCAATTGCGGTAGGAATGGAAAAAGCTTTAATTCTGGAGTTGCTTCCTCACTTTTCCTCAGGGAAAATGAGCAGCTGCCTTAGTCATGTGCTGGCTTTTGGAGTGGGAGGGGTAGGAGGTGTTTTTAGGCTGAGAGGGCTCTGGATCAGGTGCTGTGGTCTGTGTCAAATCATCCCTTGTGCAGCATCAGCTGTGCCAAGACAGAGCTGCTGGAGAGAATGTGAGCAGTGAGCAGGGAGCAGGGACCAAAGCATGGGAGAGGTGGGTGCTGAAAGAGAGGAGAGGTCTGTCCCATGGACAGCAGAGTCAGGCAAGAGGTGCAGCCCCACATCTGAGCCTTCTCACTGTGTTTAACTTCATTTCCTCCTCTTCTGATGCTCCAGTCCATCAGCTGGGATTCACTGATTGGTGTGTTATTGGAAACTTTGAGAAGCTGACTAAAAATGGTGGAAATGAGCAGTGGGGAATCAAGGTTGAGAGCTATTTGGGGCTCCTTGTTGCAGCCACAATTCCCTGGTCATCCTGATTTCAGATGATCAGAAATCTGCTAGGTGCTGTGTTATTGAATGTTAAAATCTCTGCCAATTAAAATTCTCTCTCACTTGAAGCCTCTCAGCTTTGGAAAGGTTGTCTAGTTGAGACACTGGCAAGAATTGGTAGAGGATATAGCCAAGTTTTAAGAACATTATATGTGCATCATATCCATTAATTTCCTTCTCTTGTCCAGAGCATCAGAAGCTTCGTTCCAAACTGAGAGGAAAAATGTGCTGCCACCTCTGCTGGCCATGACTGCTGCACAATGTCCACCAAACTCGACCATGACAACCCAAAACAGACTCACAACTGAGACTGACAGCCTGGACCTGCCTGCCATGGATAACCCTGCAGGAACCAGGGTCTGCCTGCCATGGATAACCCTGCAGGAACCAGGATCCTTTGTTTGCCAAGCACAGGAAAGTGGAGGAAGATGACAAGAAACAATCCCAGGACATCAACATGGATATCCAGGAGAGTTGGCTGGAGGATTCCTGCAACCCACACCTGCTGTGTGATTCTCTTTACAAACATCCTCTCAGATAAGTAACTATTTCTGATTGTTGGCAACTTGCAAATACAAGACTGGTGTAAAAAGGAGCATGCTTATAAATAGAAAGGGTGGTTTGGTTAAAAATAAGAAACAGCAAACCTCTGGGTGTGGCTGCAATCTAAGCCTCAAGTTTTATAGCTTGATAACAAAATTGTTGATAACCCTTGCAGCTTTTCATTTCTGGGTTATAAGACTGGATTTTACTGGCTGTTTGTTAAAACTTGGCTGTTCACTGTCGGCTTGGGGTGTGGGATTTGGGATGTTTGGGCAAGGGTGGGGCTGTGATTTAAGCCAGACTCTGCACACTGTTTTTTCTGCCTTCTAACAGCTCATTTTTCCCTGATAATTTTCCTCCTCCCAGCCCTTACTGCTCTCTCAGCCACTGAACAAGGAACCTGCTGCTGAATTTCTCCATGTTTGGGAGAAGTTTAATGGTTACAGAGCATGTGAGTTGCCAAGTGAGGAGCCAAGGTTCCATTTCCATTGTTGGAGGGACTGCTGGGGAGGAAGGCAAGAAGGGGAGAGCCTGGAGCATAGACTATGCCTGGGACAAATGAACATTTTCTCAGGAAATTTAGGATGTTGGAGTTGGTTTAGGCACCTCTCTCAGACCAGTTTTCTCTCTGTGCTTTTTCAGGGATCTGCAAGGGATGAGAAGAATCCTTTCCCAGTGGCTTCTCTGCCAAATGAAGACAAGACAAGAAGACTGTGAAGTTTGAACAGTAAGTCTTTGTTTCACAGCCCTGCCTGTGGTTTCTGAAGACACCAAACAGGGCTGGCCCTGCAGCCACCCCAGTTTCTGCTTCCTCATTCCTCATTTTGGGAGCAAAGAGTGAGGGAGAGCTGCCCCATCAGGGCAGCACCTGCAGCTTGGCTACAGCTGGGCTGCACTTGAATTTTTGACTCCTTGCTGGCCTTGTGACCAGTATTTGCCAAAAGGAATTCCTGTAGTTGCTGGTATGTTTCTGGTTGTACAGTTTAGTCATTGCAACTGTTGTGTTGTCCTGTAGTGCAAGCAGTGGGGAATGCTCTGAAGCTGTAACCTGCCATCCCATGGGGCCTTTGCAGTGTCATTTTCCGTAAAACATAAAGTTTTTTGGGCCTCTTTGGGCAAAGGGATGCATTGCCATGATCTGCTGGCAAACTTGCTAAAGAAAATAATCAGGATGGGCCTGGCAGGCTCTAAAAATCCTCTCCATAAAGAGGCAGCTGCTGAAAGTCAAAAAGCTTTGCAGGTCCTCTTTGAGTAAAGTGAGTCCAGTCACTGACTGTCTTCTGCCAGATGTGCCTGTTGGATGGATCCAACCAAATGTTTTCTCTATCCCTACTTTTGTTGCAGAGATTTCTGCTGGACAAACCAAGAGATGTGACCAGGAGCCAGCCTGACCTCATGCACTGAATGAGGCAGAATTTACAGTGGCTGTGACTGGAACCCAAGTGCCTTAACTGGGTCTCCAGGATGTAAATAGTTCCATGTTCTCTGTTCTCTTGGAGCCTTAGAAACAGTTCTGTTTTGTTAAGTTTCTTTCTGTTCAATGCAAAGCACCTGCATATTTTTTTTGTTTGTTTAAAATACAGTTTTAAGTTCTTTTAGTTAACCTTGGAAAAACTTTGTGGTATTTGAGGGTAATGCTTTTCTGCCTTGCAAAAGAAGAGATGGGGAGTGGTACCTGCCTTTAAAATGACCAAGTGCAATGAATTTTCTGAATGACCCCATGTGCTGATGGTCTATAAATGTTGAATATTATCAGTAACTATTATGAATAACTAACAGGACAATATTCACACCTATTGCTGACAGGAATCTGCACTCAGATTGTTACTGAGGGTCTTGCTCAGTTTCAGTCTTGTCAGATCTAAGTTTGGGTGGCAAAATGACACCCAAGGGGTGGCTGGAAACAGCTCTGCCTGTCTCCTGTGCTGGAGGGATGGGACTCACAAGGAGGATTCCTACTTGGGCTGCTTTTTGGGATTTGGATTGGTGAGGGTGGGAAACTGCAGTGGATCTGGAATTGTTTGGGCATTGTTGTGTCTGAGAGCTTCCAGGGAGAGGAATCCCTTCTGATAAAGGAGAGATTAAGTGGCTGAACGTGGAACATGAGGCACATTTTGCATGTGGGTATTTGCCTGAAAGCACTGGTAGTCTCAGTGAGTGTCCAGGAGCAGAATTTGGTACCAAAGTGGGGTGTCCTTGCAGAGGGAGAGGACTTGGATTCCCTCTCCCACAGGAAGCCACACTCTAGGATGGGCCCAAAGACTCAGAAACCTGTCAAGGGAGCCCAAAAGAAATGATGAGCTGTTTGCAAGCACTTTTCCCTTGCCACACTAACAGTGGAGGCAGCATCCACAGCATTGGTGTGTTCAGTTGACACCCTTCTCTTCCCAGAGATTTCCTGGAAATTAAGCTTGCAGTATGGCTCAAGGGATTATTTTTTTCAGAGAAATCTGAAAAGCTTCTGTGTAAAAGGCAACCCCAAATCCCTCCAAGTTCTGCAGTCACCTTTTAGTTGAACTTGATGGGCTTTGGATCAATGCTATTTATATTTATTTAGAGTCAAGTTCAAAAAACTGTTAAACAAAAGGTTTTATTTGTACAAGTAGTTTATTTATGCCTCAAACACAGCTGAGCAGCTTCCTTTCTACAGTTGCATTCCTCCCATTCACCCACAATCAACTGTATTCCAACATGATAGCAAGTTAATTTGTAATGGTCATAAAATGGTCAATAAAACATGGATGTTTGACATCAGTGAGTGATTCTGGAATCTTCATTTATCACCATGCTAGTCCAGTGAGTTGACACCCTTGCCTACCCAAAGATTTCCTGTTGTGAGCCAGCAGCCCCATGCCATCCTCACAGCCAGAGGTGTGCCTGCTTAGCCTCTGCTGCTGTCACATCCCTGTCTCTGACAGACCTGTGTGAGTGTGGAGAGAAGGATGGCATCCCAAAATAACTGGGCTTACAAGAAAGAATTATCTCCCTTTCCCACATCATTTCATGGTGAATAAACAGGTCTAATGTTTAGCTGTTTGTAAAACACCTGTTTGTGGGTTTGAGGCTCAAGAAAATGAGCAGTAAATAAATACCAGCAACACTCCTGCATTTCCAAAAGAGGTTTCTGTAGACAGGGCTCCTGCCTGGAGTCATTCTGCCTTCTGGCCCTGCAGGGCCACTGGGATCATGGCTGGGTCTTGCTGCATCTTCAAGGGCCTGGCCTTTTATGTTCACTTTATTAATGTTCACTTCATTATGTTAGCTTTATTATTTCATGGATAAGCTGCCCTAATAGGTGGAAGGAAGGTCCATGTTCCCCCTCCCCATTTAACCTATCAAACCTTTTTTTAATCCTTATCCCAGAAGTAATTCCTGCCCATAGCAGGAGGATTGGAACTAAACCATCTTTAATGTCTCTTTCAACCCAAGCCGTTCTATGAAATAATAGAAAACTTTAAAAAATCCACTGTATTTCAACCTTGAGCTAGGTCAGGGGCCTGCAAAGGGTTAGGAAAGATACTCATTGCTTTCACTTGGGCCTATTTTAGGACATGAATGAGATGACTTTTTTACCTGTTCATTTTGTCTGCCAGCTTTGACCTTCTATCAGTGAGGAGAACTTTAACCTGCTGCTCAAAACCAGTGACCAGTGGGTGTGAATCAGCACACAGACATTTTTGCAGCTCTGGCTGTTCTGGGAGTGCCCACAGTTGCCTGCTTAGAGCACAGTTGCATTAAAATGCCATAAAGTGGCAGCAACACCAGCCCCACAGACTGAGCCAGTTTTCATCTCCTGGCTGCCTGTGCTTTATTTGCCACCGGTTCCAGTAGGGGAAATGTGCAAAGCTTTAGAAAACAAATACAGATGTGCAAAAGCAGCCAGCAAAAAGCAAAAATTGAGTATCTGGAACAGAGTACTTGGATTTGCAAAACTCTGCACACCACAGTGATGCCAAAAATAGTTCCAAGAACCATTTAAATCTAAATATAGACAGAAAGATCCATTTGACTGTGGGAAAAATTTAGAGTTAAGAACTTCCCAGTAATTTGTTCTAATTAAGCTTGAATGGGCTAATGGGCTGAATTTTACATTGAACCATTTGACAGTTCCTAAAACTTTTTTAGCAATGATGTTTTTACTTTTGCTGGTATTTGTGTTCGTGTCTGTGCTGCTGGACGTGCTGGTGTCGGTGGGGCTGTTTTTGTTGTGGGCAGGCACCGGCAGAGCTTGAGGAGTGTGGGCTGCTCTGTGCTGGGGGTGCCGTGCGCGCTGGCAGGGCTGAGTGCGGGGGCTCCAGCCCACGGGGGCTGCCCGCGGGGCGGGGGGTGCGTGGGGCTCCACGGGGGCAGTCTGCGAGCGGGGCGGGGTGTGCGGGTGGCGAGCGGGGGCAGCTTTCGCCGCTTCTCTTTTCGGCAGCACAGGGAGGGAGCAGCACGGTGGCCGTGCTGGCGATGAGGCGCTGCTGCTGCTGCTGCTGCTGGGGCTGTGGCTTCTGGCACAGAACTTCTGAGGCCGGAGCACCGCTCCTGGCTCCGGGGCGGTGGCAGCAGTGGGGTGGCCGCGGGCTCTCTGTCACTGCAGCTGCTTCCCTCGGCTGCTCGGGGACGGGGTGTGCGTGGGGGCAGGGTCCCGAACAGGAGGGGAGAGGCGCGACCCAAAAATGGGAGAGGAGGGGTCTCCGTCTGTCCCGCCATGCGGTCTGTGCCATTTTGTGCAGCCGAGGTGAGGGGAGAACGTGAAAAAGACAACTTTTCTTGCGACAGGAGAGGGGCTGTAGGGGAAGGGGAATGCGGAAAAAGCTGGGGTTCAGCATTTTCTGAACATTCATTAGGAAGCTGAACACCTAGGTGAATTAAAATAGGAAAACGTAGAGTTTTTACTACTGGAAAGTGTTCACTTTGCAATTTTCCCGAGGCTTCATTTAAAAAGGTTATTATTTAGAAATTATTTTTGTGAAACGTCAGGATAATTTTCACACAGCCAGCATACCAAAAGTTTCAAATCCCCCTTCAAAAATTGAAATTTGCTGCGACAAAGAATGTTTTTAAATTGGAGACAAATTTCCTGCTGCGAGCAGGTGTATCTTACTGGCATTTTCACCTATAAGGAGAAAAAGCAAAGAGTGCTGCAGAGTTTTAAACTCACCACAGTAAGATTAAAAAACATTCTCGGGCTGGTTGATGTAGATGCATTCATGGGAAAGAGTCCGGGTTCGGAGCGCCATGTGTTGCATTTAGAAGTTGCTTGGGGTGAAGGAGCAGGAAAGGCCTTTGCCAGTTTTACAGAGATGTTTATTTCAGCCTCGCATGGATCCAGGGTTCGAGGAACAAAGGCGAAGGGGCTTGTGGGGCTCCAGGTTTTGTCATGGGATCAGCAGGCGGGAAATCCTTAGGGACCAATTGCCAAGGGACACGGGGGTGCCACAAGGGAAGGGCCAGGGCAGAGGGCCAACAGGGAATTACGGTGGGAGTGACCAAAAGGCTGACCGACAGGGAGAGGGAACAGGGCTTGTTCTAATTGGAAATGCCTTTCTGGGTCTCCACAATCTCCCTTTTCGTCATTACTCACACATTTACCAACCTAAAACCCCCTCCATCTCCTCCCCATCCCTGGATCAGTCCCTGTCAGTTCTGTACTCGGTGCTGCCTCCAGCCCTGAACCCCCTCATCTACAGCCTGAGGAACCAGGAGCTCAGGGCTGCAGTGTGGAGACTGATGACTGGGTGGTTTCAGGAAAAATAAAGTGCTGGCAAATTTCTGAATATCACTTGTAATAAAAGTAATATTTGATACTTCTTGTTGGTTTCAATTTAAAGCTTTTTTTTTCTTTGATCTACTTTTTTTTAATATTGTCCACAAAAATGTCATTCTTTGTGGCATTTCCCGCTTTGTTTTTCTCCACCTTCCCTATGACCATAAACTCTATGAGGAGCCGCACCCTCAGTGGCGTTAAATTAACTAAAGGATCTCTCGCAAAGTTTTCTCCAGAGATGCCCCTTTTGTTTCCTTCTCTGGAGCAGCAGCAGCAATGTCTGTGTGCAGAGACTGGGGCAAATCAGTGCTGACACAGCACAGTGCTGCTGTGAGGAGATGGACCTGCGTGAGCACAAATGCCATCAGCCTCTGGGGCCAGAAAGGGCTGGGGGAGAGGTAGGGAAACAACATAGGTTTTTTGTGGAGGCCTTTAAAAGTTTGTTCCCATGAGCTGTGAGTTTCCTGTCCCACTGCAGATATTGTTGTTCAGAGCCAGGGCAGCCTGGCAGCCACCCCCAAACTGCCCTGAGCATTTCCTTTGCTTCAGCTGTGATTTCTTTACTCTTCCTTATAAAAATTTCTTGCTCTTGCCCAGCCCTGTTCCCTCCCCCGCAAACAGCCCATCCCAGCTTGCCCTTTTGTCTCTGGCCCCCCTCCCCACTTCACTTCTTGAGCTGGCAGTACAGGAACATCCCTTGAGGAGCAGGATGATCCTACAAGTGCTTCAGGAATTGTCTGCAGGCTCCTGCAGTACCTCGTGCTGCTCCCTTGCCACAGGCACCACAGGCCAGGGGGGCACATCTGGACTGGTGTGTCTGGGTGTGGGGCTCCCTGTTCTGGGCAGTGAGGAGGGGCTGGAGAGGCTCTGCAGGACTGGCAGGATGGGCTATGGGGACTGAGGAGAAGCTGAGGGACCTGGGCTGCTGGACCTTCTGAAGAGGAGGCCCAGGGCTCATCCTGCAAGTGCTCCAGGGGTGGTTTCAGAGAACCACAGAATCAGCCAGGCTGGAAAAGATCTTGGAGATCATCAAGTTCAACCTTTGCCCGGACACCACCTTGTCTCCCTGAGCCTCCTCTTCTCCAGAATAAACAACCCCAACTCCCTCAGCTGTTCCTCACAGGACTCGTGTTCCAGACCCCTCACCAGCCTTGTTGCCCTTCTCTGGAAATACTCCATGCCTTTCATGTCCTTCCTGAATTGGGGGGCCAGAACTAGACACAGCACTCGAGGTGCTGCCCAACCAGTGCCGAGCACAGGTGAAGAATCACTGCCTGCTCCTGCTGGCCACACCATTCCTGATCCAGGCCAGGTGCCATTGGCTTTCTTGGCCACCTGGGCACACTGCTGGCTCATGTCCAGCCTGCTGTCCATCAGTGTTTGAAAGAAGTCGAGAATATGATTTTGAAAGGAAGGATATACTACCTCAAAATCCTGTAGGAAACACAGTTAAACTTGATTCAAGTGCTTTATCAAGCTAAGACAAGTCTAAAATCAACTGTGTTTGCTTTTTCTATTCTGAGATCGGTAAGCAAATCATGGTTTTAAAAGTAATATCTCCAACTTCAAAAAATTGAGAGAGACCTAGAAATAACTCTATTGCCGAAGAGAGTTTTTTTTGTGGAAATAGATAGTAAGATAAAGATCAGAAATATATGGTAAAAATTATAATTTGTGTCCCCTATTAAATGAATTTTGATGGAATATTCAGTGTCTAATTAAACCATTTCTAGCACAGTTTTGGAGATAAGTTATTGCTTTTCACAGAACCTTTAATTATTCTTGAAAAAGAAAATATCCATATAATGTGAAATTAAAGCAGCTTACTAGAAAAAAACAAGGAATTTGATTTTGATGATAGTTCATGGTACCTTCCTCACTTCTTCCTCCGTAGTGTGATGGATGTGCTACATCTCTGATGGGCAGTCTGTAGAATGATGTGGTGAATCTGGTGTTTGAGTCTGTCTGAAGGCTAGATAATTGTGAGCAACAGAATACATCTGCTGTGGGTTCCTGGGGTACTGTCCCTGAAAGAATAATACAAATGTAACTTATTCCTTCTAAAAAAGAGTCTGTCACTGGACTGTTTTTGGTAGAGGTGGTATTCTTTAGCTGTCCATTGTCAATAAATGCCTTTTATTTTTTATTTATGCCTCATCCCTGTATTTAAATCTTATCTAAACCCTTCACCCAAGAAGCAAGGCATGATGGATTTTTTTTCTGAGTGGAAGGATTAAAAAACAATCAATAGACACTGCTTTGGTTATTTTTTTTCTCATTCCTTCCTAAAGAGCTTGGGTTGTTTCTTGAGAGAAAAATATTTTTAAATTTTCTTTGTATGCATGTTGTCCCTTAAGGAAAAAGCAGAATACAATCAATCTGCAAAAATGTGAAGAAATTTTGTGAGTTTGGTCAATTCACTGTCCAACAAGAATTTCTTTGTCTAACTTGTCAGTGTGGAAGCAGGACACGATCTGGAAAACATTGATAAAACATGACAAAGAGCTTTTAATGTGTTTGATGTGTCACGCAAAAGTAAACAAATGCTGCTGCATAAAGCAGAAATGTATAGCAGGGAGATGGAAAACCTCTCCCCTAAAACAACAGAATAAGCAAAAGGGCTATGTTTAGCTCTACTGTCCTTTTAAGCCATCTGAGAATGTTGTGCAAAACACAGCACCGGTCATTTCTCAACTGAAATATTAAGTGTACAATGTGCCAAGTAAACATTGAACAAATGCCAGGAGCTTCCAACAGCAGCCTCAGGTTTACACTTAATAAGACTGAAGTCAACAAGGATCTCATTAAGCTGCTCAGGGAAATGTTGAGGCAGGTATGATGCACAGTAATTTGTGAGCATGGATCTTACAAAGCAAAGGATGCATCTGCTTATTCCAGATGACACTGAGGCAGCTGGGTAGTGCTTACCAAACCGAATCAATTTATTCTGAAGACTTGGAGTGAAAGGCATTTCTTCTGTTGGCGTTTTTAGAAAAGTAGCAGGCTGACTATTTTTTTTTAGTATCAGACACTTCTATTTGTGCTCAAGAGAGAGAAGATTAGTTTGAGGCTTTTTTTTTGCTTTGGGGAAAAAAAAATCCTTCAGTGTGTAGGAAGTTGCTGAACAGATATGTAAACATTTTAAAATGGAATCAACATGCGGACATTGCAGCCCGAGGAAATGTAGTGGAGCTGTACCTTTTGCTATGAGGAAAAAAAAAAGAATGATGTATTGGTTACAAGAGCAGAATTTCACACTTTCTAGGAATGACCTGAAAAACAGAGAGTTTCTGTAACAGGCTTTATCAGTTTGTAATCAAAATGTAGAATTTGCCTGAAGTTCTTCAGGACTTCTAGTTTTGATATAGGAGCTCCCCTCAACAGCTAACAGAAAGTAAATAGAGAAATGCCTGATGATCTGTGTGGAACAGATAGGAGCCTTTTGTTCAAATTTAGGAAACCAATAGAGAAATTGCTTTCTTGATGTAACTGCACCACTGTTCAATTATCAGTTGACAAATACACCAGCCAGTGTGTGTTAATAGCCACTAATAATATGTGCTCCCAAAGGAAATATTATCAGTGGCTTCAGCATCTTTTTCAGGTATGAAAGAGATGGATTGAAACAAGCTTTAAATACCAGCCAGTGTGTACGTTTCATGTCTCCCTCTTTTAATACTAAATTCTTCTGTTAGGAAACTAATGCATGGATCATCTCTCCATATCTCTCCAAGCACCCATCCTGTCTCCCACTGAAGTATACATTAAGCTCATCTATTGTGAAATAAATCCTCAGCAGTCTCTCCAAAATAGACTTACAGGTGTAATGGATTGAATTAAAATGGAGTGACACACGTTTAAAAAATTCTTGGTAAAAATAGTTAATCCTGATGAAAGGTATAAATACCTTGCCTGAAGCAGAGATAAAACTATAAATAATGTAATACATTTTAATCAGTTTTACTGCAACAATTTTTATCTATGAAATAAGTTATCTTGGAAGCTCTTTTCAAGTAAGTTGAAAGAATGATATAATTTGCTTGAATAGCATTTCAGTTGTGAAATCTCCTTAGTTTGGAACCTGGGGAAGATTGTAATGGTGTATTCTCTTTCCTTCTCTGTAACTGCAGTTGAAAATAGACTTGCTGAGAACTTGTCTAAAGCGGTACAGAAAGAACAAGTTTAGATGTAAGCTTCTTTCTTGTCACAGTAGTGCTGAGGAACCATATTATATAGAAAACAATGGAAGATTTACTAAAGACCAATTAATTTTTGGGCAGAGTATTCCAGCATTATGTATCATTGGGCCTGCTTACAACAGAGAAGTGCTACCTAACCAAATTTAAAATCACTGCAGCAATTGTTGTCATTGATTTTCCAGACTTTTCAGTGTGTCTCGTAGTTCCATCTCCCTGTCAGTCGTGGATCCTATTCCAAGGTCATTGCACTGCATTTCAGCACCCTCTGTAATGTTTCCTGTTTCCCAGCTCGAGGCTCTGGCCAGGGACCAGCCCCAGGTGGGTAACAGCTGAGTTGGCTGGTATAAAGGAGCAGCCTCTGTTTCTGCTTGCTGTGCTTTTGGGACTTATTTAAACTGGCCTGTTCTTATGAGGAAGTTGGCAGGGGACTGCTCCTCTTGAAAAGGAGGAAAGCCTCTTTGAAATTAAAGCCTTTGAGAGTTATTTTCAGAAGACTGTAATGTTTTCTTTCCTTTACTTTCTGTGATGTCCAATTAGCCTTGTCTTTGCAATTTAAAGTAGTGTGCTGAAGATATTAAAAACCCAGGTAGAGGGATAAATAAAATAATAGGGCACTAAGTAGATTTTGACCCAACTCTGCTGCTATCTATATCCAAGGTACTTAATTCTAAACTCAGCCACAGGTAAATTTGTAAAGAAGTTTAATCTGTAACTGATAACAGTGAAGTACTTGAATGGGCAACAGCAGTATGATACTTTTTCATTTGTCATTGCAGATTTCATGCAGCTACACTATTTCTATTTCTTCTTCCCCATAAAGTTTAAGAATATTGCTGAATTGGGGGCAGAAAGAAAGCTACAGTCACATCCTTACGAAAAACCTTCTGTATCCATGGACAGGTTCAAACTTCCCACTTGGTTTGATATTAAGCAGATTTCTAGTTATAAACAGCCCTAGGCATATGCCCTTGGCATACATTACTTTGTGGCCTGGCTTTCTTGGTCATGATATTCTCAAGTACTGTCTGCAAACAGGCTTGGATTAAGTAAGTAAAGTAAAGTAAGTAAAGTAAGTAAGTAAATACTAACTCTGGAAATCTTTCACCTCTTCATGGAAAATTCATAAGGGTTCATGTGTCAAGCACAAAAGGTGGGGTTATTTTTTGTTTTAGTCGTAACTCCTCCTAGCAATACACCATAGTTCCAGGTAATACTATTTTTTTCCTTTTTTTTTTTTTTTTTTTTTTTTTTTTTTTGTGGATTGCACAGCTGCTGAAATTTCTTCTAATTTGATGTGCTGTAAAAATAAACATTTCAAGAGCTAAAGTGTAATATTTAAAGGTTTTTCGTCTGCATACATTTCAATGTGATTGTACTGTCCCTTCTCAGCCTGCAGTCTGCTCTGAAATGGGCTAAGCAAATAGAAAACAGTCCCTGGGAACAAGCTTTGACATTCTGTCAGTCACTTGGTACTAATTGTCTTGTGGCAAATGGTATTACTGGTCTTATAAAACACATTAGGTGAACTAATTGTTGAGAAACAAGACAATTATGATAATTTGCCTTGTGCATTGCCTTTGGCAAAGTGTCATATTTACAGGATTTATTTGTTTAAGGTCAGTGTTGAAGTGTGAATTCAACATTGCACTCCTTTGGCATTCTGAGCTACCATCTCATTCTTCCCAGTGCCAGGTAATGGTCCAGATCTTATCTTTAAATGACATCTTCAAGAGGTCTCACATCTAAGAAAAGGGCACTAGTGTCCTAGGAAAACTTCTCAAACCTCTGACTGGCAGTGTTTTAGTACCTTATTTCAGCCTAACTCATTGCCATCATCACTTGGAGAATTTTACACAATACAATCCATGGAATCTCTGTATGCTGAGGGTGAAGGAGTAGGAACATGCTTGCTTGTGGTGCTTCAGTCAATGTTTTACCAGTGTTCCAAACTACCATTTCTTCAAAGCTGTGCATTCTAGAAAATATTAAATCACAGGTGTCGCTTTCTTTTTATTTTTTTAGTGCACTAAACTAGTTGCACCTAGTTCCTGAAGAGAGAAGCTCTATAATTGTTATGCTGTAAGAGGAACGTATTCCCCTATTGTTAGTTTTTCTTTTGTAATAGTTCAGTGAGACAGTGTACCTCACTTAGACAAGAAAAGCAGCAACAGACATGGCAGAGCAAGAAAAGTCAGCACTTCCCATCTCGTGTGCATTCGTTATAAAATCAATACAAATGTAAGTGCTGTGGAACAGGATGAAGCAATCTGAGGAGTACAGTTCTTCTGCATTTGCATTTTAATGACAACCTTTTTACAGTAGCTTTAATATAGGCCCATCCCAAAATAGACATCTAAAATAGCCATTGTTACAGAAATAGTGTCACCCAGAGGAAGGAGAGAGTTTAAAATATGTACAATTCAGAGTTCATAACAGAGTGAATGCTGACTCTACTGTAAAATGCCAGGTAGGTAACTTTAGTAACTATAATAATTAAGCAGAATTTATTTAGGGACAATGAAAGGCAAATATTAACCTTGACAAATGAGATGTCAAAAAGACAGGATTGAAATGGTAAAATGCTGATTTTCTTTTCTGCTATTCCACTTCTGAATGGAGAAGGAATTCATTACTATGTTTTGAGCTTTTGTCAACTCAGTAGCCTTCTAACTAAATGGAACTTTAGTGCTTAGGTAGGTTTTATGCAGTAATTTAGTTTGTCCCTTCCACTTATAAATTTCTAGCCTGTAGACTACTTGGATGTTCTTTCTCTTTTTGTATTATCAGAAGTTCTGGGAAATTTCTCGTTTGTTACTTGATGTATGATAGTGTAGTGAGCAGTCTAATTGACGCTGAATAAACTGAGTGATGGCGAAATAGCTCTACTGATGTTATGAAGGCAAAAAAATTACATAAAACATTAATATTTTCTACTGTTATTTGCCTTATCTCTTGAAATATCATAAAGCACACATTCTTAGCTTTATCTGCTATCAAGAGTGTTATGTTCTTTGCTATACTAGAAATCTAGGGCAGTAAAATCTCGTGTCAGACAACTTGATAGAGAAAAGGCCTTTGTTTGTAACAAAATGCCAGCAAATATTTGTGTTCATTTGCAGTCAGTTCAGGGGCCTGAAGAATTTTGATGGAGTCCATTTATTCAAAAAGAAAGGGCTTTTCACAGTTTATGCAAGGACTTTTGGATAATTAATTGTAATGGATACTGTAAACCTGAAACCACTGTATTTGTGCTGTCATGTGCATTTGGGATAGTATAGAAATAGTTTTTCTTTTTATGCGTGGTGTAGGGAATGAGAGGACGGCTGGCTTGCATGGCAATGAGATGGACTGCTGCATTCACTGTAGCAAGAGGTTTCCCACCATAAAGCCACTGATATTTAATTGTGCAGAGTGCTCAATCCAAACACTTAATGGCAGAATTGTTTAAACGAGGCACAGAGATTTGCTACAGCCAGTACCAAAAATAGGTTCTTAAGTTGGAATTGAGACTAGAATTTTCTAAACTGAAATTTTGAGCTGCAGAAGTGGGACACAACCCTTCCTTTAAGGGTTATATTTTTAAGGTAGAAAACAGTATCTGTTAATATTGCTTGAGAAGGTTATATGATGTTAACACTGGCCTGGTTTATCATTCTGCTCTTTTGGTACTTGTAATAATGGACAGATTACTTTTCTTCCCTCCTGTGTCATTACCACGGTATGTGTTTCCTAAGCTTCTTTTCAGCCAAAAATGCCAGAGTGCAAGTGATCTGTCATTCCATCTTATTTACAGGCAATCAAGATTTCTATTGGTTTTTACCTTGTGTGAAATTTTTGTGGTTCTGATGCAGCAAGTTTTTTCAAAAATGTACTGCAATAAAAGAATTCACTTTTAAAACAGTGCATTAGGACACAAGACAAATCCATGAACATCCCATGTAAGTAGAAGTTCTCTAAATGAATTATGTTTGCAAGTGCTGGGCTGAAGATTAACAAGGTGGTCTTGGATACAGGTAAAGGCAGCCAAATTTGTATGCTGCATTAACCGTAGATATTTGAGTAAACTGTGTTCCTCTGAAATAGGTAAAAGGCAAGTAAAACAAGATAAAATTATAAATGCAAATTCAATCTGTAACCATTTACTGATTTACTGATATCCACTGATACTTCTGTGTATCAGTACAATGGAGTGCGGACTACCAGGTACAAGGAAAAACAACAACTGGTTTATTAAGGCACAGCTTTTTACCTTATAGCAGTGGCCTAAGGGTGGTTGAGTGGCATATTCAGTGGAAAGCCTAAGAGAAATCCCATTTTTAAAGAGATTCTTCCCTTCTTACTGCTAGAAGGGAAAAACAATCCAAACTACTAATTGAGCATAATAGTTTCAAAGATATGCAAATAGACCAGACAACATGCAAGCAGCTGCAGTTATAGGCTAATTATCTGTTGTTTGCAACAGAAGCAGGAAAAACAGCTTGGAAGGGGTCTTTATTTAGACAGAAATCTTGTGTCCGTGTAGTTCTCTTGGAGAACTAATTAATGTGCAGATCTGTGTGTCAGACAGACCAGAGCATTGTAAGATAAAACTGTGATGAATTTGAGAAGAATCTGTCTTTTTAAATACTTCATTAAATGCAATTCAGGCTAACAAAAAAATCTTGTCAAACTTCTTCAGATGTAGCACATCGTTCCAAAGTCAGGCACTCCAAAGTTCTACAGCCTTCATTTGCACGTCTTATTGTGCTCTTTCAAGATTTAAAAAAATTAGAAAGTCATTCATTGTGCCCTGCGTGAGCCTTGGAGTGTGAGAGTTTAAAGAGGAAATTTGTAGCTGCTGTTTGCCTTTGTTAGGCTGGTGCTGAGTGAGTGGGATAGGACTGATCTCAGTGTTAGAAGATGAGCAGTTAGTGCAGGGGAGATGGAGAGAAGCAGATTGAGGGAAAGGGTGCTCCCATATGGCTGGACTGAGATCTTCCCGTGAGACAAACGGAGCAGCTGGAAGTGGCTGCTGAACACTTCTGCAGGATGAGCCCTGCTTGTCGCAGAGGTTGTTCTAGGGAGACTTCTTGTCTCTCTGAGGAGATCCTTTGACACAGAAGCCTCTCTGTGATAATGAAGATTGCTCATAGGCAAATGTGACATCATGAACACACTTTTTAGTGGGTTTTTTTTGTTGTATGTTCTTTGAGTTTCTCAGCTGGAAGGAGCCTGGTGAATGGAGTCACTGTGTGACTAATGAGCTGTCTGTGGAACATCTTCAGTCTCAATACCTGCATCTCCACTGAAAACAGCCTGGGAACTTCTGCCTTAATGAAACTTCGGACCACACACCTAGGAAAGGTTATCCTGTCATTTCTACTAAATTGGCTGCTGGGTTATTTTTTGACATTGCTTTTTCTTTAGTGCTTGGATAATTCTGATCTGCCACCACCTACTGATCTTCATTCTGCCTAATTTTTCCTTAATATAAGATCAAGTCAAATAGGTACTTTTGGAGATGATGCTGCACTAATTCTCATTTCTTTTGAGTTCATCCTAGCATCAAACACTGTCTTGTCAGTAAGTTCTTTGACATGGCATTAATACTAGTCCCCAAATAAATAGCAGACTTTAAAATAGCAATAATAGAGTAATAACAAATATTATTCCTGAAGTCAAGGACTCACTCTTCATTGGGAGCTGTATGACAGTTCTAGGATGTTGTGCCTAGAGATTTCCTTTCAGTGCAAGGGTGATTGTGGCTTTCCATTGATATTTGTTTCTGATAGAATCAACACAACAGAGCTTGAACCAAACACTGAGAAAATGTGATTTGTGGATATATGGAAGCAACTGAATAATTTGGTCTGCCCCAAAGCTGAGAAAAGTCTATAAAACCATACTTTTAAAAATTTCCAACCAGGGAAATGTTATAAAAAACAGTCAGCCAAGTGTATTGTCTAGTTGTCTTGTATTACTGCATCTTGGAAGTGTAATTGAAACCCATCATCAAAGATTATCATCTTTGGCTGATTTTAAATATAAGGAACAACTTGCTCCAGATCAGTTATAGCCATTATTAAATGTAAGTAACTGATGATACTATTTATACTTTTATCAGCAATAAGTGCCTTTGACTGTAGGAATAAGTGTTCTTTGGACTAGATATTGAAAATCAGGAATTATCTTTCAAGAAATTTATTAGCACACTGTAAATTTCTAACCATGCAGTGCAGATTTTATTTCTGAGGAGTGCAGCTTGTTGAGTGATTTGTAGTGCTGACAACACTAAGCTCAGCAAATGCATTAAGTGCTGCAACTTCCTTTTGAAAAAAGTGTTTTATGTTATCAAATAGTCATAAAACTTGCAATCATAAACCTATCTGTTTCTGTTAGCTAATCAGACTCATTCTTCCATGGCTAATATTTTCAGCTAGTGTTTTAGTAAATTGCATGTTTTATTGCTTTTGTAACACAGTAACCATCTTTTCCTTGGTGATTCACCAACAGGGTACATGAGCAAGGCCCTTAAGAACATGTAAATCTTTGAAGTGAAACATGTCCCCTTCTTTCACTATGTAAATTCATTTAAAAATTCAATTTCATTGTTAATGAATAGAATAAAAAGGAAAGCTCTTGAATTAGGAAAAGAATTATGGTCAAGGTCAAAATTAGTACTCAAAGCTGTCAGCAGCCCTGAAGACATAAGATTTGCATCAACACTTCTGCAATTGCCAGTTTCCATTTAGTTGCTTTGCAATTCCTGTCCCATGGTATTACACTGGCTTTCAGTTTTTGAAGTTCTCCTAGAAAACTGAATGAATCCAGCAGACAGTCAAATGAAGGACTGAGCCAGGACAGTGTACTGCAGGAATTTGCTCATCTTCTTTCTTGCAGAAAAGTGTTGGGGCAATCTAATTGAAAACAGACCTGGCTGGTGAGCAGTGAAAGATGCTGTCCTATAAATATTCCCTTTCTTCTGTTATCTCTCCCATCTTCTTGCTTGTCACTTCTCCTGTGACAGGGACAAAAAAGGAAATCCAAGTGAAGTGCCAACCTTTGACTGCTTTACTGAATGAAAAGGATCTGAGTGCTTAAGATGAAGGAAGTGTCATAAAAACAATTAACAATGCTTCTCTGTTCATTCTGAAAATTATTATTTAATAACTCAAGTTATTAATGCAATTGTGTTCATATCAAAAACAAGTCATTTTATTGACATTTGGTTAGAAAATCAGCTTTATTAAGACTGGGAATAATTGTCCCAGGTTATTTATCTCAGTTTAACAATACAACAGCACACATGTCTTCAGTGTGTATTCTCATTATTAAAGGCTCTTTGTACAAATATTTAAATACCTAATAATTTGGAACTTAACATTTATTAGAGTGTAGGCTTGGGGAGAGCTAAATAATGCTTTTTAATGTAACTTGACAGTGTTAAAATGAAAGTTTTATTAATTCCATTATTGGACTGCTGTAATGGAAAATTATAAAGAGACATAACTTGGATTTATATTTTACTTCCATATTCCAAGTCTTTAATGTATTATGGTTACATTTGCTCAAATAAAAAAAGGGGTGGGAGGCAATCTTGAATCTTAGCATCTTTTGACCCTTATCAATAAAGGGCAAACAGATCTGAGTTCAATTACATAGCAACATTTAAGTATCTATGCTCAGAAATAGAATTACTGCTAAATATGCCTCCTGACTGGCAGGTGGATAATCACAGAGATTCTTCATTCTGGAAAAACTCATAGCAGAATCCTAGAAACTAAAATTTAGGATAAAATCCTTCTGCGTGTTATCTGCTTTTCTTCTCCCAGATAGGATAGTGGGCTGATGCAGATATTTTCAGTGCAGGTAGCAGGAAATTCAGATAAAAGCATATAAGGCTATTTATGCTTTTTTTTTTTTTTCCTATTTAAATTGAAAGATGGAGTCCTCTTAGCCTACTGCTGCTCTACAGGAGAGCACATATTGACAAATGACACTCTTTTAATGCTTTCTGACAATAACAGTGCTTTCTGCCAATTTCTGCTGCCAATAATAATGACTGTGCTACAGCAAACAACTAATGAATGTCTCCAAATGACCTTTTAGCAACTATTGTCAACCTTCCCTGGAAATTGCTGGTGTTTAATTTGGAGTGTGTAAAGGTGAGTGACATAAAGACAACTGGGCCCGTGTTAGCTTGGATTGCATTGCCACTGGTCTAGTTCTACATCCTGTGATGAACACTTGAGGTTAGAGTGACGGATGACTTCTAGGGATGGAGAAAGGTGCTTGCCTGTGTGCAAGTATCTCAGGTAAAGGAGATAAAAACCACACAAGGGTTGTTCTGACCTGGGCAAACAGCAGGGGATGAGCTTTAGAGTCCTCTGGATCACACAGAGATCGTGTTGTTCAGGTTCCCTTGAAACAACCATAGTTCCCTTGAAACAACCACAAGCATGCAGCTCCCTAGAAAATCCAAGGAAAAATACACAAAAAAAAAAAAAATCTTCCTGATGAATGCCAGACATCCTATGGGACCAATTAACCCTCAGTTAATTGTATAATCCAGTTGTGTAAAACATTACTTCTTGGTCATGGTGGTTTTCTCTCCTCTGTGCAGTATGACCTCATCTGTTTCCCAAACAGCTGTATTTAGGTTCCAGCTCAAAATGACAAGACAGTACAAATATTTGAGAGTAAGGAATAAGATCCCTCAGATTTGAAAGAACACAAACATCTTATCCTATTGCTTAGAGTTCTGCTCTCTGGAGGTTTATGTGGGAGGACCACTCTTTTAAAACTCTCTATGGGTAATGTGTATTTAAAAATAAGTGTGGAAAAGTGTTTGCAAAACATAGCATGGGCTGTTCTGAACATCAGCTCTTGAACAGTATTTTTCTTACAAAGCTGAAAAATTGTCCTTTTTGGCAGACAGAGGAAAATAAAGCTGGACCAGTTTATGGAGGAGATGGGGTTTACAGTGACAAATCAGAATTTACAGAACACCAGTTTCCCACTTCCTACCCAGCACCACAGATGCAGGTTAGCATCTTGGCTTTTTATACTTCCAACTTCATAACCTCTCTGCCCTGAATGACATTTCCCATCCCCAGCACAGAGCTTCAGAGATTTACAAGTATATAATACATCTAAACTGCAATCCTCTGTAGGAAACTGTGTAGTATAATGGAATCCTTATAGTACCACTTGCTTCGTGGAAATTGTTCAAACACTTATGCTCATGTAATGTAAGGCAGCTGTTGGGCAGGGAAATCTCATCCCTAAACACCCAAATTTAACAGCATTTTAGCAATTAAAAGATGGTATTTTAGAGCTTAATTTTGACTTTGTGTTGCTATGGAAAATAAAGAACTGTGCCTTCCCTTCCCCTCTGGTCCCCAAAGAGAAAATGGAAAACCTTTGGTATTATTTTTCTCTGCAACATAAAAAAAAAAAAGAAAGTTCCAAAATAAAATGGCCTTTAGTGAAGTGGTGCACAATATAAGAAAGCACACTGTAAATTAATTATTCTCTGCAGACTACATTATTATGAGATTGAGATAAGCTTTGATTTTTGCTGCATCCATTTGCATAATACAGCAGAGTACAGTGCCATTGTGTATTTTTCCTCATCGACATGTGCTGCTACTGATATTAAAATGTGTTCACTTAAAATACTCCATTGTGTGAATTTTAATTGCAAGCATATTCTTCATGTTATTTGTTGGACTAAAGTAGTGCTGAGTACAATGTATCTCTTAATACCCACTGGCTTCTGACAGCTACAAGACAGCTAGGACTGGAATTGGATATTGAGAGCATGGGATATTGATCATTAAAAGTCCATAGAAAGATTATGCTTAACTTGAGAAACTCTTGCAGAGTAAAATGTTAGCACTAATTTTCACTGATTTAAAATTCTCTTTATTTTATTTTATTTTATTTTATTTTATTTTATTTTATTTTATTTTATTTTATTTTATTTTATTTTATTTTATTTTATTTTATTTTATTTTATTTATTTTATTTTTCTCCAAATCCAAAAGATGAATGCATTTATACTTTCAGGAATTAATCTTGTTAATGTACATGACTGACCTTGAAAGTGGTGGGTTGAATGGTGATGTTTAAAATCAGCATTGGCAGACAGAATGAAAACAGTTAATGAAACTGTTTATTAGTAGGAAATCTTAAATACAGGTAGTAAAATGGTATGCTGGGCTGGCTGCTTGGCAAATAACCACTATGGACAGATGGTTTTTCATTATCTGTTATATAGAAGTACAAGGTTTGTAACAGTGTGTTTTGTATTGATGCTTACTCATCTGTGAGAGAGTAATTTTAAGGCTGCTTGTCCAGGGAACATTCTAAATCTTCTTCTGCATCTTCAGAACAGCTGCTTAAACTAGAATTGTCTGTGTCAATGTTTTATTTCTGGTAAGCTACAGGCTGTCATAATGTCTTCCCAAAGCCAAAGAAATGAGCATGAAATAGGATTTCAGGGCTGGGATCCAGGGTTTACTGTCTATGTGCATTCTTTATTTTGCTGTGTAAAACCTTACTCCGTGTTCATTCTACTACTGGTAACATGTAATGTCAACAATTAGAACAGAAAACAAACAGTTTCTCTTTGTAACAGTTTACAAGTGGTGGGGGATAAATTGAGTTTAGGTATTCATGCAAGCAGTATGTTTGCTGGGAAGAAACATTGTGAGCAATAAGGCCACTTTATAAAACCTTAAGAGTAAATACTTCTCAGTTGATTACTCACTTGAGGATTTTGCATCTACAGAATTTAAAAATTAGAAGTTACAATTTACAGTGTCTGTTTCAAAGCCTCCATATGGAAGTTGCACTAGATAAGGTGCATATTTCAGATCTTTTGGGTAACCAATATTTCTTTAACTTCTCATGTGCCAACAATACTCTTGTTCTCATCCAATTATACCAGCCCTTGCTGTTGATTTCCACTCCTGATACCTATTGGAAGCATAAACCAATGCAATGTGGAAGCATAAACCAGTGTTTGAGAGAACATATGAGATGGTTCAGTGGTTACTTAATGCTTCTGGTACTTACAGGGACTGTACAAAACTCAGGATGAATCTCTCTGAAGCAGACACAGGCATCCCATACGTGTGGGAGAATACCAGTTCTTATACAGTATTTTTCACTTTGATTTCATCCTGCAATTAGTACTGAGAGAGATACTGAACATGAAGGGAAATGTTGTTTACCAAGCAGTAATGTGGATGTAGGGTGCCCATGTTTTTTTTCAAAATATCACTGAATATGACTGTATTCTTTTTGCTAAAAATCAGAAATATTTCTGCAGCATGATCACTTCACTTTATCTAAATATTTTGGATAAATTCAGCGAGAGGTTATCTTGATCTAAAATTTGCTCCAATGTGATTTTTCAGACATAAATTTTGAAGTCACAAGAACACTGTAGTCATTTGCACCCTTAGTTGAATTGAAAACTTTGATATGAGGCATGTCCCAGTGTTCATGGGCCATCCAGCTTCCAGAGTAATTTCCAAAGATGTAGTTGTTTGTGTGTATCCAATTCCTTTATCTAGACTGAAATGTTACCTTCTGTGTTACAGACATGAATAAACTTCATTGCCTTAATTTTCAAGTTGAAGAAAAAGCATCCTGAGGTGTTAATTTCTAATTTCTCCCTACTGCTTAAAATGAAAAAAAGAAGAAAAAAAAAATAAAAAAAAAAAGGTTAAAATTACGGGAAATTGTTAGAACAAAAGGATCAGTAAATCAGCTCAAAGTTTAGGATTCACAATTTTGGGTACCATTTTCAAAATTGTTGATGATAAGTATAGATGATGACATAATCTAGGTCAGATTTGAGGGGTTTTTTCCCATTTTGGGAAGTGTTAACCTTATTCCACCTTCAGACTGTTCTTTCAATGGATGCTGCTCTTGAGAAAAAATTATCACTATTGTGACCTGAGCTTTTCCATCTATTGAATAAAATTATCTCCTCTATCTGTCTTGGCTCATCAAGGACTTCTAATTTTTCTGTGAACCTTTCCCTTGTGTTAAGGGTTTCATAATTCACATCTTTCCATTGCAACAAACACATCTTTCCACCTCTAATTTGATCAAGGCTCAGCTTGTAAGCAGATGGAACGAAACCTTTGATTGTGCTTTGATAGCTTTTCATCTTGCTAATTGCATGTAAAAAATATTATTTCTATTTAAAGTTAGCTAAACAAAAACTTTTAATTCAAATGCTCATGGCAACATTAGTTTCTGTCTATCTTCACAAAGTTTAAAGTTTATTTGTGCTTACATCTTAGCACAAATAAACTTTTTTGTATTGAATGTTTTGAAAATTCTTTGGAATAATTTTCAAAATTTTAAGTAGGAGAAAGAACCAGTAACAAAATGTAGATCAATAAATTAGTGTTCTACTATATTAATTGAAAATGAGAGTTAGCTTTTCTAATGCAATATCCTGTGAAATAAGTTGTAAACACAAAATTATATTAATTTATAAAAGTTATGTATATAGTTATAAATACTTATTCATAGAGAATGTCATACACAGCAGGTACCCCCAATTTCATTAATCCTTAGAAAAACAAATATTGAAAAGACAGAAGTGATCATTTCATGCTTTTTGCAAGACACCATTTTATAGTGTTTTGCTCATTCCCTTAGCTGCATGACTAGGGATCTAGACTTCATACACTGAAGCAGAATTTTGGCAGCTTTTTTTGGAATAAAAATGCAACTTATTCTCTGATCAGAGGCAGTTTCAGGTATTTCATTTTTTCTATTGGATGTGTGAGCACTCTTCGGAAATTTATTTCTGTCTATGATTACAGGATGAAGAGATGAAATTTCTACTTGCCATATGTGATTTAACGTTGCTTTAAATGTAGGGATGCTCAAAAGAAAAGTATGTTTCTGAACTCATCATAGTGTGAACATTAGACTTTGCAAATGAGGGTGGTAGTTACCCAGCAATTTCCTTCTGTGTTAATTGGAATAAACAGATCATCAAGACAACCTGAAATTTTAAGGTAATGACATTGTTCCTTCTGGAGGTTGGCTCAGCATGATGTGTACAGACTTGTGGTTATTAGTACAGCAGATAACCGAGTTTTCTTGACACTTATTCCAGCTGTTTGCTCTGCTGGAATTTTGCAGATACATATTACTGCCAAGCACTATTACCACCCTGGGAACGTCCTTGACAAATTAGCCCGCTGAGTCCACATAGAAAAGAAACTGATTTCACCTTAGTTCTATAATCTGAAATGTTCTGTTATTTACACCAGATTCTTCTGGAACATAAGGGTCTTAAGAGTATTGGACCAAGAGAAAATAAGTTTTTTTTTTTTATAATGCAGTTATTTTCCTTTTGTTTTAAGATGTAAAAATCACTTTTGAGATTTCATTGCTTAAGTTCAGCTGAATTATCAGTCTGGTTTTTGTGACACTATACTTAGATTTTGTCTTGTTCTTCTTTTAAGATAGCCTGATTTGTCAAAATAAAGTTTGCTTGCTATGGAGCAAAGAGTCTGGGGAGGTTGCTCCTCTTGTGGACAAATGCAGATGTCAACTACTGTTACCAGATTTCTCTCCTGAGTACACTTAAAACTTAAATATCCACAGGATCGGAGTTTTGATCTGCCAAGTAATGATCAATAAGGCTCAAAAATGCTTCAAGACCTTGATAATATGATAGCAGATGCTTAAAGAAATTGCCATCCAAAAGATTAAGAGATGCTGATTAATTTTAAGAGCAATACTGCAGCAGTCAAATGAAAATATATTAAAATTGCAGTGACTTTAGGTACTTTCATTTCTAGCACTTCATTTGAGTTGAGACTTCCAACATGAGAGTTATTTTTATACAGTAATTGATTCTCATTTCAGGTGTACCTTAACTGAAACTAAATGTAAGCCATGTTTTCTCCTCACTTTCCTTCTCCAGTTCTTGTCATTTATCTAAAAATTGGTATGGCTGAAGTCAATGCTGCCATTTAAGGAGCATCTCATTTTTTCTCTACATTTGTACATAAGTATCTGTTCTTTTTTAATTTCATTAATTGATTTAATTCATGGCCACAGAACTCCAGAGAATTTCACAGCTTTGAGACCTGGGACAAAATTGCATTCTGCCTTTTAAATTTAGTTGCATCCAATGGATTTCTGAAAAGTAAGCCAAGTTAGTTGAAGATGTGTTTTTGAAACCACATTTGAATGATGGTTTTTAGTAGTTGATACAAAAAACCACAGACTTAAAACCCATGTTGTCATCATTTGAAATCTTAAATCAATTTATGTATGATCCAGTGGCTGACTATATTATGAGCTAGATGTGCTTAATTATTTTCTTGCTCTGGCATCTCTTGGCTTAAAAAAATGTTAAGGTTAAAAATTCAGCCTTTCCCATTTCCCCTTTAAAGGTATATTTCTGTGAATTTTATGGCAACTGTGGGATATTCAGATGACTGGGGCTGACAAATTATTGAGTCCTGTCCTGAATCTGAATCTTTGGTCTGATTGTGATGTACACAGAGCCAGTCCAGTAAGTGTTTAGTGCAAACATGTTCTAAGGAAAACAATCGGCTTCCACCCATCTGCTCCGTGGATTTTGCGGATTGAAAGGAGAAAAGCAATTTCTTGCTTTGAGGACCACACTTACTGATAAAAACTGAGCAAAATTGCTCCCTGGACAGAGCATTATTTGTAGTTTTTCCTTGTTGCAAAATCAGCAATTATAAAATGCACTTGTTCTGCTTTATTTGCACAACATTTGTGCCAGTGTAGTGCCCATTAAGTTTTTGAGCAAGGCAAGGTGATCCCTTGGAGAATATGCAGGAGGAAAAAACCAGAATGCTCAGTTTCAGAAAATGTCTTTTTAAACAGCCAGAATCAGGAGACAGTGGCTGTTTTATCACTTGCTTTCCTTCAGTGAAATACTGTCTTCTTCAATGCACAACCACCAATTTAATGTGAAATTGTCCTAAATTTGTTGAGCTTCACAATGGCCAATTATTTTTATGAGTATCATTAAATGTTTATTGTTGGCAGTTATTGTTTACTGTTAATGATCATGAGTCTTTATCTGTGTATAGAGAAACAGCCCCAATTATTTATCCTGCTGCATTGGTTTATTCTGCATCTGTGGTCAGCAGAAATCAAATTGGAAAATCACCACTAAACTTCTATTTGGAGAAAAAAATTTATACTTCATCTTTTACAGTAACAGGGACAACTCTTCTTAGACACTGATTATTGCAATTGATTTTTAATGGTAAATATACATGAGTTTTCTTAATATGGAGTGATACAACCTCTATTTACATCAGTAGTTTTTTAATATTGATTGAAAAAAAGAAATTAATATGATAGAATTTATATATTATTTTATTTTTATTATGCAGAAAATTTAGATATCCTTTAAACTACTTTTCCAAAGACTAAAAATGAGGGAGTTTGTCATTTAACCCAAAATGTGATTAGTGAGGTTCAAGAAATAGGAAGGAAAAAACTTGTTGAATTATTAACACTTTCTCGCCCCCAGGTTTCAGGGAGAAAATTTGTTACTCTGAGTAACAAAACACTACCAGAGTGTTTTCTGTACAGGATCCTGTGTTTATATTTGTGTCTCTGAATCCATAAGGGAACTGCTTTTATGCAGTTCCACACCTCAAAGCAGGGAGTGTGACAAGGTTTTTTTTTTGCTTTTGTTTGGCCATTTAAAAAATGATTAAAAATGAATGATCCCAAAGGCAGATTTTATAGCCTTTCCTTTTACATTTTTAATGTTAATTGACCAATTCCAATATGAATGGAAAGTTATTCATAAAGAAACACAAGGTCACGTTTTCTGCAAGGAAAAAATTCCTCATGTAATCTTTCCTACCTCTGTGGGGAGAGTATAGGTCAAGTTTTCTACTTGCTTATTCTACCCAGTCAGTGTCAGGGGACATAGCCTCCTCTCTATTGCTTTTCTGGTTTTCTGCTAGGGATCATAGTTCATCAGGTTTTCCTCCTTGCTATCTTAAATTTGCCTCCTCATGGTATCATGTATCAGAAAGGGCCTTGTCCAGTCTTCCTGGGTACTTTTGCTGCTTAGCTTTACTTCAGTTGTCATGGAAATGTTGATGAGATTCCCAACAGACCTGTAATGCCATACTTCATCATCCACTTATTAATTGATTTTTAAAAAATCCTGTTTTCACTTTTAGCTTTGTAAATGTCTTCAAACTGATTTAATCACCTTCCTTACAGTTCCTGTAACTCCTCACAGGTGTTATGTCCAAAAGAAGCCATCCCAATCCTCAATTGCTTTATATTTGAGAATGCATCCCAAAATTGTGAAAACAGCTCTCTTATTGTTTCATTCTGTTTCCTAATGGCTAATTAATTCTTGGCTTTAATTTCAGATTGCAAACTCTGCAGTAGTGACTGATTTTTTTGTGGCTTTTTACAGCAGAATCCAGAACTGGGAATAGACTGAAGTAATCCCCACAGTAAAAGAGGCAAGGTGAAGAAGTCTGTTTCAGCTGTGTTAGGGGGCTTCCTAGGGATAGAGCTGCAGTGCTACTGGACACCTACCTCTAAGATTTTTTTCATATTCTTGTGAATATTTAGTGTCCTTCAGCCCAGACATGGTTTTACCATTCCATATTTAAATGTGGAATTAGTTCAGAACATTTGCAGGACAAAGGAGCAGTTCTGAATTTAGTGCCATGAAGAAATTATCACCATATGCCATAATTGTAGCTTATTTGGGACTCAAATGTTAGAAACAGACCTCCCTACAAATGAAAATTGGTCATTACATGCAGTATGCAGAATATTTTGCATCCACAGATTTCTTGGAGTGTGTAGGGGAGTATTCTTGCAATCTGAGGGCTCTCGAAGGTCTTCCTGAGCATTGTGCAGTTGCACTGTGTTGGTACTGCTGCATATTTTTGTGCTTTTACTCCCAGGCTCATGGCTTGTGACTTATTGCTCAAGATACTTGTGATTGTTGTGCTTTGAGCTTGATGTCTGAAGACAGCAACTGTAGCACTTGCTCTGCTAGATCAGATTTAGAAAACCAAACCCTGTTGTTGGGATGTAATTCCTTCCATGTAAATTCAACTTAAGGTTAATATCATCTAAGTTCCACTGTTAGCCTTTCTAAGTCATGAGCTGTGCAGTAAAGGGCAATGGAAAAACTTCATTTGATCCCAGCTCTTGGGTCTTTGGGGAGAACAAATAACTGAGGACTGAAGGGAAAAGTGTCTTGTTAGAGTTTGACAGGAAAATTTTCAACATAAGGCTTAAGGAACTGTCCCTGATGAAAGACAAGTAACGGGATGTGTCTTCGTGGCTGAAAGACAAGAAATTTTAATGCATTTTTATCCTTTGATATCCAAAAGGTCAGCTTAATACTCAGGTTTAACGCAGAATAATGTGATGGAAAAGTGATAACACTTGGATAGAATAGGTTGAAATGCTGTTGCGTTGATTCTATTTCTCGTCCTATTGCTTCTTCTTTTTAGCTTGGTAATTGTGAAAGAATTTAGTCTTACCATCTCTGTCTCAGGCTAAATGCAGGGAGACAACCAAACTTTCTGATTTTCTCAAATATCTGAGCTTTTCTGTATGTCTGTTTGCAGTCCATTGTTCCCTGTAGAGAGAGAGATTTGCTAAACCTCTCAGCAAGACAACATAAACTCCCCCCTGTATATGGCAGAATGCTGAATGCTTCTAATTTAAAGCAATGACTGAATGGACAATGAGGCAGGAAGCAGCACAACATCAATGTATTCAGATTGGTTTGATATCTTTGCTACCCCAAAAATGTTGATAATGCAGCATGAAGCTGAGTTGTGTGTCAGACCACAAAGTGTGGGACTGCACTGTCGGATGGAAAAATCTTCAAGAGACTCAGCTGTTATCCTGTGATCTTCAAATAATCTCTTACGTTAAAAACATTTGGAATATGTTGATAACTATTTTGTATTTTAAGCAGTATTCTGGTTATTTACTGGCAACTAGTGATCACTTTGAAGTCACTGAAAGCGTAGCAGAGCTAATCATTGCATTGGCCTATGGAAGTGCAACACAGGAAATGTTTGTAAAAATGTTAATTGTATTTTTTTCCATCCATTTTTAGATATGCCTTATTGTAGTGCATCACAGCCCCTCTAAGCTGTAATGAAAGGGGCTCCTCCATGTGCTTCTAAAAACCACTGCTTCCTAAATTCCCTGTTGCTGCTAAATGCAGGACTTGGTTTGTATTTATTTTGTAATTCTGTATCTTGTACTGAATGAAAATCTTGTCAATGCAGTGTATTGCAAGAAAATTGCATCAGTACCCTCCAAGAATTTAAATTAATTTAGTCTGCAGTTATATGATTATTATTTGTAAATAATATCTGATGGGCTTTAAGCACAGTTCCATAAGCCTTGCTAACTTAACCAAGAAGCAGAATTTACCCTGCAGAATACCCTTTTAACATTAAAGAAATTAACTTTTTAAATATGACTTGTTCAAAAGAAATAATTTCTGTGTAATGTATGGAAGAACATGAGTTAAAGGACTTTTGCCATAGAATTTGTGGAAGCTAATTTTAGTTATTTTTTGTGAGGTATTTGTAAGCAGTCCACAGTCTCAAATGTGTCTTTGGGTTCATGTATCTGTCATAAAATCTCAAACTGTGCACAGCTACTGTCAGCTTTATATCTACTTGTGTGATAAATCAATACCTGAGGATGACACAGATACTCCAGGAGATTCCCACATGCCATCCCTTGGCTTGGATGCTCTATGGCTGTCTGTAATTCAGCTCATCAGGATGTCTCTTGACCACCAAGGATGACAAGTATTCATTTCACTCTATATCATAAAATGCATCTTTATACCTCTTTACAGAGCCTTTCTTCCTTTCATGTCTTGTTCTGCCCTCTGTTAGCTCTTGTCTGGGAAATTCTTCCTCTCACGACTCTGCAAGCTTGCCCCAGTGTCAGGAAAACTCACCAAAGGAAAAAGCATAGACTATCCAAGGGGGTTTTATTACCTGTTGTTTTTCAGTTGAGATATTTGTGTACAGTTTAGATCCTTCTTCAAACCAGGGATCTGAGACGCCACACAAATATGGTATAAACTTTGACCTGGAGGAAATCCAGTTCTCTCTTATTTCATACTGTCTTGGACAAAGAAACGAGTAGTAAGTGCAGATCAGTGACATTTTAGTCAACTAAGTTCTGAGGGAGTCAAACTAATTGTCAAGAAGTTCAGGAGTCTGGCTCGTGGTCAATTCTAAAATGTTTTCTGAAGTGCCGCCTAATAGCCATGAAGCATGAGCAATGTCAAAGACACAGCTGAAGTAGCTGTGGGGAGAGGATTTTGTCCTCAGCCATGTTACACTGCAAGGAAAACATCCCCACGTCCCAGCCTGTCCTTGCAGATCTGGGAGCAGGGCTGCTCCCTGGCACACCTATGGAGCTGACCTGGAAATGACATTGGGATGTGCTGAGATGATGGCTGGATTTGGGAGTGTCTATTTTCCTCAGAATTCTGCCCAGCCATGATTCAAATCTCAGGAGTAATGATGGAAGAGAAGAACTGTTAGGAGCAATTACGGCTCCTGAGCGATGTGCAGAGCGTGCAGGAAGGACACTAATGGGCTGGGATTTGATTTGCACAGCCCACAGCAATACAAGGGTTAATCGTCTGTGCAGCTGCAGCAGGAGGGTTAATTTGGGCAGATTAGATTACCATGATTAGCGGTGCCTGGGGAGCAGCACAAAGTGATTCACCATTTCAACTGGCTTGCTGCTGCTGGAATGAAAATAACCTGTGTAGAAAAGTCAAACTGGCATTGCTGAGAATATGAGAGTTGATTTTGAGGGGTGACTAGGCTTCTCATATGTCTGATTCAACACAACTAAAACAGTTTACACATTTCTTCTGAACTCAGAAAATATACATGAAAATTAACCCTGAGGGGCTGCACAGAGCTGAACTATTTGAAATATCACATTTTAAAATGAGAGGTTTGAAATATTCAAATTAGTTTGTGTTTTTTCAGGAATATACCCAAATTAGAAGGAGGTAATTTAAAATACATAAATAATAATAATTATTAATAACAACAACGATTACGTAGAGCCACAAAAGCTGAAATGCAATGGTAGCTTTGTTTTTGTCCTATATTTTTCTAAAACTAAGTGGAATAAAACAGAATAAAATTTCTGAGAGGCAGGGTAGTTTCTAGTCTATCAGACAGAACAATGTTTACTTGAAAAAAATCTGCATAGCAGAACATTTTACGTTTGTCAATTCTTATCTGAAATAAATTTATTGAAAATTGTCTATACTATGAAAATGTGTTAACTACAGGAATATATTGTGCCTTCCTACTTGTCAGCAGTAAATTCCTATCTTTATAAGTAACATTTGCCATTAATTCCATCTCTTAGTTATGCATATTGCATATCTTGTTAAACAAAGACTTAACCAGACAAATTATTTTGTTATTTAACATGCCATACTTGGATATTACAATTAGACAAACTCTTGAAGTCATAACACTTACAATTGTGGTACATATATAAATATATATGTGTATATATATATATATATATATATATGTGTGTGTGTGGTACATATATATATATTTATAATTGTGGTACAATAATACATATGTATTATTGTTACTACAGTGGTATAAGTTACCTGCTAGTAATTTAACTGTATATATGGTCATACTATTCATTAGTGCAATTGCTTAAAATAAGTGCTCTAGAAATTGTTCTTAATTTTAGATTTTAAACTGTTCTTATTACAGTTGATTTATTAATGATTGGGCAATGTGTATCTAATAACTAATAGTCCCCAGTGATAATAATTATCAATCAGAATTCACTTAATAGTCAATAAATAACCTAATAAATTTAAACTTTGCAGCCAATTGTCTAATACTTATAGCAAGGCATGGGGAAATTGGAGATATACATATACATATACATAGATATAGATATATATATATCTGGTACATAATACATATACATATACATAGATATAGATATATATATATCTGGTACATAGCAGTGTGTACATACCTTTTTTTATAAAGGTTTTGTCCTGCTATTTCAAGTGGTTTTTCTTGTTTCTTAAGCATATGCAAAGCTACCAGCTTGTTATTTTAACGAAACCCAGTGAGAATAAATTATTTTTATTAATACTGCACATGTCAAAACCTTGCAGTCAGTCAAATAACAAAATGAGCATTCATTGTCTCTTTCCGCCATTGATACTATAGGAGTTGGAGTTACAAGATTCAGACATAAAGTGAAACAGTGAAAGACTATAAGAAAATACTGCTTCTTCACAAAGCATTTCTCACTACAGGAGATTGTTTTGCAGTTTGTTTTTTTTTGCTCCTGACACTATTTTGAGTAAATCTGAGCTTCTAAGACTTGCTCAAGGCAATTAAATATTTATGTTCCCCAAACTGAATTTTTAAAGAACATTTTCTGTTTACAGGAATCAGGTTTGCTTTGATTTTATGATTTTTCTTACAGGTTATAAGATAGATTTTTTTTTTTTTTTCTCGTTGATGGAAAAAGACTTTGTAAAGACTTTGCTCTGCTGAAAAAAAGCAATAGCAACATGAGTATAATGTTGTGTTCCTCCATATTTCTATTTTTAAGTCCTATTACCTGTGATATTTTCCATTTTGCCTTCTATTAGGCCTGAAATTGGAAACTATTTAAAACCTAACAAACCCCAGAGTTTATCCCTGTTCTTTGGATAGCAACAGAGGTATGGCTATTATGGTCTGACATACAAATGAAGAACAACCTCTGCTCTGCAGCAGGTACTCAAGTGGAACTATTGCAAGTGGGCTATCAGCAGAAGTGAAACGCTTGCTGCTGACTGTGCTGCTTTTGGCCACAGACTGCTGCCTTCACAAATCCTGTTTGTCCTTCTGCCTTCTTTGTGGTTTGTATGGACTTGATTGCAAATGAAGCACTTGCCCTCTCACCTGGGAGTTCCAGCAGGTCAGCTGCAGGAGGAGGCTACTGGCAGCTTACCATCACCAGACTCCTTTTAGCCAACCCTTCCCATTTCCTTTGCAAATCCTATTTTTCCATGTGATTATAAAGAAAACAAACCCACAACATCTTCCCTAAACTGATTTTGTAAACGTTGTTTAATTGTTTGCTTCACTCAAATGAACATTTTCTTCCTGTGGAAGAAATTATGTTTTATGTAAATAGAACACTATGCAGTAAACTAGAGGAAGGCAGGGAGCAGCTAAACTTCCTAGGACTCAAAAACTTCACATTTGGTGTGACTGTACAGTAAATGTTAGCAGACAATTTTAAAAAGTTGTCTTTCTTTAACTTCTATTGAAGCATTCACCCACTGTTTAATGTGCTTTCATTGTTACTCTCCATTATTTTCCCTGTTACATTTTTTGATTGAAAATGGTTTGCTGTAGTAGCTTTTCCCATTGCAACAGAGTAAGAAGCCATAACTAAAAAACTGTTACTTTTTTATGATTCAAAAATAATGGAAGCTTTATTAAAATAGAAAATATTCCCAACTCTCCTCTCCCTACCCCTCTTCAAATACTGTTTTAAAATTACAGAACTCTGTACTCTATTACAGAAAAATGCCCTCCATCAAGAAAATTGAGACATCTACCTGGAAAAATCTAGAAATATTGTTCTTTGTGCTCTTCAATGACATTCTTCACTCAGAAACCACAAAGAACAAATCATTTCAGTGAAGTAGATAAGAGAGTTGCATTTCCTCTTTTGGTCTAGCAGCCATTCCTGTAGCTCATGTGATGATGATTTGGGCAGGAGCATAAGAGTTGAAACTATGGGGTGAATATCAGAATTTAAACTGAAGTAAATAAAACTGCAGTAATAGTGGAATATTGCAGTACTAGTGCTTATTACAAATAATTTTAAATATCACAAATAGTTAAAATGAGCGACAGAAGTCTAAATTCCTATGTTAACCTCCAAGTACAGGTCCTGAAAAACCTGGGGATTATTATTTCCTTTGATTTTGTGTCAGAAAGCCACACACAGTGGAGCTGTTCATGCATTGAGGGCAATCTCCTTTGTGGGTTTTTTGAGATCAAGTGCTTCAAGCAGTATTACTGTGAACAGCAGCAGCTTAAAGCACTTCCTAATCTTAAAGAGAGCATAAGTAACACTCTGCTTCAACAGGGTGGGTTTGAACCAGATTTAGCAACACGATTTGCCTTTTCCTGTGTTTTGGTTTTAATTTTACTTAACACTGAATTGTTTTAGCATTGGAATAGTTTAGAGTATTCAGCACTTATATATACAGTTTACCAGAGGAAGCAAGAATAAGGGTTTTAGAGTTTTGTTCTTGGTGTTAATTGTAATGTGAGTTTTGTGGCTAAACCCCCAGAAATTGTGTGAAATTGGAAATTCTAAGGAGTCAAGGATTAGATTTTGAGTTGGTTCTGTTATTCAGGTGCAGATTGGAATGATTTGTCCAAACTCTGTTACATGACATCTGTAGTAAGTGAATGCCAGAAGATTTTAAGATTTATTCTGAGTCTGTTTCAATCTTGAATATAATTCCAAAATTATTTATATCTAGTCCCTGTAGATTGAAAAACATTTGAGACTAATTACATAATATATTGGGGATTAGAAGAAATGGGGATAATATGTGAGAACTGGGGAGAGAAAATTATTGTCTTCCAATAAAGTAGCTACAAACCCAGATCTTGTCATATATTATGAATAATCTAGTTTTTGCTAGAATCCTGCTATGTATTCAAGACATGGCTGGTAAAATCAGCTGTGGGAGTACTGTTTTCTCAGGTAGTTTTGTACCAGAAGATGGAGCTGAAGAGCCTGGATTCAGCAGGCTCAAGGTTCTAGTAGTGCTGACCTGACTTCTGTTATCTCATGGATGATATCAAAAAAGGAAAATTGAGATCACAGTTATTTCATAATTTAATAGACCTGTAATCATTAAAACAAAGAAAAATCCACGAATAAAACCAGAATCTAAGTGAAGTCTATTTAAATGGTTAATGGAAAAAGACAGGTTTCAGTGGGAAAGATCCATAAGGTCATGCATAACTTGCTTTCCCTAATAAATACTTACAGATGGATTTTAAATTCCAGTGTGACAGGTCTCAAAGGTAAAGCTGAGTGTGATTATTATATAAGATCATTCACACCTGATTGTCTGCAGGACTTTTACTGAATTAAGAAAAGCAAGAGATGTGATTCTGCAAACTTTTTCACAGCAGACCTCATATAGAAACTGCTGCTGTGGAATTTTTAAGCAAGATGCCCAACACAAATTACTTTGAAGAGCTAATGCATGTTTGGATCCTCTGATGAATGGCACTGAGGATAAGTATTTTGCAAACTATTTTATGCCTTACAGAGCCCCAGCCATGAAACAAGATCACATGAATGCCATTTTCAGGGTTTCTAAGCAAAATAAAAGTATGTACATTTTATTAACGCAGATGGCGACATTTTAAAAAAGAATCCTCATCATTCAAGAACATTGCAACTTCCCCCTCTCCCTCCCGCTAATACTGTAGGCACTAAGGATCTAACTAACCCTGCAAAAATAATCTTAGAGAAGTTTCATCATTTCCTTTTTTAATAGCAACAACTGCAAATGTGTACATAATGTTGCTGCCACTTCATCGACCTCTTGTAAGGACCCTGTGGAAATCATTAGGAATTTTTTCTGTTTTCAAAACAAATCTTTAAAAGCACTCTGAAAATAAGTCCTTCTTCAATATTTAGCTTAAAATGTAGTCTATTCTATTTTGCACAAAATCCTCATTGTTTTATTAAGAACTCCTCGGGATGTTTTTCATTGTTGGACATTAATCCATTCCATCTTCCAGACAAACCAGTGCTTGTAGAATTTGATTTCCTTGAGGTTGCTGCTGGAGTAATAGACAGCTCTTGGATTTCTCACAGGAAACACCCCCATGTTTTATCGTCCTTGCCTTCCATTCTTCTTCCTAGCATCCATTTATGCTTTAAATTGTTTTAAACACCATCCATGACCAACAAAACACCAGTAGTTCCAGTGCCAGAATTTGGTTTGTGCTTTCAAAGTCATGACATGGCACAATGTGGTCTGATGCCCTGGTGCTACTGCAGATTTTTGAAACAAGCAGGACAAATGATATTTATGTTGTCATATTCTGAAACCAATCATTTTATAATAGAACTACAACCTTTGAGTCACTTTGTGAAATTACTTGAATGGTGCTCTGTGTTTCACCCAGTTATTTCATGAAGTCCCTAAATATTTAAGTATTTCTTCAAATGATCATTGCATTACTATTATATAGAATCCCTTGATATGAATGCTCTATCCAAGTGGGTTTTTGTGAATGGTTAATACTTTCTTAGAAGAATGAGACCCATGCTCTTCAGAGTTCACAGATGTAAGGCTGTAGTTCCAGAAGCACGCCTACTTTTGATATTCCCAGTGGCACCCTGCCACTGTTCTAGTGTGCAAAACACAAGTTTTCATAAAACTCTAGTCCCTTTGCTATTTCATTTACTCCTGAATAATTAACATAAATACATCTGTGTATTGCATCAATCTGCATGTGAGATTCTTGCTAGATTATTATGATTCTGTGGTAAGCTGAGTGTGATTAATAACAAACAATAGTAAATGCTGTGTCATGATCAGCAATAAACCAGTGGACTTGAAAATTTCAGACAACACACTTCTATTAATTTTCTGCCATGTAAAGCTCTCAGGTAAATCAAAAGACCTGGTTCACAGCAGTAGCAGAGAACTGCAGATTTATTCAGGAGGTCTGTAATTTACATCCACTTCTACTCGACTCCCTCCTCTAACGTGTCAATAACATCCTCCTGCTTATTAAAATTGATTAATAGGCAAACTATGGGGTCAGGGAATGCAGAACTCACCTTTTAAATCTATCCCCAAATATTCAAAATACTGTTTCCCTTCAATGGAGAAACTAATGATTTTAAATCTTCCGGTTTTGCATAAAATTGCTGCATAATTTCTAAAGGCTTTGCTATTACATTATTCCACTGAAAATTGGTAGTGAGGTCTCAAGTCACTCTTCTTATGGGTCTGGTTTCAGAACCTTGCACAGAGAGAGAAATAATATTCCTCAGGCACGTGACTAAATGAGTGACTGCTGGAGTGAAACATTATCTATTCTATTTTTCCTTGGGGAAAACATCATTGCAGTAATGGAATCTGCTTAGACCTACTAAAGAGAATCCCTCCTGGAGCATTCATACCTTCAGTGGGATTGAGAGGCACAGAACAAAGATTTATGCTCACTTTTTATAAAAAACCAAGACAGATGAGAACACGGACACAGTTTTCTGTTTACAGCTTTAGCTTGTTGAACTAGTGTTTATTTTAAGGCATTATATTCCTAGGGCTATTACTCTAAAATTTGAAATAAGAATAAAATTAGCTCATCACCTCATTATAACCAACAGTTGCATTTGCTGTCTTGCATTTTTATAGTTGAGACTAAATTGGGTGGGTAAAAAGCTAATCTCAAAGGTGATTGGATACTAAATCTTGCAAACCATTAATAATCTGCTAAAGCCCACAGAGCTTTATCTTATGTACTTTTTGTCAAATGGTTATGCTCTTCCACACATTTCCTAATTAGCCTCCTTCAGTCTCCTTCTTTTTTTTATTTCCCTGAACTACACTTAACACTCACATTTCAAAGCTTGTATTTTTATGCTAAATGCTTCTGCTGCATAATTAATTTGTCTTAAAAAAGAGTGTGTATGAATCAAACAGATTAATATTCTTCCCAGTCTTTCACAGTCTAAATTTATTTTGGAAAAATGATTAAGAAAGATTTTCTCACTCTATTTCTGTCCTTGGATATAATTCCCCAGGCTATATTGAATCTTTTCTGCATAGAGGAGGGCAAAGTTTCAGTTGTTGCTGTAAAGTCTCCTAAAGCATCTCTACAGCTACTGCATAATTCCTTGTGACCTGGTCCATGTTTAAAGGTTATAAAGAGCATTTCTGCAAGAGCTGAGAAAGCACTGTAGAAATTTTAGCTTTAAATAATAAAGGCAAAGCCAAGTGTGCATCTGTGTTCTGTAGCTTTCCCTCTGCCTCAGTTTTATTCCAAGTTCTGCACAGAATAGAACCATGTGAGTCTTGGTGTGAGGCCACTGAAGCAGAGTTTTCTCTCTGGTTTCAGTTGCCCAACTGTCCCTTGTCATTCACAGGATCCTGTAAGCACATGAAATCAGTCTTTCAAAATATGTCAAAACCATTGCTTCTCTACCATAAAAAGTGTGGAGGTCACTTTCTGTTGTTTCAGTTCTGATTTGTTGTGTGAAAATTGCAGGTCCTCAAAGTTGTCCATGTCCTATTTCATCATCACATTTAATCATTTGCAGGTGCTAAAAATGCCCCTTCCTAAAATGACTTTGGATAGCAGCCATTCTTTGGTCTGGACTCAGAAATTGTGTGATTCACTCAAAAGACTGTAACCATGACAGAAGAAGAGCAATTAAATATCAAAGTTATTCAATTCCTCTTAATGTAGGGATTTAAATGTGTTCTGTTGCATTGTAGTGCTTTAGAATATTTTATGACACTTGCACAGGCATAGTCTGTAACCCATAAAACAAGAAAAAGGCCTAATTGCTCTGTGCATGGATTATTGATAACTGTGTGGTCTGTGAAGGAATTAGTCCAGAAAAAGAATGCCACTGAGTGTTAAAACCAATCTGCTTGCTGCATTTTAATTGGGATGAGAGTCTTAGGTCTTGGGCTTCAGAAATATTGCATTATGGATATGGTGCTTGCATTTTAATTTTAAAAAGAAATATGAGAAGTAAGTATTGATTAAGGAACTTTGTGCATCAGGGATATAGTCACCATATGACAGATGAAACCACTAAGCCTTGGGAGATTTTTGTCATACTGTTCTAAACTTTAGATCTAGTAATTCACTTGGGAGGGGCAGGGAGAAGTTGGGATTTGTTCATAGAATTACTATGTCTGCATATGGATTTGTGGAGGCATAACCCCAGCAATGCAAAAGTGTTTATTTCAGCCTGCCTCTCTCTCTCCTTATTTATTTCCTTGATTCATTTGTTCTCTGCTCTCTCTTACTGAACACATGGATCTAGACCTCCCTGATTCTCCTTCTCTGGAAGATACCAGCACGGGTTATACCAGTGCATGGGTTTTTTACAGCAAGCTTGGTGCACAATTTGTTTTAGGTTGGCAAATAGTGACACCAGGAATGCAGAATACATTTAATTTCGTTGAATGTATAAAATCATTTCCTTCTGAATTCCCTTAAGTGACACAATTCAGTCCAGAGTCAAGTTTTACATCCAAGCTGATACAGAAATCATAATAATTCAGTCATATAATGGCTCAAACAGCACTGTTATAGTGCACAATTAAAATCTGTGATGCTAAAATCCATTATCACCCTTGAAAGCTACTCTGGACACTTGGCACTTAAATTGATCTATTGATCCATTAATGTTCACCTTTTGCTAACCTATTGGTCAGGTAGTCTCCTTTAATTTTCCCCTTTACTGAAGCTATTCCACTGACCTACATGTAATTATGGTCCAACATGCATGCCTTTTCCAAAACTGCATTTTGGGAAGCTCGTGCTGGTTTTTGTGTGAGAAGTAAGGAAATTTCTGTTAACTTTGATAACTATCCAGAGAAAGAAAAAAACCCCAGAATCCCCATAGGTGATGTACTGTTTCTGTCTGATTTATATTTCACATGAACTAACATTTGTTACCTATGGCTGCAGGGAAACAAATAAACAAAACCAAGAAATTATTAACACGTCACAACTGAAAGTGTGTAAGGGGTGAAAATGGTGAAAATTATTTGGGTAAAAATGGTACTTGGAGTTGAGTAAGATGTAACAGGACTAGGCTTGTTCTGTTCTGAGACTGAGGAATAATAGATGAGATTAAGAGACACCTGAGTGCTCAGGGAGTCAAGAAGAAATAATGTTTGCTATTTTTCTTAACAACATCTTTTGATTCTAACTTTTTCTCTGAAAATTGGCAGTACAGCAGAAGATATATTCAGCAGTAAAAGCAAACATGTGACACATTCAGTTTAACCATTTGCCCATGCACGGAAAGATCCATGCTGTTGAATAAGGATAAAGGAGGGCAAAATTGGGATTTGAAACACTTTTCCTTCTTAAAGCAAGTATTTAATTAAAATATCTTAAAAAATAAAATACTGCTTCAGCAGATTGTTCTTAAAATTACATTGTTTCCTAAGTGTATATATTCCAATAGCCAGGAACTGTATGCCTAGAAAGCTAATAGTGTTTTCCTTGGAAACACCAGGGAAGATAAAAACACTAGGTGGTTCTTTTGCTTGGAAAAAAGAGAATTCAACTTTAGCAAATTGTCTGCTGATATTGAGGATTCTTGAACAGCACATACTTCCCATACCTTGTCCACCACCTGCCTTGAAATCCCATCTCAATACATTTCATTATCCTGTAAGTCAAATAAGAACAGCTGAAGACATAGACAAGGCTTAACAGTAATGATGCATGTGAAGAGGAGTTATTTTTCTATTTTTAATTGAAAATTGGACTGGCTTTGAAAGTAAGCAAGTCCATGTATTGCTTTGAAGCTGACTACAAGATCAGTCCATTTTGTAGTGAAATTGTTGCTGGGTGCTGTTTCTTCCCAGTATTTTGGTAGGTGGTCCCCTGCTGGCTGTCTGCATTTCTTCTCCCATTTGTTTTCTGTGCTTGTTTGGTATCACTGCTGAACGTTGCCAATAAGGAAACTGGTGTGGAAGAGTTGAGGAATCAGCTTTTGAAATTGTAAAACTGATCTGTAGGCTTTTTTTCTCTTGGATTTGTAAAATTTGGTACATCATCAAAGTTAACATTCTTCAGAAAATAGCAAGATTGTCCTCTTTCCAGGGAGGCATCTGTATTTTAACAAAGGTGTTTGATGCATCTTGCTGTAAAGGAGCAAGATGCAGAGTAAGTCAGAGAGAAGTCATTTAAGCTGGATGTTTACTGGAAATAAAATAACTAAGGTTTTGCCTTGTAAGAAAGAGAAATCTAATCCCATTGTGAGGGTCATGAGGATAAATACAAAGGACTAAATACAATGAAGACCAGAAAGATATGAAACAGGGCTGGGCCTCACTGCCATGGCCCAGGCAGCCCCTGGATGTATTTGCCTGCCTGAATCCATCCCTTGCCCGGGCCCCAGGTGGGGCCGCTCTGGGGAATCTCTCACAGCATTCCTGGGATGATCCTGTTCCTTCCCTGGTGCCCCAGGGTCCTGCAATACCAGACTATCCACTAAAAGCTGGATTGGTTGAACAGATGAATGTTTGTTAAAGAACAGTTGAAAAAACGAAGAGATGAGAGCCTATCCTGATGGAAAATCCCTCTCCCATATGTGCTCCATACCCTTAACAATGGGCCCACAGGGAAATGGAAAGCCCTTGGATGTGCATGGCTGCACCCAGTTTGCAAATGCAGTCATGGCCAGTGCGATTTGGACTTGCTGGGAAATTGTTCTGCGTGTGCTGGCCCGTTACAGGGCCCCCCCAGAGGCTGCAGAGGTGGACTTGGATGCACTGGAAGTCATTAGGATGAATCAGAAGCAAATGAGAGTTCTCAATACAGAAAGAGGAATTCTAATTTCTCCAGGACACTTTGGCTGGGGAACTGCTCACTGGAGCTTGGCCTTGCAAAGTGTTCGTGTCATGGAAAAACTAACTGATGCAGATTATCAAGGAGAAATCAAAGTAATCCATTTAAACAATAGTGAACAAGATTGGATTATTTAGCCCTATGACACAGTAGCACAATTGTTAATATTTAAGCTTTGAAAACAGTAGGCCTTGGCTGCCTGGCACCAAACTGAGGAAGGGTCTGTGTGGCTGCTGCTGTGGCCCCTGAGCGCATCCAGGAGCGTCTGTGCCATTGTCCCTGGAACAGCCCCGGCACCTCTTTGTCCTGAGGGTGCCGGGGCAGCTGAGGACACAACAGCTCTGCATGCAAGTGGCCCTGGAGCCTTGACTGCAGAAACGGGTCCTTGGGGTGCTGTCCAAGGAAACTTGGGCTGATGAGCATTGCCGTGGCACCCAAACTCAGCAGTGGGGCCAGTGCAGTGTCCGTGGCCACAGTCCCTTGCAATGGCCCAGGGCAGGTTGGGATGATGATCCACCCTCCCAGCTGGCCCAGGGCAGCTCTGCAGGGGTCTTGGTGGAGTCTTGGGCTTGGCACACACTTGAGGAGGGTGTCTGTTTTCAATGGGGAAACTTTGGAGCAATCAAAACTATTTTAGACTGCTCCAAAAAAAAGGTAAAATCCCTTCTCTGGCTATGTGCAGGCAATTCTCCAAGCACAGCAGGTCTCAGGTAAGTGAGGAGATACAGGATGGGGCTGGGGAATGTGAAGCAAGGTTGTCCACATTGTCAGACCTCAAGGCACAGCTTCTCTGAGCAGGCCAGGCCTCCTGAGGAGAGACCCTGCATCAATATCAATCACAGAATGCTGCAATCACCTCTGCTCTAAAGAGAAATTGAATAAAATGCATCTTTTAAATGAGAATGCATATTCATTAGAAGCACTTTGGAGGATTGAGGGACTCAATCTGGAGCTGGAGCCACTGAGCCTGGACTGCCCAAAGCCCTGAGAAACCCCCAAGTCTCTCCCAGGAACCCTCAATTCCCTCAAACCCAGTGTCCCCCACATCCCCTGGAAGACCCCCTCATGTCCCCAACCACATCTTTGTTCAACATCTTTATTTTTACCCTGGTGTTAGATATTTTGGAAGGACAAAGAGAAATGGAAAGAAAATCCAGTCCATGAGGAGCCAGGAGGATGTGGAGCCCCCAGCCAGGTGTCTTCCCAACATGGATCAGCAGCACCAGGGCTCAGGGGGCCTCTGCCCACCGGGGGTCACTGGGGATCATCCTGGACAGATCCTGCCATGGGGATGGGGATGGAGCAGCACATGAAGAAGTTCTCACATTTGGGGCACTTGCAGGGCTTCCCTCAGTGGTGCCTCTGTGGTGCTGGATCAAGTTAGAGCTGGTTAAGAAGCTTCTCCCCATCATGAAGCTGTTCATGGAGCCCCAGCTCTGAGCTGCGGCCGCCTCCCTGCCCGGGCTGGCTCTTTCCTGCTGGGATCTGTGTTTGCAGCCTCTCCTCTTGCGAGATCTCTGGGGCTTTTCCTTCCTTTTGGATTCCTGCACCACAGAGCCACTGCAAAGGGCCTCTTCCTGAGGTTTTTATGCGGGGATTTGTCGTCCCTGGTGTCCGTGCTCAGCTTCCTGTCTTGGAGACGAAGGACAAGGAGAGGATGGGATTTGCCTCCATGCCAGAGGGAAGGGCAAGGAGATCCCCCCAGTTTGTCCCCGCCAGGAGGGCATCAGCAATGAATTTGTCCTGCAGCAAGATGGAGCAGGACACAGGGGGAAAGGGGCACTGACTTCCTTCTCACCTGCCAGTAGCTGCTGGGCATCTTCCTCTTCCTCACAGGCCCCTCCTCCTCCACAGGACCAAGGTTTGCGAATGGAAAATCCTGGTCTGGGAGGCAGGAAGAGAGAATGGACCTGCAGTAAAAGCACTCCTCCTTCTGACACGCCCTTCCTTCTCCTCTCATTGCTTCTCTTCCTCCCATTCCTCACCCAACTCTGCTGGGCGCTGACACACAAAAGCAGCCAATCTTTACTGCTGGGAATTTCAAAGCAGATGCTCTACTCAAGGCACTGGGACTGGTACTGTAAGCACTGGGAATGACAGGGTGACAGGTGGAAGCCATGCTGTGAGACCCAGAAAGGAACTAGAAGCGCTTTCCCTGCCAGTGCCGCTCTTACTGGGAGCACTGGAAGGGAACTGGGAGCAAAGAGCACCTGAAAACAGCTATGGCTGGTGGTGGGCGGAGTCAGAGCTGTGGGCGTGGTTATACAAATCCAGGGGCGATGGCACGCTGGGATTGGTGGGCGGGAGCAGCACGGGGTTGCTGCGGTCATGTGAGCGGCATGAGGGGAGAATGGAGTGATGGCGGCGGCGTCCAGTGAGAGGGGACAGGGAGCAAGAATGGGGACAGGGAGCGAGAATAGGGACAGGGACTGGGATTGTGACCAGGGAGCGAATGAGGACCGGGACCGTGAATTGTGGACTTGGAATGGGGATAGGGACCACAACTAGGGACCAAGTCCTGGAATACGGGACAGGGACCCGGAATGGGAACGGGAATGCAGACTGGGACTGAGAATGGGGCTTGGAATGAGGGACTGGGACCCGGAGTGGGAACAGGGATCCAGTATGGGACCAGAAAGAGGGACAGGCACAGGGGATGTGTACAGAGACCAGAAATGGATATGGGAATAATGGAATGGGACTGAGACTGGGATCGTGTGTGGGAATGGAATGAGAAGGAGGCAAGGATTGGGAATTTGGGACATAGAATGGGGACAGGGACCTGGACTACAAGACTTAGAGTGGGAAGGGAACCAGGAATAAGGGACAGGGACCAGGACTACGGGATCGACACCAAGAATGAGACAGGGAATGCAGGACAAGGACTGGGAATGGGACTGGGGATGGGAATATGGGAACAGGACAGGGAATGTGGAAGCAGCAAGCAGAGAGAGAATCTGGGATGGGGATCAGTGTTCAGCAGTGCTGCAGTGAAGCCCATCGGGGCTGGGAGCTCTGCAGCTGGGCCTGCCCTGGGCTGCTGCAGCCTAGGGCCCAAAGGCTGGAGCTGCAGCCTTGCTCCTGGGGCAGAACAGGAGCCTGGTGCAGGCCCATGGCCCCTGCACGGCCTCAGCAGGAGGGAGGGCTCTGAGCCCAGGGCTGCTGGCAGGATGGGCTGCTGTGGTCAGCTGGGGGCCCTGAGCAATGTCCAAAGCCTTGTTCTCTCTGCAGCTGGCCAAGGGCAGCAGCAGGGCTGAAGGGTTCATGTGGCACAGGCAGCCCGAGCTGTGGAGCCCTCAGGCCCCCGTGGCAGAGGCGCCCTCAGGAACGGCACCGGGACTGGCACCGGCTGTGGGGATTGGTTGTGGCTTTAGATCTTCCCAGAGCAGAGCAGTTGCTGGCTGCTATAAAGTTGTTTCTTGTGAAGGCACGTCAGGCTGCAAAGGCAAAGAGCCCAAGGCTCTCCAGTCCCTATTCAATCTCTCTGCCATAAAGTGCCGATGGAAGCAGAAGCAGCTCTCTGCTGCAAGAGGTCGAAGCTGCGGCTGGTGCAGAGTCTCCAGAGGCAGATGCTCCCTGGCCTTTCTTCTTCTGTTCTTTTCTTCTTCATCTTCCTCTTCTTGTTTCTCATGGGCTGGTAGTGGTGATGATGGTGGTGGGGAAGGAAGAGAGAGCGATGAGAGAGAAACAAGAGAGAGCTCTAGATTCAATACACGGATTTTTATTGACAAATTATCCAATGAGCTAAAACAGTGAACCTGATGAATTTCTCCTAAACCGACTAGAATTCTGTAATACTAAAGTCTATATATAACTTGTGCATATGGCCTATCTGTTCTATGTGAAGAATATATAAAATATTCCTACTGTCATTTTATTTTGTCTAGAACTACGTTTTTTATGTCTCAATGCAGCCACTATTTTGTAGGAGATTCCACGGCTTTTACTTTTTATGGTATTTAAAAATATTTATACATACTTCACACTAAGATTTAAACTTCTACTTCATATCTATGCTACTTAATATTTCTAATTCCTTATACTAAAACTTAGACCTCTATTTAATGTCTGTGTGGTTTCCTGTATTTTAATTTCTCAAAATATTTTAAATTTAATTCTTGCATACTGTTTTCTTTCGGAGGGAGTCAGAGAAACTTCTCTGTTCCACTCTCCAACAACCAGGAATGGGGACAGGGACTGAGAGTGGGGACTGAGAAAGGGACATTGGAATGCGAATGAAAACGGGAACAGGGAATAGGAATATGGGAACACAACAGGGAATATGGAAATAGAAATTGAGGAGAAAATATGGGATGGAGATTTAGAATATGGGACAGGGAACAGACATGGGGATAGGGCAACAGGACTGGGAATGGGAATATGGGATGGGGATTGGAAATATAGAAATGGAAATATGGGAATGGGACTGGGATCAGGAATACAAGAAGGGGAACAGGACAGGGATTATGGGACTGGGAATATGTGAACGGTAACCAGGAAGAGAATACAGGACAGGGAATGATACCGGGAATGGGATCTGAACTGGGACAGGGGCAGGAGTGGTGTGAGATGGGAATGGGCTGAGGGCAAGGGCAGTGACAGTGGGGAGAGGAGGATCCTGGACAGGGGACAGCGGGAGCTAGGTCAGGGGAAAACGGGGAGGGTGTCATGGCAGGGGGTCCTTGATCAGCTGCCCCAGAACCTCCGTCAGCATCTCCCAGTGCAGCCAGAGCCGCTGGGCCTGGGGTGCCCAAAGCCCTGAGCAACCCCCAAGGAAATCTGAAGTCCCTGGAATGCAGGGTCCCGCAAATCCTCTGGAAGATCCCCCTGTGTGTGCAGGCATGTCTTAGTTCAATGTCTTCATTTTTACCCCAGTACTGGGTGTCTGGGAAGGACAAAGAGAAACATAAAGAAAATCCAGGTCACAGGGAGCCAGCACGAAGCTTTTCCTGCACTCAGGGCACTCATAGGGCTTCTTTCAGTGGAGACTTCGTTGGTGTTTGGTCAAGGTAAATCTACTGGAGAAGCTCTTCCCACACTTGGGATACTGGTAGGGTATCTCCGCGGTGTGGATGTGCCAGTGGGTGACGAGGGTGGAGTGTGCCTTGAAGCCCTTACCGCAGACACGGCAGCAGAAGGGCCTCTCATCCCAGTGAGTGCGATAGTGCTTCAGAAGGCTGGACCTGCTCTCAAACCCCTTCCTGCATTTATCGCACTCGTAGGGCCTCTCTCCTGTGTGGATGAGTTGGTGGGTGAGTAGGCTGGAGTTTTGATTGAAGCTCTTCCCGCAGTCGGGGCAGCTGAATGGCCTCTCCCCTGTGTGAATGCGATAGTGCTGGAGGAGACTGGAGCTGGTGTAAAACCTCTTCCTGCATCTATCACACTCGTAGGGCCTCTCCCCAGTGTGGAACCTCTGGTGCTCAGTCAGGTGTGAGCTCAAGATGAATCTATTCCCACACTCCTCACACTCATAGGGCCGTTCCTCGTGTGGAATCTCCGGTGTCTGATCAGGCTGGATCTCCACCTGAAGCTCTTCCCACATTCCGAGCACTTGTGGGGCTTCTCCCCATAGTAAAGCTGCTCACGCAGCCCCAGCTCCGAGGTCCGGCTGCCTCCCCGGCCCAGGCTGGCTCTTTCCTGCTGGGATCCCCGGGCTGTGCGTTTGCAGCCCCTCCTGCTGCGGGATCTGCAGGGCTTTTCCTCCCCGTTGCATTCCTGCGCCATGGAGCCGCTGCAAACGGCCTCTTGCCCGAGGCTGTGCCGCAGGGATTTGTCCTCCCTGCTGTCCGTACTCAGCTCCTTGTCTGGGGGAGGAAGGACAAGGAGAGGATGGGATTTGCCTCTGTGCCAGAGGCAAGGGCAAGGAGATCCCCCCAGGGCTGTGCTGCAGCCGGGGCCGTGCTGGGCTGGGAGATGGAGCAGGACACAGGGGGAAAGGGGCACTGACTTCCTCCTCACCTGCCTGCAGCTCCCAGGACATCGACCTCGTCCTCATGGCCTCCTCCTCCTTCTCCTCTTCGGTGCCGCGGTTTGGGAAATCCTGGTTTGGGGGGGAAAACAAGGGCTGAGCGTGTTGGGTTTGATGGTGGCGCTGCCCAAGGGCAGCTGGAGAAGTCAGCGCCCCTTTCAGCCTCGGAGGCCCGGAGCCCGCTCAGCACCAACCTCCCGCACCCCTCCAGGCTGCCGGGGATCCCCCGGCTCCGGGATCACCCCTCTGCGCTCTCCCCGCTCCGGGGCTCCGCTTTGGGCTCCTACAAGACCCAAACATCCCCAGAACCGCAAAGTAAAACCCTCCCGGAGCCCACCATGATAGATTTGGGGCGAGCTCCCCCTTCCCACTCACTTGCGGGATTTTGGGTGCCGGACTCGAGGAAGCTGCGGCCTCAGCGAGCCGGCGAGGGAAGCGCGTGGTTCCAAAATCGCTCCTCCTCTTCCTCCCGCTGCTTCTCTTCCGTCTCTTCCCGCTCTTCCTCTTCCTCCCGCTCCTCCTCTCCCAGTGGTCTCCCAGCACAGCCAGAGCGGCTGGAACTGGGGTGCCCAATGTCCTGAGCAACCCCCAGTTCCCTCCCGGGGCCCCTCAAATCCCTGGAACCGAGAGTCCCCTGAATCCCCTGAAGATCCCCCCGTGTCCCCAAGCAGGTCGTTATTTAACATCTCTATTTTTTCCCTGGTTTTGGGTGCTTGGGAAGGACACAGAGAAATGGAAAGAAAATCCAGGCCATGGGGAGGATGTGGAGGCCCCAGCCAGGTGTCTCCCCAACACGGATCAGCAGCACCAGGGCTCAGGGGGGCTCTTCCCACCGGGGCTCACTGGTGATCATCCAGCGCGGATCCTGCCATGGGGATGGAGCTGCAGCAGGGCACTGTCTTGGTTTGACAGACAGGTGTCTGCTGAGGAGCTCTGGAGCTTCTCTTGAAACGGAAAATGTAAACTCCCTCCCTCTGAATTAATATGATTTGGAAATTAAGGAGCTCTCTGGCAAACGTATTGGATTTAGAATAGCAGTTTTTCACTGGGAAAATGAAAATAAAACTATAGTAATATCAAGACCAAAACACTGCCAAGGTCAGAATGCAGCCTGTAACCCTGTTGCTGAGGGTGTTGGTTACAGTCTGAATAATGGTACCTATAGTTTTCTTGGAGGGACAGATGTGGTTTTGTTGAAGCAATGATTTTGGGGAAGGGTGTAGTTACTTTTTTAACATCTAGTGGTGATGACGATAGGCCTGGTCTTCTTCTGGGAATTTAGTGGGAAAGCTTGCTCTGATTTTTCAAATTTCAGATTTTATTTAGGTAGGAAATACTTGGCTTTTCTCCTTGGGTGGGGCATCTGCCATAAGGTATAACTCCTTGTGGGGAGGAGTTCTGAGGGATGAGTTATGGAAGAGATAAGGAGCCCTGCTCTACCTGGTTTCAGCAGATGGTGATAGAATGTATACTTCTGCTTGCATCTTGCATTGCAACTTAAGACATTATCTACTCCTTATTCTATTACCATCTGCATCCCACCTTAATTAATACCTTCTTTCAACTCTGCTATATATTTTTATTCACAGTGAAATTACACACAGTTCTCACTTAAGATTAGGTTTTTCTGTGGTCCTCAATGGGTTTCTTTATCTTTCTGCATTACCTCCTAAGTGTAACTAGGTTTTTGAGCAAAAACAATTGTATGGATTGGTTTGCCTTTGCCTGAGGTGGGCCTAATCTAAACAGTCTTAAAATACCTTTTATGTGTACTACAGGGACTTTATCCCCATGCACTGTGTGCAAGGCTTCAGACTGGGCAGGACTTGCTTGAGTGATGGACTCTCAGGTGTTGACTCTTTAGGTGGCTTTTGTTAAATTCATTTCTCAGTTTTTGGATGTTTCCCTGCCAAGTGCCTTTAGGGTAATTTTAAGTAGTCTGTTGTACAGTTCAACTTTCCTGGCAGCTGGTGTGTGATAAGGGATATGATATATTTATTCATTATCCTGGTTTTTGGCTGAGGTGTTTCTAAGGCTGTTCTTGAAATGGGTCCTGTTGTCTGATGATTCTCTCAGGGGTGCTGTGTCTTTATAGGACTTGCTTTTTTGGGCTTCAGATGCTGTTTTGAGTAGTAGTGTGAGGTACAGGGTGGGTTTCTAATGATCTAGTGGTGGCTTCTACAATTGTGCTCACGTAGCACTTGCCTTGGGGGGTTTGAGGCAGTGTGATGTAGTTCATTTGCTCGGCTTCTTTATACTTATATTTGGAATACTGCCCCCCATATTAGAGAGGCTTTATCAGCTTGGCTTGCTTGATTTTAGCACATGTCTTACAGTTATGGATAACTTGAGAAATGCAATTTATAGTTAAATCTGCTTTTCAGTTTTGTGCCTACTTATAAGTAGCATTTTTGCATTGATGGCTTGAGGCAGTATGGGCCTATTGATCTAGAAACAACTCTCCCTTATGTTGCTGATTTAAATTTCTTTGTGACGTCTCTATTTTTGCAGCTTGTTCTCCTTGCTCCTTGTTTTAGTGTTCTTTATTAGCCTGACTTTTGGGGATGTGGCCGTCTACATGATGGACTTTTACAGAGAGTTTGTTTTTGCACTCATCAGCAGCCTCAATTGGTTTTCCTTTATGTTGCTTTTTTACCTTTCTAGCTAACTCCACAGAGCATTGGTTACTATTTATGATTCAGTATAAGGGTAGAGCTTTGGCCAGTTCTCTCTTTCAGCAGTGTCCAGGGCCAGCTGAATGGCTTTGAGTTCAGCAAGTGCACTTGATTCATCTTCTCCTTCAGTAGCTTGTGTTACTTGTTGTGTGGGGCTTCCTGCGGCCACTTTCCACTTCTGGTTCATCTCAACCATGAGACAGAAACTGTCAGTGACAAGAGCACAGTGTGTTTCTTGTGCTGGTAGTTGGTTGTATGGTGGAGCTTTTTAGCCTGGGTTACTTGTTTCTGCTCCTTTTTGTTAGTGAGACTAAAGTTTTTATCTTGTGGCCGGTTTGAACTGTGTTTAAAATTTCAGGGTGATTTGTGTTTCTAATCTGGCTGTGCTGTGTGATGAGAGCAATCCATGGGCTCCATGTGGTGTGGGTGGCGTGGTGGGTAGAGGAGCCTTTTCTTTAAATATCCACCCCAGCACCGGGAGTCAAGGTGCCAGGAGAAGTTGTGCTTTTGTGATAATTTCTTCTGAGGTGGCTTGAACTTTTTTATTAGAGGCGGATAAGATGTTGTTGGGTTTTTGGATTTTTTTGTGAGTGTAGTTTGCTTCAGACTTTCTGTAATTTTGACTCTAGAATTCTAGTGCTCGGCCTGGAGTCTCCCTAGGCACCTTCTGCTAAAGGCTCCAGGACAAGCCATTGTTCTTGGCTGCAGAGTAAAGCACATTCCTCACCTCTGGTCCCGTCCTCACTGGGCCAAGGGCACTGCATGAGCGATTTTCTGCTTGGTCTGGGTGAAGGTTTGTTGCTGTTCAGGGCCACAGCTGGAATTGTTCTTCTTAGGGTGAGCAGGTAGAGAGGGTTCACAATGTGGCTGCACTCAGGAATGCATTCTCTAAAAACTTTTGACTCCTAGGAAAGCTTGTGTTTCCTTCTTGCTGGTTGGTGGAGACACTGTGATGATCTCATTGATCATTTCAGTGGGGATCTGGCTCTGTCCATCTTGCCACTTGACTCCCAGGAACTGGATCTCTCTGGCAGATCCCTTGTCTTTTCTCGATGGCAAAACCTCCTTCCAGCAGAATCTGGATGATCCTCTCTCCTTTCTCAAATACTTTTATTGCCTTGTGTTGCCCCACACAATGATGTTTTTGATGTATTGTAGATGTTTTGGAGCTTTACCCTTTTCCAGTGCAGCCTGGATCAGCCCGTGGCAGATGGTGGGGCTGTGTTTCCACCCCTGGGGCAGTCGGTTCCTGGTGTACTGCACGTACCCCAAGGTGAAAGCAAACTGAGGCCTGCACTCTGCTGCCAAAGGAATGGAGAAAAATGCATTGGCAATGTCAATGGTGCCACTTTGCTGCCTTGGGCTCCAGCTCCTCCTGGAGATCCAGCGTGTCCGGCATGGCAGCGCTCAGCACTGGAGAGTCAACAACTGGGAGAGAGAGGGGGTCTACTGACTGGGGATCAGAATCCAAATTTACTCTCAGCTACATGTGCTTATATACCATTTTTAGGAAAGCTGGTAATTTTTTACCACATTGGTTGGGTTAAACATCACACAGACAAGCTTACACATTTTTCAACATTTCTATTTGATTCATTCTTCTTTCCTGTCACCAGTCTTGATCCAATCTTCATGGAGACTTCAAAGCTCTGTTTGCTCTTGCCAAGGCATCTTGGTTACCAAGGTGCTTGTGGTAATTTAATCCACAGTACTCTGCCTTAGCTCCCACAGTGGAGTCACTTCATTCAAGGCACAATAGCCTACAGTCAATTTCTATTGTCTGTCAGACTTGTGCACAGGCAAACTGGGGCTGTTGAAGGGTGAGTGGGTTTTACTGAACACCCTTTGACTTTCTAGCCAAAATTTTATGGGTGAGGATAATGGCATCTTGATTCATCTGATACTGCTGGCTGTGTGCTGTTGAGGTGGCAGTTGGTGCTTGTTGCACTTTCACCTTCAGGAACCTACTGTAGATGGGTTTTCTGATAGTCCAGGCAAGGTGTTTAATTTCTCAATGCCCCCTGCCTCTACAGCAGCTGTTCCAAAAGCCCACCTGAGTCCCTGTGGGTCTTTGTAACAGCCATTCCAGAGGAAGAATATGCCCAGAATTCATGGAGCCTCTGGGCCAGTCACACTGGGATGTTTCTGCCACCCCTTCCCAGTCAGGCTCATTTCAGCCTCCAGCAGAGTCAATTCCTGTGATCCGCCCCCCATCATTCCAGCAATGGAAACAGGTTCTGCCCCCACATATCCCAGTGGCATTAGGGTACACTGTGCACCAGGATCAACTAAAGGCTCTGATGTGCCAGGCCATTGGATCTGCTCCATCCAAAAGACCTGGCTGTCCTGTGCCTCTCCCTGGCTAGAGGCAGGGCCCCTCTAACCCTGGTTATCATTTCCTTCCTGGGCATACATACTAGAGGTTCTTTTAAGAGGATCCCACAAGTCATCTTCCTTTCTGCAATACCTGGCAGCTTGGTCATGGGAAGTTGAGGCTGCCTTCACTTTAGTGGAACTCCCTCTCTTAGTGCTTCCCTCCCTGAGTTGATGCACCCGTGCTGCCAGCACAGAAGTGGGTTTCTTATTTTGCCTTTTCATGATTTCCCCACGGTTGTGCAAAAAGAACCCCAGGTCAGCTAGTAGGGTGTACCCTCTCTCCCTAGCTGGGGAATGTTGGGCTCTGACTTTGGGGCCTGTGCCTCACACTGATGCTGCACTGATCTTCCTCACCTCTTCCCTTATCTCCCTCATCTCTTCCTTAAACCCCTCTTTGAGCTCCTTAACCACAGCAGAGACATGAGCCTGCATCGGACCATTGATCACACTCTCATAATTTCTGAGCTTGTTGGTGACAGAACCCACTGTCTCTGGGTTGTTATCAGCATTAATTGTCACAGTAAAGATGCATTTGGATGGCCCCAGGTTTGCCAGATTGCACAACATCTGCCCTGTGCACCTGACCTTGTCAGGGTCATTGTCCTGCTGCCCCCTGCCAGCTGCCTGGGCCCCTCTCATGCCTGTCCCAAATCCATGGGGCTACTGTCCCTGCTGCTCCCCAACACCTTCACTCCCCCCATCAAAGCTCCACTCAGCCTCTGCACTGTGACCTCTGGAAAGAAAGGAAGGATGAGAGAAAGGAAGTGTTGTCAATTGACCCTGGCTGTATTTCAATCACTGATCAGAGCAGCTCTCTCACTCCCCTCCAGAGATGGACAGGAGAGAGAAAACAGAATGAAGGTTTCATAGGTTGTGATAGGGACTGGGACTGATTACTCAGCAAATGCCATCATGGGAAAGACAGGTTCATAATTAGAGATATTAATTGAATATTTTGATCTCCTAATCAGAACAGGATAGTGAGTAGTAAAATAAAGCTTTAAAAACACCTTCTGCCCATTCCTCCCTCCTTCCCAGCTCTACCTCCTGCCCCAGTAAGTGCAGGGATACAGGGAATGGGGGTTCTGCTCAGTTCATGTGTTGTTTCTCCTGCTGCTCGGGGAGAGGAGTCATTCCCCTGCTGCACCAAGGGGTCCCTCCCAGAGACGCTTCTCCATGAACTTGTCCAAGGTGACAATCTCATGGGCAACGGGTGACATCGCACGGGCAGCAGTTCTTCACAAACTGCTGCAGCGTGGGTCACACTTGCATGGGCTCACAAGTCCTGCCAGGACCCTGCTCCAGCGTGGGCTCCTCTCTGCACGGGTTTGCAGGTCCCTGCCAGGTCCCTGCTCCAGCACAGGGTTCTCATGGGGTCCCAGCCTCCGCTCAGGCATCCCCCTGCTCTGGCACGGGCTCCTCCAGGCACTGCAGGTGCATCTCTGCACTCTGTGCCCTCCATGGGCTGCAGGGGCCCGGCTGTCTCAGCACGGGCTGCACCATGGAATGTCAGGGCAATCAGCTCCAGCCCCTGGAGCAGCTCCTGCCCCTGCCCTGCCCTACCTGTGTTCACACTTGTTCCTCTCTCATGTTCTCATCATGCCCTTCCCTGGCCACAGTTACAGCTACACAATAACCGATTTTCTGTTTGTCAATCTGTTATCCCAAAGGTGTTACCACCATTTCTAACTGGCCCAGCCTTTGACAGAGCCTGGTCCCTCCTGGAGCTGGCTGGTGCTGACTCTGCAGGACGTAGAGGAGCAGCTGCTTCCAGCAGCCTCTCACAGAAGGTGCTCCTGGAGCTCCCCCTGTACCAAAGCCTGGCCATGCAAACCTAGTATACGTGTGGAGGGGTTTTTATTGCCATTATTAATTCTTATTATTTCTATTATATCTATTATGACTAATAATATTACAGTTTTTGTGTTGTTAGTATTATAATTATTGCAGGTAGTTTTAATCTTTTGGACTCTATATTAATTGTGGCTATAGCAGAACGCAAAACAAAACTTTTTATTTGTAAGTGGAACTTAGAATTTTGTCTGCTGCTTGCCCTGCTCTGTTGTGTGTCACTGCTGTGTCTGAAGTCACTATTGCCAGAGCTCCCCATTTCCTTGGTTTGGGAAATTGGATGGCACTGCTCACATGTCAGAAAGAGAGGGCTCATTCCAATCCAATGCATTGCTTGAGCTCTTCTAATCCCAGTGCTCATAGCTTGTTTTCTGACCTTGTTGGATTTCTCACCTTCTGTTCACATTTGTGATTTTATACCAAAATGTTCTCGGATGTGATTTTGCAGGATTCTGTAATCAGCTGTCTGTTTTGCTCTTGGATTTCTTAATGGTGTGTCAGAAATGAATGCAGAATTTCAGGTGGGAACCGTTCAGTCTGAGCTCGGATTCTCTGCCATTGTCAGCAGCAGCTTGTTTTGCCCATGTAGGCAGAGATAGCAGAGATTGCATGCAGTCAATCTTGTGGCTGGTTGCGGCACCCGTAGCGGGCGGTGAGCACGGGCAGCTGCCGGGATCTTTGGGGCTCGGAGGAGCCGCAGGCGGGCGCTGCGAGCGGCTCCTCTGGGGCAGGATTTTGTCCCGGTGCGGGGCAATTGCGGCGGGCTGGGCGGGCTGGGGCCGCTGCTGAGCGCCGCCGCCTTTCCCCGGGAGGCCCCGGGCAGAGCTCTGTGCTCGGGGCCAAGGGCCGGGCGCCTGCTCGGCGGCTCCGAGCCGGCAGAGTTTTGGGGGTGCCGCTGTTGGGGCCGGCACAGCATAAACTGGCATGGATAAACTGGCATGTTTATCCAGCTGGGGGCTGGAACACTTTCTCCAGAGGGATCGTGGCAGAGACAGCATCTAAAGCTTTACTGGAATTCAAAATGATGACATCAGCTGTCTCCATCAACTCCATGGGTTACACTGTTGTAAAAGGCAAGCAGGATTGAGCAGGACTTTCCCTCTCCTGAAGCCACATTGCCTGTGACCAATGACTGCATTGACCTCCAGCTGTTCTTCAGTGCCTCACTGAATAACCTTCTCCATCATTTTAGCAGGCATTGAAGTGACACTGACAGGCCTGTAGTGTCCAGGGTCACCCTCTTGACCTTTTGGCAAAATTAGCCAGCATCTAGTCAGGTTGGACATCTCCAGATTCCCAAAACTCTTTCAAAAATGATCAAGAGAGGCCTTGTGAAAATATCAGCACTTCTTTGTTGATTATTGGATGTAGAGAATTAACCTGGTTAAGATGTGCAGCTTGTTACAGTAAATAGATTTTTCACACCATTTCATTCATGTGGACACAATGCTGTTTATCATGGGCATTGGCAGCTACCCACAAAGAACTGCCCAAATATATTCAAGTCACTGCTCCAGCCGTGGATAAATCCATGAAAACCAGTCACCATGTGCAGTGCTTAAGCTTAACTGGCTTGTTTGGTGAAAGATAAATTTAATTCCTTCTCTCCTGGCCCAGTCCTGTAGCACGCAGGCAGAGACATGGCTTTGTTTGATTGGATGGAACTGGGCTTGCTAAATAACTAAACCACTACGTAAAAGATCTTTGTGGACTTTCACCTATGGCTTGTGCTTGGCTTAGTGCAGACACAGCCTCCATATTCAGGCTGGGAATACTTACAGGATCTCCCACCTCTTCATGTAACTGCTCTTGAAATCACTTGGGTATCTCAGTCACCGTGTAGGGCACTGTTTGGTAGCAGTGTGTGCCCACCCTGACCATCAACTCTGGGTTCACTTTGGTTTAGGGCTATAGACTACACGCTGTCATTCTCCCTCTAAGATTCCCTCTCTCTCATCTCCATCACCAAGCTCTGCCTGAAGCCTCCCCACACAATCAGACTTGGCAGTGAGCAGCCCCTCTGCCTGCAGCTTCTTTTCCTTCTCCTGATCATGCTCAGAAACAACAGCACCTTCCCCAAATCCTGCTCTCCCTCTCCAGGGGATTTAAACCCCCTGAACAATAGACAGCTCTCTCTGCGTGGGACCAGGGGTTATGAGCATCATTTGCCCTTAGGAAAACCCCTGGTTCCCAGGACACTCAATGCAGGGCAGTGTCGGAGCAGGCCCTCCACAGCCCCCACCCCTTGTGCCATACCACCCTGTCTTGGCTTGCAACACATGATGTGACCAGAAATGTGCATTCTATCACCATCTGGTGAAGCTGGGTGGTGATCCTTATCTGAGAGAGACTTATTATTTGCTGATGGGCCATCTTTGAAACCAAGTGTTATGTTTTCTACAACCCATCCTCCCTCCAGGAAGATACCATCTGCTGACAGACCATTAAGTCCCACTGTATAACTGATAAAATTACATCATCCCATTGGGAAATGCTCCAGCCAAGAAGAAGAGCCTAGCATTACCTACCTAGATTAAAAACTTCAATTTTGAAGACCAAGGTAGCCAGAGGATTCCAGAGGAAAGACAAACCTTTCCACATCATCACTAAACTTTCAAAAAACCCTGCAGCCTTCTACAAAAGCACTGTTTCAACTGAACCACACCTGTCACTCCAGGAGGGCTGCAGCCACCATTTAATCAGACTGCTACCAACACCCTGACTGACAGGGTGTCAGGTTGTATTCTGACTCTGTGAGTGTTTCAGAGTTGTTCTTTGCAATACTGTATTTCTATTTTAATCTTCCTAGCAAAAAAAAAAAAAAAAAAAAAAAAAAGAACTGTTACTCCTAATTCCCATATCTTTGCCTAAAAGCTGCTTAATATAAAAAACTATAATAATTCAGAGGGAGAAGGTTCACATTCTCCATTTCAAAGAGAAGCTCCTGTCTTTCTTAGCAAACACCTGTCCTCCAAACCAAGACACAACTCCTTATTGCCAGGGGCCCTGAGGGCAAGAAGAACTGCAGCACAACCAGATGGAAAAACACATCAAACCTCTGTGGCTCTCGTGCAGAGGCAAGCAAGGAGAGCAGAGGCAGCTGGGCACTCAGGAAAGCCTTCTCAGCCAGCACAGCCCTGCTCCTCCCAGAGAGCAAAATCCTAGGGCAGCCACTCTCAGGTGCTGTGCTGGGCAGAGGGAAATGACCATGCATCAGGAGAGAAGTGTCCCTGCTGTGCCACAGATCTCACTGTACAGGAAGTTCCTGTCCTGGACACACAACCCTGGGGGCAGAGGCTCTGCTGGCTGGGAGAGGAGACCAGGGGGTCTGGCTCAGGGGAAGGTGTCTGCATTGCTGGGGATCACAGGAGCTTTCCAAGTTCTCTCTCCCATGACATTTCATTGGAGTTTCACACAGCTCCCCACCCGTATGGCTGCTGCTGGGAGCCATCCCTGCAGGAACTGTTTCTCTGCCCTCAGATCTTTCTCTATCATGGGGAACAGACCCCAACACCAACTGCTATCTGCTCAGTTATGATCTGAAGAAACCTCCTGCTTTCAGGCCCTCCAGGGAGTTACTCTTACCAGAAGAAAGCTGCTGGGGCAGTGATCTGTCAGAGGCACTCACAGGGGTTCCTGGTGAATTCCAGGGTGTCTCTGGGGCTCTAAAGTGCTATGAGGTCCCCAGCAGTGACAGGGGCTCCATGATGACATCCCAGAGGTCTCTCTAGGCAACCAAAGAACAGCGAGGTCACAGGTGTCCATTGTGGCATCACAGGGATCTCCAGGTTTCTAAGGAACCAGGAGCTCGTATGGCCACGGGGTCTCCGTGTGTGTGCTGGTGCTTGAGGAGATCTGAACTGCTCTGAGCCTTTTTCCCACACTCGCAACACTCATAGGGCCATTCCCCAGTGTGGATCTTCTGGTGGGAGGTGAGATTGGACCTATCAATGAAGCTCTTCCCACATTCCAAGCATTTGTAGGGCTGTTCCCCAGTGTGCACGTGCCGATGGCTGAGGAGGCCAAAGCTGTCTCTGAAGCTCTTCCCACATTCCCCACAGCTGTAGGACTGTTTCCCCGTGTGCACCTGCTGGTGGGAGGTCAGCTTGGACTTAGTGATAAAGCTCTTCCCACATTCCAAGTATTTGTAGGACCGTTCCTCCATGTGCACTCGCTGGTGGTGGAGGAGGTGGGAGACATGCTTGTACTGAAGCACGGAAATAAACTTCACAACCTATAAAGTTGTGGAGTAGGTACGTATTTTATTCAGCGCTGGACGCAGGGGGAGAGCATCTTCCCAAATCCTGTGTACCTTACATGATTTCTACTCTTCTATTTATCTAGGAAGTTCATGCATATTCTAAATCGCCTATACATATTGATTATCTGCCCTGCCTGTTCCCCGCTCCATATGGAAATCAGCTGCATATTCATTGCGGCTGCTTAGTTTACTGGGTTGGTGGTCTCTAGATGAGTTGGTGGGCTCAAAATGATGAAGAACGGCAGTCTTCCTCGCTGTTGAACTTTTCACCTTGTCTTTCTACGCATGCGCTGTGGTCTCTTGATTGTGATATTTTGCAGACTCTGCACTTTTACAAAGAGGGACCCCCCTTCATTTTTGCAAGCCCAGCAGGCTCTATACATCAGGGGTCTCCTATGTGCATTCCTTAAGTAATTGACAACATATGTTTTACTCTTCATTCTATTTAACCCTTAAATCCCCTGTTTCAGTCTCCCCTTTTCTAGAAAATTAGTAAATTCTTTTACTTAATACAAGATTTCTTTTTCTCCATTCTTACGATACGTATCTCTTAATGCCTTACCATGTACTCTGGACAATGAAGTTAGTATTGCCATCCGTTGTAGCATCTTCCAATTCCAAATAAGTAGTACAAAAGACAGCAGTAAGCTTAGACTAACTAAAACCAATAACACAGTTACTGGATGACATAATGGATTCAAAATTCCAGTTGCAGTTGGGGACCACCCAAAAAGGGCATCCTACCAATTGTGGCTTGTATCCTGCTTAACCCTTTGTAAGACTCTATTTATTTCTTGGACATCATGATGAACAGTGACTAAAGTCTTTTGCCCACTCTCTTAGATTTCTTCCAAAATTTTTGCTAAATCTTGATGTTTTACCAGTTACTTTTTTGTGAGGTTCATTCCAATGGGCATAGGTGACAGTTCGTGGTATGTCGTGTAGTTAGACCTTATCAGCTGGTGGGATGTAACTGGTGACGAATATGAAAAATCACATCCCACAATTCTAACGAAATTACAAATACAGAAGTTAGAGTTATTCTTAACAGGTAAGGTTACCTTCTCATTGTCTATGTTTACAAAAACACAAGTGGTTCTTAAACATACACATCCTCGACCAGTATATATAAGCATAGTCTTTTGATCAGCATCTGGATGAATTTCAAAGTGGCATACACCCTGCTCGGTGTCAAGGCATACGTCTTGAGCATCAATTGTATTGCTTTCACAGATAAACCCTTGTTCTCGAGTAACACAGGATTCTACATTCACAGTTTGCCATTTCCCATTTACTGTCCGAGCCCACGCCCTATGCTCTGAGGGATACAACACCGTCCCCTCATGGTTGAGTCCCAATGCAATGATGGGGTGAATAGCATAAACTGTGGCATTACGTATGGTAAGCACAAGGGTAGTGGCCATATTAGCAACGGGATTATAGGTGAAATTTACTAGAGTCCACTAGGATTGAAATTTTCTTTCAAAATTATTAGCATTGTCCCAAACAACTTTTCAGACCTCAATCGGAAAAGTGCCTTCACTCCCTTCTCTTATAGCCAAGGCAGCTGTGGATTTGATCCATAACTGCGCTTGTATACAACTGAAAGCTAAAGACACATTATCTTGGACAGTGCTAAGTGCGTCTATTATCAGTTTATGGTCCTGGTCCTCAGCCTTTTCCCAGTTCGGTAACACCTTTGAACCTGCCACTGACTATTTCCTAATGCCAATAAAGATGATTGTAGGGGTTGGCTCAGTTTTGTCAAATCACTTGTTGCAGTTGCTAGCTTATTTACTAGTATTTCAGAGTCAATTCCATTCAAAATTCCTAATCCTGTTCCCAACATTCCTGTTAAATCTCTTCTCATCCTGAGGTGTAGTTGCTTCTGTAACCATGTTGCCCACCCCTCTAGGGATGGTTTTAGGAAGGAGGAACAGGCTGGTTGAATCTCTGAAATATTGGTTTGTATTAGCAATTCAACACGCTTGAGAGACCATTCTGGATTGAATAATAATTGCTGTTGACCTGTATTTCTCACTATATGTGGGCCTACCTCATAAATCATCAGTTTAAGTTCAAGTGGCATACTTGGAGTCTTAATCTGAACAGGTTCAGTTATGGCATTTATTTTAAATTTAAATGTGAGCCCAAGATCTTTATGAGCCCAAAGGCATACCACCTCAACAGTCTGATCTAATGTAAAATTATACCAACACTGTGGTTCACTGTGTCAGTTACAAATCTCATCATGTTCGTTTGCAGGGGGAGATGAGACTCTGATTTGAGTTGGTTTCTTATGGGTAGTTCCATTAATCATTCGACATCCTATTCTGATGGTCTTCCCTATAGTCCCCTGAAGTGACCACAACTTTTGTTTCTGCCATTCTTGCTTTTCGTATACCTGGTTTCCATGCATGACTACAGTTGACAAGTTCAAATTTTGTACCTTCCCCATATATCCGGTGTACCGAACAAAAGCCTGGGACCAAGGCCATTCAACATTGCTCTGGCTAAAGGTACTTTCCAATTCTTGGAATATAGTTATCTTTACAAACAAAACAACTAAATTTCTACGTCCTGAATCACCGAACACCTCTAACAGTAATATGCTCATTTTGTTTGTGTAAACTTGAGCTTTAGTCCGTTATCACCAGATATTACTTTCCAAGGGGCTTCTGGAGCTTTCTTCACCAGAGAATGGTGGATCCAAGCGCTCTGTTCCTTGATCTTAATTGCAGTGAAGGTGGTAAGCAGCACCTGGAATGGTCCTTCCCACTGTGGTTCGAGGTTTTTTTCTGTAAAAGACTTAACATATACATAATCTCCAGGCTGTATATTGTGCACTGGTCCATCCAGACCTTTGCCCCGAGTTCCAGCCACATGTTTTTCAATTTTTCTGAGCTGTTTGCTCAAAGCCACCATATAGGTGGCCAGTGTCCCCTCTCCAACTTGGGTAGAAGTTCCCCTTTGCACTCCATATGGCCTCCTGTAAAGCATTTCAAAGGCACTTGACTTTTCTTTAGTCCTTGGCTTATTTCAAATTCGCATCAATGCCAATGGGAGTGATTGGGGCCAGGGCAAATTAACTTCTTGTCCTAACCTGACAATTTGCTTGATTGAATGATTAATTTTCTCTGCTTGGCCACTTGACTGAGGATGATATGGGGTGTGAAGTTCCCAATTTATGCTCAAGTGACGACTAATTTGTTGCACTATTTTTGAAATGAAGTGTGGTCCTCTATCTGAGGATATAGTGGCTGTAACTCCAAAGCGTGGTATTATTTCTTGTAACAACACTCTAGTTACCTCCCGGGCTTTGGCAGTTCTAGTTGGGAAAGCTTCTGACCACCCTGAAAAGGTATCTGTCATTACTAGTAAATATCTATACCCCCCTTTTCTTGGAAGTTCTGAAAAATCAATGCCACTGCTGCCCAGGCCCCTGACCTCTTCCGATTCGACCAAGTTTTGGTTTAGGGATATTCTTAGGATTAGTCTGGAGGCAAAGGTCACACTGCCGAGTAACTTGGGTAACAATAGTATATAAATTTCTGGAAGTAATCTTTTCAATTTGATGGGTATATAGAGCGTCTGCTCCCCAGTGTGTTTTCTGATGTTCCTTTTTAACTAGGGACCATAACCACTCTCCCTTCTGTAGTGACAGCCCATCCTTCCTCATTATATGTTCCTTTCTGATCCTCAATTAATTCCTTATCTTTTTTATTGTATATTGGCTTACCTTCAAGGGATATCTGTCCGTCTGGAATCAAGATTCCCTCAATTGTTATCTCACCCTTTGCTGCCTCTTTTGCCTCTCTGTCTGCCATCTCATTTCCTTCTTCCAATTCTGAGCTCACCTTCTGGTGTGCTCTAATGTGCATCATTGCTACCTTCTCAGGCATCTGGACTGCTTTCAATAATCGCATTATTTCTTGTGCATGCTTTATTTTTTTTCCTTGTGAATTTAACAGTCCTCTCTCTTTCCAGATAGCTCCATGTGTGTGCACAACCCCAAATGCATATCTCGAGTCTGTATATATATTTATTTTCTTCCCTTTTGCCATTTCCAAGGCACGAATCAGGGCAATTATCTCAGCCTTCTGTGCAGAGGTATCTATTGGCAAAGATCCAGATTCCAGTACCTTTTTACTGGTGGTAACTGCATACCCAGCATATCGCTTCCCACTGATGACATAGCTACTTCCATCAGTAAACCAGGTTTCTGCGTCGTCAAAAGGGGTGTCCTTCAAGTCTGGTCGGCTGGAGTAGGTGGCTTCGATAGTCTCCAGACAATCGTGGTGTGATGGTTCTCCTTGATTTCCACTGAGAAAAGAAGCTGGGTTGACAATATTAGTCACCACTATTTCCACATCATCTTGTTGGTATTTCAAGAACCTTTGTGGGGAAAGCCAGTGCCCCCCTTTTACCTCTAATACTGCAGATACTGTGTGAGACACTAATACAGTCATTCTCTGGCCCAGGGTGAATTTGCGTGCCTCTTGAATATTCATCACAACTGCTGCTACTGCTCTGAGGCACCCTGGCCATCCTTTGGCCGTTGCATCCAGCTGCTTAGAGAAGTAAGCAACTGCCCTTCGGTATGGCCCTAAGTTCTGTGCTAGTATTCCCAGGGCAATCCCCTGTTTCTCATGGGAGAACAAAAAGAATGGTTTACTTACATCAGGAAGTCCTAGGGCTGGGGCTGACATAAGAGCATCCTTTAATCAACAAAAGACTTGAGTGGCCTCTTTAGTCCACTTGAGATCTCTGATTCCATCTGCCATGAGCTTGTACAGAGGTTTAACAAGCAACCCATAGTTGTAGATCCACAACCTACACCATCCTGTCATCCCTAAAAAGGTTCGCAGTTCCTTTATTGTCTGGGGTTGTGGAGTTTGGCATATTGTTTCTTTACGATCCTGCCCTAGGGTCCGTTGTCCAGCACTAACTTCGTACCCCAGGTAGATAACCTTCTGCTTCACCACCTGAGCCTTTTTCTTTGATACTCTATACCCCTGGAGTCCCAAAAAGTTTAAGAGATTCACTGTCCAGGCCACACATGCTTCTTCCATCTTAGTGGCTATTAGAAGATCGTCTATGTACTGCAGCAGCTTTCCTTCTTCTGAGGGGGCATCCCAGGCCTCTAAGTCCTTGGCAAGCTGCTCACCAAACAAATTAGGAGAATTTTTAAACCCTTGGGGGAGTGCTTTCCATGTGAATTGAGTTCTCCGTCTAGTTTTAGGATTTTCCCATTCAAATGCAAAAATTTTCTGACTGGCTTCATGGAGAGGGAGGCAAAAGAAGGCATCTTTCAGGTCTAAAACAGTAAACCAAGTAAACTCTGGTGTTAAGCATGTTAATAAAGTGGGTTTGCCACTACTGGATAAAGATCTTTAGTTATTTTATTAACAGCCCTCAAGTCTTGCACCACCCGGTATGACCCATCAGGTTTCTGAACAGGTAAAATAGGAGTATTAAACTTAGATTTGCATTCTTTTACTAATCCTAGTTGTAAGAAGTTCTCAATCACTGGCCTAATTCCTTCTCTGTCTTCTTTTCCCAAAGGATACTGCTTGATCCTGACTGGTTGTTTCCCTTCTTTGAGTTTAATTATTATAGGAGGTGCATTTTTCGCTCTCCCTGGCACATTGGAAGCCCATACTCCGGGAAACACCTGACTAATTATTTCTTCTCTAATTTCTTCTTTAATTTTAGTGATTGTCAATATTAAGCTCAACATTTCTATATATTGTTGGTCGTTTACCTCCAAAGTAATCTCCCCATCCTTAAATACAATGGTCGCTTGTAGTTGTTCCAATAAGTCTCTTCCCAGGAGCACCTTTGGGGAATTTGGCATGTATAAAAACTTATGAGTGCCCCATTGTTTCCCAAATTTATATTTTAGAGGTTTACAAAAATAAGCCTTTTTAGACTGGCCAGTGGCTCCTTGTACTGTAACATAATCTTTTCCCTCAGGCACTAAGGCCTTATTCAATACTGAATATGCCGCTCCTGTATCAATTAAAAACTCTACCCCCTTTCCCTCCTCCCCCAGCTCCATTGTAATAACCAGGGGATCTGCTGGGGGTACATCTCCCAGTCCTCTTCAGTTTCCTTTTACATGTGCGATCACGTCTTTTCCCTTGTCCCTCCTCCCTTTAGGGCATTCATTCTTCCAGTGCCCAAACTCTATACAAAATGCGCACTGATCTTTACCCAATCGAGGCGGGCCCCCCCGTCCCTCTCGTCGACCCTGCCCATGACTTTGTCCTCTTCTCTCTTTTCTCACTACTGCCATCAAATTCCTCACATTCTGCTTATATCCCTCTTCTCTATTGCTAAATACTCTCCACACTTCATGTAGTAAATTCTCTAAATTTCTTCCCTCGGGCCCTTTTATTTTCTGAAGTTTACGCCTAATATCCCCCATAGATTGACTCAAAAATAAACTCACTAGTTGTTGAATTTCCACTTCTGCTCCAGGGTCTAGGGATGTATTGCAATGCATTGCATCCCCTAATCGATCCAAAAATTCAGATGGTGTTTCAGAGGGACCCTGTTTGACAGCATATAATGCTGACCAATTTATAGTTTTAGGTATTGCTCATTCAATCCCTTTTGCTATCTGTTCTTGGTAGCTTTCTAACTTCCGCATTTCTGCTGTCCTGTTTGGATCCCACTGTGGATTCTGGAGGGGAAAATAGTCCTTTACGTCCAATTGCTGGGCCTTATAATAATCCTCTGCTAGATCTCTTGCTGTTTTTAGGATTAATTCCTTTTCTGTTTCAGTTAATGCATCCAGCAATAATTGTATATCAGACTAATCTGAATTATGCTGCTTGATAATATACTGCAAACGCTTTGCTGTAGTTATTGGGTCACTACGGTAGTTTTTAGCTGCTTTTTCCCATGCTTCTATATCAATAGTGGAAAAGGGTACTTTTACTAGGACTCTCTCTCCTTCCAGTCCCACAGCCTCTCTCAAAGAGGCTTGTAACACCTTATTTCTCGTCCTAGAAGACACAGGGCTTCTGGGAGAAGAATGGGCTGGAGTAAGTATTCCTTCTGAATCATCATCTTTCTGTCTCTGAGTTCGAGGAGATTTGAATAGGTCACTCAAACTCTGTTCTTGCATATCCAAATTGTGCATTTTGTCTAATCTGGTACACCTCTCACCTATATCACATGCTGAACAACACCTTTCAAGTTTCCCTTTATTTGCTTTCCTTTCCTTCTCAAGGGCCAAAACTAGAGGGTCAGAGGGTGCCTTAATCCCACAGTCTCTCTGCCATTCAGGGTGGTTTCGGAGAGAGAAAAACATGTCACAGTAGGAGACCTCACTCCATTTGCCCTCTCTTCTTCAAAACAACGTACGTTGCAGCAGGGTATCATAATCTAAAGTCACGGTGGGTGGCCACCTTACTCCGTGGTCTAGTCTATAAAGTAGCCACCACTGGCTGCAATATTTAATTAGGGTGGATTTATTTTCAGTGCCGCCAGTTCCTGCAATCTCTTTCCAATGTGTTATAACACATCCTAATGGGCTGGCTTTAGGGACTTCTGTGCTTTGTGTAGATTCCATTATCTTCTCTTTTTGTCCCCTGCTTATCTTACACCTAAACTTTTCCTTACTGGACTTTAGAATTTCCTTCCAATCCCCTTCCCACACACAATATCAACTGCTAGATAAGCCTATTTGTTTCCTCTCTCTATCTGGCTATCTGTTAGATTCACAAATTCCCAAGCATCACGCCCAAACCATTGGAAAGGGGACCCCTTTTCACCCTTCTCAGTACACAAACAAAGCACACAATGCACCAATGCAGCACGCCCACACTTGTACGAGCACAGCACACTTATTATTCATACTTTCTACTAACAATCATTATGTTTTCAGCACAGCCACGGTCCTGCTCACATCACACCGCACCCTACACAACAATTCTGCCTCTCTGAAGCAAATACCCCACACTTACTCCCCTCCTGGGCACGTCTCACTCACTCACACACTCACCTTGCTTACAATGTCCGGACTCCAACACACACACCACCTTAGCTCCGATAACACGGGAGCAGGAATCCACTCGACCCGCGTTCTAGGGTCATTCCGCAGCTGCTCTATCAGTCAGTGAATTCCTTCACCGGCCCCCTCCTCCCTTCTCGACCTGCGGAGGCCAAGGGAATGGAGAGGCCCCTCCGGTGCTCATATCCCTCTGCCGGAAACTCCACTGGCCTGCTGCTTGCAAGCCTTACCTACCCAGGGACTTTGTTATATGCAGGACGTTCCCTGCTATTTATCAACAGCCCTTCAGTCGCGCGTACTTACAAACACCCCAGAATTAATACGCACCGTTTCACCCACCAGCCAGTGGTCCTTGCTGTCACTACAGTAAGCGAGCCGGGGTTGGCGTCTCCTCCAGGAAATCCCGGGGCACGCCGTGAAGCCGTCCGCCCTCAGCCCGATCCTGCAGACAGACAGCAAGGTCCCATCTGGGGTGCCAAAATGAAGCACAGAAATAAACTTCGCAACCTATAAAGCTGTGGAGTAGGTACGTATTTTATTCAGCGCTGGACGCAGGGGGAGAGCATCTTCCCAAATCCTGTGTACCTTACATGATTTCTACTCTTCTATTTATCTAGGAAGTTCATGCATATTCTAAATCGCCTATACATATTGATTATCTGCCCTGCCTGTTCTCCGCTGCATATCCATTGCGGCTGCGTAGTTTATTGGGTCGGTGGTCTCTAGATGAGTTGGTGGGCTGGAAATGATGAAGAACAGCAGTCTTCCTCGCTGTTGAACTTCTCACCTTGTCTTTCTATGCATGCGCTGTAGTATCTCGGTTGTGATATTTTGCAGACTCTGCACTTTTACGAAGAGGGACCTCCTTCATTTTGAAAGCCCAGCAAGATCTATACATCAGGGGTCTCCTATGTGCATTCCTTAAATAATTGACACTATATGTTCCACTCTTCATTCTATTTAACCCTTCAATCCCCTATTTCATGGAGAAGCAGAAGGACTCATGCTGCTGGCTCTCTTTTGGCTCTGAGAGGAGCAAGAAATTGCAAGTTGTTCTGTGGAGAACCAACTCCAAAGCTTTCTCTCAAAGTGGAGGCATTCGTTCTGCCCCTTTCTAAAATGTCTGGTGCCTAATAATGTTGCCTGGGGTTTTCCCTCCTTTGGGGTCCTGAGCTGGTCTCTCAGCTCAACACTCATTCTTTGGAGCAACAGGTTGTTTTCCAGGGGAAATGATGGGGACAGGCCAGCAGCAATTCCTTAGCAAGGGATTGATGCAGAATTCCTAGGTCTTTCTTCCCGCTCCCTTGAAGGAGCAAAATGTTCATCTCAAAAGCCTGTTGGATTCCTCTAGGAGACTAACAGTAACAGAATTGCTGTTTCACACCAATGGTCTTCCCATTTGTTTTCCTACTTATGTCCCAGATACGGCAAAACCCAGCAGGTTTGGTTGCTTTCCTGCCTGAGGTGAAGTAAAGCAAATCTTGCGTCCTTCCCAGGTTGCTTGTTACACAGACAGCAGCAAAGGGAGGGAGCTGTAACAAGGCTCACTGCAAAGCAAATACTTTGTAGGCTCCAAATTCTGCCTGGCTGCATCAGACAAGGGCAAGCTTGTGTCAGTGTCCCAGAAGCAGCCTGGCAATTGCCCCTGCCTTGCCAGCCCTCCTTCCGTGCTCCCCAGCCCCTGCTCCCAAAGCCTGGCCAGGGAATGCCATTTCCTGGGCCAGCTAAAGGGGCGAGTTTGATGCTTCTTTGGTGCAGATGCCAAAGCTGTGAGAAGTGAGAGGGTAATGTTCACACGCGCTTTGCTTCGGATGAGGAGGTTGCTCAAGGCCCAGAATGGGAGGCTGGTCCTTTCAGGAGAAATTGAACTGAAATACTGCTTTCTTTTTAGTGCATGTGGCTATTAATGTTACATAATCAGAGAGGTTAGAAAAGTCCTTGGATGTGGCCAAGTCCATCTGTGCACCAAAACTCAAGAAAGCTTTGTTGCTGGGTTAAAGGACTAAAGCTCGCAGCTTTTATCCCTGCAAGCATAGTGAGACAAGGCCAAGTCATTTAGACCCAATTGCCTGAATTAAACAAAGCCTTCCTTTGCAGTCCCAGGTGAGATTTTCAGGAATCAAAGGATGAAACCCCACCGTTATTCCATTGCCAGGAATGAGGACACACCTTTGTAAGTCCCGCCAGCTGAGCAAGGGGCTGGGCCTGCAGGAGGAGGCACGTGCCCAGATTCTTCTCTCAGGGCAAATGCTGTGTTTGTAACACCAAACAAATGGAACAAACATTGCTTGAGGATTTCATACAGACAAAAGACAAAATTTAACAAACTTTGGTTTCATGAACAAGACACCTTTTTTCTTAACACAGACTAAATGAGGAAAGAAGGAGCATAGCCAACAACACCAAACCTCTTACATTTACGGATAAATCTAATACTACTAATCAAATTCTAATAGTACTAACAAATCTTAGCTAATCAATTGAGAAATGCCTATCTATTAACTAAAGAGTAGAATAAAGTAGCCTAAAATCTTTGGAAATCATCCTATTTCGATCTAGTCCTCTTGACGTCTAACTCTTGCTAGGCCTGGAGAGCTGCAGGGCTAATTTGGTTTTTTCTTCTTAGCCAGAGGCTCTGCTTCCTTCCGTGGGCGATGTCTTCTCCTGTGTGCGTTCCTTTCCTTCATGGTTGCAAACACCCTGGAAGATAGGAAACAAACCATCCATTGTTCATTCAATATGCACCATTAAACCCATCTCCCAGATTTCCATTTCTCTATGTATTTCTCTGTCTTTCCAGATTGAGACACCTATGTGAATTTTTCAGCACCATGAATCTTTGTTGTTTCAGTTCCTTGCGATTTCTTTCTCTTTTTGCCTCAACCTCTTTTGAATTCCAGCAGCAGCATCCAAGCAAGCTTTGGTGTGCCTATTCCTACTTGTTTGAGCTGTGCCTTGTTGGGGCACGGCAAGGTTTCAGTCTGAATGCTGGGCTTTAAGTGAGCAGTTTGGGTTTAAAGCGGGCTGTAAGCACATTGAGCACGGCTGCAAGGGGCCATCCTCCAAGTGCCTTTGGGAAGGGCCAGCATGTTTTAGTGCCAGGGCCCGGGCTGTGAGCAGCGAGAGGAAGAAGTTGCGCACCGTTAGCACTGCCTGCAGGGAAAGGGGCCTCCCGCCGAGTGGGGCGGCTGGGCCGGTTGGCAGCAGGGACACTCCGCCTTGCAGGCCCTCTTGCGCCTTCTCTTGCCTGTCTCCCCATGCTCCTTTCTGGGAGGGCTTTGGCTCCTCTTTGCTTCACCCACCGTCTGGAAAATAAAGGATCCTCATCAATATTTCCTTCCTCCAACAAAGATGGAAATCAGAGCGTCTAGCGCAAAAATCTTTTGGCCTAAGGAAATTGCTCCAAACCCTGAAGAGCTGAGAAAATGCCTGGATTTGGAGGTGGGCTGTGCTGGTGGGGTGTCAACACAGCACCTTGCAGGAAAAAACACCTCCTCTCTACTGCCCACAGGCCTGGCTTAAATACGTGCGTGTCTTCAGATCTACATTTTTTTTATATACCTCTCTGCCTAACATCTCTCTATCCCTATGTTTCCTCCACAAATACCTATGGAATGGCTTTTCAATTCAGTCCAATTAGTGAAGACCCATGGTTACCCAGTTTCTATTCCCCTAAATGATCTCTCTCTCTGTGAACCAAAATCGAGTTTTCCTGTAAGAATAGTTGGAGTGGAGGCACAGCACCGGCAGGTCATTTTTGGGGAGTCTGCTGGGATGCTGCGAAAGATCCCTGAAAATCTGCAACATCTCCATCAACACAGCCAGGATTGGAGATGTTAGGAAGCGGTGGGAAATGAAGGATCTGATTGGCATCAGCGAGGGTGCCAGCCCCTGAGAAAGCAGTCTACAGAGAGTCAAAGCCAATTTTGGTGAAGGTGCTGCTTTTTTGGGTCAAAGGGGTGCTCCAGAATTCCCTACTTCAGAACAACAGCACAATGAAGATCATGGCAGCATCTGCTGTGCCTTTCCCAGGGCACGGGACCTGGCAGAGCTGCGTCTCGCATGGGTCACCAGCATGTTTTGTCCCCTTCTCTCAGTTTCTTGACACTGCTGGTTTGTCTTGACTTTCTTCCCACTCACCTGAGCAAGAGTGCAGGCAAGTCTGTGATCTTTTTTCCAGGAGTAGTAGTATTCCACACACTGTGCCACAGTCTTACTTGGAATCTGTTGTGGAAAGAAAAAGAAGGATTGTGAAATGGTTATCCTGTAGTGTGGGTGGGAGAAGAAGAAGAGGGTGGGGTAAAGGAGGAAGTAAAAGCATGGAGTAAGTGGAGTAGGGCATAGAATGAAATAAATAGGGAGCAAAAGAGGCATTCTGCCACGTGGAAAGCCATGTATTATGCTGTGTAATGCATAACACATGTGATGCACAGATCAACAACAAATCCACCCAGCACAGTTTTTCTTTCCCTTCCAGTCCTCCCGGCACAATATGTTGAGGAAGCAGCAGCACAAGCATGCGACAAATGTGACAGAATAAACCTGTGACTTCCAAAAGAGCTTGGAGGAAAGGGCTGGAGAGGCACAATCACTGCTTTCACACAGGATTTTCATCCGCAGGAAAAGGGATGCCCCATATCTTTATTATTCCAATATTTTTCATCTGGGAGAAGAGCGAGACTGAATTGCAGTATTTGGAAGCAGAAATAAGCAACATTTCCCTCTTATGACCTGCCAGTGTAAAGAATGTCCTATGGCTTTACCTGCTTCTGGATGAGATGAAAATCCTTGCCATAGGTGTGAAAAGCCTTTTGGAAGGACTCCTTCTCCTCAGGTGTCCATCTGTCAGAGCCTGGCAAATAAAAGCAGCAAGTAAATTGATGCTTCTTGCCACTTGAGGTAGATCCCACTGGCCACCAAGAGGCAATCGGCACTATCCATCATTCACCTGTGCACATGTCTGCTCCCACAGAAAGTAAGGAAGGCAAGAGCAGGCATTGCCCAGGGCAAAAAGCATGGGAAAGAAGTCAGGCTGAAGGACTAGATGCTGCTGCTTTCCCCGCCCCCAGAGAGGACGAGACCTTGTGCAGGTGTTGCCGTTTAAGTGTAAACGCCTGACATGGCAGCTAAGGGGACGGCAGCATCTGTGAGTGAAGGAACAAGCTCTGCTTTGCTTACCTGCACAATGGTAATCAGCTAAGGGGTGGCCTTGAGGTGTCGGAGGTCCCCCCGAGAGCAACATCTCCAGAGCCTCCTGCAAGATCAAAGGGACACAGGCTTCAGCTGCCCCACCACATGGAAAAGAGCCAAGAAACATAAACTCTGCCTTTCATCTACTTTGCCTCTTCAGGCATTCCTTCCACTGGATCTCTTATTGGTCAAACCTTGTGATTTGCTGCCAATCCCTTGTTTTTGCTACCCAGTCCTTTAGTCGTGCTCCCCAAGAGTGGCATGTGGCTCACCAACTCCAGCATTTTGTTCCTCCTGCACCCAGAATTGTCTCAGCTTGCTGAGGCTTCTGGGAGTTTTCCCTCAATCCACCCCAAAATGTCTTGGAGAACCAAGATCTCCCGGAGATTTGCAAGGCAGCAGGCTGTGGGACCCTGGGCCAGTGCCTCCAGGAGAGATGTTGTCCCTGCCGGAGCCATTTGGGCTGAGCTCTGACACAGGTGGAGGAGACAAAGCAGGCAGCTGTGCTTCTTCTTATCTCTGCTCTTCAAGCAGCAGCCAGGAAAGGCTGTCCCAGTGGCCAGGCCTTAGTAATTCTTCCCTGTTCCCTCTTCCCTGTGCCCAAAGAGCCACTCCTTACTGGAACGCTGCCGCGTGCCTGGTGCAGGCAGTGCAGGGCGAGCTCCAGTTTAGCTGCTGCCCTGGGAAAGCCACGGGAGCTGGCCATGTCCAACAGTTCTCTTACTGCGAGCACAACAAAATCCCACCGCAAGTCAGGCTTGGGCCATGGAAGGGGAAAGGATGAGATACAAGGGAGAAGGAAAGCACAGGAGCGGAAGATAGCAGGTTGGAGAGCATGAAAAGGAGAGCAAAGGGGCAGCTGTAGCAAGGGCCTTTTTAGTGCTGGCTCTCCCTTCAAACCATATTCTCTAAAATGAGGCATTTGCCAATCTCCCTTCTTCCAATGGCAAATGGCGCCAACCAAGTTTGAGAACAGGAAAGTTGTTCATTTTCCTGCTCTGCTGCACAAACAGAGCATTCTCCTTGCCTCTAACATGGCCACGTGGGACGATTGCTGAGACAAGGAGAAAAGCATAGCATGCACAAAGCTGCCTTTTGACCAAAAGAGGAGAGTTTTATACATGCAGATATCTCAGGGGTGGAAGAAAAGCTGGGCAGCCACCCCTGTCAGGTTTGTCCATGTCAGAGTCATCATTCCCCCAGGGCTTCCAGACCAGGGATGCAGGCTCTTCGTCGTCACTTGGCGGTCTGCTCTGCAGCTCAGGGAGCTCGGCCTGAAAGTCACTGCCAACGTTGATTTGTCTGAAAGCAAGAAGGAAGCGGAGGTAAGAAAGGCAAGTGGTGTGTCAAGAGACGCATCCCGTGGAGCCACGGGCTTGAACCCATCCCAGATGACTCCGAAAGAGCAGTTCTGCTGCTGGCCAGTCCTCAAATTTGCCATCCTGTAATCCCTATGGCAAAACTCACGGCCGAAGGGGGCTCTTGCTTTCCTTTTCATGGTGCCTCTCCTTTCCAGGACACAGAGCTGTCCGCAAAGGAAGAGGCAGTGAGGTGGAGCAGCCGGGGGATGCCAACAGCCTGCAGGGACAGAGGCGCAGGGCATGGACACCGTAGCATAGGCTGGGCTGCAGAGGGCACAGGGATGGGCAGCAGCTGAAAGGCCCTGCCAGAGCCAACTGCTGCAGCACTTGGGCCATGGCTGCTGGCCCTGGGCCTGAGGCCAGCAGGGGACAAGTGAGCCTTGCTGTGCTGGGGCCCCATTGCCTCCTTGTCCCTGCTCAGCAGCCTGGCAGGGGCTGCCCCATGGTCCTGCTCTTGGCATTGCACATCCCCAGAGCCCAGTGCCCCAGGAAGAGCCCTGAGCAATGAGGGAGGGATGTGCCTTGCCAGGGGCTGGGGCTCAGGCCTTGACCCTTTGCATTCCTGAAACACATCCAGGTTTGCTCAGCATCAGAGACACCTTTGCCTTGTTTGTCCATTCCTGTCATCAGTGTCTCCACTGTTCTGCTCTAACTGGAACCTTGGGACACTTTCTCAGTTGTGTCCCTCAGTGGAATCCATTAAACTTCATTAAATTTTCGAGTTTGAATCTGACTTTGAGTTTTGAGAAGATTTTTTGAAAGCACTCTCTCAGGGACTGATGTCTAGGGACTCAGCACTGCTGGGAAATCCCAGCTCTCCAGAGACAGGGCAACTGAGAGACATTTTAAAAGATTTTATTCCATTATTAGTCTCGATGCAGGTTGAAACATAAAAGGTATAAAATTCAATGCCATTCTACCAAAAGTCAAGTTATTTCCCAGTAACAATACCCTGGAAATGTTTTTCAGCCTGTTAGCTTTAGCTACACACTGATGCTAACATTTCTATCACCAATGACCTATTATTTTGCCCTACATGGTCTTGCCACAATGCATCTTTCACAGTTCTAATTCTCAAAAATATCAGATCATTTTGCATGGCCATAGTTTGAAACTCGTTTCTAGTTCAGACTCTCTCTCAACAATGTCTTCTGTATTCTATGGCCTTTTGAAGTTAGCACACCTTATCTCAGAGTTTGCCTACAGATATACAAGACTGTGAGCTTTCAGCCAGGCTTTGAGATTCCTTTACGAATCCATTTCTCTCCAAGATCAACCACAGAATGCTGCAATCACCTCTGCTCTAAAGACAACAGTAATAAAATAGGAATTGATACACCCTTCAAAATAGGAATGGATATTTCTAAGAATCTCTTTGATATATTTCTCCATAACTGGAGTTGAAAACCTTCTGAATGAACTGCACCACACTAGAGGGAAACCAAGGCAGCACAATGGTTTGTTAGGAAACCTCTCAAGAATTCATTCATAATTGAACTCCAAAGTTTCTGATACCATTCATGGGTCCCACTGAGGGACAAGACTGAGAAAGTGTCCCCAGGTTCCAGTTAGAGCAGGAAATTGGAGGTAGAGATGACAGGTGGTGTGGGAAATGCAGGCAGCTCTCAGGGCCTGGTGCACACAGGCTCAGAGACAGAGATGGATGCAAGGTCTGAGCTAAGACCTTGGAGAAGGCTTGAAGAATTAGAGCATTAAAAGTAAAATAGGCATAAAACAGGAATAGAAGTTTGTAGTTTAAGTAGAAATATGTTTTAAGCAAACAGAAATATGTATTATGTAAGTAAAGCAATATATTAAGTAAGATATTAAAAGATTTTAAAGTTTAGCAATAGGGCCTATTACAAAGCTAGTTAGAACTTAAAGATATATTAATGTAGGTTTGTGAAGTGTTTTATGATTGGTTGAAAAAATTACATATTGCTGGAAAGCCAAGAAAAGCAAAGCAATTAATGTTTGGTGTAAAAAGACACTAGCAAACTTTGTGATTGGCTAAAAAACTAACATCAGGCATTGTAACTAAGAATTAGACAGCTTCTGATGTCATGGTGTTGAATGTAACACAATTTAATGTCACACCTTTCTATAAGACTGATGCCATGTGTGGGAGCCCAGGGCATAACCCTGGCCTCCTTGGGAGTCTCAAAACCCCCCTGGCAAGGGTCTCAAAGACTCTGAGTAAGACCCTGGTGTCACAGGTGCTGAATTCTAACCCCTGGGGGAAGTTGTCATCAGAAAGGGAATGGAAACAAGCTGCCAAAGTTAGTGAAGTGTAGATTAGATTTCTAGAATGTAGATAAATAGACTTTTGGGAATGTTTATGATAAGGGACACGTGGCCAAGATGGAGAATTTGGGGGGTGGACACCTTTTCCTCCTTCTTCTCCATGTCATCCATGTTGGGTGACACCACTGGCACTCTTGGATTGGATGGGGTCAGGGCTGGACCATTTAATAAAATTGTATTGTATTGGGAAAATTTTGTAAACATGTAATACGTAGTACAAACTATATAAAATAAGCCCTGTCTTCACCAGGCAGATTCCACCATGGATGCCAGGATTAGCAGACCGCTGCTGGCCAGGCAAAAGGTGCCTGAGATAAGAAATAATAAACAATCCTTGGAAAAAGAGAAAACCGTCTCCAGCAATCTCTCTTTGGCGGCTTCAGAGAAAACCAGGGTTTGAACCACCTTTGTGTCCCTCTGGGATGATCTCGGGGCAAAGGAGAAACCCCAGACTGGGACACCATGAGGTAATAAACCCTCCTTTGCAACATCTCTTAGTTGCCCCATCTCTTGTGATATTAATCTCTTGATAGGAATTTTTCAGGCATCAGATATTTCTAATGAAATCAATGGCAATATAAGAATACCAGGTCTACCTCATTAAAAATCCGTAGGGATTGAGGGACACCAGGTCTACCCCATTGAAGTCAATAGGGATTTAAGGAAACCAGGTCTACCCATTAAATCACTAAGGATTTTGCTGAAATTTGGGGTCAAAACTGGTAAATTTGCGGGAAATGTTGGTCTGAATTTTGGGAATTTCCACTCCACGATTGCGGTGCTGATGCTTTGGAAGTCCTGGATGAATTCCTGGAAGCCAATCCCAAATCCCTTATCCTACACTTGTGGTCCATGCTGGAGCTGTGCCTCCACATAAGGCAAAAAATCCCCATTTCCAGCCTAAAATCTGGAAATTCTGAGTCCAACATTGAGATTTTTAACACCAAAAATTTTGGGACATCAAGTCTATCCATTGAAGTGAATGGGGATCTAGGGAAACCAGACCTAGGTCTACCCCACTGAAGTCATTTGGGGATTTTGGGGCACCAGATCTGTCCATTACTTGGGCTTGAGTGCGACGGGTTACTGGTTAAACTGGGAATACTGGGGGAGGATAAGAGGCAGCACTGGAGTTACTGGGAGGACTGGGACAAAAGTGGCACCACTGGGAGGGATTAGTAGAGATAAATGGGGACAATCAGGACCTCATTAAATCAAAGGGGATTTAGGGACCTCAGGTCTACCCTGTCAAAGCAATGAAGATTTTGGGGCACCAGTGCAGGGGAGCCCCAGGGGTTTTGGGTGTCCAAGGGGTACAGAGGTGTATCCAAGTGATTTTGGGTGTGATTCAGGATGTTTTTGGGGGGATTCAGGTGTATCCAGGTCATTTTTGGGGATGTCCAAGTCATGCTTGGGGCACTCAAGTGTCCTGTCTCACCTTGACAGGCTGGGAGAAGATGATGGCCACCATTGCATCCTGCTGGTTGACATGGACACAGATGAGCTGCAGCGGCAGGAGGGGCTCTCTCCAGGTGAGAGCCCCAGGGGTGGGAGGGAGACCTGAATTACCACAGGGGAGGATGCAGCACAGGTACACCCCAGAGCTTTAGTCTGTGGGGTCGGTGAAGACTGCACCAGCTCCAGCTCTGGGCGGGGCAAAGAGTGGACCCCAAAATCTCAAGGGGGCAGTGGGGTCACCCAAACTGATGTGAGGAAAAACTTTGTAACCCACAAAGTTAGAGGTATGTATTTTATTCAGCACTGAGGTGCTTGGGGGATAGCTCCTCCAAAAACATGCACACCTTCAGCGACCTGGACCTCTCCTTTTATTCTCTACAAACCAGGATTGCACAATACACCTAATACATATTCATTTCCTAACCCTGCCTGTCCCTGCTTCATATTAAAATTAGCTCCACATCTCTTTGCTACTGCACACTGCTGCTTGTTGGTCACTCTGGTGGTTGTCTGGGGGACCGTGGGATGAAGTAAACACTTTTCCTCTCTGTTGAACTTTTTACTCCGCCTTCTTTGCGCACGCATATTAGTCTTTGGTCACTTTCCAGACCTTGATACAGATTTTCGCTCGCTCAGGGGTCTAAAGAATCCCCCTTATCTGGAAGGGGCCTCGCTCTTCCATCCAGTTTGTGCATTCTTGGCTCTCTGTCATATCTTGAAGCCTTGTTCTGTCCTCCTGTTCTTGTATAGAGAGCAAATGTTGAGCACTCACAGAATCTTGTCAGCCCCCTGCCAACTAAAGTATCTTCCTGTATTTTTACCCTTAAGTCTTTAATTTTAATTTTAATTCCTCCTCCTTCAGTGCCACAATGGCTCATTGGTTCTATAGGCCTCACAGCCTCATTCTTGACCCTTGATTCCAGAGGGATCCTGAGTTTCACAATGGTCCCCCTGATTCCATGAGGCACCAGAGTGTCACAATGGTCTCTTTGGTACCATGAGGTTCCATGGTGTCTCGATTGTGTCTTCGGGTCTGCTACTGTCCTTGTCATAACTGACCCATGGTTCCATGAGGTTCTGCAGTGTCACCATGGTCGCTGTCAGAGGCTGGATGAGATCAATGTCCCAGACACTTCGGGATGAGCTGTCAGTCACACAGTGGGCTGGTGCTGACCCAGGCTCTGATTGCCTGAGCAATCACAAGTCCCACCTGGGGGGAGGCCCATGAATGCCCAGGGGCTCAAAACACGGAGCAGGCACTCGCCCCATTGTGTGTACCATGCCTTCTGCTGGGGTCTGTGTCTCACCCACACTGGAACCTGAGGAGTTGGTTACCATGTCTGTGTCTTTCTACAGAGCTTCTTCTTTATTTCTCTCTCTCTTCCCTCTCCTTCTAATGCTCTTCATATGAAACAGTTTTGGGTACTTCAACAACTGAAGTGTTTAAAGGTTTCCACGTAAAATGGGCTAAGTTGATGAAGTTCCAGCTATGCTGAATACTTTGTGTTGAATTGGATGTATTAAATCCTTTTCAAGAGTTCTTTGATTTTCTATACTTTGCCAGTAAAGTTTTTGTGTCATTTTGACCTCTTGAGAATATCTGGCTGGGGTTTCTCTTGTGCACCAAACCTGAGTGAAGGAACCTTTTGTCACCCCCAGCACTTCAGTGTTCTGGGGTGTTACAGCCCTTCAGGCTCACAATGGCCTCTTGTTTTCATGAGGACCTGCTGTGTCACACTGGCCTTTGCTTCCATGAACATCTGGAGTGTCACACTGATTTTGGGAATCAGGAATTGACACCAAAATTGTAGAGTGTATGTTTCATTGCCAGCTGGGACACATGGGCGGATATCTTCTCCAAACCGTGTGTACCTGCTCAGACAGGTTCCAGGTGTAAATACAGATTGATCCCACAAGCCCTCATCTCCCTGCCCACCCATCTCTGCCTTCTCCCACTTTGAACTGCAATTAGCTGCCACACTTCCTGCTGTCATGTTCAGTGGTCCTTGGGATGAAGGACATATTTCTTCCTTGGTGATTGCTGTTTGACCTCTGCTTCTGGGCAGGCAAAGTGCAGGTCTGGCTCTTCCTCAGGTTAACTTGTTCCCCTGAAAACCACTTCTCTGGTTCTGGCTGGTTTTTGGAGCCTTGGATTTCTGCTTTATCAGGCCTAGGTGTTGCTTTGCTGAGTTTTCACAATATATCTTAATGTTTTTTTCCCTGGCAACTAAGCTCCTATGTAGTCTGTTAGATACTGTTTCTCCATGTGATCTATTTCCCCTCCACATGCTTAAGCATATTATCGGCATCTAAAATTCTGAATTTTCAAAACTATATATGTTCCCCATCTTACTGATCCTGAGGGAACAGCAGCAGTGCCTGGATCTGATCCCTGACTCTGGGGCAGGGGTGGACAAATGATCCCCACAGCAGCAGCGGCAGCAGCACATGGAGTTGACTTTCAGCACAGCCCCTGCCACTCTCCCCTCCTGTGTGCAGTGGTGTCACAGCAGCCTAGGGCACCTGGGAGCCCCCAGTGCCAGCAGGGACTCGAGATGGCAGCTCTGGGCTCCTGGAGGAGTGCAGGGAACAGAGGTGGAGACTCCCTGTCCATGTGGAGCTTCCAGATGGAAAAGGCTGCTGTGAGCAGGCAGCTCCAAGGACAGAGAAAGGAGGGGCTGGAGCCCTTGATCTGTGCCAGTTCCACAGCCCTGGGCAGCAGCCACCGAGCACAGGGGGAACAGAGGGCACAGCAAGAGGGACAAAACCAGTCAAGGTCAGAGACTGGGAAGAGCCAGAGCTGGGAGCAGGAGCAGCTGCTTCAACTGCACCCTTGGAGAAAGCTCTTGGCTGGTTCAAAGTGCTGGAAGGTGTGAAGGGCAGAGAGGAGGCCACACCAAACAATGCTGCTGGTTCCACAGCCTCCCCTCTCAGTGTCCCAGAAGGAATTGGATGAACTGTATTTTTCTGTCCATATTGTCTTGTTCAACATGAGCAGCTTAGCACCAAAACCTAAAGGAACTGAAGCCTTAGGCCACAAGAGCTGAGCAAGAAGAAAATTTTTGATCAAAGTAATGCTGCCAACCAGAACCTAACAAAATCCAACAGATAGAATCCTGGAATATAGAATCCTTTCTGTTGGAAAAGACCTCTGAGCACATTGAGTCCAGTCATTCACCCAGCACTGTCAAGCCCAGCAGTAAAGCACATCCCTGAAGTGCAAAGGCCTGGACAACAGGCCCTGAGCCAAAGACAACCTCTGATGAACCTTCCAACCATAGGTTATCTTTGTATCCACTAATTAGTGAAATATGCATGGTCATTAGCACTCTGATAGATGTATCCACTCATTAGTGAAACATATCTTGACCTTTCTGTATTTAGAAATGGGACAAGGCCATAAAAGCTGTTATCTGGCCTTCTTTGGGGGTGTATGATCCAAGTCCGCTCCCTTGGTTCCTCCTTGAGCCCTGGTCAGGCTTTGGGAGTGACCCAAGAGGAGAATGAAACCAGAATGATGTACAGTAAATGACACTGATTCTTGAACTTGGTGTCTGTGTCTCTGCTGCTGACCCTGCCCACTGGTAAAACAAAGTTGGTGTGCTCTGGCTAGATCACCACAAAATGTTGGGTTTTGTATGTATATGTAAGAAATGAGTCCTGTCTGAAATTCCCAGGTATAGGGAAAACCTTCCCTAGAGTTTGCTGGCTCTGAATTGGGCTGAGTTCAGACCATCGTGAGAACAGTGGGGAAGTCAGCTGAAAGAAGCTGAGCCATTGGATGTATTAAAATGCATGCAAAAATTGCATATGGAAAAATGAAAAGCACTTGTGTGTTTGGGAAGATGAGGATGAATTTTAATAATGGCATCTCAGACACAGCACCAACAGAGAGAATGATTGCCATCAAAATGCTCCCACATGGAGCAAGACAAAAGGTTTTTAATCTTGAACTTGGACTCATTTGTGCAAACGAAAAAGTAATATTATAATCAATACTTATAGACATATATATAACATAATAAAAATTTGCTGTATGTAATTCACGTATGCATGATGGCATTGTAAAATAATGCTCCAAATAATAATTTTTTAGCTTTTGCTGCTCAGGGATGTAATACTTAGTACTCTACACAAAATTACTGTCCAGGACCCAAACATCACTGGTGAACTCTGTGAGATTGTATACAATGAATGAAGGAGGAAAGGATTAAATTGGCAGTTTTTACAGTGTTTGCTGACACTAAGATGTGGAATGCTTTGTCTGCTCCTGTGAAAAATAAAGTGAGTAAGACTACTGGGTTTTCATACACCAGACCACCCACAAGCTGAAGCATTAATTGAACAGATGAAGGGGTTGTTAAAAGAGCAGTTGGGAAAAAAATAGGAGATGGAAATTAATTGGAATGAAAATCCCATCTCACAGATGTGCTCCATACCCTTAAGAATGGGCCCAGTGGGGAATGGAAACCACCTGGGTGTGCATGGCTGCACCCAATTTGGAAATACTACCATGGACAGTGAGACTTGGACTTCTTGGGAAATTATTCTGGGTGTGATGGCCCTTGACAGGGACACCCCAGAGGCTGCAGGGCTGGACCTTTAGGCATTAGTATTAGTTAGGATAAAGCAGAAGCAAATGGGAGTTATCATTACCAGAACAGGTATTCAGATTCCTTCAGGATGCTTTGGTTTGATAAATCCTCACTGGAGCTTGGCCTTGAAGTGTTTATGTTTTGGCAAGAGTAATTGGTGCAGATTATCAAGGAGAAATTAAAGTAATTCTCTTAAACAACAGTGAAGAATTGGATTATCCAACCCCATATTCAATTGTGGAAGAGTAGCACAATTATTGATATTGCAGTTTTTAAAACAACTGTGAAAAAAAGGACATTCACCTCAAATCACTGCTGTTCATAGAGATAAAGGGTTTGGATGCACCAGCCAGAGTGTGGGGGCAGAGGCCAAATGGCCCTCCTGAGCCAGTTGAAGGAACAGATCTGGGGAAAGACAACACTGTCTGAACCATGGAACCTGGGTGAGAAGAATGGGAATATGTCCCTGCAGCCAAGTGTCTGTGTGAGAACAAGTGGATGTTACGGGATATTGTTTTACAGATCCTGCCAGACCAAATCTCCCTGTTTGCCCCAACATCTCTTTGGAAAATGCTCTGATCCACAGGGCTCCATATGAAGGCTGATATGACACTGAGGCACTTCCACATGTATTCCAACCAGGAGCCTGGGTGCCTTTAGGGACTGGGACCAGGCGCCTCTCCAGCTGGAGGGGAAAGGACCCACCAAGCCTTGTCACCCACAGACAGCATGGTACAGCTGAACAGCAAAGGACCTGGGGGACATTATTCTGGAATTAAACAGGTGTCAGCTCTGTGGACAACAGAATTATTGTTCCTAACCAAAATGAGATTGAGTAAAAAGAATGAAAAACTGTGTCACTAAACAACTACTGATGCCTGTAAATTGTATCTTGAGAGGCAGCCAGAAACACCTCTAGAGTTTTACCAAGGATTATTCATGAAAATGGTCATGAAAATGTCACGATCAAAAGCAGCCAAAATACTCAATCCTAACAAATTGCTGTATATATTCACAACCAGAGGGGAATCAAAGCAGAGCCATAGTTTGTCATGTTTGTCATGGTTTGCTTTTTTAAAATGAGCCCCATGGTGCATTTGGTGCTGAGCCCTTGAACCTCAGGGCCTGAGAGCAGATTGCACAAACCTTTCCAGGAGTTCAAGGCAGAAGAAAAACCCAAAGTGTCTCATAGCATTAATGGGTCCCACTGAGGTCCATCCCCAACAAAGGCTCCTCATGGACTCCTTGGAGGAGAGAACTGGAGGCCATGACTGCCCAAAAACCTCTCAGAGACTCAGAGAAGAAAGGAAAAAGAAAAGTATCTTAGAAAGCTGGAGTACCTTGAAGAATTAATGAACCCCACTGAGTGTTGTTACTGAGAAAGGCTCTCAAGAGACTAATTAAAGAAGATAATTGGAGGCCATGATTGGACAAAGCTCTCCAAGGCAAAAGCAAAACTCAAATTCTTTTGAAAAACCTGCAGTCCCTGGGAGAATGATGGAGTCCCCAGGGCCATTCCTGACCAAGGCTCCCCAGGGTCTGGTTTCAGCAGATCCCTGAGGTCACAGGGATGTGGGGGGATGCTGAGGGCAGCACATGGGGTGACAGTGCCCAGCCTTGCTGGGGCTGTGCCAGAAGACCCCAGTGGCTCAGGACAAGGTGTCTCCTCACAGCCCTTGGTGTCTCAGACCCTGCTGTGCCCCAGGGCTCAAAGACGTGGCTTCTCTTTGTCCCCACCTGTCATCTCTGCCTCCAGTTCTCTGCTCTGATTGAGGCTTGGGGACACTTTCTCACTCCTGTTCCTCCCTGGGACCCATTAAAACTTCAAGAAACTTTGGAGTTTGATTCTCACTTGGAGTTCTTGAGAGGTTTGCTAACAAGCCATGGCTCTGCCTTAATTTCCCTCTGGCCTGGTGCACTTCATTAGAAACTTTTCCTACAATAGTTATGGAAAAATAATTCGAAATGCTTCTTAAAAATATTTGTTCCTATTTTAAAGGATGGATTTTATAACTATTCTCTTTAAAGCAGAGGTGATTGCAGCATTCTGTGATTGATATTGATCCAGGGTCCCTCCCCAGGAGGTCTGGCCTGCTCAGAGAAGCTGTGCCTTGAGGTCTGACCCAGTGTGGACAACCTTGCTCCACATTCCCAATCTCATGCTGTCTGTCCTCACTCACCTGGGACCTGCTTTGCTTGGATAGCTGGCTGCTCTCAGGGAAAGAGGAATTTTTCCTTTTTGTTATTTTTGGCACAATCTAAAACTGCTAATTTTCTCTATGGAAAACAGACACACTCCTCAGGTGTGTGCCAGCCCAAGGTGTCACCAAGGAGTTTCAGCACTGGTGACAGGGGCCTCAGGGGTGGTGCCTGGAGCCGGCGCCATCTTTCCTTTCTGCCTCTAACTCCCGTCATGCCCCGTGGCCCCACAGAGCCCCACAGGAGCCGGGATTACAATACCCATCATGACCCGTGGCCCCATAGAGTCCCATTGGAGCTGGGACTACAATACCCATCATGCCCCGCGCTCCACTGAACCCCGGTATTCCCCCCCCATATGTCCAATAGATTTTCTCCAGAACCTCCAGGATCCCTAAGTGTCCCCTCAACGCCCATGTGGGAACCTCCCAAAAACGTCCCAGAATCCCCTGAACGTTCCCAAGCCCGCAGATGCCTGTTACAGCCACTTCTGGGAATTCATCTCCTGCCATTCCCCACGAGCTCAGAGCACCTCATAACCCAGTCAATTGCCTAAAATTCCTGCCGTGCCCTAAAACAGCCCGGTTAGAGCTCCCTAAGATCTCCCCAAACTCTTCCGAACCAAACACGTTCCCCCCTGAGAACCTCAAGTCTCTGTGCAGAAGCAAAAGTGTCCCCGCAGTGCCCTCCTGGACAGCAAACCATCCGCAAGATGCACTTTCGGGACTACAGCTCCCATCATGCTCCACGGTTCTGGTAAAACACCATTCCAGCTGAGACTTCATCCCCCATCATGCTCCGCGCCTCTCAGACACACTGCAGTTGCGCCTAGAACTCCCATGATGCTCCGCAACCCATTAAACAGTATTCTACGCGCGCCTACAACTCCCATCATCCCCCGCGCCCCAGACAGCCCCGTTACAGCCCCCCAAGTGCCCGCCCGGACCCCGAAGGGTCCCAGATTCTCCTCCATGACCTCCAAGTGCACCCCTGGACCCCCAAGTGCCACTCTTAAGCCAGACTTCGTTCTAATTTTTTGATCCAGACCCAAAACTGCCCTGAATGTGCCCCAGAAATGTCTCTCGACCCTTAAGTCCCTGCAGAGAAAGTTCCTCCTGTGGGGCTCCAGAGGCGCTGCCCAGCCCAGGGCACAAAGGCCTGGGTGCCTCTGGCCCTGCTAGCCCTGTCCAGCCCTTGGCCATCTCGCCTGCAGCCTGTGCCCCTGTGCGTGCTGCTCCTCTGCCCTGGCCGGCTGTACACGCCCATCTCGCTGTCCCCCCAGCATTTCTCAGCCCAGCATTGCTTTGCCCTCCCTGGGCTCCCTGCACCCAGCGCTGCCGGCTCTTGGCACACAGAGCCATGGCATGGCCCAGCCTCAGCTGGGACACCTGGGCCACCAACATTCTAGCCTGGCAGGGACTGTGATGTTTCCTCACCTGCAGACTGAACCTTCCAGGCTGCACTCTGGGGAGGTTTCCTCCCTTTAAACTCCCAAGGAAAGCTCTGTGTCCTGCTGTGCACAAATACAGACGGGCTGGTTGGAGATATGGTGGTCAGAGGGTGACAGAGGGGTACAGAGACTATTAAATAATCGAGTTTTCAATATTCTGTGAAAGAAGGGGGGGCATCAACAAAACTTCTACACGGGAATTTTGCAGAGCAGACTTTGGCCTCTTCAGGATGCAGATTTGGGCAGTAACGAATCAGGTACTAATTTTTAAAGGGGAACAATCTTAAAAAAAAGAAGGATGGATTGTGTTCAAGAAGTTTTGAAGGCACAGGATCAGCCTCTCCCTGTGTCCAAAGGAAGGTAGTGAGTAAAATGACTGGCAAGGCTGGGCATAGAGATTTTGGAGGAACTCGAGAAGGTATATCACCTTTGAATAAAGAGGAAGGCAACTCAGAAAGATATAAAGGATTTTGTTAAGGTTTGAAGAAAACCAGAGAAGTGGAAGCTCAATTAAGACATAACCCGGACACATTTGTAAAAAAAAAGAAAAATATTAAAAAAAAAAAAATTAATAATAATAGCAGTGACAAGGAGAATTTTAGCACTTAAATGGATGCAGTGGGGAATATAGTAAATAAAGTTCAGTAAAGGTTTCAGGTTTCTGTTTTGTTTACTCAGCTTACAACAATAACACGAGTTTAAATCAGGACACATGTTCTCCTAAGCTGGGAGTTGGGGAATGGGAAGTTGAATTTCCTTGTTACCAGTTCTGTGCTCTTCTCCTTGCATGGTACGAAGACTGTATGGCAGTATTACCAGAAGGAAAGCAGACTGGTATGGAACTGAGGCTTTAGAAGAAAAGTGCACATGCCAGGCGTGTTTTGGCAGTAGCAGAAGCTAGCAGCAGAGTGCACTGAGTGAGCAGTAGAAGACAATTAAACTCTGTTAGAGAGAAATCGCTGTAAAAATCAAAGCATGAACAAGGAAGAAGCAGAGCAGCAGAGTGTTCTGCGCAGTGTACTGTTTCTCAGTGACTCCTGTGAAGAAGGAAGATCAACCACAGCTAACTTTGCTACTACATGCAAATTCTACATGCAGCCTCCTGTGCTCAACAGGATCTTGCTGTTAGGTTTTGAAATGCAGAGAACACACTGGCCTGTAAAGTGGAAAAGGAAAAGTGCTGTGTGGTGCGCTTGCTATCTCCTTAGCTTGAAGTACACTTTGCCATGCAGAGCTGAAAGACTGCAAGGTACTCTTTCAGGAAGCTAGACAGACTGCTGTGGTATAGGTGGCTTAGGAAAGAAGTGCACCTATCTGTCTGCCCTACTTCTTCTAGAAGTACCATGCACACTGATCATGCTTCTTAGCAGGAGTCACTGACACACAGTACACTGCGCAGAACAGTCTGCTGTTTTGATCCTTCCTTGTTCGTGCTTTGTGTTTTACAGAGATTTCTCTCTACCAGAGGTGAATTGTCTATACTGCTCACTCAGTACACTCTGCTGCTAGCTTCTGCTATTGCCAAAACAAGCCTGGCATGTGCACTTGTGTTCTACACCCTCTGTTTCGTACCAGTCTTCTTTCCTTCTGGTAAGACTGCCATACACTAATGGAAGCCTGCAAGGAGAAGAGCACGGAAATAGTAAGAAATAGTAATAAGAAATAGTAAGAAGGAAATTCAACTTCCTATAGCTTAGCTGCTGCAATACATACTCTTCATGCAGTTTTCTGTGGCAAATAAGAGGCTTGTTAATCCGGCTGCCGTATGCAGAGATGACATTGGTATGTTCAGTGCAAGGCCAGGAATGCTGTGTGCTGTGCACGCTTTCTCCTAAGCATTTCTTTCACTACTGTGCTGTTTGCTATGCAGGGTTCAAGGAGTGCACAGCACTCTTCCGAGAAGCATGGCAGATTTGTATGGAACAGAGGGTTTAGAAAAAAAATGCACATGCCAGGCGTGTTTTGGCAGTAGCAGAAGCTAGCAGCAGAGTGCACTGGGTGAGCAGTATAGACAATTCACCTCTGTTAGAGAGAAATCGCTGTAAAACACAAAGCGCGAACAAGCGAGAAGCAGAGCAGCAGAGTGTTCTGCGCAGTGTACTGTGTGTCAGTGAGTGACTCCTGCTAAGAAGGAAGATCAACGTGCATGGTACTCATAGAAGAAGCAGGGCACACAGAGAGGTGCACTTTTCTCCTAAGCCACCTCTAGCACAGCAGTCTGTCTAGCTTCCTGAAAGAGTACCTTGCACTCTTTCAAGTCTGCAAAGCGAAAGTGTACTTCAAGCTAAAGAGAAAGCAAGCGCACCACACAGCACTTCTCCCTTTCCACTGTACAGGCCAGTGTGTTCTCTGCATTTCAAAGCCTAACAGCAAGATCCTGTTTAGCACAGGAGGCTGCATGTAGAATTTGCATGTAGTAGCAAAGTTAGCTGTGGTTGATCTTCCTTCTTAGCAGGAGTCACTGAGAAACAGTACACTGCGCAGAACACTCTGCTGCTCTGCTTCTCGCTTGTTCGCGCTTTGTGTTTTACAGCGATTTCTCTCTAACAGAGGTGAATTGTCTATACTGCTCACTCAGTACACTCTGCTGCTAGCTTCTGCTACTGCCAAAACACGCCTGGCATGTGCACTTTTCTTCTAAAGCCTCAGTTCCATACCAGTCTTCTTTCCTTCTGCTAACACTGCCATACACTCTTGGAAGCCTGCAAGGAGAAGAGCACAGAACTAGGAAGAAGGAAATTCAACTTCCCATAGCTTAGCTGCTGCAATACATACTCTTCATGCAGTTTTCTGTGGCAAATAAGACGCTTGTTAATCCGGCTGCCATATGCAGAGATGACATTGGTATGTTCAGTGCAGGGCCAGGAATGCTGTGTGCTGTGCACGCTTTCTCCTAAGCATTACTTTCACTACTGTGCTGTTCGCTATGCAGGGTTCAAGGAGTGCACAGCACTCTTCCAAGATGCAGGGCAGATTTGTATGGAACAGAGGGTTTAGAAGAAAAATGCACATGCCAGGCGTGTTTTGGCAGTAGCAGAAGCTAGCAGCAGAGTGTACTGAGTGAGCAGTATAGACAATTCACCTCTGTTAGAGAGAAATCGCTGTAAAACACAAAGCGCGAACAAGCGAGAAGCAGAGCAGCAGAGTGTTCTGCGCAGTGTACTGTGTGTCAGTGAGTGACTCCTGCTAAGAAGGAAGATCAACGTGCATGGTACTCATAGAAGAAGCAGGGCACACAGAGAGGTGCACTTTTCTCCTAAGCCACCTCTAGCACAGCAGTCTGTCTAGCTTCCTGAAAGAGTACCTTGCACTCTTTCAAGTCTGCAAAGCGAAAGTGTACTTCAAGCTAAAGAGAAAGCAAGCGCACCACACAGCACTTCTCCCTTTCCACTGTACAGGCCAGTGTGTTCTCTGCATTTCAAAGCCTAACAGCAAGATCCTGTTTAGCACAGGAGGCTGCATGTAGAATTTGCATGTAGTAGCAAAGTTAGCTGTGGTTGATCTTCCTTCTTAGCAGGAGTCACTGAGAAACAGTACACTGCGCAGAACACTCTGCTGCTCTGCTTCTCGCTTGTTCGCGCTTTGTGTTTTACAGCGATTTCTCTCTAACAGAGGTGAATTGTCTATACTGCTCACTCAGTACACTCTGCTGCTAGCTTCTGCTACTGCCAAAACACGCCTGGCATGTGCACTTTTCTTCTAAAGCCTCAGTTCCATACCAGTCTTCTTTCCTTCTGCTAACACTGCCATACACTCTTGGAAGCCTGCAAGGAGAAGAGCACAGAACTAGGAAGAAGGAAATTCAACTTCCCATAGCTTAGCTGCTGCAATACATACTCTTCATGCAGTTTTCTGTGGCAAATAAGACGCTTGTTAATCCGGCTGCCATATGCAGAGATGACATTGGTATGTTCAGTGCAAGGCCAGGAATGCTGTGTGCTGTGCACGCTTTCTCCTAAGCATTACTTTCACTACTGTGCTGTTCGCTATGCAGGGTTCAAGGAGTGCACAGCACTCTTCCAAGATGCAGGGCAGATTTGTATGGAACAGAGGGTTTAGAAGAAAAATGCACATGCCAGGCGTGTTTTGGCAGTAGCAGAAGCTAGCAGCAGAGTGTACTGAGTGAGCAGTATAGACAATTCACCTCTGTTAGAGAGAAATCGCTGTAAAACACAAAGCGCGAACAAGCGAGAAGCAGAGCAGCAGAGTGTTCTGCGCAGTGTACTGTGTGTCAGTGAGTGACTCCTGCTAAGAAGGAAGATCAACGTGCATGGTACTCATAGAAGAAGCAGGGCACACAGAGAGGTGCACTTTTCTCCTAAGCCACCTCTAGCACAGCAGTCTGTCTAGCTTCCTGAAAGAGTACCTTGCACTCTTTCAAGTCTGCAAAGCGAAAGTGTACTTCAAGCTAAAGAGAAAGCAAGCGCACCACACAGCACTTCTCCCTTTCCACTGTACAGGCCAGTGTGTTCTCTGCATTTCAAAGCCTAACAGCAAGATCCTGTTTAGCACAGGAGGCTGCATGTAGAATTTGCATGTAGTAGCAAAGTTAGCTGTGGTTGATCTTCCTTCTTAGCAGGAGTCACTGAGAAACAGTACACTGCGCAGAACACTCTGCTGCTCTGCTTCTCGCTTGTTCGCGCTTTGTGTTTTACAGCGATTTCTCTCTACCAGAGGTGAATTGTCTATACTGCTCACTCAGTACACTCTGCTGCTAGCTTCTGCTACTGCCAAAACACGCCTGGCATGTGCACTTTTCTTCTAAAGCCTCAGTTCCATACCAGTCTTCTTTCCTTCTGCTAAGACTGCCATACACTCTTGGAAGCCTGCAAGGAGAAGAGCACAGAACTAGGAAGAAGGAAATTCAACTTCCCATAGCTTAGCTGCTGCAATACATACTCTTCATGCAGTTTTCTGTGGCAAATAAGACGCTTGTTAATCCGGCTGCCATATGCAGAGATGACATTGGTATGTTCAGTGCAAGGCCAGGAATGCTGTGTGCTGTGCACGCTTTCTCCTAAGCATTACTTTCACTACTGTGCTGTTCGCTATGCAGGGTTCAAGGAGTGCACAGCACTCTTCCAAGATGCAGGGCAGATTGTATGGAACAGAGGGTTTAGAAGAAAAATGCACATGCCAGGCGTGTTTTGGCAGTAGCAGAAGCTAGCAGCAGAGTGTACTGAGTGAGCAGTATAGACAATTCACCTCTGTTAGAGAGAAATCGCTGTAAAACACAAAGCGCGAACAAGCGAGAAGCAGAGCAGCAGAGTGTTCTGCGCAGTGTACTGTGTGTCAGTGAGTGACTCCTGCTAAGAAGGAAGATCAACGTGCATGGTACTCATAGAAGAAGCAGGGCACACAGAGAGGTGCACTTTTCTCCTAAGCCACCTCTAGCACAGCAGTCTGTCTAGCTTCCTGAAAGAGTACCTTGCACTCTTTCAAGTCTGCAAAGCGAAAGTGTACTTCAAGCTAAAGAGAAAGCAAGCGCACCACACAGCACTTCTCCCTTTCCACTGTACAGGCCAGTGTGTTCTCTGCATTTCAAAGCCTAACAGCAAGATCCTGTTTAGCACAGGAGGCTGCATGTAGAATTTGCATGTAGTAGCAAAGTTAGCTGTGGTTGATCTTCCTTCTTAGCAGGAGTCACTGAGAAACAGTACACTGCGCAGAACACTCTGCTGCTCTGCTTCTCGCTTGTTCGCGCTTTGTGTTTTACAGCGATTTCTCTCTAACAGAGGTGAATTGTCTATACTGCTCACTCAGTACACTCTGCTGCTAGCTTCTGCTACTGCCAAAACACGCCTGGCATGTGCACTTTTCTTCTAAAGCCTCAGTTCCATACCAGTCTTCTTTCCTTCTGCTAAGACTGCCATACACTCTTGGAAGCCTGCAAGGAGAAGAGCACAGAACTAGGAAGAAGGAAATTCAACTTCCCATAGCTTAGCTGCTGCAATACATACTCTTCATGCAGTTTTCTGTGGCAAATAAGACGCTTGTTAATCCGGCTGCCATATGCAGAGATGACATTGGTATGTTCAGTGCAAGGCCAGGAATGCTGTGTGCTGTGCACGCTTTCTCCTAAGCATTACTTTCACTACTGTGCTGTTCGCTATGCAGGGTTCAAGGAGTGCACAGCACTCTTCCAAGATGCAGGGCAGATTTGTATGGAACAGAGGGTTTAGAAGAAAAATGCACATGCCAGGCGTGTTTTGGCAGTAGCAGAAGCTAGCAGCAGAGTGTACTGAGTGAGCAGTATAGACAATTCACCTCTGTTAGAGAGAAATCGCTGTAAAACACAAAGCGCGAACAAGCGAGAAGCAGAGCAGCAGAGTGTTCTGCGCAGTGTACTGTGTGTCAGTGAGTGACTCCTGCTAAGAAGGAAGATCAACGTGCATGGTACTCATAGAAGAAGCAGGGCACACAGAGAGGTGCACTTTTCTCCTAAGCCACCTCTAGCACAGCAGTCTGTCTAGCTTCCTGAAAGAGTACCTTGCACTCTTTCAAGTCTGCAAAGCGAAAGTGTACTTCAAGCTAAAGAGAAAGCAAGCGCACCACACAGCACTTCTCCCTTTCCACTGTACAGGCCAGTGTGTTCTCTGCATTTCAAAGCCTAACAGCAAGATCCTGTTTAGCACAGGAGGCTGCATGTAGAATTTGCATGTAGTAGCAAAGTTAGCTGTGGTTGATCTTCCTTCTTAGCAGGAGTCACTGAGAAACAGTACACTGCGCAGAACACTCTGCTGCTCTGCTTCTCGCTTGTTCGCGCTTTGTGTTTTACAGCGATTTCTCTCTAACAGAGGTGAATTGTCTATACTGCTCACTCAGTACACTCTGCTGCTAGCTTCTGCTACTGCCAAAACACGCCTGGCATGTGCACTTTTCTTCTAAAGCCTCAGTTCCATACCAGTCTTCTTTCCTTCTGCTAAGACTGCCATACACTCTTGGAAGCCTGCAAGGAGAAGAGCACAGAACTAGGAAGAAGGAAATTCAACTTCCCATAGCTTAGCTGCTGCAATACATACTCTTCATGCAGTTTTCTGTGGCAAATAAGACGCTTGTTAATCCGGCTGCCATATGCAGAGATGACATTGGTATGTTCAGTGCAAGGCCAGGAATGCTGTGTGCTGTGCACGCTTTCTCCTAAGCATTACTTTCACTACTGTGCTGTTCGCTATGCAGGGTTCAAGGAGTGCACAGCACTCTTCCAAGATGCAGGGCAGATTTGTATGGAACAGAGGGTTTAGAAGAAAAATGCACATGCCAGGCGTGTTTTGGCAGTAGCAGAAGCTAGCAGCAGAGTGTACTGAGTGAGCAGTATAGACAATTCACCTCTGTTAGAGAGAAATCGCTGTAAAACACAAAGCGCGAACAAGCGAGAAGCAGAGCAGCAGAGTGTTCTGCGCAGTGTACTGTGTGTCAGTGAGTGACTCCTGCTAAGAAGGAAGATCAACGTGCATGGTACTCATAGAAGAAGCAGGGCACACAGAGAGGTGCACTTTTCTCCTAAGCCACCTCTAGCACAGCAGTCTGTCTAGCTTCCTGAAAGAGTACCTTGCACTCTTTCAAGTCTGCAAAGCGAAAGTGTACTTCAAGCTAAAGAGAAAGCAAGCGCACCACACAGCACTTCTCCCTTTCCACTGTACAGGCCAGTGTGTTCTCTGCATTTCAAAGCCTAACAGCAAGATCCTGTTTAGCACAGGAGGCTGCATGTAGAATTTGCATGTAGTAGCAAAGTTAGCTGTGGTTGATCTTCCTTCTTAGCAGGAGTCACTGAGAAACAGTACACTGCGCAGAACACTCTGCTGCTCTGCTTCTCGCTTGTTCGCGCTTTGTGTTTTACAGCGATTTCTCTCTACCAGAGGTGAATTGTCTATACTGCTCACTCAGTACACTCTGCTGCTAGCTTCTGCTACTGCCAAAACACGCCTGGCATGTGCACTTTTCTTCTAAAGCCTCAGTTCCATACCAGTCTTCTTTCCTTCTGCTAACACTGCCATACACTCTTGGAAGCCTGCAAGGAGAAGAGCACAGAACTAGGAAGAAGGAAATTCAACTTCCCATAGCTTAGCTGCAATACATACTCTTCATGCAGTTTTCTGTGGCAAAGAAGACGCTTGTTAATCCGGCTGCCATATGCACAGATGACATTGGTATGTTCAGTGCAAGGCCAGGAATGCTGTGTGCTGTGCACGTTTTCTCCTAAGCATTACTTTCACTACGCTGTCGTTCGCTAGGCACGGTTCAAGGAGTGCACAGCACTCTTCCAAGATGCAGGGCAGATCTGTATGGAACAGAGGGTTTAGAAGAAAAATGCACATGCCAGGCGTGTTTTGGCAGTAGCAGAAGCTAGCAGCAGAGTGTACTGAGTGAGCAGTATAGACAATTCACCACTGTTGGAGAGAAATCGCTGTAAAACACAAAGCGCGAACAAGCGAGAAGCAGAGCACAGAGTGTTCTGCGCAGTGTACTGTGTGTCAGACTCCTGCTAAGA